>NC_084553.2:23623450-24265950 GCF_033978685.3 Nerophis lumbriciformis
GGAGAAGCTCGCTTGACCCCCTCTTCCTCATGGCTTGCTGGTGGAGCAAATTAATTATCCCTGTTTTGATTTTCCAATTGAAGTGTCACATACAACTCAGCTGCTCTACCTCATATTCTTTTCTGGGCACTATTTTTTGAAGCTCTTAAATAGATAAAAGTTCCGAAGAGGTAAAATAAGAGTACTTGCGCTTTTGGTGTAAGCAGTTAAAAATATTATCAAACAAGCAAACAATTAGGGAGTTAGGTGTGTACACTTTCAATTTTATGATTTCTCTGGAAATATTGATATCACCTTTAGACTTAGACTTAGACTTAGACTTAGACTTGGACTTCCTTTTTATTGTCATTCAAATTTGAACTTTACAGTACAGATAAAAACGAAATTGCGTTGCATTAGCTCATGTAGTGCAGGATAAAAGAGCAATAAGGTGCAGATATAAATAAATAGATTACTGTACAGATACATATATTGCACTTTTTCATATGCATCCACGTTTATGGATGTATGTTGTATTGTATTTTTATTCCAGCCAGTTAATCCATTTTTAGGGGTAATTGAGGGGATTATTATGATGCGTTCAAGAGTCTTATGGCCTGAGGGAAGAAGCTGTTACTGAACTCAGGATCTGCTACGGACGCTGCGGAACCTCTTTCTACTGTCCAGCAGTGAAAACAGTCCTTGGTGGGGATGGAAGGAGTCTCTGCTGATTTTCTGAGCCCTGGTCAGGCAGCGGCTTTTTGCGATCTCCTGGTTAGGAGAAAGAAGAGTCCTGATGATCTTTTCCGCTGTCCTCACCACTCTCTGTAGAGACTTCCAGTCTGAGGCATTGCAGGCTCCAGTCCACGTATTTACACGTATTGTGCAACTTTTTGGTAACTTGGGATTGCAATATTAATGCTTGGCACCCCCCCACCTCTTCTCTGGCAACTGTGCGAGATGTTCCACTGGATTTGTTGAAGTGCAGTGCACAGACGAATACATGACAGAGTGGACATGGCTTGAATGGTGCTTTGTTTATAGCTGGCCCAACTCTATATTTCATCTGTCACCGTTGCTTTTCTTTCACTCAACAATGCTTGATTGTTGCCGTTAGATTTCAGGTTCTGCGGACAGGAGATTTCTGTATTATTATGCTCCTGCCAAATTCCGATCTCTGTTTTCCTTCTCCTGGACACAAAGGTCTCATAACTTACTGTCAACTGTGGAAAGCCACAAAGCTCCACTGCTCGGCAGATAGGCTTGTGTTGGTTGACGGCCGGAACTCTCTGTGAGGTTTGCCTAAGTGCAGCAGCAGAAACAGAAGGCCCTTTGGGACTGCCAGCGCTCTGCAGGTCCAGTGAAAAATGGTGAGGAACAAAGTAAGAGGGCAAACGCATACATTTTTCTTGTTCCAGGCCATGTCTACACTAAGTCGTTTAACCCCTTAAACTAATAATTATTTAGCTTATGCCCCGTTTCAGCCACACTAAACCAGCGCTTAAGGTCCCCCTCCTCAGACCAATTTTTACACGGGTAAGTCATCCGTGTAATTCTTGAATCTCCGGCACATAGCTTTGTATGGACTCATTGATCGTTTACAAAGTGAGTTTGGAAAGGAAGTGACACCAGAAAGACCCCGCCCACACAGGAAGTGACGCCAGAAAGACCACGCTCTACACAGGAAGTGACGCCAGAAAGACCTTAAACGGTGTCATTGTTGTGTGTGGACACGGATAAGGTTAGGTGTGATTTACCCTGGATATCCTTATCTTAGTGTAAACGGGGCCTCAGTCTTTATTTTTTAGCATTAATTTGGTTAAGAAGTGTTCAGAGAGCTATTAGTGCAATTTGATGAGTCACCACTTTCACTACACGTCTTAGTTGTGAGAAGAATAATTAACAGTAACTTTTTGTAGCCACCCATTCTCTTTTAAAATGTGACTGTTTTGCCAGCGAGCTCGGAGCAAGTGTCCTGGGATCAGCAACGGGGCCACCAGCATCGGCAAGGAGGTAGTGAAGGAGAGTGCGAGGAGGGATTTAGTGTGTGAGTGCTCATCGACCCTTCCTGAGTAGTCAGACAGGAACACTTAAGCGCTCTCACACCTGTGTGTGCCATTGCCGTGCACAGGGAGCAAGGACACCAACCCCGCTGTCATGGCAGCTGCACAAGTGTTTAAAGTGAGCGACCAGGCGTTTCCTCTTGCCGCATATTAATGCAAATAATTTACCCTGCAAAGTAATTATCAATACTCGGCTCAACATGTAAAGTGTGCACTTCAGGTGGCTCACCTAATTTGTGCTGGGAAGCTATCGTTTAGGTCTTAGCAGTGTGCTAACAGAGGCTGTCTGTAATAGAGAAGGTATCAGGAGGGAGTGTGAAGTGGGCACTGAAGTACCGTGGTAATTGAGTTGACTTTTTGCAGGGGAAGGTCAACAATAATGGAGGAACAATTTTGTAAAATTAATTTGGACGACCAACTCTCCAGCCATTGCATTGGAGTTGGAAAAATCTGTTTTTTCCCCACCATCTTTTTTAATTTGAATGCCATTATCTTTAATTACATTGAGGATTTAAGACATTGTAACACACATCACATAAAGCTAAAAAAGGCCTTCCTTTTTTTTCCCAAATTCCCGTAGAATACCAAAATGACTCACAATGTGTGTGCGCGCCTGCAACTCATTGAGTAAGTGTTTGCCGTTTATAGCCTTTATTATGAGTTGATTATGTACCCAGAAACCTGGCTGCTGCACAGCATGACACAATCACAATGGAGGGTGATAATTTAATTGTGCTAAACGGTGGATTCCGTGTCAATGCTCCTCCAGCTGGGAGCTGTCAGGTAGTAATATCTCATTATGGCAGGTGAAGAACCCAGAGGAACCCTACCACGACACCTGTTAGAACAGGAGGAACCCCTGAAGGGAAACGAGCAGATGATTCTCTCTCTCTCTCTCTCTCTCTCTCTCTCTCTCTCTCTCTCTCTCTCTCTCTCTCTCTTCTCTCTCTCTCTCTCTCTCTCTCTCTCTCTCTCTGCCTCTCTCTCTGTCTCTCTCTCGCTCTCACACAAACAAACACGTTTCAAATCCCCTAAGTAATCAATTCACAAACTGTATTCCAAATGTTTATACAATTACCCTTTGTATTTTCCTGGTGTGGTGGTTAATTTAATTAGATCTTATAATAACACTCATTTTGGGGCAATCAATAGCTGGAAGTATACACTAAAACTGGCAGATTGATAGACCGTAACAGCGATAGCACTTTGGTTTATTAGTACCCACATTACCAAAAAGTGTATTTTTTCATCTATGACATTAGATAACCTTTGCTACTGTATAAGTTAGTAATAATATTTTTTATTTTTTATTTTCTTCATGTCATTTTTTGTGTATTTCACCAATTGGTAAGACACATACTTTAGCAGGAGCATGCAATGCAAGCTATTTATTTAAATGAAGCACCGATGTTGGTTGTTATTAGGGATGCAACAATTAACCGGTTTTATTATTAACCGTGATTAGAAATACCATGGTTATTTAAATGCAAAGACTCCGCAACACCAAGTGTTTCAGTCCTCCTCATTTGCTATAAACGGAGATTATTTTCAGAACAATCTGGACGGAATGTAAACAAAGTTACACCAGTGCATGGTGCACACGCTTATATCGAGAGACATGCGAGTAGGCTACATTATCTTAAAATTGGCAGCAGGACAAGCAGCAAACTTTTTCCTCTGATAATAAAAGTTGAAGTCAGCTGTATGGGAACATTCCGGGTGCTGAAAAAAATGCGGGCGACCATTGAAGAAGATGGCTCACCCATTTGAAAAAGAAAGTTGCGACTAAAGGGTCTAATAGGTCCGGTATGGTGCAGATTTATATGGCAAAGTAAAGGTAAGACATAATAAATATGTTAAATTGTATTATTGGCAAGTTACTTCATGAAGAATGGAGTTGTCAGGGAGTTAAATACAAATTTACGGTCGGTGGCTTAGCGTTGAGTAAACAAACGGCAACAGGTATTTCTGTCTAGGGCTTTATTCATTGATCATTTAATGTTAGAGGTTACTTCTTCCTCTTTTTGTTGAATAAACCATAGGCATTGTAAATTAATATAGCAAGTGTAAAGCACTAACACAACATCAGGAGCTTGTAGAATAACAGCACTATACCATGGGATCTAATTATGTTAATTCCAGTTATAGTATTATTAACACAGCATAAAATAGATTTAAAAAAATAAATAAATAAGTATGGATAATAGTTGATGACACTCGAGTTTATTACCACATAAGTATTTTTTTCCCTGGGGGATCAATAAAGTGAATCTTAATCTCATTATAATACAATTATTCATGTATTATTAATAATACTCTGTTTATATTTATTATTTCGTACTGTTATTTTAAGGGTATCATTTGATTACTGTTATTTCCGAGATTAAAAAATAACATATCAAAATATAGACTTAGACTTAGACTTAGACTTCCTTTTTATTGTCATTCAAATTTGAACTTTACAGCACAGATAAGAATGACATTTCGTTACATAAGCTCATGGTAGTGCAGGATAAAAAAGCAATAAGGTGCATATATAAATAAATAAATATATATAAATAATATATAAATATATATATAAAATAAATACATATATATATAAATAAATAAATAAATAGATTACTGTACAGATAAATATATTGCACTTTTTCACATGCGTCCACGTTTATGGATGCATGTTATATTGTCTTTTTTATTCCAGCGAGTTAATCCATTTTGGGGGGAGTTGAGGGGATAATTTACTTATGATGCGTTCAAGAGTCTTACGGCCTGAGGGAAGAAGCTGTTACAGAACCTGGAGGTTCTGCTTCGGAGGCTGCGGAACATCTTTCTAGAGTCCAGCAGTGAAAACAGTCCTTGGTGGGGGTGGGAGGAGTCTTTGCAGATTTTCTGAGCCCTGGTCAGGCAGCGGCTTTTTGCGATCTCCTGGATAGGAGGAAGAGGAGTCCTGATGATCTTTTCAGCCGTCCTCACCACTCTCTGGAGAGACTTCCAGTCTGAGGCACTGCAGGCTCCAGTCCAGACAGAGATGCTGTTGGTCAGCAGGCTCTCTATAGTGCCTCTGTAGAATGTGGTGAGAATGGGGGGAGGGAGCTGTGCTCTTTTCATCCCACGCAAAAAGTGCATGCGCTGCTGAGCTCTTTTTACAAGAGCTCCGGTGTGTAGGGACCAGCTTATATTGTCAGTTATCTGCACCCCCAGGAACTTGGTGCTGCTTACTATCTCCACCGCTGTGCCGTTGATGTAGAGTGGAGCGTGGTGCTTCCTGAAGTCAACGATGATCTCCTTGGTCTTGTCGACATTCAGGACCAGGTTGCTGGTTCTGCACCAGTCAACCAGATGTTTCACCTCCTCCCTGTAGTCCATGTCATTGTTGTCATGGATTAGGCCCACTACTGTCGTGTTGTCCGCATACTTCACAATGTGGTTGGTAGTAAAATATCTAGGAATGTCTGTGATTATTACCTAATCGTACAGTCATAATCTACAATCGTTGCATGCCTAGTTGTTATTGGGTCCAAGTGTTTATAATATTTTATATACATGTACCTGTGTATATTTGTCTTTTGGTATTCCCTATATCAGGACTCACCACAGTAAGTCACTTTAATGTTTTGTTTAACTAAGTTTTTAAACAAAACCCTCCCATTTATTCAGACTTGTTATTACTCCAAGAGCTTGGTGTCAGGAATCGAACGTGGCAGCAGCATGTACAACTAAAGTTAAAGTTAAAGTACCAATGATTATCACACACACACAAGGTGTGGTGAAATTTGTCCTCTGCATTTGACCCATCCCCTTGATCACCCCCTGGGAGGTGAGGCTACTCTACTAGTGCATTTTATAGACACGTATAATTGATTCTAACTTGATACGTTTTGACAGCTGCTGTAATACTTTCCCTTGTTTCCCACCTTGACGACCGAATGTCATGTGATGGACAAATTGAGTGTGAGTTAAGTTGATTCTGGTGTGAAGTTACTTATCATTGTTGGCTTTAAAAGGTTAATGGTGCGACAGAGAAGACACAGCAGGTGAAAGTCCGTCATCAAAAATGAAAGGGGATAGTCAGAAGAGCGCTGAGATAAGTGGTGCACAACACCCTTCTAATATTTGCCAATTAAGCTGAGGTTGTTTTCCTTGACGATGAAACATTATCACAGGGAACAATTCATGAGTCAAAGCATTCCAGGCCATATGAGCCTGCAACCATGAAACACAAGTCCTTCTCCTTCAAATGTGGCCAATATTGTCAGCTATATTTAGAGCCCTTCTCTTTCCTTGCTGGCCCCCCTCCTCTTATGCCTACCTCCCCGTCTTCAAAATCACTGCAGGGGCTTTGTCTTGGAGAAAGTAGGAAGGGAAGACAGTATTTCATGCACTCATTGATTAGTTTGGCTTGTTAGCTGTCCATTGTTGTTGTGAAATCAAGCATGAGGGATGGCAGCCTGTCAAGGATTTATGAACTTCAAGCTCACTGTGTTTTTTTCAATTTGCTGTATAAAGGTTGGAGCTTATTTTTTTTAATAAGTTTACCTAACTTCTAGAATCCAGAATTTAGTCGATGTAAAAACATACAACATATTTGAGAGAATATGATTCATTTGTACACCCACACTGAACTGAATATAACTTCTTATTTTCTCCTCATAAATTGCTTTTATTGTGTCAGCGCTGATCTACTGCTCAGAAAACCCTTTAGATCATATCACTGGGTGGTATAAAAAGTAAAATGCTAGATTTTCCCTTAGATATTCACTGAGAATTATTTCACCCTTCAGTCATATGAGGTGGTATTGTATGGGGCCTGTCAGGGGGGTGGGGCAGAGGCACTTCTCCGTACTCTTTAGCTGCCTGAGCGTGGCCCTCCTCGCTCTGCTAATAAATTATTAACCCCTGCTGACAAAGACTGTTATGGAGCCTGCCGCAGATGGGTTGCATTCTTTAACAAGATTGCTGTAGACACATGTTACAGGAGGATGGATTCTCTCCCTTCCTCTTCCTCCATCCCCTTGTCTTGCTCACGCTTCAGCAGCTTGACTGATGGCTGGAGCTCCAAGTAAAAGTGCCTGAGAGACTGAATATTTTAGTGGTAAAATAATGTCACTTGATTTACTGTGTAATACAAACGCAGTGCTTTGTTTCACTCTCACACTCCATTGAGAACAAGGCGTTTGTTATACTCCAAGCTCAGGCTTTTTGGGTGCATTAATAAAAAATACAACAGAATATGTCGAAAGTCCCCCAGCACACACACACACACACACACACACACACACACACACACACACATACATGCCCGCACGAATGTGTCCTTCAAAATTCCATCACACACATCGTTATTTCCATTACATGTGCACTCTGAACTTTTTGATTTTCAATTAACAGTACTCAATGTTGAGATCACTTTTCATTTGATATAATTACAGGAAACAATTTAATGGCTGATTAAAATTGAAGTCGCACTAAAGGCACAAGAGGCAACACCCTAACTAAAGCTAACTAAAAGACGTAAGGGATGACCGACAGACAGACAGATCTTCCTTACTTAGTGCACTTGTTTGTTTAGCTGCTAGGACGCACAGGAATGATTTAGGCTCTCTCCCTCCTCAGGCTGATCTGTGACAGTGCACCAATCTGTACATATCTGTGTGCATGCGTACAGTATGTACAGAAGCATTTGGATAAATAAGTGTATATTTGTGTATATATATATATATATATGTGTAATCTAAACTCATTCAATCATTTATTTTTAATTGTATATAAGCCGAACCCACCTAATTTTTTTTACAAATGTTATTTTGTACATATATTGGCTGTACAAGTCTATAAGCCACATGTGAACATTAAATATGTACATAATGATTTTGTTCATTCGCAAATTTAACAAAAGACAGTGCCTACAGGCGTACAGTAGCTTACCAGAGAGACCATTAAGCACGGTCTTTGTCCTTGTCCTCCGCCTGCGCGCTAAATCCGCTGAAGTCGTCTTCTTTGGCGCGCAGTGGTCCTGCCTTTCGGGGCCTGTTAGTGGTGGTGGATTTTCATTCTGTGTGGTGAATGTTTAATTTTTTGGTTCGATTGTCCTCAGCTTTGGGGCTGCGTCGTGTGCATTTTGTTGTGTTTTGATAAGGGCGAGTCCATGACACGCTAAATGGTTGACTGAATAATTGTGTAAGTGTGTTTGATTTAATGCAAACCGTTTCAATGGTCCACAGTGATCCGTATGACAATTTAATTGGTCTGATGTGACTGGGCTAAATTTATTGGCGGCATGTGAAGCTAAAAAACCCAGAAATAGCCATAAATTAGCCACAGCTTTTTACAAAGTGCAGCGTTCAAAGCATGCGAAAAAGTAGCATTATAATAGTCTGTAAATTACGGTAATATAATCCTTTTAAGTGTAAACAATTATTTGCGCACCACTGCAGCATAGTCTGCTTTACTATGGGATTAATAAAAATAAAAATAAACAAAAAATGGCAACTTTGTTCATCTTTATGCATGAGGGTTAAATTATTTGTGATTTTTTTTTCTGGCTGATAGCCCCACTGTCTGGCTGACCCACTGCTTGAGTGAATATCTTGAAGTTTGGCCCAGGCTCCAAACAGGCACAGTTCCAGCCTGAGATCAAGCCATCCATCTGCATTAAACAAAAGATTAGAGACCCCACAGCCTGCTGCAGACCCTTTACGCTTTAGCCATAACAGTCAGGTTGAACATTTTTGCACAGGGGCACCTCCTTTAGTTACAAACTGCTAAAGGCAATTTCCCGTACGTCATTGGGAAAGCAAAACTGCTTTTGTGCATCCCCCATCCAAATAAAATGTAGTACAGGGGTTCTTAACCTTTTTGACATCGGGGCCCAACTTTTCCACTACAGAAGGGCCTGCGGCCAACTAAAATATCAACTCCGGATTAGTAATCTTACTCTTGATTTCAATCACATTCAATAATCCTATCTAACCTACTTACAATTTACAACCTTGTTAAATGGTTTGAAACCAATCACCAAGATTATTATCAAAGCCTAGGTCAAGCTGATTGCAAAAATAAATACTAATAAAATATACTGCAAAGGAAGGGTCTCATAAAAACTTGTAAAAAATGAATGTACGCAGTGCAAAAATAAATTCCAACTAATTTTATAATGAATAATAATAATAATAAACATAAATCAACTGTAAATAAAATTTAAGTGCGAATGAAAATACAGCTTCACCACTTTAGTCATAATTTTTGCGCTAAAGACACTCCTCTTTTTTAGATTGTTGTCATTACTGACAAAAGTGGTGGACAAATGTATTACAAGTGAGTATTTCTATGGCCCATGTGGACAACAGCTGAGGAACAGATAATTGTTGGCGGCCTTTTAACGGGCACTCACGGCCCAACAATGGGCCTATGGTTAAGAAACACTGATGTAGTTGTATTTTGTTTTATGTTTTCTGACTCCACAGCAGAGTCATGTCTTCCAAGCAAGCCACGTCTCCTTTTGCCTCTGTGGTCGATGGAGATGATGCCATGAGCCAGGATCACTTGTCTTGGGAAAAAGAGGAGAACACTGACGCCCACTGCCCACCGCAGTTGCCGCTGCACAATCTGCTCCATGGGAAAGCCCACCCCGATGAAATTCAGCCGCTAAGCAGTGTACCTCCAGAGAGTGACTGGGACAGCTTGATGTCTGCACAACAACGCATGGTGAGGAAATGCAAGACACGCCAGGAAATAAATCAAAGTTGTTTATTGTGTACATATAACATTGTACATTATTTTATGTAGAGTATTGTTTTTTATATATATATATATATATATATATATATATATATATATATATATATATATATATATATATATATATATATATATATATATATATATATATGTATATATATATATGTATATAATATGCAGCCCCTCTGTTCACCTTCTGTCTAAAACAAGCTTATGTCTTTAATCCTATGCCCCATTCCCATTCATCTTATTGGGGACCTTCCAGATACCTGCTGAGGGGTAAATCCCCTCATGTCAGTTCTTTAATACATTTAATACATTCAGATTATTAATGTCTGCGATGAGGTGGCAACTTATCCAGGGTGTACCCAGCCTTCCGCCCGAATGCAGCTGGGATAGGATCCAGCACACCCCCGCGACCCCGAAAGGGACAAGCGGTAGAAAATGCATGGATGGACATTATAAAGGTGACTGTTCACTTTATCAATCAATAGGATTTTATGTGAAAAATAATGAAATATAATTAGTAAACATTATATTTTTGGGCGGAAAAATATACACAGTAGATAAAAAGTAATACATGCTATATACAAGGGCTATTCAAAATGGCGGGGTCCCAATCTTACAGATTGGGACAACTGACTGGCACCTAGGTTCAGTTCAGAATTTGGGAGGGAATAACATATTTACAACAATTTGATAAAAAACACTAAAGCGCTCCTGTTGGTCCAACTTGGACCATTGTGAAAAGAGGCTGTTCAATACATGGACATTTTAACCTCTAGCTGCAGTGGCTAGCGTCCACTGCAGTAGACACTTGTAATTTGTATAAGAGGGTTGTTTTTTTCTGAACAACAAACAAAACAAATACCCTCAACAGAGGATCCTGGTTCTCAAAATAAGAATAACAGTCCAAGCCCCTGGTCCTGTGGGCCCTCAAAAAGCATGGCCAAACCACAGCTTTCAATGCTTCAGACTTTTAATTTTAGACTCACAAGTGTACCCTACAGTTCTGCATGCTCCCCTTGGCATTGAAGATCTGGTCTCAGTAGGCACTCATTGTCCCTGCCCTGCACAAAGAAGCTGATATTCTGTGCATAGCTGCAGCCCCATGGAATAATAAAAACCTCTGAGGTCTTCACATAAGCAACCCTGCCAAACACTAAAGCATATTCTATTCTTAGAATAAACAAGACCTCTAACTCAATTCCTTCAGCATTAACGATAACCCAAATCCCAACTGCATAATGTCCAGAAGAGCGGAACTTAGCCCTTTTCTGCTTCCCTTGAGCTTGCATTCTTGCTGCTATAATAGAAGCATGTCTTGTCCTTGGTCACTGGATGTTGTTTACCAGCTTGTAGTGTTGGTGAGATAAATCTGCAGCCACTCTTCAGATGCTGTATGCTCTAAGTCCTTAGCTACTTTGATGTTAGCAGAGTTGAGACCGGCACAAACATTTGTGAGCTATAAGCACACAGAAGGCAGGTGGTTGTCTTTGACAGACGCGAGCACGGTATGAACTCTCAGAGGGCCTCTGAGGTAGCTTTGCAGTTTGTTGCAAAGACCCGCAACACTGCAGGATTGCAGCACATCACACATGCACACACACAGGCCCAGGAATAGGTTCAGTTTTAGAAGTATAGGTTTGTACATGTAAACTAATGGGGAGGGAACATTATCAATGACGCTGGGATAAAAACTGTACCTGTATATCCTTATTGGCATAACAAGACTATCATATCAGTTTAAAAGGAAGGAAAACATGGCTTCTAAGGTAACATAAAAAAGATAAGGAACTGAAAATGAAAAAAAAATTAGTTCAACAGATACCAATGCTGATATAAATGGTTAAATGCATAATTTCTTGGAAAAATTAGGATGATGTGATTCAGAAAGGGTAATGATTTAAGGTGAGAATTGAAATGTATAACAAAGTTACGTGAGAGACAACTAACAAATGACAGCATGGGCTGAGACAGAAGAAAAAAAATAGAAACACATAAGGCAAAAGGAATGAGAATGTTTCCTGGCTGTGCTGATTACCTGACTCCATTGCTGTGCCATGCGTCTGTGTGGGCTGTGCCCTGAACCAGCGCCAGCTGATTAACCCAGCACTCCTCCACTAGCCTCAAGCACTCTCCACTGTCTCTGCCACGCTGCATAATCATCTAACACAGGGTTGGGAGGTGCACAGCGGACCCGGTCAATCGTGCCACCCTGGCGCTTGGTACCAAACCACCCCACACATCGCTGCAACTCTGCCTGGGGCTCCACATGACGCACTGGGATGAAGAATTGTCGCCGTCCACTTTAGCGCATTTCAGTCTTTTTATTTGGGCTTCAGACATGATTTTGTCATTTAACATGGTTGCATTTCTCCCTGTAATCACACTGCTGTTGGTTAAAGCTCACATTTCTCACTTTAGGTGAATAGTGTATGTTGAATACAGTTGTGAGAATCGTTTTTCTTCTTACTTTGAGGGCAAATGTATCAGACCTAACTGTTCCCCTGTTAAAGGCAGCGGCTCTCTGCTGCTTAGCGACCTTCTGCTACACAAACCATAATTAACACCACCTTCTGTCAGACGCAGCGCCCAGCGATGGCCCGTGTGCCGACTATAACATCTGCAGCGTATTGCTGCCCGTCTCTTTAGCTGCCATTCAAGCTGCGTCCCATTCTTCCCGGCTCCCTTTACTGTATGTGTGCTTGTGCACAGGGAGCACTCAGCCATCTAGCTAGAGACAAGAACTTAAGTTAAATACTAAACCATGCACAGGTGGGATCCAAAAACAACAACGGCTTGAGACAGGACGTAGATTTACGAGGGCTCCAGACACTCAGCTGAGAATAGGTCTCTACGAGAAAATTAACAAATTACACAGCAGTCACCTGAACACAAATGCACACTCAAGAGCAATTTGAGAAATTACAGCCGGGAGGTTTCTCTGTGTAGTGTTGGCAGATGAAGCCGATGCGTATTATAAATATATCCTACGCAAGCTTACCTGTCAGTGTATCTCCATTTTTCACATCAAATCCTATTTAAAGTCCAGGTAGTTTTATTGAAAACACAAGGCGCTGCTGTATGAAATCCCTTTGATGGGGCCAAATCACTATGTGTTGGAATTGCAGTTTATGCCTAAAAGCTCCAGAAGACACTTACTTATCCCTTGTCGTTCTGGGCTCTTTGTTTGACATGCAGGAATCTGACAGCAATAAAGTATGTTCCCTGTACTCCTTCCGCAACAATTCCACCTCTCCGCACAAGCCTGAGGAGGGGGCCCGGGAGCGAGGTGACCTGCTGAGCGCATCAGCATTTGGAACTCCCGAGCGCCGCAAAGGAAGCCTGGCAGACGTTGTGGACACACTGAAGCAGAAGAAACTGGAGGAGATGACAAAGACAGAGCAAGACGGTAGGGTTCTCTTGTCCTCTGTTTGTACTCTTGAAATAAGAAAATGGAATGTCTCTTTCCAAATGCCCTTCCTTTCTTTGAAATCTGATCATTTCTCTCCATTGTGTCACAAGCATACTAATTGTGATCCTCTTTTTGAAAAATTTGCTTTCTGCATAGTCAAAGATGCTACGCACAAACAAAACTGTTAACAATGTTGATCTCATTCCTACAACCCAATGCAAATCCATGTCCTATCTGAAAGACATCTCACCATGTTTGCCTCCCACAGCCTGCAGTCTATCAAGAATATGGTAGAGGAAAAAACTAATATTTGAACGAGCAGCAGTAACACATCCCCCTTCTTAATTAGTGCTCTAGTAATATAACTACATCCAATCAAATGTTGAAACCCCTTGGGAATGCATGTGTCTCATTCAGTGTCTAGGGAGCTTTTAGCATAAGCACTTCATGAGATGAATACATTAGACCTCTGTTAGCCTAAAAATAATTTTCCACTTAGTTTTTTTAAGCGTTTGTCTGGATGATGTTTGTATTACACCATCACCGGACATTTACTATGAATTGTGGTGATACAGGATTTATTGTTTCTAGTTCCAAGAGAGATCATTCTGCATTTATTGATCAGAGTACCTATATATTAACAATTGAAAATGTACATTTTAAAATGGTAAAAGAAATTAAAAGAAAGAAAGTCCTTCTTCTACACACATATCTTTGCTTTTCACCAAGTTTGTTCATGTTGTCTGACTCTGTGACATTATGGTAATGAACACCAGCTGGTGAAGCCTGGTTGGTGCAGTAATTTAAATGGTCAAGTGGATCTTGTAATCCAGAGCCGTATGTTAGAGAGAGTTCTTTGGAGTGCCATACAGCTGTTTTAATCTCCTGTTAATAATAGAGACTTGGTCTGCCTCATGCACTGGGTACCACTGCCACCAAAATAAACTCCCCGGTAGGAGGAAATTACTTTCTAAGAAGGAGACATGGCAGAAGACAAGAGAGGCACAAAGTTCAGAATGTTGTTCCCAGGCTGCAGGAACTGAGAGACTCTCAGTTTCTGAGAGCCCTCTGGGAAGCTTCAGTCTTGATGATCAGTGATTACTGTAAAATGGAGGTTAAAGCCCTCTTGAGTAAAAAAGAAGGGAATGTTACTGAAACTAGCTAAATCAAATTCTTACTTTATTGTTTATTGAAAGAGATGTGGTTGAAAATGTAAAAGGGCAGGCTTTAGAGCGCACAGGAAGGTTAGAGAAGCCATTTGTTGTCTTAATGACACTGCTAATGTGCTGCAAGCAACAGATGAGCTAAATATACCGCTTATCTAAGCATGACAACTGTTGTGTCCAATTCTGTTGCTTTGGTGTCTGTCTGATCGGGTTTACCGAGGTCCTCCGAGACACTTCACCATCTGCTACCATTCTTCCCGGGATTCCCTTGCCTGGTCAGGAAAGTTCATTGTCCACAAAGTCGAAAGAACATCATAAGGACAAAAAGTGCTGCTGATGTTAAACACTGTCTTCTTCCTTGTGCTTTAAAAAAATATTTAATGCTGTGAGCCGATCTATGAATTTACAACGCTGAAAGTACAAGAGAGGAAGAAGAAAATAGCCACAGTTGAAAACAGTCAAGGTGACTTTGCTTTGATTCACTTGCAAGTTTTATACCAGTTTAATATCAACATTAAAGTATGAACCAATACACTGAAATAAAACAAATAAATAAAATGTTGAATCTTTACGATCATACCAAAGGCAAGGATGAGTAATTATACACTCCTAGTTGCCTGTTGTGGCCTTTCTTTTAGACACATTATCTACTTGATGAATGCCACAAACCTTAAATTTAAAGAGGTTAATCTATGATGCTAAAAAAATGTTTTTTTTATGAGGTTACTGATTGACTTGTTTGTCATCGCTAATAAAAGCCTTGTGTCCCAATTCCCAAGAAACTGTTGTGAAAACATGACTAATGAGTCAACGAGCAACCTACCAGTGTAAGTGTTCACAGGAAGACAGTGCTTTAAATTAAACTTTTAGAATCTTTCGCTTTAAGTTGCATACCCCAATAACATCAAGAACATTGCAGACCAGTGGACTGGTATTTTAACATCTGTATTATTTAACAGTTAGGCTAACTCAGTAAAACAATAAAACGTATTTGAGAAAAGGAAACTCCTTGAAATTGACTGTAAACATCAGTAGGCATTGGTGCTGTTTACTGTCCATATTAAACACAATATTGTATATTTGTTTGCGTAATCCCACTGGTGAGGTTGTGTATTATCACTGTATAATATATAATGAGTGATCAGCAATGTGTGCGCAGTCCCGGGTTATTATCCTCTATTACTAGAGGCATATAATGAGATCCAAGGATGGGTGAAAGCTTAGGAAGGGACTAGGGTGGGCTCTTAACCCATGGTCTGATTAGCACTGATCAACTCTTGACACTTTCTCTATCAGTGTCGTGACCCCTGCTGAGTCAACACCTATCACCTCGAGGTGCCATATGGCACCAGCAGGTTTATTTTTGGAAAAATAACGTAAAAGTGTAAACGTATATTACTTCAAATGCAGTCTGTATAAGTTATCATATGATTATTACTCCTTCCCTTCCCCCAGACAGACTCATGCACTTTCTCCCCTCCTTTTTTACTTCCCTCCCTTCTCCCCTCTCATCTTATCCCAGCTGCCGTGTCATCTGGTTCTTCTTTATCCCACCTAATTAATAGGAATCTTTGTTATAATGATCTGAGCATGAGCCTCTGACTCCATGCATATGCAATGAGGGTTCGGAAATCCAGTTGCCTTGGTTGCAGATTTTGAGGCCTTCTTCAGCCGCATCGCTGTCTGCGTTTCCTCTGGGTGCCGCGTCCCGCTGCTGAGGCCGGGACCTTTCTGGCATGACTCACAGGCCTACACTGGCCAAATATCAGTCAGGCATTTTCACATCCCCTTTAATTATATGCTGATCATTTCATCACTTAAATCCCAACTAGCAACTTTTTTTTGTTGCAAGTAATCTATTTAATTAAAACAAATTATAATATACTATACCTTTAGTTCTGTGTGTGTAAGTGTGTGTGTGTGTGTGTGTGTGTGTGTGTGTGTGTGTGTGGCCGGCTTACAGCACTTGTGTATGTGTGTGTTCTGTCTTGGCCTGTGGAATGGTGCACGAGCCCAGTGGAGCGGTGCTCTGGTCTGTCACTTTTGTTTGAATAGGTAATGTAGATCTGTTCAGGCTGAAGAGACATGAGCTGGAACCGCTTGTTAGGACATATGATCAAAAGCCGCTCTCTGCTCTCTGCCAATCAACCCTCTTGTCACCCTGTGGCCAGACGTTACATAGATTTTTCAGCTGTACGGCTCGGGCAGCCTGCCAGTCTTACTTGTGAATTTAAAAAAAATAAATGCACCCAACCACTCACCTTTCCTCTTATCTCACCTTACCATCCTTCATCTTAAATGTTGTCTTTCTAGTTCTTGTTCCATCCTTTTTGACAGTTATGTCAACTTCACTTAATGTAATATTTCCCCGCCCCAGTGATTTTTATCTCCCTCCCAGCCTCACTCTCTGGTGACAAAGTTGCTCCTTGTGCCAGGCTGAGATCAGAGCCCAGGGCTAAACGGAGTGTGTATGGGCTAAACAGAGTGCCCGGTCCCCTCCTGAATTATGTATTTACTATCTGTTCCAAAGCAGATCCCTCACACAACACAGACAGACTAGTCCCAGTAGGATGACGGGAGCCAATGCAGGTTTCACTTTACACAAGCTAAGATATAGATTGTGTTGCCGCTTTCAAAATGGGAACCCCTTTCTGCTGCTGTCTTCATCGTTCAGATGACAAAACAAGCAGCTGCTTCTTCAATGTGCCATTCTTTGCATTCAAGATCACCTTCCCCAGTTCTCATATTCCGATTAGTCAACAGTAGCAACTGCTGGGTAGCATTCCAGGGGCCATCTTCCTGGGTTTCAGCTGTTCAGTGTATCCCCCTGCACCCGCGCAGCACAAAACACCCATTGTGATCCTGGAGTTCTGGCTGCACAGGAACTCCTTGATAGGAGGAAATGGGTGTTTCTTAGAGACACATCACAGCCAGAGTTGCACAGAGGCGTGTTTGTCCTTACACACGTTCAATTACTAGTGTTAGGTAGACCTCGTCAACTACATTTGAAATCATATCAATAATACCACTAGTTGAGAAATGGCCATGTGTTTTGTTGTGTGAAAAAAAGTAGCGGTAGTATCAGTTTAACTGTTTTATGTGACACCCCGGTATTTGGATAGGTGCAGTGATGGTGAAACATTGACACATAAGAAGGCAGAGGCCATTAATGTTGCTATATTTGTCAGTGAGCTGCGGCGCCTCCCATTCAATTGAATAAATAATAGGCAATCTCAGTCAGGATTATCGGGGCAGGAAACAATCAAACTTCATATTGTATGACTGAGCAGATCAAAATTAAGCAGAACCGTGGCTATTATGCACTCGGGGGATGGTGCCAGGTCAGGATCGCTGCCCTAGCTCCAACATTCTCCACACACACTACCTCACAAAGAGCCGGTGTCATCTGACCAAGGATCAAAATAGTTGAAGTGTAACTCACACCCTGGGCACAGACAGCCTCTGTGACTCGCTAATGATTTCAGTGCACATCGCAAGCTTGTTCTGTAAGTCGCAGGTACATCAGCCATCCAGATAGGAGATCTGCCTAGACATGACGAGTGCAGATGCAACCTATTAACACATTTGCATTGTTTTTTTCCTCTCTACAATCATGCATGTCAAACATATGATGATAAGTCTTTTGTGGGTTGCTATGTGAACAAAGAGACACTTTCATCAGCAGTGATTAGACAAATGTCTCCTTCCCCTTAGTGCTTTTCTTTTTCCCCACCTTGTTCAATAACACTACATGTGCCAGGGGATGAGATGAGCATGTAAGAAGAAATGAAAAAAAAGATGTGTTTTGTTGCATTGCAAAGTCTGAGTGGCAATGATTAAAATGATCTGACAAATGCCTTCTCCTTTTGGAAGTAACCTGTGATCATTTTTGTCTGCACCAGTACAGTGCTTAATAGGCTATAATGGTACATTATCAGTGGCATAGCATCAAATTATAATGATAAGCAGACTTTAAAATTGAACAAAAGTGTATATGCATTTGTTGGGACATTGTTTTCATAGTGTTATAAGTATGATACAGGAAAGAGCAATAACTAGTTGATGTATATACACTATTGTATACTGACGTGAAATTAAAAAAATGACTAAAAAGGATCAAGAGCGATGCTATTCATTGATAACCAAAGTAGGGCTCATTTTCCTTCTTTGCTATTTTGGTTGTGAGCTTCCTCTAGGGAGGGGAGCCAAAGAGCTGAGTCCCTCATGAGAGACAAAGTTCTCTGTCTTTGCACAGTAGGCCTTGGTCAGCATGGCTGAGTCTCCTGCAGAAAGGAAATGGGCCAATTGAAAAGGGATATACAGCTTCTATTGTGGCTTAACCAAGTCGAACAACAGCACATTGACAAACTTAACAGCGGGAAAGTGGATGTTTAATCTTTAATACGCAACAATTACTTCAACGTATCTCAAGTACTGTGATTGCTATTACTGCATGGTGAAATATAATGCATCTTTACAGAAGGTTTCATTTATCCACTAATTGTGTCCAAAATGTAATGAGTGGTATTATAATGCACTCATTTAGTTTACTCATTTATCCTGGAAGTAATATTTGTTGAATTCATACCGCATTGAACATATCAAAACAAAAATAATTACTGACCTTTGGTCTTACACTACAGTAAACAGAATGTGTGTGTATCCCCAACAGGCATATCTGTAAACAAACTTGAGATTCAATAATTAACTTGACTTTTTAAAAAGGAAAATGCCCAACTGTAGAAATTAATGACGCTCTCGCCTTTTTTGTTTGGTTGCCTCAAGTAATCATTTTTCAAAAGTGAAATTATAATGCACTGTTAAATATGAGGATATTCCCACCCACTCATACACTTCAAGTATCTACAGCTTTGGTGCAAAGTACTGCAAGTGTCAGTCACAGGCTTGATTTTGTAATGTAATTTGTTAGTTTCTTTGATATCCCCCATTTTTGTTCAGGCTAAGCACCGTCAGTCGTTTACGATGAAATAAAGTTTTGGTGTCTATACAAGACACTTGGCTTCACTGCAAATGAATAATGCATTCGTGTGGATCCTATTAGTCTGTTTTTGTCCTTGTAGATTCAGACAGCCATTAATTTACTAAATCACACAACAGCCATGATCACAGCACTTCACGTTTTCTCTCACACACTTATTAACATAGAGGAATTAATGTGAATGTTTTCCAGCATTGATTAGTGGTGGAGTTTCTATTTGACAGCTAAATAGCAGGGTGCCCAAAAATATCCCTCCTATGCACGGCACCCGGTACTCACATTTTTGTGTTAAATGTTTATTTATTAAAAAACAGCGCTTGGACCCAAATGATCATCAAATGTAATGTATAAATTAAAATCAAGTCCATGACGAGGATTCCTCTCATCAGCACTGAAAGTAATATCTAACACTAATATATAAAGCACCCACACAACCATACAGCCCCCCTCCCACTTCCACACATGCTTTAGCAGGTTTGTAAAATCCAATTAATTGAGCAATTTTCAATAAACACATTGGATTATTTATTTTTTTATATATAAAGCCACTTCTCTTTTTGCATGTTGCATTCTTGATGATTGCATTAAATAGAAAAGTTAATTTTGCTCTCCAAGCATTTAATGGTTCTAGTTCTTAAAAGTGACCTTGTGGGGTAGAGAGCGGAGCAGCACAGCAGCTCTTTCCAGCTGCACACATGGCATCCATCGGGGGCACAATCACGCACAGTCCCAACACCTCAGGCTCGGACATATGTTGAGTTTTATTTCATTCTTCTGACATTAATCCTATTCACCAGCTGTTCTGCCAGCTGCCACTCTCCGGCTTAAGGGGAGATTGCAGTTTTGGGGGCTCTGAGTACTGGTTTATCTTGGCTGCTCACTGCCTCCTTGCAAAAGTTTTGCATCTTTTTTTCTCTTCTTGCCCTCTTCCAACTTAAAGTAAAAACTTCCCTTCAACCTTTTTCTGGATTTGATTACCCCCCACAAACATCAGTCGAGACCGTTTACGGCTGCATTGCCTCTGAATCAAAATGCTCAAAACATCTTTTTTCATTACTGTTTTAATAAATACAAATGAAAAAAGGAAGCAATGTGCCGATGCCCAGCACTACTTAGCAACGAGCACAACAGTCTCCTGTCATCAAACAGTATTTCTGCAGGATTAGACTGGGCTTGGCCTCAGTCTGTACAGTTATGATTATTGACATATTGGGCCTGACATAAGTCACATTTATGTGCATTGTCTGGAAGCACACTCAAGTGTTCTCAATGTCATTTCTGCTGAGGTACGACCGGGGCAGGCTGCGAGCAAGGGCTGCAATGAATTGATCATTGCTCACTGCTCACTTTAATAATTCAAGCCTGATTGCCACCGAGTGCCGCAGTAAAATGGATTGGGAGAAGTCACATGCTGCTCAGCTCAGGAGGTGAAGCCTCCCGGGGATGCTTAATTCATATATGCTTGATAGACATATGTTCTATTTAGAGAGGTCGGGGTGCTGTGTCTGTGTATACGGCCTCTCCAAATGGCCAGGTCACCACTATGGGATTAACACCTTGGTCCGTTAAAGGCACAGATTCAGGGGGAGGTTACCGCTTGTGGAAGAAAAGAGTTTAAGTGAGCTAAAAAAAACTACTTCTGACAAGTTGCTCGTATTTATTTCCGCTGACAAAAATATATGTATTATTGTTTGTTAATCAGCCATTTAATAGGAATTCATTGTAGCACTTATCCTGCCTATAGAATCATATTCTTCACCTTTTTATTAACACAGTAGCATCTCTCACTAAAGAGTGTATTATCTTGATGACAAATTGCATGCAAATGATTGAGGTGGGTGTCTAAAAATGTGTATAATGTATCATTCAGCCTGCATGGTGTTCTGCTGTGCACCATTCTAGAGTTGGAGTCATTGTTTTGACCTGCACTGTGTGCCAAGATCTTTCACTCGGGTCGAGCTGTGTAAAAAGATACAATAAAAATAACCTGGGACCCCTGACCTCTTTTTGTGATTAATAAACAATGTTGATAAAGTAATCCACAGGGCAAATAGAAAAAAAGAGGGACACATTGGAGCCGTGGCGGAACAAATCAGATCCGGATCGCTGGACCGGGCCTCTTAAAGGGGAACTGCACTTTTTGGGGAATTTTGCCTATTATTCACAATCATTAAGAAAGACATGACGACGGATGGATTTAAAAAAAAATCCTAAATATCAAATAAATCCGATCAAAAGTCAGCTTCCAATGCAGTCTAGGGTAGCCGTTCGATTCTGCCTATAAAGCCCTTAAAAACATCTAAACACCTCCTTTGAGGTTTTAAAAACATGATGTAAGTATATATGTAATGTAGTAACGGGCACTTTTATAATACCATTTAATATTTACGCATTTTGATTATTTTAAGCACAGTATTTTCCAAAACGTTAGCTTTTTTCCCCTTCATCACTGATTTCTGCTCACTGCAGACAAACATAGTAACATATCACTTACTGTACAAGGTCTATTGTCTAGGATCCCGACTGCTGGGATGTTCATATATTCCCAATTAGATTAAAAATGTCTCATAATCCTCACAAACTAACAGTGGGGGGACAATCGCTTTTCGTGTCTTTCTTGCCAGTTACTGGTCCTAAATGGCTGTCAAAGCGTCCCAACTTGTAGGATGATATTATCAGCCATCTCCTGTCCAGGTGAGAGGCATGATTTATGATCTAAAGTAAAGTTACAGGGAGCAAGGAAACGAGGAAACAGCAAACCACTCGATGATGTAAACATAGGTACACATGATCACGTCGCCGCTATATATAGTTTGTCTGTGTTAGCGCTTATTATAACTATATCACTAATACTTGTTTAATATTCAAGTATTGTTGGTGCTTTTTAAATGGTTATTTATCAGATATAATGGGCGGAATTTAGAATGCATTTTTTTTTAAATCCATCTGTCATGTCTTTCATAATGATTGTGAACGAAAGCCAAAATTCCGAAAAAAGTGCAGTTCTCCTTTAAACCCTGTGCTATCGGATGAAATAACCCGGGCTTTTAGCTTAGTATTCAGGACGCTTGCCTTTTTGCCAGCAACCAGTGTTCGCGCCCCGCTCGGAGCACTAGGAAAAACTCAAGGCAGCCGAGAGAGAGAGCGTACACCATTTTGCCACTACACTTTTATGTTTATATGAACTGCCACTCGTGTTAACTTTGTAGTAAAAATGCCCACCTGGTGACTGATGACGTTGGTGGACGGTTGATGATGATTTTACCCAAAATACACTTGGAGACAATTTCATCCATCCACTTCTAAGTTTGCACGTCTCTAAGTGAAATGTAAGAGTGAAAATAAAACCAGTAATACAACACATTTTATAAAAAATAGTACACCTACTAAATCACTAAAGTCAGTCTTGTTATGTTTTTAGCAACCATGACTCATTTTGTCTTGGGCAACCTATAACCCCACATACTGTACATCCAGCTCTTGTATCGGTGGTGATTAGAATACAACTGTTTGCATGTTCCAAGCTCCCAAGGCATGGGAAAGGGTTAGGCGAGGGGCCCGGCTCCACCATGTACCCGCTCTGTGCAGGTCCCCAGTCTAGGAGCCCGGGCCAGGTCCGCGCCAAACCTCCCATCCCTCCATGTAGCACCGCCCTTGCCCGCAAGATAGCGGCAAGCTGACATGTTCACCAGGCGGAATAATGATTAGGTCTCAGTTAAGGTGCAGGTGCGCCACAATAGTCCCATAAAGGTAGACCTTTTTATTTATGCATTCCTGAACGAGTAATTACAACTTTGAAAGCTGAAATAATTTAACTTCTACAAAAAGTCTTCTTGAAATGGTAGAGGTTATTAAAACTGTTGAAAACGAGGAAAGGTAATTGCCTGTAAATGAGCGACAACACACTGTTGTGCTCAGAATGTTTCCCCCTCTCTCCTCCCGGCTCCCTCTTTAGCATTTGCATTGTGCGGCATCACCCGGGTGTGTAACCTATTGCGTTCCGATTGCTCCCTTGCAATTAGTGCCCTTTTTGTCTTCGCTTCAATAACGCCATGATTATGGAGACTTCAGGAGTATTTGTGGCACTAACAGCTGTTGTCTCAGGGACTACCGGCTGAATGACAAAAACATGTTTTCTTTCTGCATTTCACTTCCCTGCCTGCCTCTTCTGATTATTATGTTTTATTTGGTGTGATGATGGGGGTCTTGTTTTTAGTGTGTCTGTGATTAAGATATTCAAAGGGAACTCCTTGAAGCGTATCACAGTCGTTTTCTTTCTTTAAATCAATCTCGACTTTTGATTTGTTTCCCTTGCAGTGGAGAGTGGATGGCAAATTACTGTAGAAGTCAGCCTATCATTGTCTGACTGGCATTCACAGAAATGTGATCTTGAATTAAATCTGTCTGTAACGCTAAATGCAGACAGAGAGAGGGAGGAAGAGCTTTCAAAAGTATCAACAACCTCCTGGCTTTTTCTGATAGAATTGCACAGAATCACCTACAGTATGCATTTTATGTGACTAAATCACTTCCTTTTCATACATCACTTGCAACAAAGTCCTGTTATATATTTTTAAATACAGTACTGCCTCCATAAACCCTTCATTAATACTTTCATATATTTTTATTAACAGCGGATTGTACTGTGAATGTGCAAGACACAACGTCAGCCATTCACTCAGCTCTCAGTTTTCCAAATTTTTACTCTGCCCATCTTGACTAAAAATGCATTTGGTTTTCTTAAAAACATCCAAACACTTTGTATGAAATAAGAAAGAAAGAAAAAAAAGTTTTATATTGAGTTTCAGGAAATAACTTACAATGTTAAACTCAATGTCACACTGTTTTATGTATGTTCCTTTGCTGCTCATTGGGATCAACAATGCCCTTTTCTCTTGTAAGAAATATTATTGTTTAGATGTCAGTGTCAGTTGATTATTCATTCAGTAATTACACATTTTCCCTTGTAAATATATCAAATATAAAAGACAAGACACATGTAATAGTATAGTGTTCTTAAAGACATTATTAACAAGCCAATGATGACTATGAAAGTCAAACACAAGTACAAATAGATGGAACAGAAATTGAAAGAGTAAATGAAACCAACTTTCTAGGTATAATGATTGATGATAAATTGAACTGGAAATCTCATGTAAAAAATATACAACATAAAGTAGCAAGAAACACGTCAATAATGAATAAAGCAAAACATGTTCTAGACCAAAAATCACTTCATATTCTCTACTGCTCGCTAGTGTTACCATATCTGAGTTACTGTGTAGAAATATGGGGAAATAATTGCAAAAGTACACTTCATTCATTAACGGTGTTACAAAAAAGATAGATAGTTAGAATAATACATAATGTTGGATATAGAGAACATACAAAACCTTTATTTATTTAATCAAAAATACTGAAATTCCACGACATAGTGAATTTGCAAACAGCTAAAATTATACACAAAGCAAACTATAACCTGCTACCCAAGAATATACAACAATTCTTCTCAACAAAAGAGGAGAAATGTAATCTTAGAGAAAAATGTAATTTAAAACATTTGTATGCACATACAACACTTAAGACCTTCAGTATATCTGTATGTGGAATTAAATTATAGAATGGATTAAGCAAAGCAATCAAACAATGTACTAATATGATCCACTTCAAGAAACTCTTCAAACTTAAAGTGTTTACCAAGTACAAAGAAGAAGAACCATGATAAACATTCTGAATTTATTTCATCCATCCATCCGTTCATTTTCAAAATAATTGATTGAATTATTTATTTCAAACCTGCACAGTACAACAACACACACATTTTTTTTTTTTTTTTTTACATTTTGGCAGTGACATTTATGCAAGGCTTGAAAAGAGGTTGGATGAAGCAAATGCTTATAATATCCCAAACCCTCTCACTCACTCCACATTTAACATAAACAATATAATACAAGAACAATACTATACAAACAAAAACAAGAAGAGCTCCTGTACACTAACAATACAATAGTACCACTGTTACTATGAGACAAGACAAGATGAGACAAAACACACACACACACACACACACACACACACACACACACACACACACACACACACACACACACACACACAATCTTACTTCACTGAGTATTATTCATTTATTTTTATTGTGATAATTTATGGAGTATATTGTGAATAAATTGAGAACAGGAAGTGAACAAAAGTTTTAGCAACTGTTATGTAAAAGAAAAGGGGTAGGATTAAATAAGCTCTGCTTCTTCCTGCTCCTTTTCGAACATGTTGAAAAGAGAAACTGGAAATTGTGATGTATCATGTTGTATGCTTGCATGTTCCAAATAAACTCAAACTCAACTCAAAATTAAATTTTTAATAATCAATATTTTGCTGGAGAAAATGAGGGAATCTTGCTTCCTACAAGAGCGCGCCAAAGTTAATGGTGTAAAACAAACAACAAAAGTGTTCAGATTCTAAAGGAAGAGCTCAACAGCAACACAAAGAATATATTTTTTAAATTATTTTTATTTTCTTACTGCCATTTCTTGCTCTTTTGCATATTTACTAAAAAGCGCCACTGATTTACTCCCGACTTTTTATTTCTGTTGCTGTGGTCTGTGGTGTGGTGACAAATTAGGCAGGGTGCCTATTTGTATTAACTAACATCGCCTCCTGAAATACAGCCAGCGGAATACATTCTTTCTGAGTCCAATCAAACAGTGTGTGTCAGTAGTTCAGCTTTTAATCCATTTAACTGATTCAAAACCTGAAGGCAACCCTTTATAGTAAATGAGAACCGACATGTTGCTTAGCATGAAACATAGGACTACAAATCCAATCCGAAATATCCCCCACAGACTGTTATCCTTGACTTGTGGCTAATTTCTCTCTAGATAGTCCTCTCTCTTATTTGCCAGCGGCTTTTTAGCTCAACAAACACTCAAACGTGAGTATCATCTTTCTCCCAGGAGAACGGTGCACACGGAGAGGCTCAGAATGTGGCGGCAGGCAGTTGAAACAATTTCATTGCTGACAACACACTGTAATCAAACACCCACTGCTGCGTGTTGAGACAAACCATTTTGAAACATCAACAAATGTCGTTAGTGGAACTGTTGAGATTGGACATTTTGATGCGAGTTGTTGGCCGTCTTTTGTCCCGGCATTATACTCTTTGCGATCACTTGAATATACCCTGAACTCATTAGTTAAATAATGACATGGTTTGATTTATACTGAATGCGTTTGTCATTTTGGTGTTTGCAAGTGCTGCTTGGACCTGGGCGATAATCAATAAGTCAATTAATCGAAGGATAAATAAAAATGAACATTGATCATTTGCAACAGTCTTATGTGTTTGTTTTCTTTGTCTCTCTTAACTCCTGAGCTTGTTCGTTCATAGCAGAATTAATTGAAAGTAATAAATCCTCCTGTCATTCATGCACAATCTTTGTCTCTGTGAGTGGAGGCGGAACTGGTAGCTTACATCAGATTGAGAAACATAGTAAGGTAACAAAAATTAAGCTATTGTCCTCTTTTGGGAATATTTTGACTTCAAACCGAATGAGCAAGTTCAACCTATTAATAAGGACAAACGAGCTAGTATGCCCAATTTATGGTGGCCAACAGGGGCAAAAAAAATTCCCAGTATATACAACTGGGGAATAAACTGCACATTAAGATGGTCAATATTTATTTAAGTGCAATTTTTGCTACCAGTGGTAGAGAGTCCATTTCCTTATTTAGGATAATCAAAATTGATTGACATTTACAAGGGTAAAAATCTTCTCGAGAAATACAAATGTATTGCATTTGAAAGGACAATAACATCGGTAAACAATAATACTGTTTGTTGACATTGATTTGTGGGACAATATATTTTGGCCAGCAAAATGTGTTATCAGTCCAGGCCGAGTTAAGCTTTTCTACTGTCAGCAATGACCTAGGCCAGGGGTGTCAAACTCAAATACAGAGTGGGCCAAAATTTAAAACTGAACAAAGCCGTGGGCCAAGGTTGAACAAATTACCCTTTTAATAGGGACCCAAACAAGTTTTGCATTGAATATTGAACAATCAAGGCTTATATAACTTTATAGTGACATGCAAAATAGAGTTTCAAATAATAATAATAATAATTAAAAAATATCAATGGCATATCAAATACAATTTAAATAAAAATTCAATGCCTCTTTTCTATTTGCAGCCAACCATTCAGGACTTTAAACTGCAACACACTTATCTAATCTTATGTGCCCAAGCCAGATACCTGCCATCTTTTCTTGGATGCTAGTTCATTAATGTCGGGGTTCAGGCTTTAGCTGAGGCAACCTTCATTATCGAACAAAGGTGTTCATCAGTCATTATATCTCGTAGTCCACCCGGACCACATTCTTGGGGGCGTGCCTTAAAGGCACTGCCTTTAACGTCCTCTACGAGCTGTCGTCACGTCCGCTTTTCATCCATTCTAACAACGTGCCGGCCCAGTCACAAGATATGTGCGGCTTCTGTACGCACACACACGTGAACGCCATGCATACTTGATTGACAGCGATACAGGTTACACTGAGAGTGGCTGTATAAACAACTTTAACACTGTTAGAAATATGCGCCACGCTGTGAATCCACACCAAACAAGAATGACAACAGAACAAATACCCAGAACACCTTGCAGCCCTAACTCTTCCGGGCTGCAATATACACCCCCGCTACCACCAACCCCCGCCCCCCACACCCCACCCCACCTCCCTCCGTGCGTCGGTTGAGGTGGGCGGGGTTGGGGGGGACAGACGCTTTTGGAAATCAGACATGAACACCTTAAGAGAAAGCGATTGCAGCTATTTCGTATACAACATTTCTCAGACGGCAAGAGAACTTTTGAACTTTCGAACAGTCAGCTGTGATTCTACTTACCGGAAAACTTTGTCCCTTCCTCCCGTGGATGTGATCGTGATAGGCAGTGTGTGACTACAAAAATTGCTTTATGGATGTGACTGTGAAATGGCCAGGCAGTGTGCATGATGCCCGCATCTTTGCTAACTTCGCCATTAGCGGGCAGCTGAAAGATGAAACCATCCCCTCGTGTCCCAAACAGTTTATCGCATTGTCTACTTTCTCATGTCGATTAAAGATTTGATTAATTTATGATGGCTCAGGTGTGATTCACTACAATAGTCTACCCCAGGGCAGCTGTGGCTATGAAAGTAGCTTACCACCACCAGGTGTGAATGTTTGATGGGTTCTACATGTAAAGCGACTTTGGGTACTTAGAAAAGCGCTATATAAATCCCAGTTATTATTATTATTATTATTATTATTATCATAGGGCCCCACAGCACACTGGATTCTAGTTAATTGAAATACCACAACACTGGATATTGTTCAAAGGAGACACATTTTAATTTAAAAACTTGCTCACAAAACACAGCAGACAAATGTAAAATGCACAGCAAACGATTTACAATATAGCTCTTTCAAAAAACTTCACAGTGAAGTAAAGTCATCTACTGGAGAGCTTGGCGCAGATGGACCCTTTTCTTCTTCTTTTTTTCCGCGCATGCGTACTAGGTCGCGTTTTGGTGGACGGACGGGCGCGGGGGTCTAAACGGTGGCATTGTTGTGTGTGGACACGGATAAGGTTAGCTGTGATTTACCCTGGATAACCTTATCCGGCTTAGTGTAAACAGGGCCTTAGTGCATGGGCATGTACTCGGTTGGTTTGTTATTGTAATGAGGGGAAAACCGGTATCGTTTATCATACCAATTTATCTTTCAGGTGTATGGTTTCTCAATCGCTTAACCAGTTTACCCACATCAATAAGAGGGCTATGTACAGTATGCAGGAAGATTATACTTCTGATAATAAATGGACATTGAACATTTGGCAAGTGGTTCTTCACTTTCGGAGTGCCACTTGGAAACACCAGAAGTCTCAGGGAAAAAGGTTAAGGGCATTTTTCCAGCTAAGAGAGCACCAGCCCCAGAGGAGACAATGCGACCCAGACAGGCTTAGCAGTCCAAAAAAACATTCCCCCTCTCAATGGGAGCATGTCTTGGACAAACACTCTTGTAGTTTTGTCTTGTATGTTGCTATCTGTGCTCGTTGCAGAGTGGAGGAGGTCTGTGCCAGGCGAGGGCCCATAGAGACCGCTGGAATCGCTGGGGTTGGAGGAAGTTGGTCCGGGTCCAGTGGGGTGATGTGGGCTTGGTGACAAGCCAAGCTGTCTAGTGCAGCGATGCTGGGAAAATGTAAATAACAGCCTGATAAGGGCTATTGTTTTCATTCCATTCTCATCCCAGCTGAATGGCCTACTCCTGAGCTCCAGAGCATTTTATCTTAAGAGGGGGAGGGAAAGCTATGGGAGGGGTAGGGGATGTGAGAGAGTTAGGAGCCCTTATAAGAAAATAAAAATAAACACACAAGACTCTTCTTTTGTTGGAATTAATTCTCCTACACGTGAAGAGAACAAACAGCAAACTTTGTTACTCCAAAACATTTATATGTTTGAATTACTATTTGATTATCCCTTCACATTTTTTATAATAAATATAAAACATTGCCATTTATAATCCCTCTAGACCAGGGGTCGGCAACCCACGGCTCCGGAGCCGCATGCGGCTCTTTGATCACTCTGATGCGGCTCAGCGGCTTACTTGCCGACCCCCCCGATTTTTCCGGGAGACTTACGAATTTCAGTGCCTCTCCCGATAATCTCCCGGGGTAACCATTCTCCGATTTTCACCAGGACAACAATAGTGAGGGCATGCCATGATGGCACTGCCTTTAGCGTCCTTTACAACCTGTCGTCACGTCAGCTTTTTTCACCATACTATCTGCGTGGCGGCCCAGTCACATGTTGTATGGGGTTTCTGCCTACACATGTAAGTGACTGCAAGGCATACTTGGTCAACTGCCATACAGGTTACACTGAGGGTGGCGATTTAAACAACTTTAACACTCTTACTAATATGCGCCACAATGAACCCACACCAAACAAAAATGAGAAACACATTTTGGGAGAACATCTGCACCGTAACACAACATAAACACAACAGAACAAATACCCAGAATCCCATGCATCCCTAACTCTTCCGGGCTACAATATACACCCCCGCTACCACCAAACCCCGCCCCCCCCAACCCCGCCCACCTCAACCGACGTGCTAAAGTTGTTTGTATCCTCACCCTCAGTGTAACCTGTATGGCTGTTGACCAAGTATGCCTTGCAGTCACCTACGTGTGCAGGCAGAGACCGCTTACAACATGTAACCGGGCTGGCACGCTGTTAGTACAGGCTGTAGAGGGCGCTAATGGCAGTGCCGTCACGGCACACCCTTGTTAGTGTTGTCTGGGTGAAAATCAGCAGACATACGAAAGGATAGTAGCCCTGAATTACAGGAATCTCCCGGCAAAATCGGGAAGGTTGGCAAGTATGACGCTGTCAAGCGCCATTCATATAAAACTCGCGAGCCGCACTAACATTACATTTTCATATTAAGGTGCGGGCCGCGTGTCTGAGACCCCTGGTTTATACATAGCACAAAGCAAAAAAAAGCTTTGTTTGCAGTGTTATTTTCATTTTAAATTTCAAAAGAGTTTTGTGGCTCCCATTGTTTTCTTTAATTTGTGAAACGGGTCAAAATGGCTCTTTGAGTGGTAAAGGTTGCCGACCCCTGCTCTAGACGAAACAAAAATTCAAATAAACATTCATTTGATGCATTGAAATTATTTTTCTTAAAATATGTGTGCAGAAATGCTAATTAAAAAGACATTGCAGGCATTAACTATTGGCTTTAAGCACACATAGTTTAAACATAATAGATTGTCTACGTTGATTTGGGTTAGTTTTGTTGACAGCGTCTAAATACTGAAAGATGTTTGAGAGTTATTTTATTGACTAATCTAGGGACATTACTTAGCCCTTTCAGGTGGAAGGCAGGGAGGACAGCGGTGCATTCCAGCTGTAGCCTCTCCTGTCGGAAGACTTGGCAGGTTAGGTCTGGCCCATGCAGTGAAGGGGATGGAGAAGAGAGGGAGTGGCTGTTCTCTCGGGAGGGAGGTGGAAGGGAGGGAAAGGACTGGAGTAGAATGGAAGCTGGCACCACATTATCTCCACCAGTTGGTGCATTCCTTAATGATCAAGTGCTGGAGTAGCATCTGTGATGAGCGTGTGTGTGAATGCACAAGAAGAAAAAACAGGAGCATATGTGTGCATCTTGATTCCTGAAATGTGTTGACTATATTTGTTTAATCCCCCTTTAATGTAAGATTTTTATTTTTGAAGGCGTAAATGTCATGCACCAATGTTTCTTTGAGGACCTTTTATTATTTCTGGTTAGCATGCTGTCTCAACTCCTGCCAGCTTTTTTCCCCTTAAGTTTTAAAAAAGATGTGCCACACAGGAAGTGAAGATACTCACAAACACACGTAACCTTTTCTCCCTCCCTTGTCAGGTCAAGGGTACACACTGTGAGCTGGGAATTGGAAAGTCAATAAAGCAGAAATAATGTTATAATGACCCCCAAGCTGAAGACGTCCTGTCGACCCTATCACATTGAAGGAAGTGGACAATCAAACAAAATGGTCACTCTGCTTGATCTCTGTGAAAGTCCTCCTTAAACAAGGCAACAACAAACAACTGACCCCCGTTAACTCCCTCGTCCCTCTGAAGTTAGTGTGTTGTTCGAGAGAGCAGTGGTGTTTTGTCAGTGAAATCTGAGCTGAGAGGTGTACAGTGTCTTTTTAACTCTTTAAATCTGTGACTGATCATAACTACTGTAAGAGTAACGTGATGAGTACTTTCACACAAACACAAACAAAAGTTGATCTCACCAGAATTAAATATGGTATTGTAATCTTAAATGGATGTCCTAACGTTAACTCATAACCAAAAGTGCGCACATACTCAAAGGGGATGTCCGCAAGGTCTTTGCGAACAAAGTTAAAATTTTAGGACCGCACTGACTTTGCTTCATGCACTAGTGTCACACACAACTTATATTGACCTGCATTACATGTGACACAAATCTGAATTTTGCCACCAAAGCATATCATAAGAATTGTATGTTTTCCACGACTTACCTCTGAGGAAATGTAACAAACGGGTTGCAACAATTTGATCTACGCAGCTCAAACTACTTCCTTAACGTAAATGACCGCCATAACCACAACACCAGGGGGAGCTCCCCTAACCACGTTAAACCCAGATTCCGATCTAACAAAGGTCTTAACTCATTCTCTTTCTATGCTACATCAATGTGGAATGCGCTCCCAACAGGTATAAAAGAAAGGGCATCTCTATCCTCCTTCAAAACCGCAATAAAAGTACACCTCCAGGCAACTTCAACCCTAAACTAACACCCTCCCCGGATTGTTAATAATCAAATGTAAACAATCAAATGTAGATACTTTTCTTATGCCTTCTGATCTCTCTCTCTCTCTCTCTCTCTCTCTCTCTCTCTCTCTCTCTCTCTCTCTCTCTCTCTCTCTCTCTCTCTCTCTCTCTCTCTCTCTCTCTGTCCACTACTTGCTGTACATATCCTACCAAGTCAGACCTACACTGTTTCAATATCCATTTCTCTGTTCTCAATTGTTGATGACTGATGATAACAACCAAACCTACCCGTCCACCACCCCCCCCGCCCCCCCCGTCCACACCCCGAATTGTAAATAATGTAAATAATTCAATGTATATACCCTGATGATTATCTTGTGTGATGACTGTAATTTGATGATAGTATATATGATAGTATATATCTGTATCATGAATCAATTTAAATGGACCCCGACTTAAACAAGTTGAAAAACGTATTCAGGTGTTACCATTTAGTGGTCAATTGTACGGAATATGTACTTCACTGTGCAATCTACTAATAAAAGTCTCAATCAATCAATCAAAGCAAGTACTACTCGCCGAGACAACTCCCTTTCTTCGTCTCTTGTGGTATTTAATGGCCGTACATACCACTGGAAAGTAACTCCGTCCTCAGTGTAGGGCGCCATGACAGAAAAAAAAAAAATAACAACGGCGCAGGGGTGGTAGGAAATGTAGTGTTTCATGGAAATTTCCCAACAAAAATAGATAGACCCCCTGTCCTTCCACGCGTGTCGCAGAGCAAGACCACATCGCCTGACAAAAAGGGGATGGTGTAGGGCTAACAACTCTGTGGACATAGAGCCTCAAGGTAGAGGTTTTCTCTTGCTGCTGGTTTTGATGAGAACAAGTTGACCTCCAAGCAGTGCTGGGATGGCAGAGGTCTGGGTCAGCAAGCCCAGTGTGTTCTTAATCAGCTATCCCAGCGACAGCATGGCAGATTGCAGCCATTCCTCCCCTGATTCATTGTCTGCTGGACAAATGTTAATTATTTTTATCATTGGCAGCTATGTGAAGGCCCGCACCTACATAGTCTATGTCTTTTCATTTATTAGGAGTCAATGCCGTTATGCTATGCCTTAAATGTCTGCATCATTTTTCAGCTTTTCTCACATTTGAACAGAAAGAAATACTATTATACATCGCCACATTATCTGAAATGATCTTTTTTTACAGACTCGTCATGTATGGAGAAACTACTTTCTAAAGACTGGAAAGAGAAGATGGAGAGGCTCAACACCAGTAATCTTCTAGCTGATGTAAAAGGTAAACCAAGAGCATAATGATCACACCAAGTGCAGTCCTACATGCAGCACAACACATCCCTCATCCCTATCAGCTGCTGCATAATCTCAGAAACAACTTTGTACTCTTAAATAAGACAAAGGCCTTTGGCTGCACTCCTCTTTGAGATTCCCCCCATTTATCTTTTGTTGGAATGTCCAACTCTCTCCAAAGTGCTTCCTCTGAAAATCTGGCCAATTTACACTTATTTTCAATCTCTGAGCGGCATACTGCAGTCATCCCCATTTGGAGGTTTGCAGGTTGTTTATGCCTCCTGGTAATTGTTGTACCCCGTGTGTGCTGGGGCGTCACTGAAAGCACATTCAGGTCCTCGTAGTGTTTGCCTCTTAGTTGACTCGCTCCACTCTGACAGTGAACGGCCCGGCCCGTGTTGCATATCAAGCGCAGCACAGTACAACACAAATCAGTACTCCCCGAATATGGTTGTTTATGATAGGGTGAAGGTGGGCCGTGGATGGGCAGGGCTGCTTCTTAGTTCTTAGCACCGACTGTTACTGAGAGCTGGAGTGTTTATACAGCACAGGAAAACACAATACCAGCTGGCTGATAACACCAGGCTGTCACCGGCTATTCGTCTCCTCCTTGGTAATTTATTTTAGCAAAAGATGCTTTGTTTCATTTTCATGGCAAATCCTCCCATCTCTCTTATTGCAATTGTTCCAAATGAATGATTGGTAGACTGGATTCATTGTGCTGTGTCTTGCATACTGTGTGTCACTATAGATCAAAGTGCACTGTGTAAAATAGTTTGCGGGATTTAACCTTTAGAAACCCGCTGAGTTAAATTACAGTCAAGTCATTTCCGCTACTGATGGATGATACACTGCAAAGAGGTAGGGGGCCTGATAATAAACATTACAGAAAATGCCTGTTCATGAGTTATAGAGACAGTCCGTACACCTCAGTTCCTAATATAAATGCTTCTGCTATCACAGTGGCAGCCACAGGTTTTTAATTAGCGTGCCATTTCATATGACTGTAGACATTTCAAAGGGCTGCTTTGTGCTCCAGCTTACAAATGTCTCTCTCTCCCCCTCTCTGCGTTTGATGTCTGCCTGATGTAAATACGGGCAATTAAAAAGGAGTCCAGGGTTGGAGACTCACAAGGTCTGCCTAATTAAAATACAAACAAAAGTGCCGCACGAAAACACCTTCTGATTAAGATCTCAAGTGTTATGATGAAGCAGAGGTGCCATTCATTGTTTGGTTAAAAAATGAGCACAAAAGGAAAACATCCCTGTCGGTTTGAGATGAATAAAAGATAGTGGATAATATAGGCTGACGTACGGACTGTGTATCCTTGTATTTTGTTCTGTGCTAATCGCTCATCATTTACTCATCCTATTTCACTGAGCAAAGCTTTTGTCATTGTTCTATCAACAGACTAATTGTTTTAGTGCTCAGGAAAGTGGTGGAATCTGCCAAGAGAAAATAATTGAATCTAACAGTAGATGCAACGCAATTTGACCCTTGGCCCATTTTGGAGCCTTTGAAAAGGGTTAAAGATTTTACATGGGTAGATTTAAAAAAAAACATGCATGTTAGGTTAATTGTAGAGTGTCAATTGTCCATAGGTGTAAATTTAACTGTTAATGGCTGTTCATATGACCTGTAAGGGACTACTAATCAGCCCAAAGGGCATCTCACCTCTCATCAAAAGTCAGCTGGTATAGGTCACCTAAACAAGATAAGCTGTCAGAAATTAAATACAAAAATATTTTTTGTTTAGTAGTTAGTGGGGCATGTAACTGTATGTATGTAAGTATGTATGTTTTATATTTGGAAAAAAAAAATTGACACACTTTTTTATTTATGCAAAACAATATACTCATTTAATCAAACATGAATTTAATTCGAAGCACGTTTTGCACAAAGTACAACATTGGAAAATAACAATTTTAACATAATTAATACATAGTCTTCACAACTCCACTTCGACTGGGATTAAATCCCAGTACCAACACCTTTTAAAACAATCACTAACAGTGTGCAGCATGGAAGCTAGTGTAATCACAGTGATTAACTAATTGTATTTTTATATTGTGCCAAGACCCAACATGGATTCATTAATTTTATTTTTAGATTATGTTGAAGGTCAGTAAAATAAATGGTCCTTGGGGGGCAGACAAGGTGCAACGGTAACAATTTGAACAGTGTGAATGATTATTAATTTTTTTGTAGATTAAAGTAATTCACTGGCTGAAGTACAGCATTAGTATTTCCAGTTTGTAGTACCGTTCTCAATCTCTACTTAACAATGGCTGCTTTTGTCTTATCCACTTGTATTTGTCCATTTAGGTATTTCACCAGAAGTTTAAAAAAACAGACAATCAGAAGATTTAACAACAGAAGAGTGTCTTCACAATCTGGCTTCCATTTAAGTCTATAGTCATGTTTCCTCCGAGTCAAATGCTGGGCAGCTGTATTTGTTTAACTTGTAGATGGCCACTTGACACTAGATACACTTCCTCTCTGTCATTTTAATGTATACCGATTGGTAACCTTATCAACACATTTTTAACCAAATACATGTACCGTATTATCAAAAGCAGCAGGCAAAAAGCAGAGTATGACAAAAGCATATTGGTGAAGGATTTTTTTTCACTTGTCAGTTCTTCAGCTAACTATATTATTTGTTTTCATACCCGAGTTTAGCTACCTCCAATCTGCACGCTCAATAAAGAGGGAGATTAAATCGCCTGAACAAAACCACAAAGCAAAAAGGACGTCGACTTAAAGCACTTCACACCAAAGAAAGTAGCAGATAATAGAGTGAAAGAGGGGAAAAACAGAGGTTGATATTTAGTGAAGAGGTTTACAGTAGATTTTTTTTTTTTTATCATAACATATACAGTAAGCATCAACCAGGACAATAACATGTGATGTTGCTATAATGGAAGACATTCACTTCATCAAGTTTTGGTGGATTTCCTGCAAAATAAACAGTTATAAACTGCATTTCTTGGAATGCGTTGCTGCGAGTATTTGCCAACTGAATGTAGTAATTCAACTTTTTAAGTATAGAAAGTACCATGAATTAACAATTGTATTCACTATTCTGCCCCACTTTTGTATGTCAAAATCAAACAGGCCAAACTATTAGAAATGCAAATTATACATTATTAAGTTCCATTATTAAAAACAATAGTTCAATAAATCAATATTTTTATAAAGCCAGAATTTAAGGCAGAGTTCTTGGAAAGTATTGCTGGAGATTGTACCCATCAAAGTGATCAGTGCACACCCAGTTGTACAAGAATACAGTAATACACAGTCGTGTGGTAGATAAGGTTGCTCTATGCTGCATGCATGGCTATGTGTAGGGGCCTTGAGCCTGCTTCTCAACAGCGCTGTTTACGTTTCCCTGCTGAGTGCCAGTTTCTAGGGGGGTGGCTGGGAGGGCGTAAGAGAACGAGCCAAATACGCATGAGTGTACTCAAACTGAAGGAAAATATGTAGTTACTAAATTGGAACACAAGCCGTATTCATTCTCTGGGGAATTTTCAATAGAGGGAAAAAAGTTTAGCATTGTACACTGGCTTTAAAATGCGCAGCTTGAAATCTGAGGCACGAAAATTGTGGCACTTGCACTGTCACAATCAATTTAGGAATGGTGTCTACATGACAGTGGTCGGGTGCACACAGGCAGCCCTGTGGCAAGCAGATAAGTGGAAGCGCTTTAGGAGGAGAACACAGGCCAGGGCGGGCGGCAGCTGGGACTAATTTGAGCCTAGCCCAATACTACCTGTGCTCCACAGACTGTGCCGTAATTGTTCAGCCAAGCGATAACATTATACACACACACATATATATATATATATATATATATATATATATATGCATATATATATATATATATATATATATATATATATATATATATATATATATATATATGCATATATATATATATATATATATATATATATATATATATATATATATATATATATATATATATATATATATATATATATATATATATATATATATATGTATGTATATATATATATGCATATATATATATATGTATGTATATATATATATGCATATATATATATGTATGTATATATATATATGCATATATATATATGTATGTATATATATAAATATATATATATATATACACACATATATGTATATACATATATATGTATATGCAGTGTTGGGACTAACGTGTTACAAAGTAACGCGTTACTGTAACGCCGTTAGTTTCGGCGGTAACTAGTAATCTAACGCGTTATTTTTTTATATTCAATAACTCAGTTACCGTTACTACATGATGCGTTACTGCGTTATTTTACGTTATTTTTTATGTAGTATCGGCTAGAAACTGAGGATCTGAGTGTGTTTTATTCCAGCAAAGCAGAGACGTGCTTCTGATTCTTCCTCTGCGCTCTCTGTGTGTGCGTGTGACTGTGTGTCTGAGTGTGGGAAGGGGAGGGGAGGGGAGGGGAGGGAAGGGGGTGCGCAATACAACCGTTGGCCAACAAAAAAGTAACCACAGAACACTATACGCCTATACGGTATAGTGTTCTGTGGTTACTTTTTGGTTGGCCAAGCGGACGTGACGACAGGCTGTCCCCACTCAGATCCGCACAGACCTGGAGGGGGCGTGCCTTAAGTCCGGCTGGAAATCGGCAGAAATTTGGAGAATGGTTGTCCCAGGGAGAGGCAGTGAAATTCGGGAGGGTTGGCAAATATGAGATATTCTCACTTCTTTTCTTTTGTCGAGCACAAAGAAAAGAACATTTTAGTTAAATGTAAGTTGTGTCTTGGATCAAAGATCCCGTCTACTGCCCAAAACAACAATTCAAATCTGCCTGGTTAGGCTCTGTGTATGTCACGTGTGCCTTCCTTAGGTGAAGCCAGCTTTACAGCTATGTGGTTGATTGATTGAAACTTTTATTAGTAGATTGCACAGTACAGTACATATTCCGTACAATTGACCACTAAATGGTAACACCCAAATAAGTTTTTTAACTTGTTTAAGTCGGGGTCCAGATACAGATATATACTATCAAATATATACTAACATCATAATACAGTCATCACACAAGATAATCATCAGGGTATATACATTGAATTATTTGCATTATTTACAATCCGGGGTGTGGGATATGGAGGGGGGGGGGGGTTAGGTTTGGTTGGTATCAACACTTCAGTCATCAACAATTGCATCATCAGAGAAATGGACATTGAAACAGTGTAGGACTGACTTGGTAGGATATGTACAGCAAGTAGTGGACACAGAGAGAGAGATCAGAAAGTATAAGAAAAAGTGTCTACATTTGATTATTTACAATCCGAAGAGGTATTATGTGGAAGGGAGGGTGTTAGTTTAGGGTTGTAGTTGCCTGGAGGTGTTCTTTTAGTGCGGTTTTGAAGGAGGATAGAGATGCCCTTTCTTTTACACCTGTTGGGAGTGCATTCCATATTGAAGTGGCATAGAAAGAGAATGAGTTAAGACCTTTATTAGTTCGGAATCTGGGTTTAACGTGGTTAGTGTTAGTGTTAGTGTTATTATGCTGTTTGTTACTTATGTATGTTATGTTGCAGCTATTTAAAATAGTTTTGTCAATTTGTTCTGGCCTGAAATAAATTGGCCCTTTGAAACATATCTTTGTCTTTGTGTGTTGTATGTAGACCACATTGCTTAGCAGAGTTCAGTGATGCAAATGTATGTCAAGTTGATCAACAGATTGTATTATTCTCCAGTGCAATAACAGTACTAAAATGAAGGCTAAAAGGGCATTAATGGGAGCTTTAAAAAAAAAAAGTAGAAGAAGTAACTAAATAGTTACTTTTCACAGTAACGCATTACTTTTTGGTGTAAGTAACTGAGTTAGTAACTGAGTTACTTTTGAAATAAAGTAACTAGTAACTGTAACTCGTTACTGTTTTTCAGTAACTAACCCAACACTGTGTATATGTATATTCATATATATCTATATGTCTATATATGTGTATATATATATGTACTGTATGTATACATGCATATATATGTATTTATATGTTTATATATATGTATATGTATATATATAAATGTGTATGTATATATTTATGTATATATATATACACTGTATACATATCTGTATATATATATGTGTGTGTGTGTGTGTGTGTGTGTGTGTGTGTGTGTGTGTGTGTGTGTGTGTGTGTGATGAATCAAAAAAAAATATTGTGTTAGTCATGAACACACTTAGATTTACCATGTAATTGAATTTGAGGGTAGAAGCTCTTTTACCTTAACCGCTATACAGCCAGCGATCAGATCAATGCATATGTCAGTACAAAAATGACGTGAGACGTCACTCCATTTATAGTCTGAAAGAACTTGGAATAAAACTGTTACTAAGTTTTGTGCAAATAAAAGACATGCATTCAAATGAAACATTTAAAAATGTCTTCGATGACATTCTGATAATAAAAATTGTGTTTTTGTACACATATTTCTAATCATAATAGAAATATCAATAATAGATTATCAAAATCATAATCACCTGTGATTAATCGTGATTATTCTAAATTCCAAAATGTGATTAATAAAATGTACCATTTGACAGCCCTTTATATATATATATATATATATATATATATATATATATATATATATATAGTGAAGTGAAGTGAATTATATTTATATAGCGCTTTTTCTCTAGTGACTCAAAGCGCTTTACATAGTGAAACCCAATATCTAAGTTACATTTAAACCAGTGTGGGTGGCACTGGGAACAGGTGGGTAAAGTGTCTTGCCCAAGGACACAACGGCAGTGACTAGGATGGCGGAAGTGGGGATCGAACCTGCAACCCTCAAGTTGCTGGCACATCCACTCTACCAACCGAGCTATACCGCCCCGGTGTATATATATATATATATATATATATATATATATATATATATATATATATATATATATATATATATATATATCCATCCATCCATTTTCTACCGCTTATTCCCTTTTGGGGTTGCGGGGGGCGCTGGAGCCTATCTCAGCATATATATATATATATATACATATATATATATAAAAGTGTGTGTGTGTGTGTGTGTGAAATAGGTGATATGATAAATAAAAGGGCCCCCAGTGCAGTATGTGGGGTCACACCAAATAACTGTGTCCAAAATGATGACTACAATAAATGAACACCTCACATCTTACATTTGCACAAACAAACAACCAGCACAAAACTGTATTTGTCCATTTGCTCCCTTCCAAAATGCCTCAGTTAGCATTTTGTGCACAACACCTCAATCAAGTGTTTGCCCTGTGCACTCAGTTGAAATATGAACCACAGTAAATCATTATTCCTCAGGCCACAGTCGCCAGATGAATGTACTGAAGTGTTCAACTGTTTGTTTTTCTCCTCTAATGAATTGTGCAATTCAACTTGTGGAAATGTAGGTAAGAAAGCAAGTGTTTGTTTGCTGGCATGTGTGTTTGAGATTTACATTTTTGTGGCCTTCAGTGGGTTTCTATGTCTACTGACTGCACACGTTGAATACAGTACTTCAAATAGATGAGCGCGTTCATCATTTTTCTAAAGTGAGAAACATTTGGATGTGACAAAGCTGTATCTTTGTCCCCATTAAAAATGTACTGCCAGTATGTTTTGTCTTTGCCAACCTCTAATAACACCAAATATGTTATTATTTTGAGTCAAACTAACACTAGGGTGAATATCCATGAAAATGTGTTTTAGTTTACAGTTTATTCTGTACAGTTTAAAAACGTAATTTATAATGTTTGACATCGTTTAAAAAAAACAATTGTTAATGTCACATAATCTATGATACAGTATTTGGTGGAATTCTTGTTTTTCACATTGAACCACAGCTCCACAGTGCCATCTGCACTTTTGCTCTTCTGGATTGTCACACTACCAACACAATGCTTGACTGAAATATTTTGGTATTGATTGATTACACTAAAGTACATTAATGGTTTATTTCTGTAATATTGTCCCTCGAGTAAATGGGTGAACTGTATAGTATATTTTGGTGAAACTATCATCTTATGACATTGACATGGTCTCTTTAGCGCAGTCCATTGTAGCAAGTACATCCAGCTCTAATTGCCACATCAAAAAAGAGACTTAGGAACTTGCTTAAAGTTACATTTTATTAAGAAAAAAATATAACATGACCACCACCGGCTAGCAATTGTTACCATTGGTGGTTTAACAGACCAATAATTCTTTTTTGAAAAGAGCAGCACTAAGTAACTTTTCAACCTTCATAAAACGTTTCTCACTTTTCTCACTATGATAGGGCGCAACTATCCTTGCTCATGCATCCTCGGTTTTTGGAGTATAAATATTTGGGGTTTTGGCACCAGCCGCTGGACTAGTTCTGACCAATCTAAGTCTATGAGCACAAACTCACGAAGCCTTCTTGGATAAGAGGCGAAACGTCTTCTAGGACAAACCAAACAGTCCAGTTCCGATCGATTGAATGCCCTGAGATGACAATGACCTGGATGAATGAGAGCATTCATAGACAACCTTCATAAAATATTTTCATAACTTTTGGGATGCTACATGGACTTACAACTAGTTGAATGACACCTCTGTCATGGTCTGAGGGAATACATATTGCTTTTACTGGCACTTAGCGATATTTAGGAGGGTGGCAGGAACCCAGCCACACAAAAAACTACAAATGTGCTGACTTGCTATACGGCATACGTCACTCCCCCTTTCCCCATTCGTTAATAGGACGGAAGTCGAACGCCTGCGTACTGCCAGAAAACAAAAAGAAGAAGAAGAACGCATTCATACAATTACTGCTATCATGGCCAAAGCTCCAAAACAACCATAGAAACAAAAAGTTTGTCTGAGCAGACAAAAAAAGAAAAAAGGATAAAGACGAGGAATTTCAGACCGATGCTGCCTAGGCTCTGTTCCTGCTAGACTAGTAAGTGACTTTCGATGCTCAATGCCAACAACGTGAGAGTTTCACCACTACTTCCTTCGGAAAAAATCTCCTGACGGTGTGTCTTTGCTTCGGACTTGCGTCCGCCCCGATATATTCTTGGTAGTAGCGTCATGTTTGTAGCACAATCCAAGATCATTTCTTGATCGTGTCTGCTATTTAACATAAGCATAGCCGTTAGAGAAGTAATATTTGTGCCAATATTAAAGCGGACGTAATATCAGTATGACGCTACATGCGCTAGTCATTATGGTAAATGTGGTCTTCTTCTGGCAAAACACTACTGCTTTAGTCCACTAGCGCCGCCAAAATCAACCAAAACTAAAAGTTCTTAAGTGGGGCTTTAAACTGAATGTCATTTCTTTCCTGATTAAGTAAAGGTTGAATCGTAAAAAAAATAAAAACAAGTGTTTATAGTTTTCACAATTACCAATTATGTTGAACACAAATTACTTGTTGGCCCAATTAATATTTTTTTTAGCAACTAACAATTTGCAATCATGTTCTTGTAACAATAGGTCATACATTCAATGATAGCTGACAATAGTAGCTAAACATTGCTAAAATGCTATCATTAGCTAACAACATACAAAGCTAATGCGAGTGTTACATAAGTGCAGAGTTCACTTTATTACCTACTAGAAGCCGTAAGAGGGAGGGGGCATGCTGCTTAAAACACATTGGAAAGTTAGCACCTTCTGGGCATCCGCCTGAAGTGGCAAATAACCCCTTGAAAGATTGAATGTCCTGTGTAACACAATGAGGTAACATTGTGTGTGTGTGTGTGTATTTGTTCATTTATTTATAAATGCTATCAAAAACAGATTTTAATTTTAAATTTTTTTGGGGGGGAAAAACCCTTTTTATGTGTACATAAACAAAGGACATGAGATTTAGACTGTTATCAAGAAATTAACAGAGGCACTTCAGTTTGCTAAGGCATGTGCTCTTGAATTGAAGCAATATAACCAACAACTAAGCCCTCATTTACAAGTGCTGCGTATTACTTGTCCACCTTTGTTGTAAGGGCATACTCTTAAGTGTCAGTATTATTATTATAATCAATATTATTATTATTATTAATATATAATAAAGGCATAGGCAAATGGATCAGAGACCTTTTCTTTATCATCATGTGATGCACTTGTTCTGAGCTGAGCAAATGCCACAATCTCTTCTTCATCAAACTGCATTGTTAGCCAACAAATAATAATAAGAATGTAGTCAAAAGATCAGCAGTAAGGCTACAGTTTGTGTCCCTTGCTTTTTAGGGTCTCTGGCAATCATGTGAAATTATATGCTTAGGTGTGTTTCTGTCTTGGTTTAAATGAAGTACCTTGAACAGTGTCAGGCAGTGGAGTGGTGCAGCTTTCTGACATTAGCATAATTATAATGAAGAGTGCGGCTTCCTCTATCATCAAAATATTAGTCTCCGTCAGTGTTCACTGTCCACAACAGCAGAGCACCACTCGATGAAATGTACTGTTATTGATAAACACTTTAAATTCTGATGCATTTGAGAGCATCTTCTGGGGGCACTTAAATCATTTTGAGTACCGTATTTTCCGCACCATAAGGCGCCCTGGGTTAAAAGCCGCGCCTTCAATGAACGGCATATTTCAAAACTTTGTCCACCTATAAGCCGCCCGGTGTTGTAAGCCGCATCTAACTGCGCTAAAGGAATGTCAAAAAAACAGTCAGATAGGTCAGTCAAACTTTAATAATATATTAAAAACCAGCGTTCTAACAACTCTGTTCACTCCCAAAATGTACGCAAATGTGCAATCACAAACATACGTATATCAACATGGACAGAGCTGCGTGAAAAAAGCCACCCGGCCTCTTCGCGTAAACTTAAACTTACCTTAACCACTCGCTCATCTTTTCTTCATCCATCCCTTCGAGTTAGCTTTTATGATGACGCCGGCTGGAAAGGTCTCTTTTGGCAAGGTCTTCCTTTTGAATATCACCATGGGTGGAAGTTTCTGGCCATTAGCATGGCAAGCTAGAACCACAGTGAAGGATGACTTCTCATTCCCTGTGGTGCGAATATTCACCGTACGTGCTCCCGTTGTATCCACAGTGCGGTTCACAGGAATATCAGTTGCTGTGAAATAGTAATCCGTGTGCGGATGGAGAGATTGCGTCTTTTCATGAACCGGATCCCTGACGCTTAGTAGGAGCCATTTTGTGGTCTTTACAGATGTAAACACACAAAGGAAATGAAACGTATGGTATATCCGCGCGCTTTTTCTTCTTCTACGCGGGCGGGTGGTTGCTTACAGTAGAAGAAGAAGTGCTTCCTGTTCTATGGGGGCGGGTGCTTACCTTGGCGGTTGCTTGCGTAGAAGAAGAAGCGCTTCCTGTTCTACCGGGAAAAAAGATGGCGGCTGTTTACCGAAGTTGCGAGATCGAAACTTTATGAAAATGAATCGTAATATTAATCCATATATAAAGCGCACCGGGTTAAAAGCCGCACTGTCAGCTTTTGATTAAATTTGTGGTTTTTAGGTGCGGCTAATAGTGCGGAAAATACGGTATGTAAAATGATGATGTGTATGGGGCCACACGCTTATATCGGCAGGCTGAAATCCATATATACAGTCAAGTGCAATGGAAAGTGGGGACGACGTGGCGAAGTTGGTAGAGTGGCCATGCCAGCAATCGGAGGGTTGCTGGTTACTGGGGTTCAATCCCCACCTTCTACCATCCTAGTCACGTCCGTTGTGTCCTTGGGCAAGACACTTCACCCCTTGCTCCTGATGGCTGCTGGTTAGCGCCTTGCATGGCAGCTCCCGCCATCAGTGTGTGAATGTGTGTGTGGATGGGTGAATGTGGAAATACTGTCAAAGTGCTTTGAGTACCTTGAAGGTAGAAAAGCGCTATACAAGTATAACCCATTTATCATTTATTTATTTATTAGGACCCTGAGAGGGTCAGACTTTCTCAACAAGTTACTTAGTATGTGAATCATAGAAAAGACGTAGTTAAAAATGTTTCAGAAAATTGTCCAATTGCAACAATAGTGGGTTTATGCGCGGCTGTTTTGTGATGCTACTGAGTGATGATCATTGGTTTTGTGTATTATGGTATTATCTTGGTTGTAAGACATTGTGAATTCATAAACCACTGGACTTTGCCTGTGTTTTTAAAGGTCGAGTTTTCTGAAGTGACAATCCTTCTATTCTAAGCCATTTACAATAGGATAGAATAGACCAATTTTTTTTTTAAATCAGATTAATCACATTTTGGAATTTGGATTAATCCTGATTAATCACAGGGGATTACTTGTTGCACAATTAAAATTTGCTTAAGAAAAGACTCCAATATTTGTACACAAATGCAATTGTATTGTCAGAATGTCATCCACGAACAATTTTAAACATTTTAGAATTTTTATCATCTATTTGCACAAAAATTAGTAACCGTTTTATCTAAAGTTCTTTCTGGCTTTATTTTGGAGTGAAATTTGCCAGCAAACACACCATTCGGAGTTTCCTCACAAATTTTTGTCCTGGCATATGCATTGATCTGATCACTGACTGTAGAGCTTGTGCGGTCGAAATAAATTGCATGATTAATGTAAGTGTATACAAGAATAATGCAATATTTTTTGTGTGCATGAAACCAAAAGGGAAACATTAAAGAACACAAAGGATATAAAAGACATTAAAAGATCACAGAGCCGATGCAACCAGCTGCCACTTCAGTGGTGCCCTTTCTAATAATAGCAACAAAAGTAAAAGGCAACAAAAACCCAACAATGAACAATAAATAATACATATTGCGCACATATGATTGCATCATGCATAGACAAACAACAAAACAAAAACACTATCCCATACATATCCTATACACCGCATTGGCCTCTGTGCCACTCCATGCAATCATCTGCTGGGGTGGGGGCAGCACTGTCAGAAACAGAAACAGACCCAACAAAGTGACCAAAAGAGTCGCAGGCTGCCAACAGCCCCCGGCCAATGGATAAGCGAGAATCTGTCCAGGGAGGTCGAAGTGTCCGATACATTCTCATCCAGCCGGAGAGACAGCGAACATCCCCCATGACAACCGATGGCAAACACGGCCCAAAGCTTCGCCCTCTTTCCTGATGCTTAACGCCAGCTCCGCAGCCCTTTCTCTTTCTCCGCATCTCCATTGGAACCTTCGGTCTCTCCATGTGCACCACAGAGCCGGTAACTGGTCTTCGGTGCAAACAACCAATCCATGGCCAAAAGGCGTCCCCAAAAGTCCACAAAAAATCACCAAAAACAGCACAAAAGTCACAAAAGCGCCATCTCCTGTTGCACAGTCCTAAGGGGGGCGCAAGCAAAACACAAAAACACATGAAAACAAGAGGGAAACATCGAAGAACAAAAAGAAGGACATGCAAGAGCACAGAGCTCCTGCAGTCAGCTGTTTTTTTACTGAGAAAGAATAGACAAAAGGGTAAGATGACCGCTGACTTCACACACTGTTTTTGCTCATTTACATCCAAATTTTGTTTACAGTACACAATTCAAATGTCCGAAAGGGAGTTGTAGTAACGTATTTACTCCTACCCCCTTTTTCATTAGCGATTGTTCTAATAAGGCCCCGTTCACACTGGCCACCAAATCAAATTTAGTTTTGCTCTCAGGTGACACAGATCGGATATTTTCTAAACATACAAATTGGATATTTTTGCATCAGATTTGGACTACATCACTGCAGTCTACGACAACACAACCTGATCGCGACGTTTACGTCATCATTCGTGTGCGCAGCAGGATCACTTTCCTTTTTGCAATTCTCTTCTTTCTCCTCCTGCGGTTGTTTTCTATCATCTGCCTACTTCCTCTACCAGTGACGTGCGGTGAGGTTCATGACTGGTGAGGCACTGACTTCATCACAGTCAGATTTACAAACATATGAACCCTAAAGAGTATCTTATTCACCATTTGATTGGCAGCAGTTAACAGGTTATGTTTAAAAGCTCATACCAGCATTCTTCCCTGCTTGGCACTCAGCATCAAGGGTTGGAATTGGGGGTTAAATCACCAACAATTATTCCCGGGCGCGGCGCCGCTGCTGCCCACTGCTCCCCTCACATCACAGGGGATGGGTCAAATGCAGAGGACAAATTTCACCACACCTTGTGTGTGTGTGACAATCATTGGTACTTTAACTTAACTTTAACTTTACACATACAAACTGTAGCACACAAAAAAGCACATTTAATAAAAAAAACGTTATTATGGTCTTACCTTTACTTATAAGTGCGGGAACAGTGGTGTTCGTGATGGAGGAGTTGTGAATGAATGAAATATGAAATCCGTGCTGCAGTCACTTTTTGGCTTCTTGTTAAGTGACTTTTTTTGGGTGGATTCGGTCTTGCACGTGGAGGGTTTGGGTGTGGGCTTTGGTTGGTGTGGCGCTCCCGTCGGGGGGTGCAGTCTGCGGCGGAGGTGCAATAACCGGCACCAGGAGGCGGGATTACGCGAGCCTCACACAGTGCGTCTTCGCAGCCGTTTTATGATTGCTCAGCACAAGAAATACGTTACACACATACAGTTGTTGACAAAGTACACTGTACATTATATACCTCAGCTAACTAAACTATGGAAATGTATAATATAGTTCATATAGCAATACGGTCTCACTGCACAGCAGGCCAGCAGTTAGCCGAGTCCGCAATCCATGTTGAGGCACAATTGAGTGACGTGCCTCAACTGGCTGCTGATCACCGCACCGTCTCTTCTCAGTATTTGAACGGCAAATGTGAAAATTCAGCGATTTTGAATAAAAATAATCTAAAACTGGTGAAGTTAAATGGAAAATAACTTTATAGTATAATCACTGGATACATATAACAATTTAATTAATTTTTTTTCTTTTTACATTTTTTTTCTTTCCATGATGGCAGGTGAGGCCATGGCTCTGCCTCTAGTGACCGCACTGTCCTCTAAATAACAGCCACCCACGGCACAAACCCATTAAAACACTGATCTGTGGCGTTCGTGTTTTCTCGTGCACAGTGGCATGTCCAGACTCTTTTTTTCAGGGGTGCCACCGGGGGGGGAGCACCTAGTTCTGTAGAGGGGACACCCATAAAACTGTAGCTACTATAGTCGGGTGGCGTCTGAGGTGGCCTATTGTGTTTTAGGGGTGGCTCGTGCTAACCCAATCCACCTGCTAGACATGCCACTGCTCGTGTAGTAGCGGCTTCTTTGTTCATTTACGTAATCGGGTGTTTTGTCAAAAAGAGACGCTTTTCTTTGGAACAAAGCTTCCATTGGTGTCTATCGATTTATGCTGCTGCTGCATCAAAAAAATTATACCTTGAGTTTTGAAACATCGATTTAGATATCCATCCATCCATGTTCTACCGCTTGTCCCTCTCGGGGTAGCGGGGGTGCTGGAGCCTATCTCACATAAAAATATATAATAAAATAATCGCTCACTTGAAACGCCATTGACAAGTCTACTTTTCGTCGAGACGTAGCTCGTTTCGACGAAGCAACTTTTAGTTAACTTCCTTAGTTTAAACTTTATGGAACTGTGCATGCAAATGAGATTTAGGCCACATTGGGGCCTGTGCACGTTTATACTGGAGACTGATAAAGATCACATCTTACTTGCAGTGCAAACAGACAGCTGGAAAAAATAAATTTAGTGTAGTCTAACACTGCAAAGAAAGCTCAGCATCCCATAAAAGGTTCCAAAAAAATTGGTGGTCAAATTTGGACTTTTGTGTGTAAATTCCTTTGACTAAATATCTGCTCGATTGCATTTAACTTTTCTTCAGAATCAGCTACTCTCATGACCACTGACGCGACTTTATTCTCATTCATTGTAGTAGCGTCACAGTGCATTAAACAGTGTTGAAGCTCAGCGTCCATTGACCTAATTAAGGGAGCATAGAGTGGGTTGTTTCACTGCAGCCAAACTAGACAGTCATTGGAAACATGCTCAGCTTTGTTCCGCCTATCATATACTCAGCATATCTGGAAGTGTATAGAAAGTAGGCTTGGCCTTGGCTGGCCTGGACACTGACGACACATAATGATCGGAGGATCTGCCTGAGGCTGAATCCCTTTTTGAATGACAGCAAACTGGGCAAATCAGCAATCTTAAAATACAAACTTCTGCCAGAGCATTTTTCAAGTTTGAGTCCACCTTGGTTGGTATGGATAATTTTACAATCCTTTAAGTGACATTTTCTTTGTAAAATCCAGCACCTTTATAACTTTTATCCATTTTTGGATGTATTCGTGATGAGAGAGTAGCTGAAAATGAGCTTCCCCCATTTGAAAAAACAGCAGCCGCCACTGCCCTTATCGATGTCAAAACAATCGCTAATAGGTTAGTTTACTTTCTGTGCCTCATATGCACTGATCACAAAAATCCAGTGACATCAGGCTCACGACAAAACCCTAGGATGAAGCCAGAATGCACCACGACCCCTGCAGACAAACCCAGCCCAGTGCCCCCACCGAGCACGTACATTTTTATTGACTGAACATCTTAACACACTTTTTGAAGAAAATGGCATGAGGAACTGCCAGCAGGCAAGACATTATAACTTTGCAGTGTGTGTGTCAATATGTTTACATTTGCAGTATTTAGACACATCTTAATTTACTTAGAATAGTCTTAAAGCACATGGACACATCTACAAAAGCTAACTGTTGAGAAACAAAGGCATTCCAGTCCTTTTGCACTAAAAACAACCCAGTTCAGATCTGGTCATAATGGCTCAGCTGTCCTAACCGAGGGATAGGAAGAGAATAGGGTGCCTTGTGATTTTCCCCCTTTTCACCCTCGGCCTCCCTCGCTTTTCTTCTTTTTTGTGCCTGAATCTTTTATCTGTGTTATTCACTCGGGACTCTTCAAAGTAACAAGCCTCCTTCTTTTTCCCGGTACTGGACTTGGAACCCAAATTAGAGACTGCTTGATTAGAGCAGAGAGGAGGGAGCCAAAGAGAGAGGGAGATGTGACTATTGGACAGAACAAATCGCACCCCTACAAAGTGCCTTTTATCCAAAGACCCCAAGGCTCAAATACCCCTTTTCCTCCCCGAGCAACCATGGCTCTGCTTGTTTTCCTCTTATCATTTATTTAGTCACTCGTCATGTTTTCTGCCCTACTTTGTGACGTTTAATAGAGGCAAGAATTTCAAAAGGTGAATGTTGAGAGTGTCAATTTCACATCTTTAAAATTATTGCCTGAATCTGGGACAGCAGACAGCCGAGATGTCTGATCACACCTTGATGACTTATTCCAAAGACACTCCTGCTGTATTGCCCGCTGAGTTTGACACGGCATGTTACAATGTCAAGGCCGCCTACTTTTAGCATCAATCTGTCGGCAATCTGAGGCGCAATGTGAGGAGACAAGTTAACGGACAGACTCCAGCCCCAGCACTGTTAAAAGTCATACAATATGCAGGAAACTGCCTCTTTTGTTGGCACACACAGACCACAATTTTTCACTTCTGCACCACTCAATAAAACTTTTATCTGCATTTTAGGCCTGATCCATAATTTAGAGCACAATAATGCAATATATATTTTTACACTAACCAGCTCACAAAAAAAACGCATGTGCTTCCGTTACTTCTGAGGTGGGTATTAAGTTTGCTCTCATTTTCATTGCAGCAGAAACAAAGATGGAACTTGGCAAAGGAAGGGACAAATCGCAGTGTAGTGGGCAGTCTGGGCTTCCCACAATTCAGCTAACCATCTCAACAATGGGTCCTCTGTTCTCTGTATTTTCTTTTCTGAGTCTGGACAGTGCACTGAGTGGAAAGTGCCATGCAGATCCTTTAGTAGGTCATCCATAGGAAAAGAAAACAAATGATATACATTGACATCATCAGTGACTATTTCCAATAGTGTCATTTGGAAAGGAACAAGATGCAGTTGTCCATCAGTCTCATTTATAACTCCATGATTGTTTTCTTTCTCCCTTTGTACTGCCACTAGTTGGCTATTCCTTTTAACTGCTCCACCTTCATGTGTTATTTATTGTGACAGTTACTGATGTATGTTGCTGATGAACTGTAAATGCACAGTTACTGACAAAGGTTAACAAAATTGATAGTGATTCTATCAATTTGACAGATAAGCCATTCACAGAAGGTCCGGTCAGATGACTAAGAAGTCAATTCAAGCTGCACGCGGGCTCAATGAATAGCTGCTTTTAGGTGTTTTTTTGTAAGAAGCATAAATGGAGAATTGCAGCTCTCTTCCTCTGCTGTTTTCTGCAGAGGAAGAGTGAGGCGAACCCAGATTGATAGAAGCCAACCAGTAAATTGCTCTGAATAGGTTGTGGAGGTTGACAGGCCCTATTAAGACAAACGGCTTTCCTCATCGGAGAGATAAAATAAATCAGGTGTTTAGTCAAATTAAAATACTTTGAGTGGAGAGGGCCCGAGGGATCTCTCGCATCAACTCAAGACAGATGTATCCAGAGACGAGAGGAAGACACCCAGGAAAGAATCAGCTTCTGCTGGCCCAAAGCCAGTTTTCACTACACTGTTTTATAACATTGCTTTATACTTGACCCTCTCTCTCTTTCCTTCCTGAGTCACTTACCCTTGTGTTATGCCCAAACAGCTTGTCACACAGGAGTGCAGTCAGAGGAGAGTGAGTTACTGTCGAGCTTCTCACTGGCAATTATGTTGGCTGTGTAAGTCAATGGTAGGATCACTTAGCATTGATTAGGCGGATGGAGGGAGCAATGCAGCGGAGCTTATACACTCTGTGGACATGCAAAGAGCTTAGTGTATGCATATAAACAGTGGTTGTGTGTGGCTAGACACCATACTTCCCTAGCGTGTTAGTGAGATGACCATAGAATTAAAATTTGAAGCCCTTGCAAGTGCTATATTTTCTTTACAATCAGCCCCAGTTTCTCGGACTTGAGCTGTCACCTCAGTTTGACAGCTCCCTGCAGCTCTTTGTCCATGTAAGGAACAATTGCTCGCCTTTATTCTTTTAAAAGCTATGACCACCAGCGACAATCAAACGGACTACGGCAGGCTGTGTGACCTTAACACAGCTAAGTGAATTTGTTGCAGTCAGTTGCTCTGCATGTGGTTTTCTTTGTACTATATATTGTGTATGATACAATAGGGCAACATAATGATCGCAGTGTGCAGCATGACAACCTCTATATTCAGCACTACACACTTAGCCATGGCACTCTACAGATGTTCTTACAAAGTGGTCAGCTGAGGAACTTTATACACCATTTTTACACAACTTGTTTGTTTGATTTTCTTTTCACACCCAACGTGCCTTCCTGTCTCGTCCTTAGGTACTCCTGAGAGCCTGGCAGAAAAAGAACACCAGCTCTCCACCATGATTAGTCAGCTGATCAGCCTTCGAGAACAGCTCCTGGCTGCCCACGACGAACAGAAGAAGCTCGCTGCCTCCCAAATGGAGAAACAGAGGCAGCAAATGGAGTTAGCTCGTCAGCAGCAGGAGCAGGTAAAGTAACTGATCAAGATTATTAACACCCACCACTCCCCCATATTGTTGCTTTTAATCCTTTTATTTTGAAACTTATTCCTTCATTGGTGCACATCCTTCTTTTTTAATAATTAAATGCAATAAAACCACTTAACCCAATATTTAATTGCATGTCTGAACTTTGAAGACAATCTGTCTTCTGCCAAGAAATTCAAAATAATGATGACAAGATGCTAAATTCTATTAAGCCCGAGATATTTCAGTCATACACTATCGCACACGTCTGTGCTCTACAGCAGGAAAAACATTATTATGACTTGTACTAGGAAATGCAATGGGATGTGAGAATTAAATGTTAGATAAACATGGACGTCCTCTAGATCTTATAAATTGAGTCCTATTAGAAGGAGCCTGGCATTAGATTTGCGGCACAAATCAGGCCAATGAGCCATATTGTACAAATCAGCAAATTAGTAGAGGCCATGAAGTGTGTTAATGTCGGTGAAGAAATAAGGACACAAACTATCCACACGGGCGACATTTTTATTATCAGCAGCCAGCCTAATGGCTATGAGTCAATTATCAGCAAGGAGTTCACTCAGAGTTTTCTCAGCCCACTCTTAGACCTTGCCGGGGTAAATGAACAGATAGACCATATACCTTCAAGTGATGCATTTTCTTAAAGGACACTAATTATACATTAACTCTATTGATTTATTTTTCAATCCATGATGTTCGTTTGCAAACTACACTCAACTCTGTAGGCTTTGTGGACATTGTGGCATTAGCCAACACATGATATGTTTTATTTTTTTATCTCTTTTGAAATCGGAGGAATGGTAATAAAGCGGGCAAGAAGAGTACGAGAGAAAAAAAGAGGCAGCCCGAGGAAGCCCGCTGGAAGCTAGAATGTCATCAAGCCATCAAGATACAACGCAGTAATTAGCTGTTGACACTCGTGAGGGAGCCAGCACAAATTAATCTTGACACATTTGCAGACGGCCGATATCTTACAGTGAACACTTTGTAATTATATTTAAAAATGAAAATTAAATGACACTTAAAACTAGGTTGTCACGCTCAATCAAGCGAGGATGTAGAAAAGGAGACTGAGGAGTATTACGGTGCGGATGATTGTCACTCAGACATTGTGGGACCTTGGTTTATCTGTCCTTTAAATCATTTAGGACGATTCGTCACCAGTTTGACAATGTGGTTTATTTATTATTTATTATGTATTATATCAATTATGCATGACATCTAATTGATAAGAAAATATTTTGATTGACATTTTTGTCTGGTATTTCCCTTTAAAAAAAAAAAAAAAAAGAATCCCCTTACCGCTATGCTACCGTGGTACTAAACAGGGGAGCCAAATGGATTTCAGTCCATTGCTTGTTCATACTGATTTCCTATCCTGTGTTTTGTTTCCAAACAGATCGCCAGACAACAGCAGCAGCTTCTGCAGCAGCAGCACAAAATCAACCTTCTCCAGCAGCAGATCCAGGTCAGTAAATGTGTTACTCTTGGCCCCTGTGACACAATGTCTACGACGCTGCAGCAAAGCACAATGAGTAAAAGTGAAAGACAAGCTGATGTGTTTTCTGTGGAGACAGCTGCAGTCACTGAAAAAGGAATGTTTTTTTTCAAATGTCAAGGTCAGAAACACACTTCGACCAGTTTTGGAGTATTTAGTGCACCATCGCTGGACTGAACCATTCTAAACATTTCTACTCTTATCATCTTTAAATGTTGTGTCAAGCTAACGCTGCTTCACACTAATCAAATGGTAATTGCATGTTGGTCATGGGGAGGTCTATGGAATACGAAGGAGAATAATTAGCACATCTTAATTAACAAAAAAAGTAACAACAGCTAATGAGTCGTGTAGTTAGAGCATAGCCTGGAGGTGGGGGACATGAAAGAGGCTGGTAAATGCCTCTGAAAGCAGTGAGTCTCACAAGGCCAGTGTGCCACACTTTGGCAGAATTTAGAAGCTCCTTTCTTTTATTGCCATTACGCCTCTTGGTTTCTTTTTCCCCTTAGTCCTCACAGGTATTGCTTTGCTTTTTTGCTTGCCGGATTTGATAAGAGTATAGACGTGTGCAAGACAGACCACCCAGGAAGAATGTACTGGATGAGCGTTTGCTGTGGTCAAGGTTGCAATGCTCCCTGGCTGAATGATGCTAATGCAGAGCGTGTGCGTGTTCTTTTCCATGCGCCTCTTATCTCGCTGCTCTCTGTTTGGTCATTCTTGAATTGGTTCTACAATGCTGAAGTGAATTGAATACATTTTTCCTGTTTTTTTTTTACTCTTAATCAGCTTTTTACAGTTATGTTTAGGGATTTTTATCATTTTTGTGGACAATATTACACACAGTCAAAATAAACATATTTGACTCAAACTGCATGCTGTCTTAGGGCGGTGTTCAGCTCTTAACATTCTAATTGTTAACACAAACACTCTAAAAATCAGATTTTGGATCAGACCTGAAGAGCATGTGGCAGTTACCTACCTGACTTGCAAATTGCTCCATTTGGTCAATGTGTGGCATGTATGTAAAGCTTCAAAAGCTTCTTGTGTAGACGGAGCAGGAACAACAGAGGGTAACAATGTGTCACCGCTTCAAACGGCATAACTTTCATTAATGTCATCCTACCATGAAGCTCAGAGCCACTTTCAATTCCTGTTTACTACGCTGCGCCTTCTGGGTAATATAGTATATAAACATTTAGCAACACACAAAGCGTTCCCACTTCCTAGTTTACATGTGTTTATATATTTATTAAATCTTAATTCATCCAAGGCAAGGCAATCAAAAACTGCTTTTCATTTGTAAAGTTTACCTAGCAAAGAGGCAGCATTGAGAGATGTTGATGTATGATGACAATCTCTCATCAATTCTCATTTACCAACAAAAATCATCGCTAAAGATTGCTCTCAAGAGTTCACAAAGGCTCATAACGTGTAGTAGATATTTTACATAACATAAATTAATGTTTAAGATGAAAAAACATCAAATATTTATGTTTATAAGTGTAAAAGAATCATGGAGAATGACTGTAACTTAGACGGAAAAAAAATGAAGCCTTTGGTGGTGTTTCTTTTTATAATTATACATGGATTATAATATTATTAGTTATAATAAATTAAAACAGTACATTAATTTGACAATTACCTCTTAGTATATGCTTTGACTGTCATCTAGTGTCTACTTTTATGTCTGTGTGACATAAAATGAGGACAACATCTATACATTATTTGTTGAAATTAAATTAAAATCACAAGATGATTCAATGATATTGAAAAAAACCTTTCAAACATCACAATTTTTGCTGCAACTTTATGAAGAAGCTGCTGCAAATTCAATAATTTTAGGCTACAGCTACCACAAAAAATCCTAGAGTGACTGATTACTAGTATCTCACAAATGCCTGTTAAGGGATTTATGCAAAAGAAGGAGCAAAATGTCAAGATGTTTTTCAGAAGATGCCACAGACCCTTTCACTTCAGCAGTGGACTATGCATTGAAAATAAATACATACTTCACACTGCCTACCACTTGGAAAAATCAAAACATATCTAGCAAACACTCTCCTTTGAAGTACCATATACACTACTGAGTACGGGGATCATTGACTTCATGAAGGGTCCTTCACTAGTGCTCAGTGAGCATGTCACTTTTAGTGGCCCCTGCTTTGGTCAATCACGTCTTTAAAGGCAAATGGCACATGAAAATGTATCTTGACAGATAGTTTTTAGAGCGATATGAGGGTAGTAGTCCTCAATTTTAATTTCAAACACTTGAATTGAAATGCATACCAAATAATTATCTTTCAAGGCCAGGGCTGAGCCACTGGTCATAAAAGAAAATAAGATATAAAACATTTCTGATAAACAAATTCCTATGCCCTTTGGCCTCTGCTCGCCACACTCAGTAGACAGATCATGACACAATAAAATAAACATTCTAAGCTGTTGTTTTTTTTTTATCTCACAAGGCAAGGACTAGTCAGTGCTGTTTTTTTGCCGTTCGGATTTCATTAAAAACTGCCTTGAAAAAAAGCAATTTTAATACATCACAGCTTCGCCTTAATTAGTTGTGTAAACAAGCTTCCAGCCTGTATGTCGCAGACCTTTAGCAAAGTGATGAGCGGTGTTGAGGGATCGAGTTACTCTGCTGCTCGCTTGGAAAGCATTAAACTTTATTGAAGACCTCACTGGCCCCCAAAAAAATCCTTCTGTTTTAACTTTTTAGGAGGAAATTTTAGATAATGCACGGATCTTGCTGGAGGCATCGTATTGATGAAGCACCTGATCATATCAGTGAGAACCGTAAACTATCCGAAACAGTCAAAAACACAGGCACCGCAACCTGAGATTGTTGTTGACAAGCTACATATGTGCTTTCAAGGTTTCTCCTTTTCTCTCCTGTGGATCGAAGAGAATCTGACAGAAGTGAGCCGTTCCTTAGCTTTAGTTCAAGAGGTTGCCAACAAGGCAGTTTATTTAAGTCGCTGCTCTTTGAATAGCTACCGCTCTCTTCATCCTGTTTTACTGTTCTTACAAGAAAGGCAGAGAGATTAGTCTTTGTACTTTGGGATTACAATGTCACTTGTTTTAGAGATAGCAGATGTTTCGATTGCAATGTGAGGGGGCTTATTGAAAATGTCAGCTCACAGCTTTGTGTGTGTTTTCCCTCAGCTTGCTTGTTTTCTTCACTCAGTCTATCCCTGTGGTTGGCACTAATTCAATCCCACCATGAGATTAGCTCTGAATTGATTTAGTGGAGAGTTGTTGAGGACTTTATGCCACGCATGTGACAAATAAACATATATATATATATTAGCACAGGAGGATTTGGCCTTAGAGGGGACCTATTATGCAAAACCAACTTATTTTAACCTATTGGTACCTGTTTTTGTCTATTTGGGATCTGCATAAATCCTGAACATTTGAAGTCAAGCCGTGGAGGCATGGTGGATTTATGTATACAACTATAAATCTTGCCTTCCTTCATACTTCCTCTAAACGAGCCATTTGGAATTGGTTCGGTCCTGTAACGTTTCTGACCTGTGACGTCAGGGGATTATCCATATATGGTATATATTTACCCAAAGTTCTCTGCGTGAGTCAGCCATTGTAGTTTCATCAATAAATTCCTCCTTTTTTTCTATCCTCACGGTGTGGGGCTGATTGACTTGTACATGCTCATGCATCTTCTGCTGTTGCCATTTCTAATACAAAGTAGTATATAGTTCTAACTTATATCTGTCAGTAGACTCCATGTGTAAGCGCTAAAAACTACAACATGGCAAACGGGAAGAAGATGCAGTTGAAGTGGAGACACACAAAAAAGACATCCTGAAGATGGCTTGAAAATAATCTGTAAAACATAATCTATGCAAATGTTGACCAAATAACCACCGTTACATGGTATGTAAACCACAAGGAAGTGTTTTAAATTAGAAAATACATCATAATATGACCTCTTTAAGTGAACTAACTTAATGAATAAATGCAAAGTTAAGATATAATGACCAATCTGTTGTGTTCCTTGTATTTTGCTTTGCCTTGGCATCGCTCACGCATATTTAGCAGTAGTCCTCTCTGTGTGACTTCCTATTTCACAACAACAGTTGCATGCGCATACCCACGTTCACAACAACAAGGACACACACACTGTTACAAACATCAAGAGAATAAATTGTAGCTCAAAGGTCAGGCTGAACTTTATCTTCACAAACAGGCGGGAGAAAGCAGATGAAACAGTGGAACACTTTTAATCACAATTTTATGAATAGTACTGCTCTTTTTCAGTAAAAAATACACTATAGGTTACAAACGTCAGGGGGTATTCTTCTGCCAACTGTGGCTAGTTCTGTCCTTGTCAACTTATTTAATTTCACCCATCTTCCTCTCCATATACATCCCTTTGTGGTTGTAGCGTATCAAAACTTCCAGTGTCCCATTTGAACTTTCTACCCTCATACAGAATATGTGTGTGAAGACAGTGAAGATGAAAAAAAAAAAAAAGGCCATTGCATTGATCCTGTGGGCACACAACAAGTTTTAAAGGCTTTTTTGTGCCATTAAACTGTCTTTCATGGTGGAAGTAAACAGCAGGGAACATTTTGTTTCATGATATGAATAAAAAGGATAGTTACGCCTGAGCAGACACACACAATCTTTGTATTCTTTTATTGTAATTGAATCAGCCAAATGATGTAATATTAATGTTTATTACTCTACCCTCCGCCCAAGTGCAGATGGAATAGGCTCCAGCCCCCCAAGACCCCGAGAGGGACAAGCGGTAGGAAAATGGATGGATGGATTTCATAGCATAGTCATTAAGAAGCAGTGTCAATATGTGGTAATGCAATTGTTACAAGAACATGCTCTTATAATCATGGTAATATTCCTTCTCTATTATCTTCAAATGAAATATGCATTTCATCCAATGCAAGTTAAGTGATTCCTTTCTCCCTAGTTGCCAATTTAACGGGACAAAGGCTTCAAAAAACTATATTATGGTAAATATTTTAAACCAGTCGGATTAGTTTAAATAAACAAGGCTGCATGGTAATTACACAAAGATAATAGGGATAATTTGTGTGTTCTCACATGCTTTTGTTGTCTCCTAGGCAGAATGATCATCTCAGTGTGAGAAAAAAAAGCTCCAAAATAGACATTGTTAAAAGAGAATGCACGAGTCGCCCAATTAGCACAGATTGGAACTGTTAGCATCATATTAAGAGAATAACAGCACAGGGCAAATGAGAATATGTTTGTGTTTGTGTGTGTGTGTGTGTGTGTGGCGAGTGTGTGTGAGCCTGTTGTTGTGTGTTGATGATGTGCTTTCTCTTGTGTGGAGAAAGCCTGCCAGTAGGATTATGTGGTGGCATTAACAGCCTAGTCAGACACACTTGGCCTTCACCCAGGGAGGCTCAGTCCAGCCCGTTCAACCCCCATTTAAGGAGACTGTTAGCTGATGAAGATGTGCGCATGCAAGACTGAAGATAAAAGAAAACCATGACCTGACTCATTAGCCCCTGTGATTTAATATATTGACACTTGGATACAAACAATTCCCTTTAGTGGACCCTACTGTCGGAGTAGGGATCAATTTAATTAGTTATGAAATGTGACTTCTTGCCTGGAAGCAGAATAAATGCTGATGGTATATAGTCGTGTGCAAATTGAACAATAAAGCTATCCTCACACCGTTAAGACTTAGTCATGTGCAAAAAAAGGTGGAGCAGATACAATCTGCAATATTCACTAAGTGAGGCTTGGCAAACAACGCAGCCTAGTTTTAACCCTAATTGTGTGCTAAAACTCATGGCTGTTGCAGGAATATAAACAGACAGTCTGTTTTTTTCTCCTGCATGAATAGTGAAAGACAATCAATATGCATGATAAGGTGTGGCACTTATTAGGTGCTCCTGAGCTCTCTGAAGGCAAGAGTCTAGATAAACACACACTCATTATTGTTGTGAATTATACAATAAAAGGCATGCTTTGTTGCATACGCATGTATTCAGACACCTCAGCAGTTTAAGCAACGATAATTATGAGCCTCCATTTGAGAGGTGCCACATGAACGTCTGTAATGTGTGAAATCACACCTGTGGGTCTACTTGAAATAAGTCACCTGAGGGGTTTGTAACAGATCTGGAGAGGGTTTTGTTTAGCAAGTCATAACAATCATCAATCACATCAACATTAAGAAACCAGTCCTAAATGGTGATAATGCATACTTGGCGTGCACATAATAATAATTAAGTGTTTTAATGTTCTGCCTTTCAGTTACAATGAGGCACCTGTTTTCTTAGGCCAGGAGTGGGCTGCCTTCAGTTTAGGGAGAACACATCCTGCAGTGTGGAGCTGATTTGGTTTCGCCCTACAGTATGCATAAACCGTGCTTTCTCAACTAATGTTGTGCAAACTGTTTTGTCTTTGCATTGGCTTACATGCCCATCGTCTTCAGCAGTGGCTACACTCACACATGGAGAATGCTTTGCATTAATAGAATCCACTGTGTACGGGGGGCGCCAGCAGTGTGAAGGGGGCGTGTGTTTTCTTAGGACCGGGGGTGGCAAAGCAAAGCATTCAGCCCATCACCAACGTAAGAAAGGAGCTTCTTGTTTTGGGGTGGAGGAGAGTCTAAGCATTCCCCGATGGAACACAGTGAATGGGCTATTTTTCCTTGCAAAGTCTTCCATAGGAAAGAATTGTATGAATTTAATTTGTTGGTCTTTATTTATTAATTACTTCTCAAAGGGGTTCTATTGTACATAGCCAACTTTTCTTACCTGTTGGTACCTGTGTTTGTGTATCGGGGAATCCCATAAGTTACGAAAATGGGAAGTCAAACCATGGAGGCATGGCTTGAATATTTATAAAACAATATTGCCTTCTTCCAAACTTGCTCCAAAGGAGCCGTTTAAAATTGTAGACTTAAGTTACGCATGTTCCCTTGGTTACGTCAGCGGATATCTCCGTATATGGTAGAGGTTTTCTCGAAGAGATTTGCACGAGTCCGCCATTTTTATGCAGTTGTAGTCTGACGATTAATTTTTCTCTATCTTCCCATTGTGGGGCAGACTGGCTAGTATATGCTCATGCATGCTAAAATCTTCTGCTGTTGCCATTTCTAATAAAAATCAGCATATAGTTCTAACGTGTATCTGTCAGTAAACTTGATAAAGTAGCACTTAAAAATTACAACATGGCTGACAGTGTGGTGACGCAGCCGAAGGGGGTACTGTCTGGAGGAGGGCTTCGGCATGTAAATAAGACGGTGCATTCTAAAGACACGGTCAGAAAGCGGCTGAAAAATTATCTATAAAACAAACTCAATGCAACATGTTGACCGAAACACCACCATAAGATGTAATGTAGACTACAAGAAAGTGTTTAAAATGTAGAAAAAAAACAATCATGATATGAGCCCTTTAAAGAAGACGCAGACTTTACCAGTTTGGTTTAGATACGTTCACTACAGTTGAGTACATTTTGGCTTTCCATGGTTATCGGTAGCAAAATATCCAATCCATCCAGTCCCATTTTTCCATCATCCTTTTGTTGGGTTACTGGCTCTTTTGCAGTTCTCCTCCCCATGTTGATATCACTTAGCTGTAGCTGCCGATGTGAATAATCCATGTCAAATGTTCTTTAAAATCTTTCTGCACCCCGACAATCATAGTCCAGGGCACATCCACAGAGTGTGAATGTGTGTGCACGATAATGATGCAAGCCTCAGAGCCACTCGTGGGTTTGTTTGTCTCCTCGCTCTTTCTCGTCATTAGAAATGCTGTTTGAGGGGGGTCCCTGTGGATATGCCTTGTTCCGTGCAAACCTTTATTTCATGGCGAGACCTTGAAGGGATATTAATTCAGGAACTCTCACTTCCTTCGCAAATCTAACATTGAAATGTAATGTTAAAATGGTATTTATTAAAAAGGGTAAAGTACAAAAAATATGTGTGTCAGTGTGCACATCAATGGCATGTGTTGTATTTGAGTGATAGAATGATCAAAACACTTCCTTGGACCAAGTGTGCTATGTGTATATGTACAAAGCTTTATCACATAAACATGCATTAAATCAAAGCAGAGTGCAGAGATGCCATTTGGTGTTTATGAGCAAACACAAACCAACTGTTTTACTCAGAATTTAGTAGTGCGATGGGGAGGAGTGGAATGATTTCGGGTCGAGTGTGTATGTGTGCGGCAGGCACGTCGGGTTGGTCTACCCTGCTTTCAAGCTCCCTGTCGACGTAATACAGACTTATTGAAATGGCTGTTTTCCAAGATGGCTTGTTGTACTGTGTAAGGAATTAGCGCAGCAAGAAGTCATCTATTGGTTGTTCCCTCTGGATGGCCTGACCTCACTACTCTCAAAATGTGTAGAGTTGCTGCACTTTATCCTGAGCAGCCCTTGGCATGTTATACAGAGGCGTGACTGATGTGCAAGCTATACACTGTAACCTGAGCAAAGATTATCTGCTCGGCACCCCAAACTGTTTGGTAAAAACATCATGGTTCTTGTTTACCAGTGATATATGACTTCAAATGTCACATGGCCACATAAAGTGTCAGACTCTAATACTTGATTTAGAGGCAGAGATCTGGAGCATCAAGCATCTATCTGTAACCACAATCGTAGAGGGTGACTTCCATGTGAGACCTTAGTAAATAAGCAATTATCAGCTGTCTGGGAGGTGACCTGTAGTCAACAACTGAGTTCCAGGAGCTGTTGATGGGTCAAATTGTAATATAGAATTCAACATATTCTTCTGGTTAGACCTCAGTGTAGTATGCACCTGCGTATACACAGTGGTGAGTGTTAAATATGTCCTGCTGTCTGGTGACTTATGCTGCTGCTACTGTTGCTGGGGTGAACCCTGACAGCTTCCCCATGATCACTTTCTGTTTAAATGGATCACAAATAGGTGATTTCTTCTCAGTCACAGTGTTTGCGGTGCACTTCACTAGGAAGCGGGGGGTGGGTATGTGTGATATCGCAGTTCTTGCAGCAACAGCTGAGTGAAGTTACAGACATTCCTCCCATAAATATGTGAAAAAGAACATGATAGGAGTAGATATGACAGATAATAAGATGTGAATGAATGCATCAAAGCTAGTCTTATTAATGTTTTTTTTTGTGATTTTAATTTTTTTTTTTTAATTATTCATGTAAAATGACATCAACATCTTCATTACAAAGGTACCTCCTTGTCTTTGTTTTGTAAAAGTTCTACATTCTCTCAGTCTACTTAAGGCAAATCAATTCAGATAATATCCAACATAAGCAACAGTTTGAAAGGTGTGTTTCAGGGTGTCAAGTAGCAATTCATCAGGATATTAGACGCAGAAAGTCTTTGCAAGCTAATAACCATGAAACATTGGGGTTAAAGAGGCAGGAGTTTTTCTTACAGCTTCTTTATCTTGTTAACACTCAATGATTCTGACAGTAAAAGCAACACCTCCTCTCGTGGTGCTTTTCAATTCACAGTCCATACAGAAGCTAGTGTGGCTCAGTGCATGGATGTTCAGGGATAAGGGCAAGGGAGGGTCCTAAAGCCCCCTGGGTTCTTTGAAGAATCTTCATCAGACAGTCGGGAAAATGGGTGCTGACAGGAGGCCCGGGCCAATCTTGTACATCTCCATTTGCTCTCAGTATCTGCGAGACACATGTGCTCATGTGGCTTACTATTGCTGTATAAAATATGACTTTATTAACACAGTACATGGGGTCCCACATTTTTTGTACAAAAGTTAAGATATACATGTATGTAAGGAACTATACATGTACATATTCACACAGGTATATATTATAACCAATTTCACAAAGCTTCACAGATGTACCCACGTCCTGTGACATCACGCACTTCAGGTGGGTAGTCCAGCTCCTGCCAAATACGTTACCATGTCTTGTGTAACATTCTCCTTATTCTTTCTAAGTTCATTTAGGCTTGTAAAAATAGCCTTTATAGTTATTTTTTAAAATAGCCTCATATATTAAAAAGTACAAACGTAATACAATACAATTTGTCATTAAAAAATCACCACAATAATTATTGTGCTGCAAACATTCTGGCATGACAGACTGTGCCAGTCTGGCATTTTCTTAAAGGTGTATAGACAATATATTATTAACATACAGTACCTCCTTTGTCCAGGGTTTACCCTGCCTTCCGCCCGAGTGCAACTGGGATGGGCTCCAGCCGCGCCGCGACCCTAAAAGGGACACGCGGTAGAAAATGAATGGATGGATAGATGGAGTATCTCCTTTGTGGCCCAAAAAAAAAACCTTCTAGCATTATTGGTTTCATTGTCAATGCACCGCAGGACTGCTTCTAAAATGCCCGTAAAAAGTGGTTCATGCCTGCTGCATGTATGAAAACAATACACGACAGGTAGGAGGAGCGTGATAACATGATGTGCAGTAATTGCCATGGTAAAAGCCCCGTATAGTACACGCAAAACCCCCACTTTAATAAGACGGTCTGCACGAGGTATCAATTGCACCCGCTGTCTTAGTAAATCTCAGGCCCACTAATAGTACACGCCACCTTATTGTTTGCACAAACTGTTCAGGCGTGGTATTTGGATCTTTGTAGATCAGACCCTAAAGCTGGAAAGTTGTAAAATGTACTAATTAAAATGAATGCTGTCAAACAATTAAAACCTTTAGTGATTGATTTATTAGGATCTGTAATTAATTTATTTAATTGATCTTTTTTCTAATCTCACCTAAAGAAAATGAAAAAAGCCCTCAACTCTAGGTATTTTTAATTCAAATTCATTACATCATTATAAAGTGAAGTGAAGTGAATTACATTTATATAGCGCTTTTTCTCAAGTGACTCAAAGCGCTTTACATAGTGAAACCCAATATCTAAGTTACATTTAAACCAGTGTGGGTGGCACTGGGAGCAGGTGGGTAAAGTGTCTTGCCCAAGGACACAACGGCAGTGACTAGGATGGCGGAAGCGGGGATCGAACCTGCAACCCTCAAGTTGCTGGCACGGCCACTCTACCAACTGAGCTATACCGCCCCAAGACAGATATATAACAATATAAAGTAGCTTTATAAAGTAATTTGTTGTTTTTGAACAAATACGGTTTGTTCTATTTGCTAAAATAAAACATCAGGTCCATATAAAGTGCTGAAGTTAAAACATCAAAACACTTACCTGATTAAGAATAATTGAATGTTTAACTTGTTTGCTTTTCCTCCAATTCAGATAATTTTAAAATACACAAAAAAATCTCATTAATCACAGTGATAACAATATTGTAGCAATAATGGTTTAAGAGAACCGATTTCACTAATGAATAATTACATTTGTTACAATTACATGGTAATTTTTTTTAAAAAGAATCAATGGAAATGACATGCACCTGGGGATAGGTTGATTGGCAACACTAAATTGGCCCTAGTGTGTGAATGTGAGTGTGAATGTTGTCTGTCTATCTGTGTTGGCCCTGTGATAAGGTGGCGACTTGTCCAGGGTGTACGCCGCCGCCTTCCGCCCGAATCCAGCTGAGATAGGTTCCAGCGCCCCCCCGCGATCCCAAAAGGGACAAGCGGTAAAAAATGGATGGATGGATGGATGGAAATGTTGTCTTTGATTGGCTTTCCTGACTGTCCATCATATTTGTCTCATACACGTACATTAATATGCAACATTTTCACATATTTTAAACCTTATTTAAAGACAGAAAATGAAGTTATAAACTAGACAACATTCAAACTTCTACATTCCATAAACACACTTCTAATATGTCCTAAAGTTTATTGTGAACATTTTACATTATTTGTTAGCTATAATTTATCCTATCCCCAGTATTTAAAGCCGCTAACACTAGTGAAAGAGTGTTTGCTGTGACTACTGTACAAGTCTTTGTGCTGCATGGCGGTAGTGGTGTTGCTGTCAGTCAAGCACAAGAAGACAACTGGCAGGTATACAGAGCGGGTAACGTTAAAGATTAAAAATTTGATTAACGCAATTAAAAAACAATGCGTTAAATAGGACTGTAATTAACGCAATTATTTTACACCCCTAACCATACATTATCTTATTGTACACTCTCATGACCTGATTAACAACTAGACAATATTGCAATACGGTCCTTGTTATGTTTCCCTGCCTTACAATTACAAGTGGCTTCTGTTCATCAAACACTCACTTGCATCTCCCACAAAGCCGAGCAGCTTGTGTGCTGGTCTGCTACAGACTTCATCGGGTCATCTGAACTGATAATATACTTTATGTTGAGAGAAGGCGGAGCTCCCCAGGAAACCTCTGCTGGAGCGCATTCTGGCAGAGACGAGGGCCTCAGCCAAGTCTGTGTGACTGATCACTACAGATGCTCCTCTTCAAGTATTCAGAGTAGGATCCTTAGCGCTGGGTCTTGAGGGACAAACAATAGCACCTGTTCCTCATAAGATTGCCCACTCATAGTTATTTAATGAAGTCTGGGAGCAGATGGTGTGAAATTACATTGTCTAGTTGTTAGCAATGCTAAGACAAAGATGAGGCGCCAGTATAATAATGCTGTTGTGTTTTAACGGAAAAAGGAACGCCACCGTCCAAGTTGACATCTGCTGTGCTTTATTGTGTGGTTCCTCCAAATCATCTTGGCAACACATTTCATTGGCACATCTACTGTACCTCACTACAGCAACTCACTACTTCTTCTCTCAATCATCACTCAGAAATATGCTAGAATCTCTGCTGCCATGTGCAAGCAGGTAATTGACAGCCCAACTAATCTCCACTATTTGTTCCCACCTTGAGGCTCCTCAGAATTTGATTTGCCTGGCTGTGACTTTAGTTACTGCTTATTAAACGTTAATACTTGAAGCTTATTACTGAAAATCATGTCCATTCAAACTAAATGCATTTATTTTTTCCACCAGCGCACATTTATACTCTCAGTTTTGGCTGGGTAAATCCTGAATATTTTGCGCCATATTTATGGTGTAAGTTGTTTAAGTTATTTTAAAAAACAATGAAAAGTAATACAATGTGATATCCTAAAATAAATTATGTTTAATGTTGCCATGAGGAAATTATCCTTGTTAGTTGTTCCACACTCTATAATAAGCAGTATCAATTAAATTATTGCAACATGTAAATGACAGTAACCTCTTTTTAACCGTTTTTTTTTTTTTTAATTGTTGTTTCATATTTCTGTCTATCTAATTTGATCAGTAATATGATAGTTATCTCTATGACAGGATTGCACAAGCAAGAACTTTAGGTGCTGACATTTTTTTTGTATATTTTCAACTGTTTAAATTTCACTAACCGTTTATTAAATATATTGCTGTTAAGGGTTGTTTTATTTTCCAATGAATTGCTTAAAACATAATACCTAGTTGTTATTTGAAGATAGCTGAATACAAAAGGTGCACTTTCAGTAGCAGAGCCCATCTGGCTTGAGTGTCCAAATAGCCAGACAGAGAAAAGCTGTGTTCCCCAGTGTGCCCCAACCTGTCACTGGCCTCATGTTATGTTATGACATTAATTATTGTGTTTTTCCATATGTTCCACAAAAGTGAGGCAAGCATCCATTGCTCAGCCTTTCAGCTTGGAAACATGGAGCAGAATTATTTGTAAAATATTTTACATTTTCTGTATATTGTTTTTTTGCACCTCTGGAAAAGCTCATTGTTTTGCCCCTTATCGTGGAGCTCTGCACCTCTGGATGGATCAATGTATTTGTTTTGAGTTGGTGTGAAGTGTGAGAGAAATAGGATCGACTGTTAAGCGGGAGCTGCATTGGCTGAAAAGCGGGACTCTTTGCTAACCACAGTCAGAACAAGGGGGGAAGTTGCTGTGAGCACGCTGATTTCATGCCCCAATGCAGCGGCAATAATTGCACCCAGACCATTTTTTTTTATTGCAAGTTGATTTTAAGGAGGGTTGAATGGTGAAGCATTCTGTAAAGTGTTTATTTTAGGGAATGACCTTTATTAACCTTTTTTCCAGGCAGGTTCCCCTGAGGATGCCTGGCCTGATGCTAGATTAACCCTTGCAGGCCCATGGTAGCAAGGCTGCACCCCGTCAAAGATATTCAGGAAGCAGAGAGTGACAGTAAGATTGGACCTTGCTGCATGTGTGCCAACCCCCACACAGCAGTTTGGAGACATAAGCTGCTCACCCACCCTTGACGCAAGAGGGAATTTGTGTTGCTATTCCCTGTAGGGAAGTCAGCAAATGACTGGCTGGTGAAAGTTAATACGAGACTGCAACAGACAAGGCAGAAAGTAAAATGAAATATATCAAGTGGCAGGACCCTTTTACCTGCCTGCTTCTTACCTCATGTTGTTGCAGACGAATTACGAAGAGGTCCAAAAAACTTTCTATGGAGTGGGGTGCACTTAACAATCTCTTCTGTAGCAGTCAGAGAGCCGGTGGATGCTTCACACAACATTTGCATTACTTCTCTGCAGAAGTCATGAAGACTGATACTGGAACAATACGTGCAGACTTTGATGTTTTAAAACCAAACAGTTTTTTGGACTAAGGGCAGGCGTAGATCTGCCAGGTAGTGTGTGAGTACTCGAGGGTCCGCTATTTCCGCAGAGCTCCCTGTCAGCACAAGTTAGGAAGACCTGTGATCTGGACTCCCCCCACCCTGAGTGTAATTTGTGTTTCAGTGTACCATGCCTCCGCTTAGGCCTCTCTCTGATCTCCGCACTCTATCTGTTCAGCAGGTCCAGGGTCACATGCCTCCGCTCATGATCCCCATTTTTCCACACGACCAACGCACTCTGGCAGCAGCCGCTGCCGCCCAGCAAGGCTTTCTCTTCCCTCCTGGAATGTCGTATAAGCCAGGTATGCTTTTCAATTTAAGCCATTTCATCCCCCTTTTGCTTTCCTTACACATGTATCACGTTCTGACGATTGTTGTGTTTTTAATAAACATAGATAACAAAAACTTGCTCTAAACTATAGATGGAGGTCCGTGAATCTTTTAACAGATATGGCAGCTAAGACACAGCCAGCTATGCCTGATGGGTTTTCCAATGAAAGAAAAAAAAAACAAGAGCCTTTTTACTGCATGCTACTATTTTGAAGAAAAAAAATCATAGGACAACTATGCATTATGTGTAATGTAAGAAACAGGTTTTCTTGAGAACATAGCTAATAAAAAGCTTGAATGGCTTTAGAACCAAAAACAGGCAAAACGTTTACTCACCTGCCGTAATTTATTTGCAGACTATATGCCGCTACTTTTTTTCCCACACTTTGAACCCTGTGCTTTATACAATGTTGTGGCTATTTATGGATCTTCACCGGCTGACAGTAAACTTAGCTTTGTCACATCAGACCAAGGAAATTGCCAAACGGGTCACAGTGGAACAATGAAGATGTTCACATTAAACCAATCATTCAGTCAGCCATTTAGCCTGTTATGCACTCACCCTCATCAAGACACAACTCAGCCCCAAAGCCGAAAGCCATCGAGACGGCCGTAGAAAAAGACAAACCGCCGCTGCACAGAACGCAAATCCACTGCCACAAACGGATCCCAAAAGGCCGAACCGCTGCTTGCCGAAGAAGGCACAAACCCAAAGGCGACCCACCTGGAGACGAAAGTGAAAGCGAAAACAAGGCCGAGAAAACGCCCGCAACTCCGACATTAAAGAAGGCAGCCCCAGTGCGCCGGAGGAGGACAAATACCACGCTCTCTGGTGGGCTGTATACAGTGTTAAGAGGCACTGGCTTTTGTTGAATGTGGGAATGAACACAAGCGTTCATGTTTTAATGTGTAAAAGACGTGTGCGGCCAATCAATATATGTACAAAATAAAATTAGTTCAACAATTGTGCGTTCTATAACCCTGAAATTACCGAATGTATTAACCTACATCATTGTGAAAATTAAATATGTACCTCCACACAAAAAAAAACATCAATATATTATTTCCTCCTTCACCTCAATCTTGGGAGTGTTTGAAAAGTCTATTCATTTGTAACAAATTATAAATGTCTAAAAGTTGTGTCTTTTCAGTCTTGACTAAAATGGTATATGCAGAAAAAAGTGAGTTTGGGTTTATTGTAAAAGTGAACCAGAACATGGAAGATGACTGCTCTCAGCAAAGGGAAACCCAAGGAAGTCAGCAAGTTTGCGGCAGAACATTAAAAGGTGTGAAAGTGCAGTTAATAAATTAACTATAAAACCACGGGATGAAATGTCAGCTATTTTGGAACTATGGAGCCATGACAGCCTGAACAACGTGCCTGAGGGGGAGTATTTTACCACTGTGCTTTTTGCACATGGAATTGACATAGAACATGTTTTAGTTCAAATAACAGAAGCTATTATAGTATCATGGTCAGAGGTCGCCTTTTGTATGCTTGCTGCATCATGCATGACTTCATGAAGAAATAGCTAAGGGAGTCTGGAAATGACTGTTACAGGAGAGGTATTTCAAAAACATCTATTATTTCCCCCCTGTCCAACACAATACACACTATATGACCAAAGCAGACAATGTTATCACCCCCACCTGCAGAGTTTGTAGGATACTGCCATGCTCTTTTTTTTCAACGCAAGTGGCCAAGCATTCACCTCCAAGACTAAAGCGCACTAATCTGATGTTGTCATTATGAGACAGCTCCCAGGGACCACTGCTTATGACCCTAACCCTGTTGTGCTCACATGGCAACAAAGTCACTCAGGCACCATGTTGGTAAGTCATCACCCCATTCTCCGACTGTGCTCAATGGCCTGGCATTGTGCGGTAGACAAGCACAGCTGTTAAAGCAGCAGCTCATCTTTGAAAAAAGTAGGACTTTCCAACCTATCTAAATTGTTTACTAAGATACCAAATCATTGAGTTCCTTGAAGCTATCAAGAACAATGCCACAGTTTATTTTGACTCCACCACAACTAGTAGGAGTTAACTGTAACATCCAAACAAGCCCTCACAGTTGCGTGTCTCATAAAATGTTAAGTCATTAAATAGATATTAGTAGGTCAGAGCCAAGTGAAAGTGCCAGTTGCACTCCCTACTCTAGCAGTCCAAGCTTCGTGCTTGGTTGAAAGGTGTTTTAAAACGTAATACTCCTTTCAGCAATGACACTAACCTGGCACTGTGCCCATTCAGCTGAAGTCCGTACCCGATGTGCTGAAAAAACCTAAGACCCACATTGCCCCTCCTTAACATCAGTGGGGCACTCATTTAGGACATGACCCTACCCAGGTTTCACATGACATCTAAAGACATCTAGCCATTTATTATTCCCATATAACTACGTCACAGGCAGGACAAGAGGGAAAGCGATACCGAAATGAAGGCGATGTAGAAATAACCACAGCGCAGGCCCGTACATTCATCCCAGCACTATTTGAAACCACTACTGCCGTGTGATTTTATTTGCCCCTAAATGGGGATTGAATTTCCATGGCCCGTATCACATTGTGCTGTGTGTGCTGTACAAGATTGCAAAGTGAGGCAAGCAGGCGAGGGGCAAAGTGAAAGAGAAGGTATATACATTTACCTTGTCTGTGGCCTAATGGCTGCATATGTTGGTGAGGAGATGTGACAGGCAGAAGTGGGGTCTGAGCGAAGGCCAACTCTGTGCTCCCCACTCCCACCTTTTTCTCACCCTCGCCACATCTTTCAAACCAGCCACACATATATGGACACTTTGATGCTCACACACTTTTTTGAAATGTGCTATTTTGCCGATGACCAGTTTGCACGCAAGTGCTTCCACTCTGCTGCCAAAACAACCTCGTAGACAAACATTGTGCTGAACAATAGCCAGACTCGATTGAAGCTGTATGAACTGTTTGAGAAGACATGCTTGGCTTTTTCTATAATTACTGATTTAAAATTAGAGTAGATACTTAATTGTACTTCTGAACCCAGAGAGAACACATGCAGGCCAACAAATGTTACATTTGTGAAACAAAGTGCTTTGGAAGTTTACGAAAATTAGAACTGGTGTGTGACGTTTCGAAGTAATCCTCCACCAGTCTAACCATCCTAGCCTTTTGTTAATGCAGATGTTTGGGCTTGAAGCCCAAGGGCTTGCTTTAATGTGCCACATGGCAGTGTTAATGTGTGAGAGGACCCAGGATCCATGTTGGCACTTGTCCGCTGGCTGCTGGGCCAGCTCATTGTCTCAACCTGTATGCATTGTTGTCTCTCCCTGACAGGTGATAACTACCCTGTGCAGTTCATTCCCTCCACAATGGCAGCTGCAGCAGCGTCAGGACTCAGCCCCCTCCAGCTTCAGGTATGCACAGTACTATGACAAAGAATGCAAGGGAAGCCCGCCAAGCTCTGGGCAGAAAAGATGGCTAAGCAGCTGTACGCTAAGTAATGAGCTGCACAATAAATAATCCTGGAGCCCCTCCCGCTTACACACGCTCATCATCTTACATATGTAATTCATCCAGTTTTATAGGGGCTTAATCCTCTCTGACTCTCCCAGACAGAGGAGTTAGGAAGATAATAGTTATCAGAAAGAATGAGAATCACTTTGCCTCCCTTAATGGCCCGCCAGTAAATGTATCAGAGGGCAATTGACTGTGTGAGCGTAGAATCTCTCTTATTGCTTTTATCTTGTAAACCCACTGACATACTTCTGTTTATCAGCCCCTCATATCTCTGTTGGGAAAACAAAAGAAGATAGGAACAAACATGTGAGCCATCATATCAGGTTGTGTGTGCAAAGAAAGCCAGAGAAAATGTTGGGATGGGCTCCAAGCCCTATAGATCGCTCCGGGATGTTTCTCATAGTATTTAAAAAAGCTGAACCCAGGTCAGTGTCTAACCTGAGGCTATAATGTTTAATATAGATGATTATCTGGATTGGTTCGTTCACATTCTATCATACACATGAGATTTGTGTGCAAATACTGTTAAGTGATGAGGATTCTCATAGCAACATGATTCAACATTTAGTTAAAGAAAATGATTATGCCAAGTCAAGTCTTCTCTAATCAAGTCATTTTTAAACACAATAAATGAGAAGAGACAGAAGCTTTTAAGTGGCCACTGCAGCTTCTACCACAACAGTAAAAGTTTTTAAAAAACTGTTGTGTGATGCTCAACGGCACGAATAAACATGTCAAAATCAAACAAGATAGCTCAAAACAAGGGACGGGGAGCACTCTTTACACACTGATGTATGTGCCATTTGTCCTTCGGAGGCAACCACTGTCAGTGTTAACGAGCCTTGGCAAGTTGTAACAGTGCTTGCAGCCGTCTGTGAAGAGGTCTGTGTCATTATGCGCCCATGAGAAGACCTATCAGAAGCATGTAAGGCAGGGATCCTCAACAGGCGGACCGCGGTCCATGTCCGGACCCAGCGACGTGTCCGTCCGGACCTAGCACGAATTATAGTAAAAAATAAAAAAAAATTTTTTTTTATTTTTTTTAATTATTATAATTATAATTATTATAAAAAAATATAATAATTGTATTCATCTTTGAGTTATCGCTAGCGCAAGTCAACGTTCTTTGTTGTTTTTAGTCAAATATCTCCACGTTTCGTTTACACTTCTCCTTGTCTCACTCACTCCGTCTCTCTCTTTCTCTCTCTCCCTCTCTTTCTCTCTCTCTCTCTCTCTCTCTCTCTCTCTCTCAGAGAGAGAAAGAGAGAGAGACGGAGTAAGAGCGAGAGAACGCCACTCTGATTGGCTGATTCCGGGGTATGGGTTGTCATCTCTATCACAACGACGCGCTGATAGGCTGTTACCACCTGGGTCATACACATGTGTACAGTGCATGGAACCTTTTGCTGCAGGCACACAGTTGTCTCGTATCGCTACTTCGCTAACTGTTCACTCGTCAGTCACTGAATGTGAATCAAATCACAATGGCAAGCTCCAAGTTGGCTCAGGCTGGTAGTGGACAGGGAAAACCGACGTTTCAAGGAAGAATGGACAGAGCAATATGTTTCATCCTACCTACTGCAAGTACCAGACCAATGTGTCTAATATGCAACTGTACTGTTGCTCTGGTGAAAAGTGAAAATCTGAAACGTCACTATCTGAAAGAGCACCGCGAATTTGAAGAGACATTTCCTCATGATTCAGAGCTAAGAAAAAAAGAAATCACGAGGCTGAAAAAGTCATATGAAACATCAAGCAAGATTTTTGTTAAATCTATGACACAACAACAAATAGCAACATGGGTTTTGGGTAAACACAAGAAGTCATTCTCTGATGCAGAAATAATTAAATAATGCTTGACTGAAGTGATGGGTGCCATGTTTGAAGGCAAAGAAAAGGAGGAAATGACAGCTAAAATAAATCAAATCCCACTCTCTGATGCCACAGCTACCAGACGTACTGAAATACTGGCTGGTGATTTGTCCAAGCAGCTTTGTGATGATAAAAAAAACGCAGAGTGCATATCCCTAGCAGTGGATGAGTCCACTGACACCACTGACAAAATGCTCAGTTGTTGGTGTTTGTGAGGTATTATGATGAGGAAAAGGGGGAGTTTATTGAAGATGTTTTGAGCCTGGCAAACCTCAGTGGACAAACAAGGGGAGAATACATCTATAAAGCAATATCAGAAATGCTGAATGAAAAAGGGATAGATCTGAAGAAAGTTGTGTCCATTGCTACTGATGGAGCTCCAGCCATGTTGGGGAGAGAGAAGGGACTGGTTCCGCGTCTGAGAGAACACCACCCTGGCCTGATATCTTATCACTGCATAATCCACCAGTCTGTCCTTTGTGCAAGTCTTGGAGAAGTGTACTCTGAAATCATGAGTACACTTCTCATGATTTCAGAGAAGTGTACTTAATGACACTGGCCTGGATTTATTCAGTGGCAATGATCATCAAATGTTTTGTGCCAAAGTTCAAAGTCTTTGTTTCAACCCCAAGAGCCCAATTCTCCCATTGAGCAGCTGTGTTTTACACAATGGGGATGCACTGTACAATAGTTATATTTGCACATGAATGAGATCTGTTGAGGTCATTTGTTTACCAGGGATAGGAGGGTTGTGTTTAAAAGTATTTATTTTTTGTTAAAACTGAAAGTTTTATTTAAGTTCTTATTTATTTTTGTTTCAAAGAAAATCTTTCATGTATTTTATTGGATATTTATTTTATTTTTGTTAATTTTAAGAAAATGTTAAACTACTACCTACCTCCTGCTACTATATAAGCTTGACCGATAATAAACGGACCCAGCTTGTTTCAAAAAAACATTTGTGGACCTTCAAGATTTGTACTTGAGGACCCCTGATGTAAGGTGCTTACACTGCAAAAAGTCAGTGTTCAAAAACAAGAAAGGGGTATTTTATTTGAACTAAGCAAAATTATCTGCCAATAGAACAAGAAAATTGGGCTTGTCAAGACTTTCCAAAACAAGTAAAATTAGCTAACCTCAATGAACCCAAAAATACCTTAAAATAAGTATATTATCACTAATAACAACTGTACTACTATACGAGTACATATTTTCTATTGTTTCATTGAAAATAAAACAGCGAAGTCAATTTGGCTGTCATCTGTTTTAAGTATGAGACACAATTGTGTCAAAGTCATGATTTTTTTTTTTCATGCTTGAAATAAGAAATTATTACTTTAAAAAAGTAGTTTTATACTTGTGAGTGTAGATGACACAGCTTTGCAACAGTTGATATTCTAGTTTCAAGCATGTTTTACTCAATATAGGTCATAAAATCTCAGCAACAAGCTGTAATATCTTACTGAGATCATTTAGGACCAAAACCCTTAAAACAAGTAAAACAATCTAACATAAAATCTGCTTAGTGAGAATAATTATCTTATCAGACAGAAAATAAGCAAATATCACCCTTATTTGAGATATTTTAATCTTACTTAGATTTCAGTTTTTGCAGTTTACCGAGCTCCGCTTTTGTTTGGGTTTGCACGTGATGATATTGTTTTGAATTCAACGTTCAACTCTGGGAAGGATGGGTGGTTCATGCTCTGGCTATTTATAGTGGCCTAAGAAGTCAAATGAGAGTCATATCTCTGAAGGTTAGGCTGAGAAGGAGAGACAGGTCCAGAGTCATTAATTCTGATTATGTATCTAACCCTGGGAATGGGCAAAACCAGCACCACCAAGACCATGACTTGGCTGACCTTTAGGGAACATAGTAAACAAAAAAGAGGAGCATTTTCCATTAATTGAAGTCTGTCTGCCTGTCACATATTTCATATGCTGTCTGCTATTTACCCTGCACAGAGAGACTCTCCTTAAAACAGCAAGGCAAGTCAAACATGCCCTTTACAACAAGGCTGGGAGTGACAAACAAGGTGACTGTCACTACTTCATCTTAGGAAGCACGGCAGAGACAGCTGTGATTAAAACATCATATCGTGACACCCATATGATAGAGCAGTCACTTGCCTTTAGAGCCATAATTACACTCTCATTTCTTTCAAATAAAACCACTGAAAAGACACCGATACAGTGTGAGACTAATAAAAAATGTAGTTCAAACATCGCAATATTCACCACATATCTGTTTGAGTTATTTGTGGTACAACCCAATGTTTATTTTTTGCAGAAATGTTTAGTGAATATTTCATAATGGTATTTAGCACAGCCTTCACATTTTAGCAACTGTTTTTAATAAGCAACACTTTAATAAATGTAACTTAGAAATACTTTATATAGCTGGTATAGAATTAACTATCGACTAAAAATATACTCAACGCTTCAGATGGGTACTGAAATTCGGTGCTATGAGAGTGCCAATGTAAACGGCTTTAGCAGACTAGCGTATCAGGAGTACAGGTAGTTATTTCGGTTAGCCAATTAATAATAGGCTGATCGATGGACAGCCATTTATCTATTGATATATTTAGTTTTTGCTGTGCCCTGCCATTGTAATTGTGTGATAACTCTTCAAGTCGGACCCAAAAACATGCCGCTGCAGACATGTGAAACGCGCTTGACAGCCCAAATTAGTTGTAAAACGTTATATAATATATATAATTTTACAGGATACGTAGGGCTGGGCGATATGGCCTTTTTTTAATATCTCAATATTTTTAGGCCATGTCACGATACAGGATATACATCTCGATATTTTGCCTTAGCCTTGAATGAACACTTGATGCATATAATCACACCAGTATGATGATTAAACAAATACAGTGCACTTTTGTGCATGATGTCACACAAGATATTTCAATAACTGTCAAAAAAATGAGCTGCATAATTGGAAATCAAATAGTGTATGTCCTTCGCTATGTGGTAGGTTCCTGCGGACATTATCTCCTTATGTTGTTGATTTTTTTTTTCATACGGTGTTGATGTGGAATTGGTTGCCTCTGCATTTTGTTGGTGTGGCACCAAACGGAGATGTTGACATGCGGAGTTTCAAGCACTCTTCATTCTCTAGCAGGTGACTTTTCAAATGATGCTACATATTAGCAGTAATGCTACTTTTTGTAGCAACGCTTTTGCCCCACACTTGACAAATTACGGTTGTCTGTTCGACATATTCCCACTTGAAGACAAAAAACCACCGCCAGACGATGGACCCCTATGCTGTTTTTCATGGGAATTAATTCTTCCTTCATTTGTTACCAGATTCGCACCTTCTTTCTCTCATATTACCACTCGCACCACAGCTAACGTTACCCATGTCGCTACCTCTTTGCTCCGCGAGGGCGTATACGTATGTGACGTATGTAAGAAGGTCTGCTTGTTTTATGTCTCTGTGAAAAGGAGAGACAACAAAGAGTGAGAAGAGCCTGTAGTGTAATGTCCTCAGCTAAAAGCAACTGCGTGAGAACGTATACTCGAATATCACGATATATAGTAATTTTGTATATCGCACAGAGACAAACCCGCGATATATCGAGTATATCGCCCAGCCCTAAGCAAACGTAATCCTAGCCCTTTCTTGCTCTGTCACTGATAATATGATTTAAGGGAACATTTCCCCCTTTCAAATTATTACTATGTTTTAATTGTATTTATATCATTTAAGTATTTCAATTCATATTCTGTTCAACTTACATGTCACAAAACTCCTTAAAATATGTTCTGAAAACAAAATGTATATGTTTACTAGCTGCAAGTATCGTTTTCAGCACTGCTTAAGCACCGGGGCCGCTTCAAAAGTCTGAATCTGGCACAAGTATCAGTTAACATATATTAACAATACCCATCCCTACTTAACACACTCCCATTACTATCGAATCGTTCTCTATTGTCTTTGTATAATTTTTAGAATGTGTTCATTTTTCTTGCTTGACAATATTTTGCTGTCCCCAAAATGTGTTAAACATTTAGCGTCACCTCTAAACACTTTAATCCAACTGTATACTCCTTTCAGCTGCATAGCAATGTACTATTGTCAACAATTTACTGTGGTGAAATTATTAAATAAACTGTAAAAAAACAATCATATTGAAATAATTAATTCCACAATGCTGCAATCAGTCATGCAGTAAATGAAGCTGGCCTCTCCGTCATTCTTAATGTTGGCTATGTGGCCCCTTCACAATCTCCTCTGTCATAACAGTCTGAGATCCAGCCCTCATTACCACCCACTCTCTCTGAGTGAAGAAACCCCAACAAGGTAACAAAGGCTTATGGATGTAAATGAATTTAGCCGGATGTGTTTGAGTGCTGGGGACTATAATTTGCTTGTCAATACAGGGTGGTAGCATCACTCCGCTAGCTGGCAGTCTGCAAGTGGCTTGTCACCACACAAGGCTGTACCACAGGGCAATTTCACTCAATGTTTTCCTGACATATTGGCTCTCGTCCTCAACTCACAGGAGAGAAGGCGGGTAAACTATCCCAGCGCGACGTGCCCCTCTTCATTAGTGCCCACACAGCGCGGCGATGCAGCCTGGGATCAGCAGGAAACAATGGCTGCATCCTCGCCTGTCTTTCCCTGATTGCAACTGACACCTCTCACCTAACAGAGGAAATTGTGCTTAGATTGTAGCCCAATCTGTCTCGGCACCTACTTTATTCATCTGAGTGAACAAGCAAGAATGGTATTTTCCTAATTCTACAAAATACATATATATTTGTGACAAGAATTAAACTGTGGCAAGAGTGAGAAACAATTTCCCAGAAGCCAGAGCCCCATTATTTTACACACATTATAAAGGACTATTATTTTGATAAAATAAGGAGCTTTAAGACGTTTTGACAGATTACAGTGTTAAAATGAATAGAACATATGTGTGCTCTATATCCACAACCACTGTTACAACACAGTGAATACATAGAAACTGAGATTTCAACACAACATCTTGCCACGGCTTGTAGAAGTGCTGCACTTAAATTCTAAATGTATTCTAAATGGGTTATACTTGTATAGCGCTTTTCTACCTTCAAGGTACTCAAAGCGCTTTGACAGTATTACCACATTCACCCATTCACACACACATTCACACACTGATGGCGGGAGCTGCCATGCAAGGCGCTAACCAGCAGCCATCAGGAGCAAGGGGTGAAGTGTCTTGCCCAAGGACACAACGGACGTGACTAGGATGGTAGAAGGTGGGGATTGAACCCCAGTAACCAGCAACACTCCGATTGCTGGCACGGCCACTCTACCAACTTCGCCACGCCTTGTGTAGATTATCCGTTATTCTTCAAAACTAGACTCAAAGTCAACTGGCTTTCTTCTTGATTGTTAAAAAAGTTTAACATTGAACACAAACGATACAAAGATGCTTCCACCAGAAATGCAGAACTGATAGATTGACGGTGAAGTATCTTCCACTATCAAGAAGAATTCCAGTTGAACTTTTGCTTGTGATTGTATTTGAATTTAACTTTGAGCTACGTGCTTCCAGACACTTTTGTCTTATTCTGTTTGAGTGTTGCCGTTGTACGCCACTGATAAGCCCTAGCATTAGTTTGCAAGACATTAAAAGCAACCCACATGCTCAACCACAATTAGACCTGGTCTCACACAGACAGATCATACAGTACATCTGAAGGAACACTCGTTGCTTTCGATGACTCGGGTGATATTAAACAGTGTTTGACTGTCAGGGGACAAACAGGAAGAAAGTGGGAGTGCAGCAAACTGTACATTATCGTTTTGTTTGGACGTAGTGCAGATGTGAAGAAACAGATTCCATCATTAACAAGTGAGGCACTTTTGACTTTGAAAGAGACAGGCAAAGAGGAGGGCAGGACAGAGAGAAGTATACTGCCATACTGTGGAGAGCAGCTGTTTCTGTGTTTATGAGCGGAGGAGGCCAGTCTTTGAAGGTAACCCCGAGCAGTGCAGCAATGCAAGCTGAGTATAGAAGGCTGCCTAATAGGGTGGCTAGGTGAGCAGCTGGATGGAGGCTGTGGTGAACAGAGGGACAGATGGACAGATAGGGTGGATATTGCTGTGCGAAACACAGAACGGGATGGCTGAGTCTGGGGCCCCTGGCCCTGGAGAGCCCGCACAGACTCAACACTAAGAAGCGAGACAGAAAAAAAGAGAGAGAGAGAGAGACAGAGAGTGGAAGAGTGGAAAGTGGAAAGAAAAGGATCTATATCCTGTAGATGATAGAAGAAATAGACCCAGTGATAGCAAGCCAGGATGGGGTGGAGTGGAGCAGGTTGGGTGCCAGCAGATGAGACAGATGTTGGGCCATACTGGAAAGCATCGGCACAGTGCACCAAGATGCCTTCTTCCACTCTTGACATCTGGGCCTAGCCTGGGTCAGCCTGCCTGCTCGCCCTGGGCAATGAGCCTGTACAAGCCTTGTGGCAAACAGGGCTGGCGCTGTTCTGCCTTTTAAATGGTGAGGTGCACTGAAGCACAGTTAATGCCCTCATATCCAGCCCAGTGCTCAACGCCCAGGCCAGGCAGAGGTGAATGAGACATTTACAATTACACACTTAGACACACGCACGGACGCACACACACACACACACACACACACACACACACACACACACACACACACACACACACACACACACACACACACACACACACACGCACACACGCACACACAAGGAGGTACTGTGTAATTAGGATACAATGGCAAGTAGTGGATACTGCTTAAGGTTCTTAATATGCAGATTGTAATTGTTATTGTTTTAAGAGCAAACAGTTTGTCTTTTATTCTCTTGGTGTTACGGGCCACAGTGGTAATTTTGAAACATACCATCATTGTTGGCAGCGGCACGTCTGACAAATATCTGCCACTGTGTTTTCCAACACATATTGCCACACTAAGCCACTGCGTTTCTTGAGGAAAAACAAGAAGCTCATTTGTTTTTCCACACCAGGTTTTCTCTCCCTCATAGCATATGTTCCAGTGTTTGCACAGGAAACTATAATTGCACGGCGTTATTGTGAGCCAGTACAGTATACATTGACGAGTTTATCATTTTTGATATTTGATTGAATAACCAGAGAGCTGTTATAGTTAAATCATCTAGTGACGATTGCTTTTGTCTAACATAATCAGCAAAAAGTGTAATCTCAACTTAATGTCGCAGGCAGCAAAGAAAAGTGCACATCACCATTTAACCTTAGCTGCGACTAGAGGGCTTGTTTTTAATTAGCAGAGGCTAACAGGCTGACCTTGTGCATGCTGCACTCACTTTGAATCCATGCTTGCAGAGAGCGGTTCTGCTCTATTCGGAAAGGAAATAGGGAGATCAGAAGGTGTACCTTAGATTTAATGTATGCGTTTCCTTTGGTGGAAAAAGTGGTAGTTTTTAAAAACAACTAAAACAAATCTAAGCACTGCAGAAGTGGCAAAACAAACACTTTTATATTAATAAATTGTTTAGCCCACTCTTTAATGTTCTAGAGTAGTTGTAAGTGTTTGCTCTCCAGCTAAAACTAAACCCTTAAAGATGAGGAGGGAGAAAGAGGGACAAGCGTTTGGTTCAGAGGTTCACTTTGTTTTCAAATATCTCTAATTTAGAACTTGACCCTAATTGTAATTTAACTTGTTTTACTCCCAACTGGCTACATTACAGGTGTTCTTTTTGGTTGTCGGTTTTTTTTAACCTTTTTTTTTTTTTATCCAGGAAAGTCCCATTGAGATTACGGCTGCAGCTCTTGCTTATTTTAGTAATTAAAATACTCTATTGAACAGTTTGATCGATTAATCGACCAATTGGATATAATACAATCTATAGCCTCTATGCGTATTTTCTAAAAAACAATTTTTCTGCTTGCCAAATTCTTAATTTTTATTCTAATAAATGCAATTATCAACATTAAAGTTGCACTTTTAATATGTATGCATTAAGAAAACTTAAGCTCACCCACACATCCCATCTATTACAGCGGTCTTGCGGGAACTATGTCCACATATTTAAAGTTTCGGGCACCCCATGCGATCCAGATTTTATAATTTGTTATTAATTACACTCATTAATCAACCGAAATAACAGAATATAATTTAAAGTTTTTTTTACTAATCAAATGAATCGGTTTAATCGATAAATCGATGCAGCCCTAGTTGAGATTGTGAATCTCTTTTTCAAGGGAGTCCTGCTACAAACATCTGTAGTGTGGGTGGCATTGGGCATCTTGCCTAAGGGCACAACGACAGTGACAAAATTGAATTTGTGCAAGGAACACTTGTGCAAGGAACACTCAAGTTTATAGACAATCGCTCTACCATCTGATCCATGTGTAGCAGTCTGCTGTGTTGTGTTTGTGATCTTCCCATACTGCCACCTCTCCACGCGGGGCGCAAACCCACGACCATACGAATGAGAGGAGATGTGTGCTAGCCACCAGGCTAAAAGCCAGAGCTGCTAACCCAGTGGCTCGCACACCATTTGAAGCTATCAGGGAGTGAGCTTTACAAACATACAATCCGGCTGGCCCTCGTTACACATGCATGCCATTGCTGTCCTTCATGGCCCTTAATATTAGTGGTAATAGTCATGAATCCCTCTCTAATGCTAAGTTATTGTTGTTTGGCTCTTGGATCCAGACTGATTCCGGTTAAGAGGGCAACCACTACTTTTCATCCTATGGCTCTGACCTGATAATCATTGCTGAAAACGGTCATCCTGACTTTGTCTGATTTGAAGCAGAGTCTAATGATGCTCTTTTTCCGGGACAATAAAGTTCGTCCCACTGACGGTCAGGGGCAAGCCTGTGGACAGGACTGTTAGCAAACATCTGTCCAGCAGATTCTGCTCTTGCCTCGTTTATACAGCCTAAAGTGACAGAGAAGGTATGTAAGCCTCCCATTGGTATCACCCATTTTGTCTTGTCAATCTATAAGACACCCACAGAGCACATTTACCACTGGACATGATTTAGGGGGAGACAAAAGGCTTATTGTGAAGAGAGCAGCGGTGATATCATTGTGGGAACACAATCACTTTGTCATTTCCGTTGGCCATGTTACTATCCCACATCCCCTGCAAGAATTGGCCATTTGTACTGCAGCATATGTGGCACTGATAACTCTTTTTACAGGAGCATTCTTGTGTTCGTATCTGTAGATATGTGCATGGACATAAAGTGCTTTGTTGGTCTTTGGTCTGCATTTACGCTGCCAAAGGTGAGGCCGGTGCGGTCGGGTTACTTTTTTTTCCCATACACACAAATGCAGTCTATATGTGGCCAGTGGAATCAGGAAATGAGACAGAGGTTGCTGATTGGCCAGAGGAAGAGAAATTGGATTCCTCTGACAGCGGCATCAGACTAACAAAACATAAGACTTACCTTGTCTGAAGAGTTAAAAGGGTGCATTGTGTTGATAGAAGGCTACAATAAGTGAAACTGTTCTATTTGCCAGCTCTTCAAAATCTACAGCAGAACACAAAACCCAACTTTAACACTTAAGGTTGCAGGAATGCTCCAAAAACAAAAACAAAATATTCAATTAATTTAATTATCAAAAAATACATAATCACACAGCAACAATGAAAAAATACTAAACCTGACATCGTATCTTTAAACCCCCAGCAGTCTAAGCTTTGGGTGGATAAATAATTTGTGTTTCGAGTCAAAAACAGGCAAACTGTTGGTTAGTGCTTGCCGGGTCACTTAAACCGCCCTCTTGTGTGGTAATGTCAGTAACTGTTGGACATCTAACTGAAGTCCAAGGAAAACGACAGCAGTGTTTTTCATGCAGGTTTCTAAGTTTTCATAATGTGTGTGTTTAACTTAATCTATGATGGCAATTCCACTGAGGTTTTGGGTTTCTACCATTGTTTAATGGGACTGTCTCGCTCGGTCGTTAGGAGTTAAAACTCTGGCCAGAAATGTAAATTGGAAGCTGTATAGATTTAGAGCAATGAGAGGTCTCGTCAAACTTTTCTCTGTGATAAGTGGAAAATAGGGGCTCCAAGTATTCTGAATGTGAGCCATCTCTGTGTGGTTTTCAAGACTGCTGTCTCTCTCTGGGTTCCGTCTTTGAAATACAGTTAAGACCTTTGATGGAGATTCTCTGCCAGCTTCATGGAAAGAGAGGAAAGACGTTACAGAGAGAGATGAAGGCAGACACAGAAGCCGAGAGAATTCTAGGGAGAGGAAAAGACAGAATATAAAACTTTCAGTGTTGGCTGGATTTGAATGTTAACGTCTTGCGGGTTTCTTCGCCTCCCTACAGCAACTGTACACCGCCCAAATCGCCAGCATGCAGGTCTCTCCTGGAGCCAAGATGCCTCCACTCCCGCAGTCCCTCAATGCCAGTGGACCCATTTCTCCATCTTCTTTGAAGAATGATAAGAGTTCCTGCAGCCCTATCACACAAGTCAAGGTACAACCCTCAACTTATTCAGCCCAGTCCTTGAGTAGTACTTGACCCAAGTTGTTGTTGTCTGAATAAACTAGCAACTGTACAGTTGGGACACTGCTGCAGTGTTAGGTCAGCCCCCAACAGTTCATCAATCTGTGGGGCTGTCTTAACCCTCACTCTTCTCAATGGATGTTGTTTCTATGACTATAGCAGCTCGGAAAAGTCATATAATCTCCTAAAACCCATTAAACACTTGGCTGTATCCAAAAAGACGAAATGGCATTACGAGACACATTCTGAAAAAAGTCAAGTAAAATGCTCAGACAAAAAAGGCTAATGGCTAATTTTGTTTGCCTTGTAAACAAATCAGCGGCCGGGTGTATTTTTTTGCTGCTGTTTGGCATTATTCCACAAGACCACCATTGACAGGAAAGGCTATATACACCACATCACCCTTCACTCACCACACTTGGGCCCTAATCAGAAACATACGGCCACTTGGAGTAGCTCAATATCACAATGGAGAATAACCATAAATAGTGTGTTGTAATAACAAGACAGTGCTTGGTTTTTGACGTACTTTCACGAACACACATTGCCATTGTTGTTTCATTGCGATGAGGTGGCGATTTGTCCAGGGTGTACCCTGCCTTCCGCCCGATTGTAGCTGAGATAGGCTCCAATGCCCCCCGCGACCCCGAAGGGAATAAGCGGTAGAAAATGGATGGATGGATGGATGGAATCGTGTGTTGTAATAACAAGACGTACTTTCACGAACACACATTGCCATTGTTGTTTCATTGACAGACTAAACACAGATCAGACATCTTACAAATAAAGTAGAATAAAAAAGGCATTTAGAGAAACAAAAAAATATAAGAATTTTTATATATTGTGTTAACCATCTCTACCTGTAGAAAGAAACACGATTGCTTTTAGTTGTGTTTATGCGCTTTCAGCTTCACTGCATGACAAACTGTTGTTGGCACAGCAATAACAGGGCCTTGGGGCAGCCTCTGTTTGAGCCATATGTTTGGACAAGGAGCCACTTGGGCTTTAAACAAGACTGTCAACAGCAGCACATGTCTTAATTTGGTCTAAAATACTGCTAGATACACAGGGATGTTTGGTTAACATCCAAAACATCATAGAGTGCGTATTGTTTAATGCAAATACTGTATTCTACTCTTTATTGATTTCAGTGTGATTTCCAGAAACCTGTGTGCCATGTCTGAATATTTGAATAAATACATATTTAGTTATATGGACTTATAATAATACATATACTCTAATTGCCAACAAAAGTTGATTCCAAAGTTTACAATTTCTTAACGCTGTTATGGACTGCTAGTTATTATTATTTTATACAAATCCCCCCTCTGTTGGGCAAGCATTTGAGCTATATGACACCATATTTTTAATATGGACATATTGGAGACTGCTATGATTTATCTTACATCCCCCTCAATAAGAATCAAGTACATCAGCAACGACATATATCCTCCTCTGACTTCATTGCTATGTTTATTATTAAGGCTTTTTTCAAAATCACATCCTAAATTTCAGGAGGTGAACATATCAAACTGGTATTGGATACCAAGTATGCACAAAATGAGAAAACAAGCTAATTAAATAGATAATGCAAGTCGACATCTGATGAATGGAACAGCTGTCTTTGATCACTGGCAGCAGTGTTATCTGGTCATTATTTATTCGTCGAACCAGAGCGCACATCCAAAGAGGAGGAGAGTGAGAACAGATGAAGATGTACAGAGAGACAGAAACTGCTTTAATTAGTGCGAACAAAGGCTCTGAGTCACTGTAAAGATGATCACAGTGACACCGCTCGGGAAAAGGGGAGGATGATGCGGAGAAGGGAAGGATGAATCACAATACAGTAATTTAGGAACAGAGAAGAACTGTGCTGCCTGTGAACCTGAAGAAAACATCTGTCCTTTCTCATACTTCCTATCTCTGCTACTGTAGGAGGAAGGTACACAGCCGCTCAATCTTTCGGCTCGGCCAAAGACAACAGACATGGTCAAGTCTCCAACTTCTCCGACACAAAACCTGTTTTCGCTCTGCAAAAGTAGCCCCAACAGTTTTTCCAGCAAGGGTGGTATCCCAAGCCCACTTGGAGGTCTGGGCCGTGGCTCCTCTCTGGGTAAGAACTCAAAGATGGTCATTCACAGGTTCTAAGCTGTTCAATTGCACAGAGTGCGATGAAAGCTACACAAAAAAGCATAGCTACTCTCTGAATAATGAAATTACATTATGTGTTTGTGCAGACATCCTGTCCAGCTTAAACTCCACAGCGCTGTTCGGGGACCAAGACACGGTGATGAAGGCCATCCAGGAGGCTCGTAAAATGAGGGAGCAGATACAAAGAGAACAGCTGCAACACCATCAACAGGGCATGGAGGCTAAGCTGTCTGCCCTGACTGCTGTGGGCCTCAACAACTGCAGGGCTGACAAGGTAAGAACTAACACTAATACACTCTAAGAAATTGTTTCATCTATTTATTTGTTTCTATTTAATACTTAAAAACTTAGTGCGCCAACCTGTTGTATTTTGAATCCATAACGTTTCACTGTCTGCATTTACTTTTACAGTCCATGCTATTAATGTTGTGTCTGCCACCCTTACAACTTATATATGGTGACTTATGTGCAAACAATCTGCCCCTAAGCCCAGACAATGCATGTGTGCCAAAAACAAACCCGACATTTAACATAGATTTGACACGTCATAAAACATAATCTTTTTTTTTTTGAAAGGCCATGCAGCTCCACAGTCTGTTAATGCTGACTGAAATAGTTTAAATAAAAGTTTTGTGCCCTGTCTTATCACAGACCCAAACGCTTAATAATATCTTAGTGTTGTTTCCCAGTTGTATAATTCCACATGGTCCATTATGATTTCTTTATTCAGATACATCGTAGCTTTTCTAAAGTACACAGAAATAGTGGTGGAATAAACTAATAAAAGAAAAGAACATAGTGACTCTAATATCACAGCAATCTTAAGACTACATATATCTTTCATCCGGCTCCTGGGTGATCGAATTGATGAGTACTGGCAGCTTACACATGTGCATGTTGAGAGGGTTTGCTGATGTTGGTGTGAAGGCCGCGACAGGCCATGCCAGTGCCCGGTGTGGACTCCCACGTCTCTGAAGTCTTTGCCCATTTTAAGCATACATGCAAGCCCCTGCGTCCCTCTACAGAGGAAGGGGTTGCTTTGTACCGGAAGCAAACACTCCCTGGGATCCCTTTAAAAATATCTTCAATCAATGAGTCAATCAAGGAGGGAGAAGAAAATCAGTCCTTCTCCCTTCAGTTTGATGCCCTGTTGCCAGTTGGCTGTGAAGAGCAGACAGGAACTGGGAGCGATGCTCATTAATATTTTACCAACTGACACTTTTAACCAACAGCCTCAACTAGGTCAATGTATATGTAAAAAAAGTCAATGAATATCTATTTTGCTTTCCCTCTAATTTGGTGTTTGGAGGACAGCCCTGTGTATGCAGGTGGCAATCAACTATGCTTTTACTGAAGTGGTGCAGGCCACAGAGCGGACATAAACTACGTTTACACTGCAGGCCAGTGGCCTAAATAGGATTTTTTCGAAATATGTTTTTTTCCAGCTCAGTGTTTACACTGCAAGTATAATGTGATCTTTATCAGACTCCAGTATAAATGCACACAGGCCCCAATGTGGCCTCTACGTCACCTGCATGTGCAGTTTGATAAGGTGAAAACAAAGGAAGATGACCAAATTCTGTGAATGAAGAAGGAAGTCACTACTGCTACTACAAAATAAAATAAAAGTTGCCACATATTAAAATTGAGTGGTTTTTTTTGTGGAAAAAAATTGAAGTAATATAATGTATGAATGGATATATATATTGTAATACATTTATATGTTTATGACTGTTTAGTAGAAGAGACGCGGACATCAGCGTAGAGCTATGTTAGCTTTATTTATCAATTCGCTTACATAAACAACTTACGCAATGGACGTAACAAGTAAGCAAATATTCCACAGCGTCAATTCCGGTACTTCAACAATCGCTATTTCTTCGGAATCCAAAACATATATTCGTATGTTATATATAGCCTAATATTTGCGCACTATTGACTAGTGATGTACTGAAAATTTGGCTGCCTAAAAAGACTTTGCTTACCAAAACCGAATGTTGTGATTAAGTATCCACTTCCGCTCGGCCAAAGTTGCATTCGGGTCGCATTTAGGTCGCATTGCGTTTAGACTGGAGTCACATTTGAAAATATCAGATTCCTGGATTCAGACTACATGCTAATGTGCCCTGAATCTGATGGGAAAAGATCAGATTTGAAGCACTTTGGAGCGTTTGGACTGGCAAAACAACTCCGATCTGTGTCACTTGAGGGCAACAAATTCAGATTTGGTTTACAATGTAAACAGAGCCATAGAATTAGGGCTGATGACATTGCTGGGTTGCAATCACGTGACCTAGAGGCACCTTAAGCTGCTGTTTGTTTACCTGCATCAGTCCAGAAAATATTTAAAATGGGATGGAGTGGATTTATACACACTTTTTAGAAAAATATTTTTTTAAATATTTAAACAATTCATCATCATCAAAAGGTTACTGCTCGCTAAGACCTCACTTTATTTGACACACACAGATTTAGAGAAGAAAATATTGGATCATGTCTTTACAGCTGGAGGGGTCCACAAATTAAGCATAAATTAGTGAAAGACAAAATGGATTTAATTGTGCATCGCTAAGTAACGTATTTGATTGACATGTAGTACAGTGCAACTGTGATTGTGACGCTAATGAAAGAAAGGATACGATTGTTTGCAGTTGATTTCCTGCTACAAATATTAGTGTCATCTACAATTCATTTCTGCAGTTGTTTTTATGATGTAACGTTCATATTTTGTCTCATTATTGAGCTGTAAATGTCCCTATTCAGCAATGTTTGCTTGCGATATCAAGATTCATAGGCTGTTGAGCTTATGGGAGATTTATCTAGTTAATTAATACTATTAAGGATATTTTCTTGATGCTAACAAATAGCACCACAGATGTTATTAGGGGTTGATCTGTGTCGAACAAAGCACTTGGATTTCCTGTACAACAACAACTAAGCTTTTAGTTTCTCTTATGAAAATTGACAAAGAAAATACGGTGGTTTGGACCAACTATCACAATATTTATTACGAGGACTTAATATGATGTTAATTTATTTGCACACAAACTAATGTGAGCTTTTACCCTTTTTACATTTAGTTCTGCTCTCAAAAACTACTAATATAGTAGAGAATAAACTTGATTGCATCACAGAAAGTTTCTCAAAAAAATAAAATGTTAAAACAAACATTTTACAAAGTGATCGCTGCAGACACAAGCGGTGCGATTGTATTCCACAAGATGATGAATGTGACATTTTTAAGAGCCATGTTCTTCGACGTACATTTTGTTTTTTTGCCCTGATTTTATTACCTTTATGAACCACTTCTTTTGGGACTCCAGGAAAGCTCTTTTCTATCTCTTTATTTGAACGACTGTAGAGGACAGAACAGCAATACGGCATTTTCTGCTCAAACTCCACACTCACTCTCACTTGTTTTAATGCTACGCTAAAGCTGCTTGACCAACGTGTGAATTAAGCCGCGAAGAAGAAAAACGGATGTGACGTCATATGCAACCCAGCAATAAAGCTTTAGTTTCACTTGCCTACACTTTATTCATTTAATTGAATTGCCCTTACACTTCTTTTAGCTATTTGTCTTTCAGTAGTCGTGTAATGTAGTGTTTAGTAGTGTTCTCGGCCCAAAAAAGTTTTATCATCATAATCTCAAAAGTCCCAATTTACACCATAAAATGCAATATGGAAAAGAAGATCTCTTTGGAGAAGCCAGTGCAGCCATGGCGTGTGAACGTGCTTTGACCTGACATGCAGCAACTCAACAACACTTGCATTGAATTATGTTCGACAGCTACGTTATGAAGCTGGAGTGCACAATGTTGACGGTTAACAAAAAAAAGATGATTAGGATTATCTGAACCAGATAAAGTCTTCTGTCTTCTGCAGAAAACAGGCGGACAAATCTGACTTGCAACGCTTCAACTACTGGGTGTGCAATAGCCTCTTGTCCAGCCTAACTATCCCTCCAGTCAAACCCCCACAAATAAGTGGATTTGTTTTATTTCCTCTCCTTTACTTTATCAGGATTGAGGGCAGACAGCTGTAGTGCCTACCTGTACATGGACATTTCTAAAACAATGTATTCTGATGTAAGGCAACTTCTTTTTCTCAATACGGCCTTTCGTCAGCCTGCATTTTCCTTAGAATAAGCACTCATTGTCCTTTCAAATAATAACAAAAACATATTACATAAGTGGAAAAAGTCTGCTTGGGTAATTTATTGCTGTTCATTACATCACCTGTGTGTCTCTCAGCGACACCTAACACCAGACCGCTGTGTTTAGCCCGGGCAAATTGTAGCGTCGTAGAAATGATGTCACCTTTTATTTCTAGTGTCAGCTTCCCAATTAGAAAGGTGTAAAATTAGAGGCCCTCTCATTTGGCCCATCACCGTCAGCCTCATAACGCTGCTATAGAGAACAGCGAGACATGAGTTGGCGAGAGAGAGCCAACGGACTAGAAAGGTTTGAATGGGGCGGATAAAAGGTTTCATTCTGGTCAGTTACAGAATATGAATATTTCAAGGAAGTGCCTCACCTGCCATGAATATGATGTAGTCTTCCAGATCTCCCCTTCCAGTCTCTTGTTTGTGAGTTTATCACGGTGAGAGCTTACATGAGGACGATTGTGGAAAGGTAACATAAATGGGATTAAGGAGAGGTTAAGATCATCCAGTGCAGCTGTGTTAGAGGGGGATATTAAATATTGATTTATCCCACTGCAAAGACCGGGCAGAAGAGTGGGCTAAGTGCTGCTTACAGTTGGATCCTTTCATCTTTTCTTACAAAGTGTATCTGATCAGGACAATGCCTTCCTCCCTAACCTTTATCGTTACTTGCGCTTTCCTCTCTCCATCCTGGCCACCAACCTAAGAACACTATGTAGACACGTCTGTTCTAGAAAATGAAAGCCTTTTAACCCGAGGATGTGTAAAATATTCATACTCAACGGGAGGCAGTGTTCTTGCTTGTCTTTTTATTTGTCTTTTTTTTCCTAGTGTATATCCCCTCAGTACAATAAAACCTTTTACAACCCTCCCACAATTTATCTTTTTGAAATATTAATCCAAAGGTATTATTGTCTGCAGAGGGCAATTACTTTGTTCCATTATTTACTCTTTCTTCCCTACCCAGAGGAGGCTTTTACCAAGAAGGCAGCAATATGCCTACAGTCAAATCCACTGGCTGTGAATCCATTTGTAACCATTTGAATTGTTTCCTTCTGTTACTGTAGCTATAAACAGACTCAGTCATGGGTGAATGAAAAAACAAGCATCTGTATGTTTCCACTCATACAAATACATACAGGGTAAACATAGGTGGCCTAGCTTCTTCGATACATTTTTCTTACTTTAGCAGAACAAATAATACAATACATCACATTCATACAGTCATCATTGAGTTAAAGGGGAACTGCACTTTTTTTGGAATGTTGCCTATCGTTCACAATCATTATGAAAGACTTGATGACGGATGGATTTTTTTTTTTAATGCATTCTAAATGTTAAATAAATTCAATCAAAAGTCCGGTTACAATGAAGCTTATGGGAGACGTTCAAGGGTAGCCAATTGAAGGGGGGACAAGCGCTTTTCTTGTCATTCTTGCCAGTTCCAGATCTTGAAATGGCTGTCAAAGTGTCCCAAGTTATCGGATTACATCCTAAGCCATCTACTTTTCAGGTGAGATGCATGATTTATGATCTACAATAAACTTACAGGGCGAGAAAACAACAGACCACTCGATGATGTAAACATCGACACACACGGAAGTGATCATGTTGCCACTAGAAAATATTTTTTCTGCGTTAGCGCTTATAATAACAATATCACCAATACTTTGTTAATATTCAAGTCACGAAATGTAAAATGAGTATATTTCGCACTTTTTGAATGGTTATTATCGGATTTTATGGGCGGAATAACAGTGCTCCCATTGGACTTTTATTTACGTTTATTTTATTTTTAGAATGCATTAAAAAAAAAATCCATCTGTCATGTCTTTCTTAATGATTGGGAATAGGCAACATTCCAAAATAAGTGCAGTTCCTCTTTAAATGTATCTATTGTATATTTAAGAGTTGGCTATTTTGTGACCAAGCAGCTGTGTGGCAAGTAGGAGCATAGCACTGAATTATCAGCCCCCATACACAAGACTACTAGAGGGCCCCTATCCTATCCTATACCCATCGTTGCCACCACATATGCACTAAACAACTAATTATTGCATGGAATTAATTGAAAACAGCTTTTTAAACCACATATAAAAACCTTAATTAGGGTTATGACTGTTTAAAGACAGACTTAACATATACAGAATATATCTAGATAAACCTCCTAATAGCATTCACACCTATAGTTTAGTGTTGTTAGTTTGTTTAAAAAATGCATTTAAATAATCATATTTCCTGTCATTATTCACCTAAATATGATTATAACTCAAATATTCCTTTACTTCAGAGTGTGAGGTAAAGATTTGCTGTCATCAGTATATAATACGAATCATAAAAATACATCATTATTATTATGATGATATTATTGTTAGTGCATCTCCTGAAGGGGTTAAGTCTTCCCCTGTCTTTAAAAACTAGTGACACCTGTGTTTCTAACCTTAATTGAGGGTCTTTGAACGCGACACAGTTATGGGCAATGAGTTGCAAAAGTGAAACTTGTATATAACTTTCTCCTCTGCTACCACAAATAGAATTGAATAGATTAATTATATTTGTTATCTTCTTTCTATCACTTCTCCTTGTTCCAAAATGCTGGGATGTGAATGCTTAAAAGTGAGCTTTGATGACGTTATGCCCCCATAGTTGAGTCAACTGTTAGATGCAAGGGTTGCCACTATCCAGGTGGAATGAACCATTTTGCATTTTTGATAGGGCGTTGTAAAGTTAGTCATATATATTCTTAACTTGATTCAAACAACCTTTTCACTGAACGTTCACCACTATATTCATTTTATATTACTATTGATTATGTTTTTTGTTTTAAAAGTACATATTTAAATGGCAAAAACAATCTTCAAACTTTACAAAAGCCCAGGGAGTCCCTTTTGTTTGGGCCCCAGGTTCAACAGCCCCACTTACCCCCCAATTCGATTCCATCGATGGCAAGTACCATATGGGCCTGATGTACTTAGAGTCAAATACCATGTGCTAAACAGTGTGTGCAAACAAACATACAATTGCAAGTACTACTCGTGGGCGTGTTGCGAGTCATCTACTGAAGCAGACCGCCTTATTTAAATTAAGTTTTTGTGTGTACTTTACAGGGCTTTTACCAGGGAGACATTTGATCATTTACTGCACAAATCTGTTATTGTGTTGCGTTCTGCTCTGTTTTTAAACATGCAGCAAACATATACCACTTTTTGGGGGGATTTTAGATGCAGTCCTACGGTGCATTTTTTTTTGCGCACTTACGGTGCCCTTTTGGGCACTAACTGTGAATGTGAAGAACAATATGCAAGAACATACATATTGCAATATTTTTTTTTTTTCACATAGGAGATATGTTAATAATATACCTTCTGAATGAAAAATCTAACGTCATTAAAAGAAAACACCAGCATACATAAACACACATAAATTCAATTTGTTTTAATCATCTTCCTAAGTCATCCAGCAGCTACAAATTATAAAATGATGTTGCAGATGAGACTTAACAGGCATACCGTAGGATTGAACTGATGCACAGTCGCCTCCTTTCTCACAGCCGTGTGTGTAACTGTCAGTTTGCACATACTTTTCAGGCGTCCTAGATAAAGATGCAAAATTGCGCTCGCAGTGGAGTTTTATTGTTGATAAATCAAACTGCGTGTGCTTAATAATTACCGTATGTTTGCATCTTATCCTCCCAGAATTGTGGGCGTTCTGATTATCGCATATAGTTCGCATATTCATCACCACAGACACGCTAAATGGATTGTGATCTTATTCTGCTCACGAAAGAGACACACTCCTTTGTACACACTTTTCGTAGTTCAGCTTTGCATGTACTAGCAAGTTTTTAGTACACGCAAACATTTAGTATATCAAGCCCTATGTGTAGTGCAGGGGTCGGCAACCCAAAATCATAGCCATATTAAACCAAAAATAAAAATCTGTCTGGAGCCGCAAAAAATTAAAAGCATTATGTAAGTGCTATGATGAATGCAACACATGATGTAAGTGTCTATATTAGCTATATTAGCCTACTATCAAAATAAATATGTGTCGCAGGCTGGCGCTAACCTTCGTTGACAGAAATGTTAAAATGTAATATTTATTATACATATTTTTAAAACATTGGAAAAAATTTGTAAAATGGAGGACATAAGGAAATTATATTAAACGAGCTCAAATATACCTACAAACGAGGCATAATGATGCAACATGCACATACAGCTAGCCTAAATAGCATGTTAGCATCAATTAGTTAGACCAAATATGCCTGATTAGCACGACAACAAGTCAATAACATCATCAAAACTCACCTTGGCGGTATAGCTCGGTTGGTAGAGTGGCCGTGCCAGCAACTTGAGGGTTGCAGGTTCGATCCCCGCTTCCGCCATCCGAGTCAATGCCGTTGTGTCCTTGGGCAAGACACTTTACCCACCTGCTCCCAGTGCCCACCCACACTGGTTTAAATGTAACTTAGATATTGGGTTTCACTATGTAAAGCGCTTTGAGTCACTAGAGAAAAGCGCTATATAAATATAATTCACTTCACTTCACTTCACCTTTGTGCATTCGAATACAAACAGCATAACACGTTTGGTAAACAAAATGAGACAAATGAGTGACATAAAACACGTCTTTCTGTGGCAGCATCGAAGAAAGTTGTACATTTAAACAAACTACGGTGATTTCAGGCACCGCTGAAATCAGTAGGGCAAAACGGCGCTGGCCAAATACTCTCATCAGTGAAGCATGTTTAATATAAACAGTGGGATTTCTAACAATTAGAACTGTTTGTGTCATGTGTGTCCGACAGAAACCATATTATAACAAAAAATATATTTAGGGACGTGTACACTAGAGCAGTTAAAGTGTACCAAACAAATCACAATACTGTTGGCCCCTAGAAACATTTTGGCTCATGATTTGGCACTGGGACAACCTCTGCCAGTCAGGTGTGGCTGATTTTGTGATACTTTCTCTTGTATTACTTTAGTTAGAATTTGCCTTTGTCATGACCCAGGAGGTCCTGTGAGATAAAATATATTCCTCTGCTGACATGTTTCGAGCTGCAATCAAAAGGTGAAAGGCCAGTATTAACCTATTGAAGTGGCCCCGTTGCCCTACAGCTCCCCCTCTCCTCAGTATTGATGACTACAATTGTCCATTTCCCCTATCTAAATCTCAGCCTGTAAATATTCAGATGGAGCTTACACTTCTCCTAACCTATTGGTTGTGGTGCTTACACGGGTCCCGCCTGCCTGCATATGTGTGTACATGTGCATGTGTGCTTGTGATGCTGGGCTCTATTGAGGCAAAGCCCTCACAAAGACTTTGAATATAATCTTGTCTGGTCTGTCGCCCTGGAAGCAATTTTCTGCTCCTTTTCGACCGCTGTCTTGGAAATTGCAAAGCAAAGCGTTTTGGCTGCAGTGTAAATCCTTGGCATACAAGGGTTTGCCCATCCTAATTAGATTACTCCAAGCTCCCACATGATGACTATAGCCAGCAAGTGGTATTGTGACAATTGCTTACATTAATGCTTTGTCCAATTGTTCCAATTGCCCATGAAATAAAACTGAATACGATTGGGCCTGCAGATTCATGAGTTTCATCTCGTCTTGTACCAAAACGTCTTCAAGACCGCATCTTGGTTGAGTAATTTGGCGGTGGTTGAGCCACAACTCTTTTGTGCAGCTGTTATTTTAAACTGGTGTACTTCAAAAAGAAAAAGAATGTGAAGTTGCACTCAACACAAAAAGATGAGCCACAAACTATTGTTTTAGGTCAATGCTTTTGTTACAGTTGGAACACAATACATCTAGTGCCAATAACAACTAAAACTGGACCATTTTATACCACATACAATTTTATATTGTAATATAATATAACAATCAACTGACCATTATTTTTTTGAACACATTACCGTATTTTTCGGATTATAAATCGCAGTTTTTTTCGTAGTTTGGCCTGGAGCGACTTATGTGTGAAATTATTAACACATTACAGTAAAATATCAAATAATATTATTCATCTCATTCACGTAAGAGACTAGACGTGTATCAGCAATCGTCACACACACGTTCTCAGTTCATTATTTATGCCTTCATATAACGTACACTTATTCAGCCTGTTGTTCACTATTCTTTATTTATTTTAAATTGCTTTTCAAATTTCTATTCTTGGTGTTGGATTTTATCAAATAAATTTCCCCCAAAAATGTGACTTATACTCTAGTGCGACTTATATATGTTTTTCTTCTTCTTTATTATGCATTTTCGGCCGGTGCGATTTATACTCCGGAGCGATTTATAATCCGAAAAATAGGGTAATTGAATTGAAGTTTCATCATTACTGATGCATTATAACATATTAGATTACATTTAAAAAAATCATAGATGGTGTTGGATATACTGTATACCCTAGGCTGACCATATTCTGAAATCCCAAAAAGAGGACACATATAAGCGTGCCAAGGGGGGCAGCAGGACTAGGTGAAAATTTGCCAATGATACTCGAACTTGCTTTATAAATAATATATTTATTTAAATAAAGCATTTTTTCTCCTCTGTTGACAGCAGTGTTGGTGCTAGGAATTTTCGAATTGGGGTCCCAGGGACCCCATCAAGTCATAAAAATGGGGTCCCACTTATTTGTAAGCGTTTTGAAAAAAAAAAGATAAACGTATGCATTATCCTGTTATATCTCACATTCTATATTGTGTTTGGGAAAAAAGTTGTCATAAACGTTACTTATTTCATTAAAATTTTTTTGTAAAAAATGAAAACAAATTTGTATACATATGTAAATGTATTCAGTTATAAACATTCATTCACTTTCCTATTTCCTTTATGGATCTAAACTTTACCACTGCTGGTAGTTTTTTCTATGTTCTTATTTCATAAGTTGTAGGTGTATTTATTTCAGTATAAAAGTGTAAAAAGTGTTTTGCTTCGGGCATGAAATGATGATAATGGTGTGCCAGGGCATACATACATTTTATATTTATCGCTTGAATCTCTGGAGTCTACATCAACTTCAGATCTATCCCTCATTTCAAAATGTTTTAGTTTTTTTTATGTTGTTTTTTTGTTTGTTTTCCGCCCTTTTTTGTCAAACAAAACTGTTTTTAATGGCAAACACACAAAATATGCAAAATCTTCCACCAAAAATATTTTTCAAAGTGGAATATTTGATGTGAAGTAATCGGAACCTCGGTCAATAATTCATAATAACATTGATTTTGATTCAATATTATGTTTTGAGCAATGACATTTTGAAAGAAAAAAAAAACAGCTTTGTTTTATTAGTCAACATTGCAACTTTTTCTAAATTACATTTCACCTTTAAGCTTTTTTATTTCACTTTTGTTATGTTTTTGTTTATTTTAATAGTTTTTTTAGAATGTGCCGTGGGTCTTTAAAACATTAGCTGTGGGCCGCAAATGGCCTCCGGGGCACACTTTTGACACGCCTGCTATAGATAATAAAAAATTAAATATGATTAATCTATGGATAAAAAGCAGAGCCTGGCGACGCATGTGCGTTTATCATAACTCTCTCGCTCTCTCTGTCTCTGCCCCTCCCTCATGAATGCTGCTGCATGTGCACACCTTCACAATTTGTTTTGTTTTCAACCCCTTCTTAACCCTGAACGTACATTGAAAATACACGCAACACTAACTCAAAATGCCGGACATTTGAGGCATTTAAGAAACTCCGCCCGGACAGCCCCGCAAAAGAGGACATGTCCGGGGAAAAGACGCCGTATGGTCAGTCTAGTATACCCTGAAAAAATATAATATAGGCTGTTTATACATAGCCAACATATGTATATAATATATGATATCATATATACATATGAAGCTTTATACATATATATATATAAAGCTACATATAGCTTTATTTATCAACTCACTTACGTAAACACTTACGCAATTTTTGTAACATCTAAACAAATATACCACAGCGTACACTTCAATTCTAGTCTTTCAACAATATACACACATACATATATATATATAAATTTATATATATATATATATATATATATATATATATATATAGATATATATATGTTCTGGCTTGGCATTTTGGTGGAGGCGGTAACCCCCACAGCTTTGACCTTTTTTCCCACCTTCCTAAAGGGCGCCGTCTCCCTGTAATGTATGTCTGCTCTTGAATGGGATTGTGCTGAAAATCTGAATTTCCCCTCCGGGACTAATAAGGTAAACGAATGACAAATGACGAATATAATTATATACATATACTGTATATATATATATATATATATATATATATATATATATATATATATATATATACATATACATATATATATATTTATATATATATATATATATACATACTGTAAATAATGGGCTTCACGGTGGCAGAGGGGTTAGTGCATCTGCCTCACAATACGAAGGTCCTGAGTAGTCTTGGGTTCAATCCCGGGCTCGGGATCTTTCTGTGTGGAGTTTGCATGTTCTCCCCGTGACTGCGTGGGTTCCCTCCGGGTACTCCGGCTTCCTCCCACCTCCAAAGACATGCACCTGGGGATAGGTTGATTGGCAACACTAAATTGGCCCTAGTGTGTGAATGTGAGTGTGAATGTTGTCTGTCTATCTGTGTTGGCCCTGCGATGAGGTGACGACTTGTCCAGGGTGTACCCCGCCTTCCGCCCGATTGTAGCTGAGATAGGCTCCAGCGCCCCCCGCGACCCCAAAGGGAATAAGCGGTAGAAAATGGATGGATGGATGTAAATAATGTTTTACATTATTTACAGTATGTGTATGTATGTATATATATATATGTATATATATATATATATATATATATATATATATATATATATATATATATATATATATATATATACTGTATATATATACTGTATATATATACTGTATATATATTAAGGGACAAGCGGTAGAAAATGGTTGGATGGATGGATATATTTATATATACATATGTATGTATATATGTCGTTGTCGTTTGCGACTGACAACGACAAAGCAACTTTGGAGACAGTAATCCTGATTTACTGACTCTAAGAACTAATCACAAACCAATCCATACATTTTTGTGCCTAAATCTCGCTAACCATGGAAGGCGGCACACAGTGTAAACCAATCAGAAGCAACCTTTGCGTCTTTGTTTTTCACACACACCTCAGCGCAGGGTGTAAATCTAGTATCTTTCCAACTCCTCTTAGTGGTTTTCTTTCTCAAAAGCGGCTAGCAAAAAATTGAGCAACTTTTTTGAATGTTTGGAAACATGAAAGCGCACATTGTAGTGGGTTTACATAATTCACCCACGGAATTTGAGATAGGATTGGAGAGTTCCGGTCGGCGGTTTTGAAGGGAACACATTTCCGTTGTTGTGCACACATTAGAGAAAGGCACGTATGTAAAGTACTGCTCCATTGTTATTGCAAGTTGTTACACGTCATTAAAACAATTAGCTCCCTATTTTGACACCCCTCCTTCGACGTCCGTCCTTACGTGCCACAATATCACTGTAATGTCCTTAATGTACAAGCGGTGCTGCTGTGAGCTTTTCCTCTCAGGCTGTCGACTGAATGTCTGCTCTTAGACATCTTGTACTGAAAACACATTTTGTTGTACTTTTAAGTGCCATTACAATGAAGTTATTTCCATTCTCGTCAGAACAGGGAGGAGACGCACATGCACAAAGCTGCCGCTGTTTCTGCCTTGGTTGAGATGAAAATGTTTCATCACTGTCATGCTTGAAATAAAAACTATCGTTCATGTTAATGAGCCAGGCATAGATTTGGTTCGTTTGTGACTTTTACAACCCTTCAGTCTTTTGATCAAGTTTGATATTCTAACATTAAATGATGTAGAACAAATAAAAATACAACTAAACTTAAACTTAGTATCATAACAATAAAATTAATTTACAGTTGTAATCATCATTTGCATTTTTTAACTCACAAATCTTCTTATCTTTATGCTTATGGATTAAAATTTTGTGAAGTTAAAAGTTCTATTACTTGCTAATTATTAATACAGGCACCGCCTGTTTTGTATGTGCCTATTTAAAAAATAAACACATGACATTGTTCTGACATGAGACATGACACTTTTAATTTTCTTTTCACCATGCAAAGCCTTCATCTGTATCGAATCACATCGAATCGTATTGAATTGTATTGTTTTAGAAAGTATTGTTAGTGAATCGTATCTTAACCCGTGTGTCAAGATTCATATTGGATCGCCATTAAAGGTAAAGTTGCACACCCCTAATATATATATATACATATATATATATATATATACATATATATATATATATATATATATATATATATATATATATATATATATATATATATATATATATATATATATATATATATATATATATATATATGCTAAATTTATTTTATTGTTTTGATTTTGTACGGTGTCCTTGAGTGCCCAGAAAGGCGCCTTATAAGTGAAATGTATTATTATTATTATTATTATTAAATATTAGGGCTGCAACAGTTATGTATTGATTAATTCAATTATGAAAAAAGCTTATTATTTATGACTATGTTGCTTTGATTAATTGTTTAAAGAGTGTAACTAATAAGAATTGATCAAATCCAGACCACATGGAGTGCCCAGAACTTTAAATAAGCGAATATATTTTCCATACACCCACTGCAATTGAGCGCACATGAGAGCGGTGGTGTGTGGGTGCCGTGATCTGTGTGGCGGCTCACAGCAAAGAGGTTTTTAATTTAACATTTTTATTGTTGCATGTTAAAAGTTGAATTTCAGTGTTGATGATGTCGAAAAAATGTATAAATATTATGACAAGCAGAACATTTTTAGTTATGTTCAATTATTTACCCTAAAATACACACAATGGCCATAAAGTGTGTTTAATCTGATTACTCGATTACTAAAGTAATTGATAGCTGCAGTCATACTAAATTTATTTTTATGCAGTATATCAAACTATAATGATGACAATAAATAGACATCACATAGATAATGATAATAACAACAACATAAATAATAATAACAACCTTGTTATGCCCCTGGTGAACAAAATGCTGATAACATAGTGAACACATTGATATTCATAATAATAATAAAAACTTAAACTCAGTTTATTGAATTTGCATTTAAATGTCAATTTTAAACCAACTTTCCAGTTATTCATACATAATGTATATTTTAAATAAACTCAAAAAGGGCACATTGTGTGAGGTTGACTTTCCCTTCCAATAAGAAACAAGTCATCCTGAATAATGACACCATATTCTTTTATTAAAGACAAACAATAAACACCATATTGGCACCAAGCCCAGAATGGGGTGAGCTATCCATCTCTACAGTTTAAACCCCCTAATTTAATCAAAAGCCGTCGGCCTTACTCTTTTAAACAGATGAGGTGATTCTCTGGCAGCGCAAATGGAGGCGAAATATGTCTCCTCTGTGTGATGCTGAAGACGACGAGCACAGCAGCAGCACAGATGCCAACCTTTTGTGGCTGCTACTGTTGATTCTGCTGCTGCCTGCATTAGCCTTAACAAAGGCAGAGCTACGGTTTAAAAAAAGAGAGCAACAGTCGGCATGAAAGGAACTGTGGGTTTACCGCATGGCTGGATGTGCTTAACATTTAAATGGCTCAAAACTCACAAAAAACTACTGGAAAGCTGCAGGCTTATAAATAACATGGCAACTGGTTACAATAAAAATACAAAACAGATGAGCGTTGAGCTGTGATGAGCTGTAGCAATGTGAAAGTGCAGCCTTTGTCTCCATCAGACTGTTGAGAGGTTTGCGCTTAGATCCTCTGAGACGTCTTTCGAGGGCCACAGACCACAGTGACGACTGAAACACGATACATAAAACCCCATATTGTGGTCACAAAGCCTTCAACTTGCCTCACGCCAGGTGTGTGATATAACCAGAGCCAGTTTAGCACATTATCAAACTTAAGTGGCTGTTTAGGGTTCTGTAGCTGTTAAAGGTCCCAAATATGAAAATGTCATTGTGCTATTATTTTTCCCATGAAGAAAAGCATTACAAGAGAATGCTGAATCCACTTAGAAACTACCTGTACTTTTACCTACAGAAGTGTGAGGACGAAAGTGACTAGTGCCTGTATAAAATGGGTCCTATTAAGCAAAGCCAAATTCTCTTACCTGTTGGTACCTGTTTTTGTGTATTTGGGATCCCCATAAGTTCCAAAAATTTGAAATCTTACCAATGAGGCATGGCGGAGATATTTATTAAACCATCTGTTCTTTGTATCTACTTCAGTGGATATTGCCATATATAAGTTCCTTCTTTATCTCCATCCCCTTGTTGTGCACGGGCAGAATGGCTCGCACATGCACATGCACGCTAAAATCTTCCGCCGTTGCCATTTATGATAAAAAGTAGCGTATAGTTCTAACTTGTATATCGTATTTTACACCCTATAAGCTGCACCAGTATATTACCTGCACGCACTACATTTTTGAAGAAATGAGGATAAGTTCATATGTTAGCCACACCAGACTATAATCCGCAGATATATACTAGCACATTGTGAAATGAGATGTTTACATAGAAAGATTTTGTAAATGTTTGTTTACATACCTTGTTTCTGAACAGTGCCTGTAACACAGCAGTAAAACGGCTGATCAAACAAAAGAGAACAATCAATGATGTCTTTATTCATTCTTAATAAGATGAATAAAGATGTTCTTTTTTTAATAAGGTTTAAGATGTTTATCAGGATTCTTTCTCCTTGTGATTTTTAAACACTGAGTTTGAACAGTTTCCTAAAGATGATCATTTTAGTACATTGTTTGATTTATTTGCTTAATACATTCCATAATTTAGTCGTTAGCAAAAAAATCCCATAGATGAGCTGCATCTTTGTATAAGCCGCAGGGTTCAAACTTTGGGAAAAATGTAACGGCTTATAGTCCGTAAAATACGGTATGTTAGTAGACGCGATATTTAAGTGCTACGAAGGCCTAGAGGTTGGCTTTGGCACGTAAATAAGACCATCCACAAAACGGCGCTTTCCGAAAAGACAGCCAGAAAGCTGCTTTAAGATAGTCTGTAAAACAAAATCTATGCATTATTTGGACAATAGCACCACCATTAAATGTTATGTAGATCACAAGGTAGTGTTTTAAATGTAGATGACCCTTTTAAGGTTCATTGATCTTTGAAAGACACTAGATGCCCGAATGGGACAAGCGGTAGGAAATGGATGGATGGATGGACATCGTAAAATTAAAAGACGCTCTATGAAGAAACATGTATAGAAATGCTCACAATGACACAATGTATAGCATGTTCATCACATCCCTCAGCAACACGGAATTGATCATTTTCTAGAGCCTACAAATGCGTACCGTTGCAACCGGAAAACAACAAAAGTGTACTGATAAGTGGGACGGTTTGGGTAAATGGAAACAATGTAAAAACACACACGTGCATGCACAATAATCTCCCCCACTCCTCTGTGTGTTTGACTTTCATGTGTATTTGAAGAATTTTAGGCCACATGGCTTTGCCTATAGCCTGAAGCTATTTACAAAGAATCTGAAAGAGTGTCAGTACTGGCAGTGTGTTGCTTAAATATAGGGCAGGAGTACGCACAATGCACAGGGCCGTACGCCACCCGCCTTTGCCCAGAATACACCCTGTGGGCAGAGCAGCAGGCCTCCAGCACATGTTCTGTGGTCTGCCAGATTAAAGCTCTCTTCACAGCACTGACAAGAGCTCCTTTTTGGTTTCCCCATGCCCAACAAGTTCTATTCCTTCTTCTGTGACGCACGTCTTCACTGGGCAGCCTTGTGCAAGTGGAAATGCATCCGCAACCAAAAATTGAAGACAAAAGACCTCATGGGCCCGGCAGATGATATTATTGCGGACGGCAGCGCTCTGCAGCACGGGGTGTAAATGTAGTTGTGCGGGGTGGAGTGTACATGCTGAAGTCATTTAAGGGATGAACTGGTGGCTTGCCAGCGGTCGTGGTCGACCATTAAGAGTGTTCACTTTTAGCCTTTGTTTCCCTCGCTTATTAACTTTACCCCCCTCATCATTCATTCTTTTGCAACGACCTTAGTTTATGTACCTTTTTGTTGTTACTCTAATCTCTAAAATCTTACACACTTCCCTTCCCAAGATGTTTTTATACAAGCAATAAAATATGGCGGTGCTCTTCATCAACTCTCTCTTTCTCTTTGCCTGGCAAGACAGAATGCTTCCTTGGATGCTGCATGTCCTTTGCTACTCCTCTGTATCAGAGTGATCAGTAAAAATTTTATGACACTATAAAATAATAAAAGCGGCATTAATTTATCACAGCACTTGATGCGTGGGCAATAAAGAAGCATTAGTTCAGTGAACATTTTCAAGGTTTAAAACAAAAAACCACGTATGGACATAAATTACCCCACGTAGAACCAATAAGTATATTACGCACAGTATATAAAATTTTATGGAAATTTGTGCTGCCATATTGCACTGATCGCATGATGAATAATTAGCACAGCAAGCAGAGTGCAGGGTAGGGAAGTTACTTTGGTTAGACCTTCACATGAAATATAAAAATGCTGGCTGCCATAAACATTTTTTCTGTATGATGCATGGCCCACTGTCCAACACAGTGCTGATATGCTAACCAATCATACGACTAACACTGAGGCTCAACTGGTTATTAATGAAACTTATTGATGGATGGCCCCTGTTCTCTTCGCCTCTCAGACCAACGTGATGCTTAACGATCATGAGTTTATAAAAGGACTTGATTGATCGGAAGGGACCAGTGAAGCACATGAGAGCAATGACATGACAACTTTATTACATAGACATAGCAGCCGTGAACGCTGCATCTTTCTTGCAGACTGTCCCTGTAGCATTTGAAGCAGCCCATTGCCCACCCAGCTAATCAAACATCAGTCACTTTGTCATCGGGATGATAGCTTCTTTCATTAAGAGCAATAATATGGCCTAGTGATGAATACGGTTCCATGCGTGCACGTGTCGTGAATGCGTTCTATTCTTTTTGCGCCACTACATACGTCATCATACAAAAACACTTGAAGCAAATAGCAATAAGTGATGGATGGAGGGTTAGTTGTGCATTCATTTAGATGGCGATGAGTCTCAGGTAGAAAAGAAAAGAAAAAAACATCTTGTATGGATGAGTAGGAACAAAACGGTGCAATGCATTACAAAGAAGGGGCTTAAAGATTAATGTGCATTGTTTTGGTGTGGCAGGGGGGCTGTTAGTATCATGTAAGGACTCTCTACCTGAGGTTTTTTTTTATCTGTTTAGAAAAGCGAGGCAGAGGTCAGTGCAGGCAGCACATCGTTGGCAGACACCACACTCACCCTGGGAATAAAAAAAAAGCGCTTATTCTCTTTGCAGAGTCAAAGTGTCCATCTTGTAGTTGAGTCTTTAGAGAGGAAGACAGCTCCTTGCTAAAACCCTGTCTATTCACTGAGGAAGTAGGTCATTCAACAATGGAGCCAGCAGCAGTCGCCACTCTCCCCTTGCATAATACATTAAGTGTAATGTGCATCAACTATTCAGAGGCCTCCCAAATGCTGTTATTTTATTCTGTAAATGCACATGGACATGACATTCAATATTGTCACGGCGCGTTGAATGACAGGGTTTCATTGTGCGTCAAGTACAACACCATGCCAAGTTGAATCTGGGCTCGGGGAAAAAAAAGGCGACACGGCAAAGGGGAAAACGGTGTGTCTTTCAAAGCATGAACTCTGAATAAATGATGGCAGCTGAGCTGCGGGCGGTGTAGAGTAGAAGGCAGCGTGTAAGGACAAGATTACAGAGGAAAATCTGAGCACTGCAAAGAGGGCCACGACCCTATTGTGTGCTCAGGATCACAAAAGTGTAAATCTATTTACAGCACCTCTTGGCCTTACCCCTGCCCACTGCTCTCTATTATAGAAAGTACCGAAACACACCATGATAGGTCTAATAAAAAGACTATACATTAAAGACTATTTTCATCTGGACTGTCCTTATAATGCTAAGACCTGTGCTAACCTACACTATGTTTACTTCCTCTGCAGGAAAGGGCACATTTTGAGAGCCTCGGGCACCACCTAGGAAAGCTGGGAGAGGATGGCAAAATTGGGCACAGAGTTATTGACCTAACCAGGCCTGAGGATCTTGACGGTAAGAACATAACATTTTTTTCCCCACACAAAGTTACTGCAACACGTTCGGTCCGTTTGTTGAGAATTCATACTTGCATCTTTAAACCTAACCTATGATGATTGTAATCTTCATTGAAAACAAGTTACCACGTCAAAGTGTTTACAAAGTACAAAGAAGAAGAACCATGATAAACATTATGAATTTATTGATAATCTTATTTCACCATATGAAATACAAGTTACTTTAGTTACTTTACTAATTATTATTTCTTTCTTTATTTTTTAATGTTACTATTTATGGAGTATATTGGAAATAAATTGAGAACAGGAAGTCAACAAAAATGTTAGAAATTGCTATGTAAAGGAAAAGCGGGAGGTTTAAATAAGCTCTGCTTCTTTCTACTCCTTTTCGAACATGTTGAAAAGAGAAACTGGAAATTGTGATGTATGCATGTTCAAAATAAACTCAAACTCAAACGTTACGGTAAGACACTCTGTCACTTGGGGGGAGCCAGATGAGGTGGTTCGGGCATCTGGTCAGGACGCCCCCCAGATGTCTGCCTAGGGAGATGTTTAGGGCATATCCAACCAGGAGGAGGTCACGAGGAAGACCCAGGACACATTAGGAAGACTCAGTCTCCCGGCTGGCCTGGGAATGCCTCGGGATCTCCCGGGAGGAGCTAGACAAAGTGACTGGGGAGAGGAAAGTCTGGGCTTCTCTGCTTAGGCTGCAGCCCCCGCGACCCGAGCTCGGATAAGCGGAAGTAGATGAATGGATGGATGACAACACGTCCTTGTGGTCTAGATAATATGTGTTGGAAATGCGTTGGTATAAATTTTGGGTAAATTTTGCTCCACAGTCAGTTTTTTAAGCTGTCTGCAAGATGTTTGTTTGTGGAGGCATTCCCATTTGAACATATATTTTGAAGTTGTCGCCGATATTTGTTTTCCTGGCACGTTTGGAAATAAACTTCATAATTAGTATAGAAATAACTCGGACACAATATTAGGTACACCTACACAAGCTCCAATCAATTCAGAGCTGCATAAAAAAAGCCCGATATTTCAAAATAAGTATGTCCACCTCGTTGTGACATCACAACATAGCCAGACTGCAAAACCCAGCGGGCAGTGGCATCCAAAACTTCATGCAACCTAAGGCCAGAATGCATGACCCTCATGATTTGATACTTTGACATTAGTTAAGACGAGTATGCAACATTGTAACATTTATAAATCAGAAAAGATTAAAATCATCATCGGTACCATTTAACAACAGTTTCCCAGTAAAATGCCTATGTCACAGCAACTTAGTCTGCAAAGACTTGGCTTTGGGACCTGGTGGTTAGGGTCTAGACACAGTAGACTTGTGGAGATGGGTGTACATGGTAGACATCAGGGGCCTGGGGTAAATGATGCTTCAAACGAGAGCAGTTTTTCACAGGTAGGTGAGCTGAAAGACAAGGGTGCCTTAGGACAAAGCTGGCTTTTCTCCAAGCTGGACTCCTGCTGCTGTTGTGCTTGTTTGAGGTCTTGGGCACAGGAGAGTAAATTTTGCTAGCACCCAAGTGACAAAGCGTCATCCCTCTTTGTGGCCCTGGCTTCACCACAGAAGCGAGGACGACCCACACTGCACCAGTGTTTGTCTGACATCAATATTTGGAGCTGTTTCCATGGCACTTCAGAGCAAGGCTACAAGCGAAAATGCTTCTGACTCATCTTTGATACCTCACAGTGTCTCAAGGCAGGAGGATAGATATTTCTCAGGACAATGTAACCCACCATCATCTTTCTGCGGCATCACAAATAAGACTCTTGTTCCCATCGATGCAGTTGTCTTCTGTTAGTCAGGTTCATGTCGCATTCAATCTGACAATACACATTCATCTACGTTTCTCATTCGTGAGTCACAGCACCAGAACTCATCCCTCTTGGACTGCTCTTCGAATGCTCATTCTCCCAGTGGGAGTTTTCCTCCTGTAGCATTGGTGGAGTCAGGACTGAAAAGGAGCACACACCAGGGCAGTTGCGTCCTTTTAATTCTTTTACGGGGCCAAGGGAAAGGCTCATACCAGACGCCTCCCATCAGTGTTCCCAGTGGGCTATGGATTATAGGAGCAGGCAGAGGTCATAAGGAGAGGAGAGGTCCTGTTCCCAGAGGGAGATGGCTGGGAGCCAGGCTAGTAGGCATAACTCAAAATACAGCATCAACACTGTGAATACAGTAAAATAGCAAAACACATACTGTTGATAGATGAGGAGCAGGATTTTATGATGTGAACCACAAAGTGTTAACTCAACTCACAACATCTTTACTTCTTGTTGTAAGGTTCCCTGACATAATACCTTTGCTAAATAGAAGCATCTCGAAGCAGTTTTGTGCTCTCTTTAATTATTTGGAAGCCTATCATTAAGTTATTTTTATGGTCAAAAGTCATCCAGATGTGAGGGAGAAAAAAGGTTATATATTTTAGACTTCTAGCATAGTTAAGAGCTTGCATTTGGATTTATCTCAAACACTGTTTCCCTAGTAGTAGAGTTTGATGAAGTGGGAAAATACACAGAGAACCTCCCAGTCATTGCAGAGGGTGTGAAAGCCCCTCAGTGTGATCTCCAGAAGCGAGCAGCCGTTACACTGAGCCGTCCCTGTGCGCCGCAGCAGCCCCTCTGTCATCACAACAGCTCACAGAAGGCTTTAAGTTGCTTAAGCTAATATTTGCAAAGTGTGTAGCAGCGGCAAAGACTGGAAAGCAGGAATGGAAAAGGTTAGGATTCCCTTCATTTTACAAAGCCATCAGCCACCCGCGGGAACTCACCACTAACTTAGTAGTTCTGATAAAACAATTAGCAAATACCAAACAGGCTTCAGCCCATTTTTGTTGATGTGGCACCATGGAGTGGGGTGGTATCTCTAGCTGTGAGTCCTCATGGGATGGAAGAAAGATTGCAATATCAGTGGTAACTTTTCTGATGTTTATTACGACTTGATTGTTTAAAGGAGGTTTTGTTGTTGTTTTTCTTCTTCTCTGAGGTCGTGAGACTCAAATCCAGTTTTTTATTGCAGAGGAAGGAGGCTTGGACAGGCAGGCAGGGCCATAATAATTAATTGCCACAACAGTTTGGACACACACTTGGTCCATACAAATTAAAATGAGTAGAGATGGCCATAGTTGATCGTAAGAAAACAAGGCAAAATGGAGTGCACTAATTGGTCACAACCAGCAGAGGCACTGTTGTTTTTGCCTCCCGTCATTTGTAGTCTAAAGAAAAACAACATGACGTCAACTGTATGTGAAGTTGAACTTCATCCATGCAGAGTTGTTCAGTACGACACTGGCACACAACATTTAGAAAGATATTCTATGATCCGATTAAAAATCTGATTTCATATTTATTTTAGCATTAGGCTAAATTACTATTTTTCTTCATAGTTTATCGAGTAAATTAAGTCAAATGGCCATTCCCAAATAAGGATTTAGTTTCGTATGAGTCAGAGGCCTTGTTCACAATGCAGGGCAATTCGGTTTTTTTTTTGCCAATATGTGTGTGACCTGTATCAAATTTTTTCATGTCAATGCGAACAGTGCAATTATGATTTTTTTAAATCAGACCCATGTAGCTATTGTATGTGGATATAAATCAAAAATATATCGAATGTGACTCTAGTCCAGTGGTTCTTAACCTTGTTGGAGGTACCGAACCCCACCAGTTTCATATGCGCATTCACCGAACCCTTCTTTAGTGAAAAATAAAATGTTTGGTTTTTTCAAATTCAAGAAAAAGTCATATGTTTTTTTTATTGGTGCACAAAATGAACCGTGCATGAACATCACCTTGTTCAAAGAACAAAACCAACACAGTACATGAACTCACAACAAATTACACACCTTACACACATTACCATGAATTGATTAACGTGGACCCCGACTTAAACAAGTTGAAAAACTTATTGGGGTGTTACCATTTAGTGGTCAATTGTACGGAATATGTACTGTACTATGTAAACTTTACTGTTTCATATAATGTATTCTCTTCCTTTGCAATCTGCTAGTACAAGTTTCAATCGATCAATCAAACAACCTGCAAATCAGATGGAAAATCATTGGATAATGTCGAGACATTGACCAGAATGGGCTAAAATGTTGAGTGTTTGTCTGAAGTTGATAATGTTCAGTCTGTGAGGAGGCATCCCTGCTGCATCCATGCATTGGCAGCCTTCAAATGTACAAGTAGGCTGTCCTTCTGTGTGCCTGAATGCAGCCTGAAGAGCAGAGCTTGTGAGAGGTGAGGACAACTGGAGCACTGCTCCCCTCTGGCTGAGTACACGGTCAAGTCTAAGCCTGATTTTCTTTCACTTTCCCTGCTCACCATTTGTATTCCTCTCCTCCTCACCCCTGTAAACATAAGTCATTCCCCTCCTTGTAATTCATGCTGTTCATCTGCAAGGTTTACAGGAGAGACAAATTAAAAGGGGACTGTAAAATCCCTCTGTCGCACGTGAGTCACGGGCCTCATGAATCACAATAAATTCTAGCACTCCCTCTTTGTTATAAACCTCCCTCCCACCTTTTAAAGTATGGCCAACAGGGCTTGCCCTGTCACTGCTAAACATCTGTGTTTATTTACACAGTCGCACGCCCAACTAACTGATTCCTAAATGTCCTGCCACGCGGAGACAAGACGTACTTTAACGCGAATATGCAAAGTGTCATAGCGGTGTCATGACCTTCGAGTGAAAAGATGGAAAACAATTTTAGCAGCAAATTGCTTGTTCTGGATTGAGGGGATTTGATGAGACTGGCTGCTAATGTGCAGCTTGTGTCTGATAGACTCATATATTACCTGACTAGATGTGAGGTGGCACGTTTATCCACACAGAAAGCATTGCAAGCTTCTGTGTTTAAATGATTCAACATAAAGTCTTAAAGGGGAACTGCCATTTTTTATTTATTTTGCCTATCATTTAGAATCCTTAAGTAAGAAAAGCACATATATATTTCTTTTTTTATGTATTCTAATCAGTAAATAAATGTGAGCAAAAGTCAGCTTACAATGTAGCCTGTGGGAGTCGCTCTATTCTTCCTTTAAATTACCTCTACTCTATAAAACCTCCAAACACTGTAAGTATATGTGTAATGTAGTAACAGGCACATTCATGATAACATGTAATTGTTACGAATTTTGCTCATTTTAAGCATACGGCGGTGCATAAATTAAAAAAACGCAGCACAACGTTCACTTTTCCCTTTGACAACATCACTGATTTCTACTCACTGCAGACTTCATGGGAGACAACAAACACAATGAAACATCACTTACTATACAATGTCTGCTCTCGCTGGGAGGCCAACTGATAGGATGTTGATATATTCCCGTTTAGATGAAGACTAACTCATAATCCTTGTGAAGAAAAAAGGGGGGCGAAACAAAACGTCTTTTCGGGTCATTTATGCCAATTCCGTAGTCCAAATTGGCTGTTAAAGTGTACCAACTTCCCAGTTTATGTCCACAATAACTGAGTATCCTAGAGACATAGTTTATAATCTAAAATTAACTTTCACCAGCGCCGAGGCGAGAGAGCAGCTCACCAGCTCATGATGTCAATAGAGCCGCATAAGGAAGTTACCTCTCTCTGATCAATGCGCTGTTAAATGTAGGTCCCTAACATTAGCGCTTATAATTAAAAAAGTGCTAATACTTGGCTAATACTCAGGTCATTAAAATGTATATGGAGTATTGTTAGCGCTTTTTCAATGGTTATTTACTGGGTTTTATGCTCGGAAAAGACGCAATAGACGTCTGGCTCCCATTGGCTCGATTGTAAGCAGACTTTTATTTATTTTAATTTAGGAGATAAAACGCATTAAAACATGTGTTTGTGTCCTTAATAAAGATTGTTAAATATTCCAAAAAAAGCGCAGTACAGTGTAATGCATTAAAACATGTGTTTGTGTCCTTAATAAAGATTGTTAAATATTCCAAAAAAAGCGCAGTACAGTGTAAAGTTGTCACACAAAACATTTCTGGGAAATATTGTCATTATGCAAAAATATGTTTAGCAGTGAATGTATAAACAATTAATTCCACACATATGTTTGGAGCCATTTTACTATTTTTTAAAAAGCATGTGATGACCACAGAAGTGTAGATGGCTAAAATCCAGATAATTTTAGGTTATAATTATTTTTTCTGTACAACAAATAACTACATTGTACAATAAATGTTAGTTAAAATATTACATGTACATGATAAAGGACAGAATATTTTCTTATTTCCAAATTGGAGATTGACCAGCGGGGCTTGAACTTTAAATATGACACATCATACTCCGATTTTGAAGCCCACCAAGCCCGGTGTCATGGTTGCATATGACAAGGCAGGAAAAACTAAACGGGAGCAAGTCACATGCATGTCTGCATGCACTCCTGGTTAACTATGGATGTGGCACAAGCTGATGGAAGGCAGTTGTTTTTTCCCTCGCCATAAGAAGCTCACCTCTGCCCATATGCATGTGCACCAGTATATAAATTGCTGAATCAGTGTCAGTGATAGAGTAATGGCCCAGGAGGCATCGTAAATTACGGCGAGCGATCCCAAGGTGCAGACACTGGCTGTCTGTCTGAGTGAGCGCTGTGCTCCTGAGCTAATGAATACCTTCATCTGGCCCCGGCAGTCAGCAGATTGGCCTGCGTTGATGGATACTGTCAGCCCTCCGCCACTCCACATTTCATTGCACAATAAACATGCTTGTCAAAAGCAAACAAAGTGAAATCAATTCATCCTGTACAGTGAGTGCATGCTAAATGAAATTAACGAACTGTGGGCTCCAGTGACAGCAGCGGTAGTGTATTATTTCCGCCTGTAGCCTTCCGGAGGCTAAAGATGGATGAAATGCAACACTTGCTATTTCTGTATCTGCTGCTACAGTATGTGTGTAAGCAAATACCTTTTAGTTCACGTATAGCAGGGGTGTCAAACTTTGTTTCATTGAGGGCCACATCACACTTATGGCTTCCTTGTAACCAACGTTCCCTCTAAGGTGCGCGCCTGCGCAATTGCGCACTGCTCAAGCGTCCTCGGCGCACAGCAAATATATGCCGCGCACCAAATCAAATCCCATCTGAATTCTAAACAAAATAAACACATTTATTCTGTGTAATTTTGCAATGCAACTCTGAGTGACAGTGACAACAAGCGGACCTAACGGTGTTCGTCAACATCGTTCAATTGAACACCGTTCAATTATTGTAACGTCTATCGAGATGCTTCGAGGACAGGAATTTTATCGATCACTTTATTGAGCAAAACTGTTTGTATTCGGCCATTACCACACCAAAAACATGAGTAAAAAACTTCTATCTCGAAAAACTAGTCATTTTGTGCCGTACAAACAAGGCCAAAACCAACTTGTCATCTGTCACCAACACGCATAGCTCTAAGCCACTGGTGCGTTTATGGCCACACAAAAAGTCGGACAACTCAAACACCACACATAGTTACACTATGACTCCTCAGTCATACGTGTGCTTATTCTACTGTCATTTATTATTAATGTTAATTTATTGATATTAATCATGGAATGCTGTTACTAGAGAAAGTTACAGGAATGCACACTTCATCCTATGCTTACATTTCCTTGTGCAACATGAGGATGTTTAAGGGGAACTAAATGTGATCTCTGAAAGGGGTACAAATGATTTCCAAAGCAGGACCCCCACCCAGACATATTGTACAATACTAATGCATAGCTTATGAAAAACAAGATTTATTTTATTTTCATTACAAGTGGGCCAAATCACTAATATTACTAAATAATCTCATGAAAATGGACTCCTCTCATTTGAGTGTTATTATAAAAAAATGGTTTGAGACAGGTGTGCTGCTGGTATTGCCACGTGTGATGTTGCTCACATGTGCTCCACTGAATGCTCAGGGAGTTTTTGTGTTTGCTCACACACATGAACAATTAGAGGGAACATTGCTTGTAACAGTGACTAGCACGGTTTACCAAGTCAAATTCCTTGTGTGTCAAAGATGCTTGGCCAATACATTTGATCTTGATTCTGATATAAATGTATGATCGCCTCATGAAATGATTACACAGTTGCATATGCATTTGATTATTCTATTTAATTGTACACAATGATGGATCACTTGCTTTAAAATCACAAATCAGATTTTTCAGTATCTATTTTTATTTTTACAAAAAAATGTAGTTAAGTCAAAAAATTGTTTTTGTATGATCAGGTAATATTAAAGTTTAAAAGTTATGCATTTGCATGCAATGCGTACCGTCGTTTCCAGGCTATAGAGCACACCTAAATACAAGCCGCACCTACCTAATTCTTGGAGACATTTTTTCTTTTGCACAAATATTGGCCTTACAAGCCACAGGTGTACACATTACAACATGAAATATTCACAAATTCAACGTCAGACAATGGCAGTAACATGGTGTACAAAAGCCCGCCGGAAAGGTCATTGAGCACGGTCTCCGTCCTCCCATTGGCGAACCTTTCTTGGCCCGTTACTGTTGTTGGATCTCCATTCCGTGTGGCGGCTGTTTCGTTTTTTGACGGCCGGGTTGGCGTTCTTTGGCTTTGGGGCTGCATCTTGTGCATTTTGTTGTTTTGTCTCCATGACAAGGGTGAGTCCATCACACGCCAAATGGCTGACAGAAGGACTGTATGTGCGCTTTTCATTTAATGCTAAAACATTAATTGGTCCACTGAGACCCATTTGGTCTGATGTCCATCCATTCATCCATTTTCTAACACTTGTCCCTGTCGGAGTTGCGGGGGGCTGGAGCCTATCCCAGCTGTTGACAAGACAAAATTTATCGGCAGCCTGTGAAACATGTGGACCCAGAAAAAAAAAAAAATGTAGCCGCAGAAATTTGTACGGAAATTACGGTACTTTTTTTTTTCTGGCAAAATGGAAAGAACAAATACATTTAGTAAAATTAAGTACTTATTGCCAGCCTTTTGTGGGCCAAATAAAATGATGTGGTGGGTCAAGTGCTGTCAAATAATATATTCTTTTAATCAGCTTAATCACACTTTCGAATTTGGATTAACTGATTAATCACATGTTACATTCTTGTATACGTGCCTGCAACATTTAAATGGACTTAAAAAAACAAAACAATATTTTGACACAAATGCAAATTTATTGTCAAAATGTCATTAAGGAACGTTTCTTAAATGTTTTACTTGAATGCACGTAATCTATCTTAATATCACATTTTTATCTGATGTCCCATTGGAGAGTATTTTGAAGTAAAATTTGCCAGTGAGCACACCAGTCGGAATCCACTCACTTATCTTCGCACTGATGTATGCATTGACCACTCAGTGATCAAAAATCACTCTGCCTTTCAGGTAATCAGGTAAAAAAGCATGTACGGTCAAAATAAATTGCATAATTAATCTGCGTGTACACATGATTAATGCAATAACTTTGTATGATTAATCCATGAGTTAACTTATTTTTGACAGCCCTAGGTGGGCCACATAAAATGATGTGTAGATCTGGCCCCCAGGCCTTGACTTTGAAACCAGTGACGTATAGGAAACCAAATTGGATCACCATGTGAAAACAAAAAGCCTGCATGCACATTAATGCGAACAAAAATCACACAGTAGTTGAAAATATGTAATGACTATGATCAAGTTGTGCTGCAAAGAAAGACCGGATGTTTGTTTTGGGACTTTCTTCTAGATTCTACATTGTTCAATGACGTGTTTTGGTGCTTTTAATGACAGGACAGTGATTCTGAGTGGCCGCAACTATAAGAAAGTAAAAACTATAGCTTCTGTGCAGTGTCACAATATTTATTTTTTGCCTGAAGCCTCTAGGGATCATAAATGTTGCTCTTTACTGTTAAAGAGCAAACATCTGCTGGAAATGGAAGGAGGATCCCTTTGTACTGTGAGAAACATGTTTGCAAGAAACATTCTCTCATGAACCACGAACACAACAACTCTTTTTCTGAATTAGAGACCCTCAAGCTGGTCAGGATTTGAGTGGAGCAGCAGTGTCTTCAATGATTATAGCAGAGTGAAAGTGCGGCATGTGGATTTGGAAAGAATGTCTCCGCAGAGCTCGCCATTACTCATTTAGAATTAGATTTTGTTTATCATTTGAAATAATAATAGAAATCAAACCCCAGGTAATGTGTGCCAAGCTGCTGATGGAATGGTCTAATGAGAAGGCTTCACATGTGGATGATGAAATATGCATGAGTCATCCCAAGCTTTCTTTTGCAGACTTGAGATCATTAAAGATGTATCGTAGCATATGGAAGGCTTTTTTTGTCTTATTTTTTCCAGCCTTGTTTATCAACATGTTTTTGTTTGTTAAAATATTCATAGTGCTTTTATTTAATTCTTTCACATCTTACTTATAAAAGGAAGCAAATGTGCATGCAAACAGAAATCATTATCAGTCTGATGAACAGTTAAATCACCGAGAAGCTCTCTTCTCTGCCGATAGTGAATGGCCTGATTGAGAAAGCGACTCATCACAAATGTGTGAAGAACACACTCTTTCTCCAACTCGCCGTCTTTGCTCTCTTCTTCCCAAACTGCCTCGACTTTTCGGTTTGTTATTTGTTTTGGCACGCGGGAACATTTTATGGATGCCAAGCTGAAATGTAAGCAACTGATGAGAGAAGTGTGAATGTGTGCACACAAAACATGCAAGTATCCACAGCAGTTTGTTTGTCATCATTTTTTTTTTTTAATCATACAGAACGTCCAAATATTTTAAGTACTCTGTTTGTATAACATTTAAATATTTGCACTTCAAAATATTGAAACCATATTTTGAATTATATTTATTTTAAAGAAAATTTAACATAATACCAATTTTAATAACTAGTGACTGTTTGTAATATTAAATTACTTTTTACATACTTCCGTTAATGTATACTATTCAACAATGTATTGAGGGATGCAAAAGGTATAACATAAAGTGAAACAAAAATACCCCTTGTGTATCTACAAATGGACGGACAGATAAACTATGTTAATACCATGATGGATATTAAGTAATAATTGTTAAAGAATCATTTTCAGTGATCATTTTCATCTACTTTCTAGTGAATCTATCGGATAGGCAAATATAAGCCTTGGCTTCAGCCTATTCCTTTTTTCGGTCATTCTTTTGTGTGTGTGTGTGTGTATGTGCTGTTAAATTGATCACACAAAATGGTTGATTATGTGACCGAAATAAACTAATTTCAATTAATTTAATTTTAAGACATGTGATGAAATATGATTAAAAATACGATAATAAAAAATATTACCATGATCATATATATGCAATGTCACATATTAATAAAATGAATAATAAAACATTTATGTTATTAATCTATGATGAAAAGTTATATTTCTGCAAGTAAAAAAGAGACTATGAAATAATAATACAACTAAAAAAAATTAGAAACCTGAGATAAAGGGTCATATGTCTGCAAATAAAAAAAAAGACTATCAAGAATTGTCTTTACCAAAAACAACTGATAATCTCAGTATGAACAGACGCAGGTTGTGTAGAAGGTGAACTTAAATACTGTGATATTGAATAGAGACAGTCAATGTCCACTGTGTTGCATCATATAGTAAATAAAGTAGAATTATAGGAGGACTCGTCAGTTCACATTGAAGTCAATGGAAGTGTGATCAACCCGAAACATATAATTGTTGGTCAACAGGAGGCGCTGGATCTACCGAGGCGAGAGTCTTCAGGGAATCGAGAGGAAGAAACAACAACGAGCCGCACATTAAAAGGCCGATGAACGCGTTCATGGTGTGGGCCAAAGACGAGAGGCGCAAGATCCTCCAGGCCTTCCCTGACATGCACAACTCTAACATTAGCAAGATTTTAGGTAAGTCCAAATATCTTCCATCCTCAAAATGTGTTTTCGGTTGTGTAAATGAGCCTTTCTTCGCGCTACTCAATTGTGGGCGGTTCCAAAGTGTAACCTTACAGTATGCGGGGGAAAAGCACACAAATGATTTAGAGCCTATGACTAGCATAAGTGTTTGTCATAAAAAATGACAGAGGCTAAATGTGTGTTGTCCTCTTAGTAGTCAAGTCCATACATCAGAGCTGTTAAAAGGTGCTACGGTGCGACAGAAGATCACGTCGTCTCTGTGCACTACTTACTGTCTGACTCCAAAGAATGTCTCTTGTCTCGCTCAAGTGTTAAAGCTCCTCAGCGCTTGCAAGACAGTGTGGAATGGAAAACTCTTTGAACCCTTGTCAGCTGCAAATAACGGAGGTCCACAGTAGAACCACAAAGATGGAACACAATACATTACTACTGGAACTCCACTTTGTTTGAATGAAAGGAGCATTCATCCATTCCAGAGTCAAACTGTCATAAAAGCTTTTTTATAATATACATTAACCGTCATACAAGTGTTTACTACTGTTAATGCCGTCATTGAGTTGCAGCTGTTTTCATCAACAACATTTACTTTACACTGAGTTACAGTAGAAAGTAGTATGACTACACACTTTTTTCATTCAATCAATGGAACATTTCATATCGATATATCGATATAAACTCTCAGGGATTTAGCCAGATACACTTTTAGACACTGGTTACATAATTATCACAGTAAAAAAAAAGTATTTACCGTATTGACCCGAGTATAATACAGTATTTTCCCTACTAAAAAAAGATCGATCGTCCTATATTCAGGTTGTACATTTATACATGCAAAGTAACAGGTGGTGCCAAACAACATCCACTTAAGGATGTCAGAGCTTTTTTCCTGTCACTCACACACACACCAGTGACCTAGAATGATCATTGAAAAAAGAGTCTTTGAAGTCCGAGTTATGATACAAATTTTAGTATAACGAAATATAATTGTATTTGAATAAGAACGATTCCATTCATTATTGTTCCAAAACAATGATTGCAACCGATGTGCTGTTCATATTTTACAGCTAATGCTAATGTCCAACTCGTATATCTAGCTGTGCTTTTAAATAAATAACACACTCTTCTAACACACCATAAATCAATCAATATACTAAAATAACACACAGTGAGGTAAAATAGCAAATACAAGGTAAGATCTTAAATAAACAATAACAGGGCCAAGGTAATGTGTACATCTTTGTTTTCCCTTTAGCCAACTCTTAAAGTTCATACATGAGATTAATTTGATGTCTGTTGGTAATGTATTCCATAGTTGACAGCCTGTGATTAAAAGGCGGATTGTCCAAATGTCCAGTATGTAGTTCTTCAATGTGATATTTTACAGTTCCCAGCCATTATGCCCATCATTTGCTCATTATTATTGTGTATTGTAATGTTCCTAAAGGGAGGCTCTGGGGCTGGATCTTGTAATTATTTAAAAATAGACTTCAATAACCAGAAATGAATACAACTATCAAAATGTAATAGGTTGCATTTTGTCCAATATTTGACAGTGATGCCAGCGGATGGAATTGTGTCAATTATATCAAGCAGAGTCATCAAACAATTTTAAAAACCAGTTACTATTTCACTGAATAGTCTTCCAAAAATAGGTCTTGAGAAAGATCGGTTGTCTTATATTCGGGTCTATAAAAACACCCTGCTTTAGGTGTTGAAAGAAAAAGTATATAAGACACAGCAACGTGTTATAAAGACAAACATGTCCAACCTTTAATCGGAGTCAATGTAACATGTGGTGCAGGCTCCAGGTGGAAGTCCATGTCCAACCAGGACAAGCAGCCATACTATGAGGAGCAGGCCCGTCTGAGTAAGCTCCACTTAGAGAAGTACCCCAACTACAAGTACAAACCACGGCCGAAGAGGACCTGCATCATCGACGGCAAAAAGCTGCGTATTGGAGAGTACAAGCAGATGATGCGTTCACGGCGGCAAGAGATGAGGCAGTTCTTCACTGTAGGGTAAGGCGCACACTCACCGATTACATGCTAAATAACAATAACTGCACTTGATGATGTAACAGGAGATCCCACAGGCATGTGTTGACCTAACCCCCCTGCATGTGTGTCTTTAAATCAATGGTAACGATTTCATAATTTTAGACAATAGCAAGCTGCAAATGGGCCATGAAGTGCAGAGCTTATTATAGGATTTCAGCGGTAAGTATAGACTTGGACAAGCCTGCAGGCCACTTTAATTTACTGTGTGCGGTGTGCTGGACAACACTTCTCCAGGTGTTCCCATGTCAGTCAGCCTCTTAAGTGGCCTGAACATCAATCATCCAGAGCAGAGCTGCCTATTGCTTTTAGGTTTCCAATAACCCCAGAATTTCACCACTGTTTCAAATGGAAGAATCAAATCCAATGTCTTCCTGTTATATGCAGGCAGCCGCCACAGATCCCCATCACCACAAGCGCCAGTATGGTCTACCCAGCCATCACCATGGCGACAACTACACCCTCACCCCAAATGACGTCAGAATGCTCGAGCGCGTCTGCGAGTCCCGAGCCGCCCATTCCCGTCATCCAGAGCACGTACAACATGAAGCTGGAGGCCACCCCAATGGCCAACAACAACAACAACAACAACAACAACAACAACAACAGAGCGGCAGTCAACGGAGAGGACGACATGGACATGTACGAAGACTTCGAGGACGAGCCCAAATCAGACTATAGTAGTGAAAATGACACACAAGAGCCAGTCACCGCCAACTAGAAGTCCGATGGCGTCTCAGCAGGCATACAGGAGGATGCCACACTGTCGAGACAACACCCTCAAGGTTTAAAAGAAGGACGACACCAACCTGGTACAAGCCCACATGCACATGTGGCTTCAACAACATCAACAAAAAAGCTATTTGGTCTTAATTGTTTCTTCATGTGTGTTCTAATTGAATTTTTTGGGGGTCATTATGATGATGAACATCCGAACAACATGGCTGCAGCCTACACAACAAAAAACAGAACTTGAAATTATTTGACCATGTGTTTGAACAATTAGCTGATTTTGTTCCTCACTCAGGTATCGTGTGCCAGCCAACAGCGTGTGAATGTGTTTGATCATGGCTCTTTTAGCGGGGAAAAAAAGGTCACATGAAGCAATCGTCTTCGTCATTTAGTGCATTGGTGCCAAACAAGTTGTGTCAGGAGAAAGGCTTAAAGCGGACCTATGATGATTTAAATCTACTTTTAAAAACACTTCCTTGCGGTTTAGATGATATTTATTGGCATACTTGCCAACCCTCCCGATTTTCCCGGTAGACTCCCGAATTTCACTGCCCCTCCCGAAAATCTCCTGGGGCAACCATTCTCCCGAATTTCTCCCGATTTCCACCCGGACAACAATATTGGGGGCGTGCCTTAAAGGCTCTGCCTTTAGCGTCCTCTATAACCTGTCGTCACGTCCGCTTTTCCTCCATACAAACAGCGTGCCGGCACAGTCACATAATATATGCGGCTTTTACACACACATAATTGAATGCAAAGCATACTTGATCAACAGCCATACAGGTCACACTGAGGGTGGCCGTATAAACAACTTTAATACTGTTACAAATATGCGCCACACTGTGAACCCACACCAAACAAGAATGACAAACACATTTCGAGAGAACATCCGCACCGTAACACAGCATAAACACAACAGAACAAATATACCCAGAACCCCTTGCAACACTAACTCTTCCGGGACGCTACAATATACACCCCCGCTACCACCAAACACCGCCCACCTCAACCCCGCCCCCCCACCTCAAACCCCCCCCCCCATATCCCGAATTCGGAGGTCTCAAGGTTGGCAAGTATGTTTATTGGACATGCTTTGGTGTACATTTTGCCTCAGTCACATTTATAACCTGTTTTTCGAGTCTGCCTGCAAGATGTTCGATTCTGTAGGCGTTCCCAGATTGCAAATGAAACCACACCCCGACCTCTCCAAAAGTACCATTATGTAGCTTTTGAACATGTTGAACCCTGTTTGAATATGTATCTTGAAGTCGTCAACGCTAATTTTTTTCCAGACACGGTCAAAAATAAACTTCATAATCATTACCATATTTTACGGACTATAAGCCACACCGGTATGTAAGCGACACCCACTAAATTTTACAAGAAAAACATATTTTTTTCATATTTTAGCCGCACCACACTATAAGCCACAAATATATACCGGTTCGTCGTCAAATGAGATATTTACATCGTAAGATTTTGTAAATGTTTATTTACATACCCTAATTATTTCCAAACAGTGCCTGTAACGTGACAGTAAAACAGCTGATCAAACAAAACAAAAAAGTCATTGATGACTTAATTAAGTCATTTTTTTAAAAGTTTCAATATGTTGAGCAGGATTCTTCTTCATAATAATTTGTAAACCCTTTGAGTTTGAAGAGTTTCTTAAAGTGGATCGTTATAGTAAATTGTTATATTTCTTTGCTTAAATCATTCCATAGTTTAGCTGTTAACGAAGAAAAGTCCAAAGATTAACCGCGCCTTTGTATAAGCCGCAGGGTTCAAAGCTTGGGAAAAAAAATAGCGGTTTGTACTGTAATCCGGAATATGCGGAATATAGATTCACCCGGTCACTGCCCACTCCCCGCTTCAGACTCTGCATAAAGAAGCTGTTTTTAGCAGCATTTATGTCACGGCATGTTGCTGTCAATGTTAATATGCACATGCCATGATTAGATTACTTTTTTCAAGCTCCTACCCCTCTGGCTAAAAGCTTGACTTAATGTCCGAATAAGAGCGTCCACCTAGCTGTGTGACATCACGACATAGCCAGACTGCAAAAGCCAGCAAACAGAGGCATGCAAAACTCTTCATCACGCCATAATGTGTGAACCTTATGATGTGACGTTTTGGCATTGTTCAACATGAGTACTCAACATTTTCTAAGTCAGGAAAGAAGAAAATCATCATAGGTCCCTTTCTAATACAAATTCAGAAGGTTAAAACCTATCAAGCCAACCTTAGTCAACATCACTAACTCCTTCCCAGTCGGAGTTCATCTGACTGATTGTAATCAGGCCAGAACGCTAAAGGGCCAAAAGGTCGCCAATCTGAAGGATTGGAAGAGCGGCGAAGGCAGCTTTGGAAGCATTACAATCTTCAAATTGATGTCGTACAATGTGTAGCTACACATCCTTCTCTTAAACGCTTTAGCCCCCATTTGGACGGCAAGTTTAAAGTCTTAGCTCTTTTTTCCTCAATCTTAATTCTTTTTGGACATTGTAAATCTTGAATGGACACTAAGACGTCTTAAAACAGAGCACAGTCATCAGGCCGGTGGCAGTGATTACTGTCCTCGTCTTAAGACCGGAACATTTGTACACTATAAGGCAAACTTGGTCAAGTGCACTTATTATTTTTTTCCTCATTCTCGTTGTTGCTTTTCCAGTGCACTTATCAACAAGCATTTGAAAGAAAAGAAAAGATGGCAAGTGACCGCCTTGGCTTGATGCAACTCCTCCATTTGGACACTCAGATCCTCTTTATAAGGACACACACCTCCTCTCCCTGCCATGCCCTGCCCTGACCCCTGCCCGGAGTCACCTCAGCACCACCCAGCGGGCGCCATCTGGGAACGCCAGGGAGGGTCCTAGAAACAATAAAAGTGAGGCGCGCGTTCCTCATTGTGCTCTCCATCAAAGCGCTGGAAAGTGAGCTTCTCAACAGGGCTGCCCACCGCGGCCCACTCACCAGATGGAACAAGTACATCAAGCTGTGGGGGATTATTAAAATGACTGACGACTGGCTATCATGTGAGATGCGCCATTATGAATGCATGACTTCAGCTATTCCCCCTCGCTTGCCCTTGAGACAGGAGCTCACCGAGGATCTGACTGGCCGCTCACTGCTCGGTACGTCCGCATCACGTCTATTTATTTATTTCACACGCTTTACTGTCCTGACGAGTGGACATGTTTTTCCTCCTGTTTGCTGACTGCTTTGTCTGTGATTGTAAATATGTTCATGACCATGCCTCACACGCTGGCTGGAGGCTACTTACACACAAAAGACTTGACCGCGTGCTCACGGGGCAGAGAAAGACACAAAAAATAATAATAAAAAAAAATAAACACGAACTCATAAAGGAGATGCTGTTTCAGAAGTGTTTGAAGCACTGGATATAAATTGTCTGATTAATGTGAATCTGTTTGAGGAAGAAAAAAAACAAAAAAACAACAACCATGAATTAACAAAATTCCCCAGATGGACTAGAGTGGGTTTGCTCTCACAGTTGCCAGACTTTTGGTTCGCTTTTTCTTTGTCGACTTGTTTTGTTTATTTATGCAAAGACGTGCGATGGATGCATACTTTAGGGCTGCCTTGTGTTTCCAAGTGTCACTAAAACAACAACAAAAAGGACAATCAGAGCGGGGATGCTTGGATTGGGAGTTTGCAAATTCACCATTCATTCTTAATATATAGGAAATCTTATTTTATTTGAATTTTGAAGCATAACTTATGTAGCTTAATCTATTTTATTTCTGTCATTGTATGATTTAAAAAAAAAAAAAAGTCATCATACCTCATGAAGATGCTGAATTCTGTAATTTAAGAAGCAATCCAACAAGTACGGTTGTCACTAAAACAAGAAGCACTTGATGTTAAAGCTCATCATGTTTGAAACGTGCTGTTGAAAAGTGGGAATGTGCATATATTTATAAGTGGCAAAATGTTTTGTATCAATCATTTCTTGTCACATGATCATGACGATCCAGCCATGTGCAAAAGGAGCCCTTCCAAGGACAAGATTTCTATGCTGATTCATGCTTTTTACTGTATTTTTTTTCTTCTTCTTTTGCCATGAATGGAGTGGGACTGCTGGCTGTGTGTTAATTTAATCAGCACAATTCACTGACATGCTGGACTGGTGAAATACTCGCTGCTGTTGAGGAGGTACTTTGTTTGTGAAGCAACACTGTGTCAGGCTCTTCCATCATTAGAGCCCCTTTTTTTGGACTTTGCTGGCAGTCTACGTAAAAAAAAACAAAAAAACTTTTTGTTGTTTTTCCTGGCAGGTACCTACGGTATAGGCCAATGGCAAGTATTCTTCGGGTGTTTTTAGAGAAAATACATAGTGTCTGTCGCTGCTTGAAAAAAATAAGTTTATGTCTGAATATGTAAATAGTTTATCATAATATCTTGTACAGTCCAATGTAAAGTTTTTAATTCAACTTCATAATGTTGCCATTGTGTTCACATTCTTTCCACATTACAAAAAAACAGATTATTTGCTTGGTGATATCGCTCAAAAGATAAAATACATGTTTTTTTTTCTTCTTTGTTTGGTTTGGCTTCCTAGTGTACACCAGCAGGTTTCCATGTGCAGTATTGACGTGAGGTAAAGTTAAGGTGAATCCTTTTACAGTGGTTGTGTGCGTGTGTGATTGAGTGTGTGTGAGAGAGAGAGAGAGCGTGTGTGTGTGTGTGGAGTGCAATCTCCCCTAGCTTTTGTAGTATTACTATATCAAGTTAAAAAAACAAATATATATTTGGGTGCATCTAGGCATCATGAAAATGTGCATACTTTGTAAAAAAAAACATAAATTATCCCCAAAAGAATGAGTTGAGGCATCAAATGGTGTGATATAATTTCTGTGTCTCAGTGCATTGTAACAATCTAACAGGGCTTAGCAGAGTAGCAGCCTGTTTATGCTCATTTACCTCAAATATTTTCCCCTCCCTTTGTGTAAAAGAGGAAGCGTTTCTCACATCACTCCATCTTTTGTACTGCTGTTGACACTTACAAATTAAAAAGGCATTTTGTTTAAATACTCATTGTGGTCCTCACTGATCTTCTTTGTGTCAGATGTATGGGGAAACAACCCAAAACCTTGTGATGTGTCCAGATGTGATTTGAAAAAAATACATTCATTATTAAAATGATTCAACCCTCATTGATTTGCAAAGTTTATAGCATGCAGTAGTTTGCAGGAAAGCAACAAAAAAGAGTTCAACACGTCTGAACTACTTTTTTTTTAATTGGCCATATTTTTAAAGTGGTACTGTCAAACAATTAAAATATTTATATTATATATACAGTTTTTAATTTTGCATGAGCAAAAAAGAAGGGAATATAGATGCACTTAATGTGTTTATTAAACACCGTTAACATCAAAATACTGTCTGCTTTTTCTAGACGAACACATTGATGTGGATTCATGTTATTCCTTTTCTGTTTTTATTCTGCCATATGGAAGTGCTTCGTTTAGAGCCTGTGAGCTACCAGTAGCTTGCAAGCTGATTTTGAATGGCTCACTAAAGGGTCAAAACATTCATCCATTTTCTACCGCTTGTCCCTTACGGAGTCGCGGGGTGTGCTGTAGCCTATCTCAGCTGCATTCGTGCGGAAGGCGGGGTACACCCTGGACAAGTCGCTACCTTATCGCAGGGCCAACACACACATATTTGTTGAAACTCTCAGTATTTGTATAACTGCACTGCAAATTATTTGCCATTTGCCAAGATTTAAAGTATTTCTAGAAATGTCCCTAGATTTAAGAGCTATTTACTTATTTTTAGTAATGGGCTTATCTCGATTTTAGCATGAATAATTATATTTTTTCAATTCTACAAACGTAGTATAAAAATGTTAAAATTGAGAAAATAACTATTAAAATGTTGGTTTTCCCCAAATACAAACTTGTGTTTATATCCTGCAACATCTCGTGTGTGCTTAATTTAAAATTGCAAGTTGAATAATGCTTAGTTTCAGAATAAAATATGTATTTCTATCTTACAAGTCCTGCTAATTTCTAAATGTGCAAATCTTAATTTAGGATGTCTTAGCAAGTAAATGTATCCATCCATGCAGCTAAGTAATTCAATTACTTTTAGGGGTTTTTTCCCCCCCTAAAATCTAGTCTTTTTATCTTGGCTCTTTTTTGCAGTACTGCAAAATAGAGCCAAGATAAAAAGATGTGTGTTCAATTCAATCAACATGCTTCTATTTAATGACAAAATACCACAAAATAGCATGAAACAATGGCCACATTGTTTGATTCCACATCTGCTTTCTGATTAAGACAATCATATAAATGAAACACAAATCTTTCATATTTGTCAAAGTACCTCTACAAGTGATTTTTTTTTAAATACTGACTGCTGCCTGTCCTAATTAAACATTTTAAAAAGAAAAGTACTTTACAATAGGAGCTGGAACATTTAAAGTCATTTTTTAAATGACTTTAAAATGTATGTTCTGTTTCAGTTTTATTTCAGTTAATTTCCAACATGCATACGATACGATGTAATGCATCACATATTTCCAGTTGTTTCATTACAGCACGTCCGAAAGTGAGTAGGAAAAAGCAGAGCTTATTTAATCTTACCCCTTTTTGTATCATAGCAATTTTATCCAATTGTATGAATGTTACATAACACATACTACAGTGTGTTTGGGAGCAGCTGTACTTGATGTGAGTGGGGTCACAGGCTATGCACAAATTGTACGTTTTTTATTTTTCTACATAAAGCCTACCAGTATTTTACTTGTGTACCTCTGACAAAAATGGAGTCAATTAATATGCATCATAAATAAAGTAGATAATGTGTCCAAAGTGTGGCCGCGGGGCCTTTTACAGCCCACAGCACATTCTTGAAATATCAAACCAAATCAAATTAAACTTTATTTATATAGCACTTTTCATACACAAGCAAGTGGCAAACCCAATGTGATGTACAAAAAAATTAAATATAGCACATACACGCACTTGCGCGCACACACACACACACACACACACACACACACGGCACTATTGACAATAACAAAACAAGCCACCTTTAAGAAGTCCACACTAGAAAATAACTAAAATCCAGCCATCTAAGAAAAAAGATAAAAATAATAGTATGAAACATATGATCAAATATTTGTAAAAATAAAATATAGATATGAATAAATAATACATTAACATTTTCATAATAATGTAACATTGAAATAATAATAGTAGTAAGACATTAAATTACAAAAAATCGCAAGAGTTTAACGTGATAAGTAAAAAGCCTGAATAAAAAGAGGTCTTTAGCCTTTAAAAAAAATAACAGTCTTTGCAGCCCTGAGGCCACAGTGGCTAAATGCCGCCTCACCGTGGGTCTGGAGCAGGTCAGATAGGTAAGAAGGCACAAAGCCTTTAAGACATTTGAAAACTAGTGACAGAACTTTAAAATCGTCGCTGAAGCAGACGGGGAGCCAATGCAGTGACTTTAAAACTGGTGTAATGTGCTCCCGCCCTCTGGTCTTAGTCAGCACACGTGCAGCTGAGGTTTGTAATAATAGTACAGAGCTTTAAATGCGAGTGTCATCCATCGTTAAGTTTAAGGGGCATGTTTGCTCAAAATAGTTTGTGTGATTAATTTGCGTTTGCTCATGATCAATGCAATATTTTTTGTGACTAATCACATGCGTATACTCGTTAAATTTGACAGCTAAACATAATCAATCAATCATCAATCATCAATCAATGTTTACTTATATAGCCCTAAATCACAAGTGTCTCCAAGGGCTGCACAAGCCACAACGAGATCCTCGGCTCAGATCCCACATCAGGGCAGGAAAAAACTCAACCCAATGGGATGACAATGACAAACCTTGGAGGGGGCCGCAGATGTGGGGACCCCCCCCCAAACCACCTAGCATAATATTGTGAGTTTAAAGACAAAAAAAAAGCAATATGACGTAATGTAATGAGAAAAAGCAAACATTTAAATAATAATAACTATTAATAATACTCTTTGTCACCTATAACACAAACTGTTGCCTTTTATTTGTAGTTTTTTTCTTTTCTTCACAAAATAAAATAATTTAAAATGGCATCTGCATTCTTTGTGGCCCACCACTGACATAAAATCACCCATGATATACATATATATATATATATTTATATATATATATATATATATATATATATATATATATACAGTATATAAAACATTGTGTATATATATATATATATATATATATATATATATATATATATATATATATATATATATATATATATATATATATATATATATATGTATATAATATATGACATTATTAGAACAAAAAAAAGAAGACGGACCGGACAACACACCTGGCATCTAACATGTTTTATTTAGTCATCAAAAAGGCATTTCCGATCATATTTCCATAAAGTAAAAAGTATTATTTTGCTTTTTGGCTCCTTTTACAACTTGGCAGCAGCAAAGTATTAACTATGAAAGATGAAAAGTATGTACTAAATTGAGGGTTAATAAGCGCAGGTCTACCTGATGATAACTGCCACAAGTGTTCATGTAACTACAGTAAATACTTTTTGTAAATCCAATCTTGGTCATATAACCTGCTAAAGTTTCTGCAAGAAGAGTTACAGTGTCATTGGCTGTTTTATCCTTGGACACGCCCACCTTTGGAAGCTATAAACTGTGCATGGCAGAGATTTTAAAATCTTCTGTGATGTCAGCATTTTTTCTTCTGCTGTGCTGAAACACCCTTCTGTTTAAAGCTGCAGTTTGACAGCAGCCTTTTGATACTGGCCATGCAATCATCTACGCGTAAGTTATTATGCACATTAAATTAGAGACATGAATGTGTCCAGTGTGTGTACATCTTATTATTACACATTTTAGCAATACATACTGTCTTTAAAATAGCACATCATGTTTGGAAAGTAAATAATATCTAATGACTGATTAACCCATTTGTAATAGTTAAACATTGAATAGAAATGATCATTTTCACCAACATTTTCATTGTGAAAACAGTCTGTGCAAAACTCCAAATTTAACTCTGAATGTCTCCTAAATTCTATGAATTTGGAAATTAATTTAAAATTAAAGTTGCAAACAGGTATTACAATTGCAATTAAAATTGAAATCGAAAGAAGTAGAGTTGAAACTGAATGAAAATCCAATTGATAATTTTGCTGTATCATTCATTATGCTTTCATTCCTTGTATGACTATTTCTAAATTCCATGGAAATATTAAAACTATATGAACATGATATACACTTTATTTCAATCACAGCAAATTATTTTAATTATCAATTCAGAATGAAAGCATTTTCTTTGAAACATATAATTTAATTTGAATATATATTTTTTGGAGAATGCTTTACTTTATCCAAGTAGTCCAAATGGAGTTAATTTGTGTATATTGGTGATACACTTAATGATTTTTTTTTTGTTTTTGTTTTTTGGAGTCACCATTTGTGTTACATAGAGGAACAACTTGTGTTTCAACAACAGCTGATTATTATGCACAAGACCCTGACCTGGTAGTGAATGCAAAGGGGAAGGAATGTGTGTGTGTGTACGGGCGTGCGTGAAAGAGAGAGAGAGAGAGAGAGAGAGAGAGAAGAGAGAGAGAGGTCAACTTGAGAGTTAAGTGTCCATCATTCCTATCCGGCCCCCCAGCCACCTCTTGCTCATTACCATCCAATCTACACACAGTCCGCCGCTCAAATGATGCCAATGTTGATGCTAAATAAAAGTTCTTGAAGTGCTTGACTGTCCTTCTCTGCACACAAACATCTCCATTAGTCTAACAGTATTGTAATGTTTTGAGAAGAAATGAAAGCCAGAGTGTGTCACTAACACTGCTCTGCGTAATGTCTCAGCAGCAGGAGCAGATTGTTCTCAGCAACATAAATCTTGTGATCATTTTCCAAGCCTGTGTGCAAACTAACTAATGACACGGGGAAAACGCTCTGTTGTTTATGCATTTGTCTTCACATTATTGTGAGAGCTTCATATTTAAAAAAAAAACAAAAAAAACATGCTGAGCTGTGGATATTCAAATTGGGAGCACGGGACACATCTTTATTAATATGTCGCTTTCTATTGTTTGATTTGTTGTAGAAAGCAAGTACAAGGTAAAATAACATAGGGTCATAAACAACTATACTATCCATCATCCACTTGTTTATAATATACATATTTCCTAACATGGAGACTAAGGGCCTGATCTACTAAAGGTTTGCGTGCATTAAAACATGTGCAAACTTGATAGGGTTTACAAAGCTGATCTACTGAACTTGTACACAGAGGATTGGTTCTCTTAAAGGGCACCTGTGATGATTTTATTCTACATTCAAAACACTTCCTTGTGGTCGACATCAGTGGTTCTCAAACTTTTTTCACCAAGTACCGTCTCAGAAAAATCTCGGCTCTCCAAGTACCAACATAATTGTCATGTCTGTGTGATCATGTTTTGTTTTAGTCTTTGTTTTGTTTAGTTATTGGACTCTTTAGTTTCTGTTTACGCTCCATTGTGTTTGTTTCCATGACGACCCATTAGTTTCACATGTACTCGTTTGGACTCATGCACCTGTCTCATTTGTTTGAATCACACCTGTCGCTAATCAAGACATCACTATTTAAGCCTGTAGGTGCCAGGCAGTCAGCCTGGCAACATCACTCTTGACACACTCCTGACACTCTGTTTCATGTTCATAGTCCATGCTGCCCTGTTCACGTCATCGCAAGTAAGTTTTGTTGATTAATGCCACAGTTAGTGTCTTTTGTTTTTTTGTCCATAGTTCTGCCTTTGCGCGAGTTTTTGTTTTTATAGCCAAGTTTTGTACTTACGCCCTTGTGCGCATCTTTTGTTTATTCCTTTGTTGAGTGTTAAAATTAAATATGTATTCACCTTCAGGCCGTGTCCGGTCCAAATCCTTTGCACCTCGGGAAAACAATCCACGCCAAAGTCCTAGTCATGACAGTAATGACCAACATTAAAATACAGTAGTGTAGTAAGCCTAAGTATTCATTATAAAACAAGGCAGAGGTTTTAGATAGATAGATAGATAGTACTTTATTGATTCCTTCAGGATAAAAAGCAACAATGAGAATAAAAATATAACAGTAAAATAAGAACATTTTTATATTTAACTATTTAAATATTATATTTAACAAGTATATTTAATATTTTTGGCCACTGTAACATTACACAGAGTTTGAACAGTAACACTGTGTTCGAATATAGGAAAATTAAACACTGTACTTTAATCAAGTGATTTTTTGTACCAAAGTTTGAGAATCACTGGTCTAGATAATATGTACTGGATATTAGAGATAAATGCATTAAAATGTAATATCGGAAATTATCGGTATCGTTTTTTTTATTATCGGTATTTTTTATTTTTTATTTTTTTATTAAATCAACATAAAAAACACAAGATACACTTACAATTAGTGCACCAACCCAAAAAAACCTTCCTCCCCCATTTACACTCATTCACACTCATTCACACAAAAGGGTTGTTTCTTTCTGTTATTAATATTCTGGTTCCTACATTATATATCAATATATGTCAATACAGTCTGCAAGGGATACAGTACGTAAGCACACATGATTGTGCGTGCTGCTGGTCCACTAATAGTACTAACCTTTAACAGTTAATTTTACTCGTTTTCATTAATTACTCGTTTCTATGTAACTGGTTTTTATATTGTTTTACTTTCTTTTTTATTCAAGAAAATGTTTTTAATTTATTTATCTTATTTTATTTTATTCATTTTTTTTAAAAGTACCTTATCTTCACCATACCTGGTTGTCCAAATTAGGCATAATGTGTTAATTCCACGACTGTATATATCGGTTGATATCGGTATCGGTTGATATCGGTATCGGTAATTAAAGAGTTGGACAATATCGGAATGTCGGATATCGGCAAAAAGCCATTATCGGACATCCCTACTGGATATACTTTGGTGTAAATTTTGCTCCACTATCCGCGAATGTCTGCTAACGGTTCATTCGTGGAGGCGTTCCCTTTAGATTGCAAATGATGCATTTAAAGTTCAAGTTAAAGTACCAATGGTTGTCACACACACACTAGGTGTGGTTAGATTAGATAGATATATAGATAGATAGTACTTTATTAAATCCTTCTGGAGAGTTCCCTCAGGAAAATTAAAAAAAGTATCCCCTGCATTTGACCCATCATCCTCACCCCCTGGGAGGTGAGGGGAGCAGTGAGCAGTGATTTAACCCCCAATTCCAACCCTTGATGCTGAGTACCAAGCAGGGAGGTAATGGGTCCCATTTTTATAGGCTTTGGTATGACTCGGCCGGGGTTTGAACTCACGACCTACCAATCTCAGGGCGGACACTCTAACTAGAAGGCCACTGAGCAGGTTGTGTCACCACATGTCGCACAAGTGTGTTAATGTGTGCATGCCACGATTTGATAAAAATAATACTTTATACTACCTTCACTTGTGTTTCCTCTAACCAAGCAACCATGTTGCAATGGCGTTGCCTTTTTGTTCGGAGTTTAAGAGCTAATTTAACTTTGTACTTGCGCATATTGACAAAATATTGTTGTGTAAAATGTAAAAAACACAGAAATATTTTTATTTTATAGATATCAGAAGAAAGAAAGGAAAAAAAGGAGCTGGGAAAGAGGTTGGCAGACGGCAGATAGTAGGATGACCACATATGTACGTCCGTCAATCTGTGACGTCACAAATGCCCCACTGTTGAAAAAAGACTCCAAAACCCAGCGTTCACAGGCATCCAAAACTGCATGCTCGCTCATGCCCAAATGCATGAACCTTATATTTTAACCAAGGCTGCGAAATTAATATTTTTTTAAATCAGATGAATCATATTTTTGACTTAAATAATGATTAATCACAAGTGATTACTCGCTTGCATAATTAAAGAAAGAAAAGACACCAATATTTGTACAAAAAATGCTATTTTATTGTCAGAATGTCATACAATAAAGGTTTTTAAACGTTTTACTTGAATGCATGTCATTTATTTGAACAAAACTTGGTAAAAGTTTTATCTAAACTTCTTTCAGGCTGTTTTTTGGAGTAAAATTTGCCAGTGAGCACATCAGTCTTCTCACTCATCTTTGTACTGATGTATGCTTTGATCTGAGTACTGACTGCATAGCATTTAAAGGAGAACTGCACTTTTTTTGTTTTTGCATTCTAAATATTAAATAAATGCATTCAAAAGTCCGCTTACAATGAAGCCTATGGGAGCCGCTGTATTCCGCCTATAAAAACGCTTAAAAAAACATCCAAACACCTCCATTGAGGTTTTATATACATGATGTAAGTATATATGTAATGTAGTAACAGGCACATTTATAATAACATTTAATATTTACGTATTTTGATCATTTTACATTTTACACGGCTGCAGACTTTATGAGAGCCAACAAACATACTAAAACATCACTTACTGCATAAGGTCTGCTGTCCATTTACATGAAAAATGACCATAATCCTCACAAAGAAATGGCGTGGGGGTTTCTGTGTCGTTCTCGCCATTTTTGGGTCCTAAATGACTGTCAAAGTGTACCAACTTTGTCCACAGAGTTCCTCTGTCCAGGTGAGATGCATGATTTATGATCTACAATAAACGTCCAGGGAGCAAGGAGGCGAGGAAACACCTCGCCAGTCGATGGTGTCAAAATTGTACACAAGCTTGTGATCACACTGCTGCTCTAAATAGTTTCTCTGCATTAGCGCTTATAATAATAATAGCTCTATGTGTCATGGGGCCGATCACGGCTGCCTCGATGTTATCGTGCACTTTGTTTTGTTTGTTTTCATGCGTAAATTGTGACCCGCGAAGAGCTACTGAACATCAGATCAATCACCCCTACGGACTTATTACTGGTCATTTTAGCGTCAGCTGCGGATTTGGTAAATTTTTTTTATCAAAAGAGGGAAACCGCACCAAAGAGGAAAGAGAGCGGGAGCCCTCGTCCGTCTACGCAGACAAGGATTAGGCACGCCCTTACCTGGCATCTTTCTCTCCAACGTCCGCTCACTTGCCAACAAGATGGACGAGCTAGAGTTGCTGATGAAGCTGAACAAGCGGAAGGCCCCCGGGCCGGATGGTGTCTCCCCCTCCACCTTGAGACACTGTGCGGATCAGCTGGCTCCTGTCTTCACTGACATTTTTAACACCTCTCTGGAGCTGTGCCGCGTGCCGTCCTGCTTCAAGACCTCCACCATCGTCCCTGTCCCCAAGAAAGCATGGATCACAGGACTTAATGACTACAGGCTGGTGGCGCTGACGTCTGTGGTCATGAAGTCCTTTGAGCGCTTGGTCCTGCCCCACCTCAAGGACATCACTGCCCCCCTCCTGGACCCACTGCAGTTCGCCTACAGAGCCAACAGGTCTGTGGATGATGCAGTGAACCTGGCCCTCCACTTCATCCTGGAGCATCTGGACTCACCAGGAACCTACGCTAGGATCCTACGCCAGGATCCTGTTTGTGGACTTCAGCTCTGCCTTCAACACCATCCTCCTTGGACTGCTACGAGACAAGCTCTACCAGCTCAGCGTGCCCGACTCCCTCTACAGTTGGATCAATGACTTTCTGACGGACCGAAGACAGGACGTGCAGCTGGGGAAGATTGTCTCGTACAGTCGAACCACAAACACTGATACTCTTCAGGGCTGTGTACTTTCCCCCTGGCTCTTCTCCTTTTATACCAACTACTGCACCTCCAGTCACCAGTCTGTAAAACTGTTCAAGTTTGCGGACGACACTAACCTCATCGGGCTCATCTCGGATGGCGACGAGTCTGCCTACAGGAGAGAGGTGGACCGGCTGGCGTCCTGGTGCAGCCTCAACAACCTGGAGCTGAACGCCCAGAAAACAGTGGAGATGATCATGGACATCAGGAAAGTCACAGCCCCACCATCTCCCCTCAGCCTGATTGACTCTCCCACCCCCGTCTCCATTGTGGACTCCATCCGTTTCTTGGGCACCACCATCACCCAGGACCTCAAGTGGTAGCCGACCATCAGCTCCCTCATCAAGAAGGCCCAGCAGAGGATGTACTTCCTGCGGCAGCTGAATCAACTTAAGGTGCCGACCGAGATGCTGGTGCAGTTCTACTCAGCCATCATCGAGTCCATCCCCACCTCCTCCATCACCGTGTGGTTCCCCGGCGCCACAGTCCTGGACAGCATTGACTGCAGCGCATTGTACGTGCTGCTGAAAAGGTTATTGGCTGCAAGCTCCCATCCCTCCAGGACCTGTTCTCCTCCAGGACCAGGAGGCATGTGGGTCGGATCACAGCTGACTCTTCTCACCCTGGACACAAACTATTCTCCCCTCACCCCTCAGGCAGGAGACTACGGTCCATCCAGACCCACACCTCCCGCCACCTGAACAGTTTTTCCCCTCGGCCATCAGGCACATGAACAATAACAAGATATTATAGCTCAGTTACAGCTCACGTTATTCTATTCTGTGTTATATGTGTTTTATGTTGCACGATTGCACCAAGTCAAATTCCTAGTTTGTGAACCCGTTCTCAAACAATGGCAATAAAAACTATTCTGATTCTGATTCTGATTCTGATTCTGATTCTGATTACAAATACTTAATTAATATTCAAGTCACAAAATGTAAATGGAGTATTGTTGGTGGTTTTTGAATGGTTATTTTTTGGATGTCAAAGGCCAAATAGAAGCCGCTATAAGCGTACTTTTATTAACGTTTATTTACAAGTTAAAATCCATTTTTAAAAAGTCCATCCGTTGTCTTGTCTTTCATAATGATTGTGAACGATATGGCAAAATTCCTAAAAAAGTGCAGTTTCCCTTTAAGGTAAAAGAGCTTGTACGACACGATTAGATTAGATTAGATTAGATTATATAGATTTATTGGTCCCCGTGGGGAAATTAATTTTCACTGCCGTACATTTCAACAATAGACATTACACATCACAAAACAAAAATAACAAAAATACATCATACATGACAAAACACATTTATGGGCTTGTCAGACAGGTCGGCCGGGCTTGCTGTTACGGGCGGCTATAGATGCAGGGATCAGGCTTTTCCTGAGGCGGGCCCTCCGGAATTTGATGGTTCTGTACCTGCGCCCTGATGGTAGTGGGATGATGTATTGGTGTAGTGGGTGAGTGATATCCTGGACTATTGTGTTTGCCAGTCGAGTGATGGACCTGTGGTTTAAATCTGAAATGTTGGGTGTGGGTAGGCCGATGATTTTAGCTGCTATGTTTGTAATGCGTGTGAGTTTGGTCCGGTTGGTTACAGAAAGCATGGTGAAAAAACATGTGGAACAGTACATCAGGATGGGTTGAACAATGCTTTGGTAAAGTAATACCAGGAGATGAGGTGCAACGTATAGTCCTTTAAGTTTTCGGATGGCTGAAAGTCTTTGTTGACTTCTAAGTCTATCTGTGTTGGCCCTGTGATGAGGTGGCGACTTGTCCAGGGTGTACTCCGTCTTCCGCCCTTGTGTAGCTGAGATAGGCTCCAGCACCCCCCGCAACCCCGTAAGGGACAAGCAGGAGAAAATAGATGGATGGATGGAAGTCTATATGTGTTCATGATTAATACGATACAATTTTGTGACTAATCACACGAGTAAATTCGTTATCTTTGACAGTCGTAAATTTAAGGCTTTGGCATTGTTCAACACTTATATCCAACATTGGAACGACAATTATAAGTCAAAAAAGAGGAACATCATCCTAAATGATCAAAAAGTGTGTAAATATACTGTATATTGATTATCAGAATGCCCCCACCACTGACAGGAGGAGATGCAAATATAATAATTTAGTGTTCGTGACTTATCAGAGATGCTACCTCAGTAGAAGCATTTATGTCCCATCTTAAAACTCATTTGTATACTCTAGCCTTTAAACAGACCCCCTTTTTAGACCAGTTGATCTGCCATTTATTTTATTTTCTCCTCTGCCCCCCTCTCCCTTGTGGAGGGGGGGCACAGGTCCGGTAGCTATGGATGAAGTGCGGCTGTCCAGAGTCGGGACCCGGGGCGGACCGCTCGCCTGCATCGGTTGGGGACATCTCTGCGCTGCTGACCCGTCTCCGCTCGGGATGGTCTCCTGCTGGTCCCACTATGGACTGGACTCTCATTATTATGTTAGATCCACAATGGACTGGACTTTCACAATATTATGCTAGACCCACTCGACGTCCATTGCATCCGGTGTCCCCTAGAGGGGGGGGGGGGTGTCCCCCACATCTGCGGTCCTCTCCAAGGTCATTTGCATTGATATCCCACGAGGTTGTTAGTTTTTCCTTGCCCTTTTGTGGGCTCTGAACCGAGGATGTCGTCGTGGCTTGTGCAGCCCTTTGAGACACTTGTGATTTAGGGCTGTATAAATAAACATTGATTGACTGATTGATTGATCAAGGCAAACATTTTTTTGCGGACACTTTGCGTCTTTATTTAGTATGTTTGAAATGTTTGTGCAAACTCGCACAGTTGTGCACACAAATGGCACAATATGAAAATGAGAGGGAGAATCTTTTGTGCTCGACAAACAACATATTTCTTTCACAAATAAAACTATTCTACGTCATCTCTCCAGCGATTCCATATTTGAGCTGATCTGCTGGTATTTGTTTACATGGAGTTCCTTACCATATATGAGATGGACCATATTAATAATATATCTCTTATATGACAAATCTTCTTGCAAAATGCACTTTTTTCCGTCTAAATGAAGCGCACCACCACAGTTGTTGTGCGAAAAACACCAGTCGTGCGGATGGGTTGTCGATATTGCTTTTCTATTTTGCAGAAAATGTGGCAGATATTGTATTTCTGTGCTGTCTACATGTTTCACTAAAATAACAAAACACCACAGGTGGAACCTTCAAATTGTGTGGCGTAAAAATGTGTCTGCAAACATTACTTTGGCGACATGTTGACAAACAGACCATCCAGTAAGCCAGGCCCTGAGCCTCTTCAATTTTGACACAGACAGACAAGACCCAGAAGCCTCATGTTAGGTTTGTGTGCAAAGTGATTCAGATGAATGTTAAAAATAAATAATAAATAATAAAATACTATTATAACACAGTTCAATTGACAAATATTATTATTATTTTTTTTTTTTTTACAACAAGTGTGGCTTTGTTTCAAGCTTAATCGGGGTCTTAAGCAGAATGAAAATTTCAGAACACCCTAGTCCATAACAATTTTTCCCCCACTTTTTAAAATGTATGTCAAAAGATTCTTATACTTTTTTAATCAAACTTGTATTTAATTTGATGAATATTTTGGACTAAAACTAATAGATGGGAAAGAAATACCATATTTTTCGGGCTATAAAACGCACCGGTATTATACCTGCACTCACCAGATTTTAGAATAAATAAATACAAAAAATTATTTTTACATGTATTCGATGCACCAGACTATAAGGCGCAAATACTTACCGATACAAAATAATTTGTAAATGTTTGTTTATTTACATACTTTAACTGTTTCCAAAAGGTGCTTATCACACGTCAATAAAATGGCTAAAACAAAAACAAAACAGAATTCATTGTCATTGACCCACTAACTGCAGAAGCTAACTCTCCAAACAGACTCAATAACTCCATAGGGACGTGTTGGTGAATTTACGAAACTGAAACAAAAATAATTATACGTCTATAATACTAACACAGACACGTGTAAACATGTTAGCATATTAGCTAATGCTACCGATGCTAGTTTGATGCATGAAAATACTCCTACAGACATCACACATGGGACTGTTCAGTTAGTATGAATTGTTTTAGTTATAGTCTAAAACTTACAAACGTTGCTTGGAGTGATGAATGAAGAATTGTTTTGAGCAGAAAAGCTACGGACAAATAGTAGACGAAACAGGACTTATACTTCCGGTTCAAGGCACGAAACAGGAAGTACTTTTTTTTGTTTTGTTCTTGTCCAGCTACTCAGGCAAATCATATGGTTGATGTAGAAGCCCATATTGGCTGTACAGATTTACTTTACAAAAAAGAAGTGTAGGATACTTCTCTTGTTGCCTTATTTGCATCTGCATTTGTTAAATGGATTTATATTATTGTTTGACGCAGCTGGACCGGAGCAGGAGGAGATAGAAGGAGAAAAAAAGGAAGACAGAGGGAGAAATTGCGGGGACAAGAGGGGGATAAGACAGAGAGTCAACAACAACAACAACAACAACAAACACAACAATAACAATAACAACCACAACAACAACAAAACAGCATCAGCAGATACAATATGTACAAATATGATACGAAAAGTGATCGCAAAGAAGCAGTTAGTGAAGTAAATATTAATAACACAGAAATGACAGTGAACATTGTTACACTACAAATGGAGCAATACAAATACCAATAGGACTAGCACTATTGATAATTAATATTAACAATAATTATGAACAATACAATTTTTTTCAAATGCAACACTACATATATGTAATGACAACATTTTCATAATAACAATAGGTTAAGCTTTGTCAGTGTGCCGTGTGTTACCCAGTTTCCCCTAGGGAAACAACGTTAATATGTCATGCATGTGATTAAATGCATGACTTGTGCTTGTATATGTACAGTATGTGTATGTGTATGTTTGTACAGTGAATGTGCGTGTGGATGTATGTACCGTGAGTGTGTATGTAGGTACTGTATTTATGTATGTATGTGGGAGCGTAGGTACCTACAGCATGTATGTGGGTAAGTACCAATGTGTGTGTGTGCGTATGTATGTATTAATGAACGAATATACGTATGTGTGTATATATGTATGCATAATTGTGTGTCCCGCAGATGGACGGGAAGACCGCCCATGCCCCACCAGCAACCGTGCCCCCACGAGCCCATCCCCCATGAATTAGCGACACCGTTTTTCAAGCCGTAGGTTTCAAAGCGTAAACAAAAACCCAGCGGCTTATAGTCTGGAAAATAATTGAGTGAGTTTTGTAATAGAATAGTTCCACATTTACAATAACAGGATTCAATCATTTGTTTACCAGCACAACACTGCACACCATGGGAGACAATCAAAATGTATGGAGAAATTTTTCATCATATTTTTATCAATAACATAGCAGGAAGGGGCTAGGAATAAGTTTGTGGTAAAACGTCATGTGAAGCGCCCTGTCTTTCATTCATTTACATTTTACATACGCTTCTTCATTCAAAATGGGGCCATCACGGATCGTATGGCCATATGCACAGTGTGGGACGGCTCTCGTCTCACCTGCTAGTGATGTGTGGATCAATACTGACATGTCGACACCACTGATATCAGCTCTTTATGCTCTAATATCGAGTCTCAAAATCAAAATATCGATACTTTTGATACTTCAGTTATTTGAGATAATTGTATATAATTAAGAGGACCACAGTGTAAAGTAACTAAATCACTGACATCTTATCTAAATGAAACACGATTGGTGGGAACTCATTTCTGGTCGGTAAGTACGTATACAGTGCAGCGGCACACTGTGCTGTGCTAAGCCAGTCTGTCATTTGTTCTTTCAAGAAAATGTATGGCAATTAAAATAAGTCCCTCAATATTACAAAATACCAAATGCATGTGTGCTTTTATCGTCGGCTATTTGGAGACACTACTTACATTGTTGAATATAAATAAGACAATGCCATCATTTGTTTCGCCCTGTGATTTTATATTGTTTGGAAATGATTCCTAAAGAGTAAACTTGAAATAAACAATTTTTTAATATATTACCAGACACATTAGGTATATTTGCACAAAGTATCTTTATTGGATTGGTATCGCCAATACCAGCCTGAATTTTACTCGATATCGTATCGGAAAGAAAATCAATGGCATTGCACATCACTATCATCTGCCTACCCTGATGGCACAGCCCTGCCTCACTGTACCTAATTGTGCAGACATGTCATCACACATTATCACCGTCTCTGGGCTTAATGCAAATTGCTTGAAAATATCACTTTTATGGATTATTCAAGCATGAACAAAAAGATAAGACCCTAGTTTGGACATTAAATTGGAAATAAATCAGTAACGTGTGTTCAGTGCGTAAAAACACATCCTCCTCGGAATGAGAGGAAGCATATTTTACTCATTTAGAGCGGCTCAATGCTACAGCGCCTGCACCCTGTGAATTTGTCAGGCAGCCCCCATTTCCCCAAGAACAGCTGCTATTTATCAGATTTCCTCATTAGGGTTGACTCATTACCTCATTGTACAGGCTTTGGCAGACGTATTACATGGCTTCCTAAAACAGCTGACTACATGTTGGGATGAGTAACATCTGCCTACAGAGAGTTCCATCTATTTTCTACCGCTTGTCCCTCCCGGGGGTCGTGGGGGGTGCTGGAGCCTATCCCAGCTGCATTCGGGCTGAAGGCGGGGTACACCCTGGACAAGTCGACCTATTGAGAGTTATAGCCGCTAAGTTGAAATATGTACAGTATACATTATTTAGCTATTCATTTATGGAAGTGTATATTTGCTGCTCGGTGTTTTTCAGTGTGCGAGTGAAAGAAGAGAAGTTCACCCCAAGCGTCCTCCACCGCATGTACACACGATGAGGTTGTAAGAACACCACAGCCCCTTAGTGATGTTTTAATCCTTGGAGGTGAAGGACTTAAGAAATCTTGCTCATTTCACAGATGGTTTAAAATAGATTAGTGTGGAGCAGCAGCTCTCTGAGAAGAGCTGACCCACCAGGCTCCCTGTGCAGCTGCCAAAAGCCTGCGCCTGATGCTCACCAGTGCCTTCCAAAAGTCCGGCAAGGTTAAACTCAAACTTAAGCGTCCTCAAAACATGCCAACATTATTTTATCCTTTAGTATTTTCTTTATCCGTTTGCTTCATCTAACATTTGATGGGTTGTGGTTTTGATTGTGACTACCGTGTGACCTTTGAGCTGGGTTTACACTCCAGGTCCTAATGCCCAATTCCAGTTTAGTGCCTATGTATTGATTTTTGGACCGTAGTTTGAAACCTCTAGTGTTGAACAAAATTCATTATGGGAGGCTACACTTCCAATTTCTATATGTATATATAAAACTATTTTTTTTAGTATTTCCATTAGTAAACAATGGAAATATAAATAATCCCCAGATTGAAACTATAGCAATTATAAAACCTTCATTAACTGTAAAGGCAAAGTTTTACATTTTATTTGGTCAGTAATCTTAATCATTAAATCAATAAAATATGATATCAACAGCTGGGTTATTTTCTAGAGATGTCACAATTAATAGATATATTAATTTATATTCCTAAAATTCAACTACTTTAATTTGTGCTTGGCAAGTTGGCCTTCCGGAAGACAGGTATCGATCCAAAATCATTTCAAAAGGAAATTAATCGATTTTATTGATACTAGAAAAAATAAATATGAAGCTTAGCACTTTTAATGATAAGAAGGTTAAACATCTCAAGTCTGTTCACCCGACGCCATCAGTCATCAAAACAAGAAGGGCGGATACATACGGTGGCTGAGAAAGGTCACAGCAAATGCAAACACCACAAGACGATATCATAAAGCCCAACAACTTTCAGCCACAACACAATTTTAAGCCACAAAGGATGTGACGGACACATCGGAAGTTTTGCAGAGCAAGTTTTTCCCGACAGACCAAGCTGAGGCCGAAGGTAAAAAACAGTATGATGAACAAAGTATGGTATATTAGTATTATTGAAAAATCACAGGAAGAATAGCTACTTCTAAAACCTAATACAACTTGGAAACGTTCCAAGGATTGATTTACTGCAAATATTGGATATTAAGACATAGGGCTGCAGCTACTGATTATTTTAGTAATCAAGAAATTTACTGATTAGTTGGTTCAATTAATAAAGTAATAGGAAATTACACTCATTACAGTCTCAATTCATATTTTAGATGGGCTCAACAATTAATCGTTATATAGATAATGTGATCCTTAGATTCAACTACATCGATTTGTGCTCGGCAAGTTTGCCTTCCCAAAAGATATATATCGATCTAACATCGTTTTAAAAGGCAATCAATCGATTTCATCGTTTCTAGAAAAAGGAAAACTGTAGATTTAAGAACAGCAGATTTTATATGAAATTTAACACTTTTAATATTAAGGACATTAAACCTTACACAAGCCCGCCATCAGTCATCAAAACAAGAATGTCGGATAGCTACAGTGACCGAGAAAGGTCACAACAAATGCAAATCCACAACACAATACCATCCATCCATCCATTTCTACCGCTTGTCCCTTTTTGGGGTCGCGGGGGGTGCTGGCATACCATAAAGCCACAACAACTTTCAGCTACAGAACGATTGACAGACACAACGAAAGTTTCACCGGAGGACCAAGTAGCTGAGGTAGAAGATTGAAAACAGTGTAATGAACATAGTACCTGTATATTAGTATTATTGAAAAAGTTATTTATGACTGAAAAAGTGGCCACACTTCACTTACTTATCCAAATTTGTTAATTTCACTGTTTTCAACTTTCCGTCCCAGCCATTGTGGTCTGTCGGCAAACTTGTCAGCTGTCACTTTCGTTCCATTTTTATGTTTTGACTTATAGTTGTTGTGTTGTGGCGTTTGCATTTGTTGTGACTTTTCTCAGCCGCTGAAGCTGTTTAATAAAATGAGATTAGTAGCAGGTCAAACCACTGCTCATTTAACCTGAAAAGATTGGGATGAGATCAGAGCGGTACATGAATGTTTAATTGTATGTTGCATGTTTACCTCAAACCAGGTTTTCACAGGGAAACTAAAAAAAATTATCATGTACAAGCTATAATTTTATATATATATATATATATATATATATATATATATATATATATATATATATATATATATATATATATATATATATATATATATGTATATATATATATATATATATGTATATATATATATATATATACTACTACTAATCTCATTTTATTAAACAGCTTCAGCGGCTGAGAAAAGTCACAACAAATGCAAACGCCACAACACAACAACTATAAGTGAAGTGAATTATATTTATATAGCGCTTTTCTCTAGTGACTCAAAGCGCTTTACATAGTGAAAGCCAATATCTTAGTTACATTTAAACCAGTGTGGGTGGCACTGGGAGCAGGTGGGTAAAGTGTCTTGCCCAAGGACACAACGGCAGCGACTTGGATGGCGGAAGCGGGAGTCAAACCTGCAACCCTCAAATTGCTGGCACGGCCACTCTACCAACCGAGCTATGCCGCCCCAAGAATATATATATATATATATACATATATGTATAAAAGTGACAGAGGTGTAAGGTGACAGGTTATTGCACATTATTCCATTTCACAGTCCAACCTCTAAAGGCTTAGTGGCCACATGCGTGGACAGCACCTTTTAGCTCTTCTTTCCAAAATTGTGTACACTACTGAATTGAGGTCTTATGGCCGCTTATGTGGACACTTATACTGCCATCTGGTGGTGTCAGAAGAGTATAACATACAATGGAATTTGGAAAAAAAAAGTGTAACAATAAGAGTTAGCATGTCACTAAACATGAAGTACACGTTTTTGTACTTATGGACTAAGTACATCATATCAAAAGATGATTCTTAGTTTTTATTCTAATTAGGGTCCAATAAGCCCAAATAGCAAAGAGAGAAAAAAAAAAGCATGTAAACAAACAGCTTGGGCCTTAATGGACTTATCAGAGGCCATTTGGGATATGTTGCACAGTCCAACAGTATTGCACATTACAGTCCGAAAAATAAAAAGACATGACACATGAGGACATGACAGACACATTGTGCTCACTCAGGGCCTGTTTAATGCTACTATGACTCTTGGGTAAAAACTTTATTTTTGTCTATTTGTGCCAGCTTTTAGCACCCTATAGCGTCTGTTCGAGGGTAGCAGTTCTAGGTGGCAGTGCCCGGGGTGGGATGGATCTTTCAGGATACTCTGTGCTTTCCTGAGACAACGGGAGCTGTACAGGTCAGCCAGGGAAAGGAGGGTGCATCCGATGATCTTCTGGGCGGTGTTTACAACCCTCTGGAACGCCTTTCTCTCTGCAGCCGTGCAGCTGCCGAACCACACGCAGATGCAGTAGGTCAGGATGCTCTCAATAGAGCACCGGTAGAAGGACACCAGCAGTTCCTGTGAGTGGTGGTTGTTCCTGAGTATTCTCAGGAAGTGCCGTCTCTGGTGTGCCTTCTTGATGGTAGCCGTGGTGTTGGTGCTCCAGGTTAGGTTGTCGTCCAGGTGGACTCCCAGGAAGCGGATGTCGGAGGACCTCTCCACGCAGCCACCGCTGATGACCAGGGGCAGGATGTCCGTTTTTTTCCTCCTGAAGTCTATGACCAGCTCCTTGGTCTTGGAGGTGTTCAAGGCCAGGTTGTTTACTGTGCACCACTCCGACAGCTTCTCCACCCCGTCCCGATATGCAGCCTCGTCTCCCCCCGAGATGAGCCCCACTACGGTGGTGTCATCCGCAAATTTGATGACAGAGTTGGAGTGGGCAGGTGTGCAGTCATATGTGTAGAGGGAATAGAGTAGTGGGCTCAGCACGCAGCCTTGTGGAGAGCCGGTGCTGAGGTATAGGCTCGATGACATGTGGCGGCCCATCTGCACCCTCTGGGAGCAGTTGGATAAGAAGTCCTTAATCCACATGCAGATGGAGTTCGATAGACCCAGGTCTGACAGTTTTGGTATTATGGTGTTAAATACCGAACTATAATCCACAAAGAGCAGACACACGTAGCTCCTCCCCGTCTCCAGGTGACACAGAGAGGAGTGTAGGGCTGTGGCGATGGCGTCCTCTGTGGACCTGCTGGCTCTGTAGGCAAACTGGTGTGGGTCGAGCTCGGGAGGGAGGACTGAGGTGATATGGGTCCGTACCAGCTTCTCGAAGCACTTCATGGCTATAGGTGTAAGTGCGACTAGACGGTAGTCATTCAGGCAGCTGATGGAGTTTGTCTTCGGCACTGGGATTATTGTGGAGGTCTTCTGGCATGATGGGATGACAGCCTGAGAGAGGGACTTGGTGAATATCTCAGTAAATACCCCAGCCAGCTGGTCCGCACAGTCCCTCAGTACCTGTCCCGGGACCCAGGGCCGGCCCGTGGCATAGGCCGTATAGGCAAATGCTAAGGGCGCCGTCCATCAGGGGGCGCCACGCCAGTGCCACAAATGTTGGAGAGAAAAAAAGAAAAAGAAAAAAGTTGGTACTATTATTTCTAAATACAAAAAATAATCCCACGTTAATTAAAATGCAAAGTAAAGCCTATTTAATAGAAATATTATTTGTTACAACATTACCCCCCCTCTCCCCCCGCACGGTGCGCTCCCTCCCTTCCCGTATCATGACTCTTTTTGGACATTACCACATCAAAAAATCAACACAAGATGTCAAAACGGCCAAAACTGTCAGGTGCCCAGGGAAGAAAAAAGAGAAAAGAAGAGGAGGAGAAACGAGAAAAGACAGAGGTAGCAGGTAGGTGAGCCGAACATGAAATTATTTGTCTGTTACAGAATGTGATAGTAACCCGGCTTTTTAGCATTAAGCTAATGTCACATGATTCGGCAATTGCTAATCAATAAATAGCTAGTTCTGTTTTAACGTCGGGTTAATATTGTGGAGGGGGCTAAATTGTTATGGAAAATAATAATGTAACGTTAGGTAATTACAGTACTCCCACCTTACATTTTTCAGGGACATTTGTATTAGATCTTTTAAGCAGCTGTTTTTTGTTTACATTGTTATTGCCTTCTGGTTAGCTATGTTTGCCCTGCAGGTAATAGTCACTTTTCCACCCCTTTATATATTAGGTATAGTTGTAAGTAAAAAAAAAAAAGGTCAAAGACAAAGCTATTCGGTTTCTTGTGAGTATATACACTTCACTGCCGATGTGGGGGGGGCGCCACCTAAAATCTTGCCTAGGGCGCCAGATTGGTTAGGGCCGGGCCTGCCGGGACCCCATCTGGGCCCGTAGCCTTCCTCGGGTTCACCGCCCTCAGCGTGCGCCTTACCTCATGCTCCTCCAGTATAAGGGTACGGCTGCTGTGGGTGTTAGGTGGGGGTGTGACGGGCGCAGGTGTCTTTCTCTCAAATCGGGCGAAGACGCTGTTTAGCTCCTCCGCTCGAGAGGCGTCGCCGTCAGCCGAGGAGTTACTGGGTCTGAAGTTGGTCATGTGTTGTATTCCTTGCCATACCTCCTTGGTGTTGTTGCTCTGAAGGTAGTCTTCCTTTCTCCTCGTGTGCTCGGCTTTTGCCTCTCTGATACCCCTCTTCAGATTGGCTCTGGCAGCACTGTAGAGTGCCTGGTCCTGCGCTTTGAAGGTACTTTCTCTCTCTTTGAGTAAGCCCTGTACTTCTTTTGTCATCCAGGGCTTCCTATTGGCGTGGACCCGGATGCGCTTGTCCACTGTGACAGTGTCTATGCAGTGTTTGATGTACCCCAGGACCGCTGCTGTGTACTGCTCCAAGTCTGAGTTTTCAAAAACTGACCAGTCTGTTGTTTCAAAGCAGTCCTGCAGCTGTTCCATGGCTCCCTCCGGCCATGTTTTGACCGTTTTGGTTGTGATAGGAACACTCCTTATTGGTATGTAAGCTGGAAACAGAAGCAGGGACATGTGGTTAGACTTGCCTAGTTGAGGTAGTTGTTTGGCTCTATACATACTTGCCAACCCTCCCGGATTTTCCGGGAGACTCCCGAAATTCAGCGCCTCTCCCGAAAACCTCCCGGGACAAATTTTGTCCCGAAAATCTCCCGAAATTCAGGCGGACTCAGGTCCTCCACAATATAAAAAAGCGTACCTGCCCAATCACGTTATAACTATAGAATGATGGAGGGCGAGTTCTTGGTTTCTTATGTGGGTTTATTGTTAGGCAGTTTCATTGACGTCCTCCCAGCGTGGCAACAACACACAACAACAGCAGTCACTTTTTTGTATACCGTAAAGCAGTTCGTCTGCCGTAAACAGCAATGTTGTGACACTCTTAAACAGGACAATACTGCCATCTAGTGCATTTGATGAAAGCACTTTTGTGCGTGCCACACATCAATGTATCATCAGAGAGGGTGTTCAGCATGGTTCGAAAAATAGTGACAGAGAATAGAACAAGGATGGACAATTCAACCCTTAACTCAACAATGAGTAGATAAGTGTTATGTGTGTGTATATGTGTAAATAAATGAACACTGAAATTCAAGTATTTATTTTATATATATATATATCCATCCATCCATCCATTTTCTACCGCTTATTCCCTTTTGGGGTCGCGGGGGGCGCTGGAGCCTATCTCAGCTACAATCGGGCGGAAGGCGGGGTACACCCTGGACAAGTCGCCACCTCATCGCAGGGCCAACACAGATAGACAGACAACATTCACACTCACATCCACACACTAGGGCCAATTTAGTGTTGCCAATCAACTTATCCCCAGGTGCATGTCTTTGGAGGTGGGAGGAAGCCGGAGTACCCGGAGGGAACCCACGCAGTCACGGGGAGAACATGCAAACTCCACACAGAAAGATCCCGAGCCCGGGATTGAACCCAAGACTACTCAGGACCTTCGTATTGTGAGGCAGATGCACTAACCCCTCTGCCACCGTGAAGCCCATATATATATATATATATATATATATATATATATATATATATATATATATATATATATACATATATATATATATATATATATATATATATATATATATATATATATATATAATACAAAAATATATATATATATACATATATAATAAAATAAATAAATATATATATATATATATATATATATATATATATATATATATATATATATATATATATATATATATATATATATATATAGCTAGATATCACTGAACGTCAAGTATTTCTTATATATATATATATATATATATATATATATATATATATATATATATATATATATATATATATATATTACTCCTCCCCTTTTAGCCACGCCCCCAACCAAGCCGCCCCTTCGACCACGGCGTCTTCGTCTCCGCCTCTGCCTTGCCGAGAACGGTAGCCACGGTGCTCCAGGGCTACTTGCTAGCTCCTCTGGGATGCTGTGTCGACTCGTAAAATCCACCGAAATAGTCTGGTCAGACCGCAATCCAATCTCCAACAAATCGTTTCGGCTGTACATAACCTTCGCCCAGCAGGTTGCTGTCTGGGCTAGTAATAAACTATATAAAAACAATATAAACAATGCACCTAAGGGGACACACGCTCTGCGTAGGGCTTCGCGATCAGTCGGCGGGGGCGGACGTTTTGCGTGAAAAAGGGCATTCAAATTTAAATTATTGAATGACAACTATGCAATATACAATTTTACCTCAAACGTATTCCTGGCCTCGTCACGCTCTGTCACTGATTAGAATATGAAATCAAATTTTCCATCTTCACGTCCGGTGGTTCTGTGGCGGGCGTACTTGGCTTGCAAAGCAGATAGGTCATAGGTTCGGATCTCAGTCGGTGTTTAAGTTATGGTATGTTTTTTAAAATTATGTTTTATTGATCTTAAAATTGTTTAATAATAAAACTTCAGCAAAGACATGCACCTGGGGATAGGTTGATTGGCAAAACTAAATTGGCCCTAGTGTGTGAATGTGAGTGTGAATGTTGTCTGTCTATCTGTGTTGGCCCTGCGATGAGTGGCGACTTGTCCAGGGTGTACACCGCCTTCCGCCCGATTGTAGCTGAGATAGGCTCCAGCGCCCCCCGCGACCCCGAAGGGAATAAGCGGTAGAAAATGGATGGATGGATATTAATAAAAAAAAGTGGACAGTTACAAAATCATGATTGCAGCTATGTTAAATAATATTACATGTGATGGTTCTACTTCAATGAAAGCTTTTATTATGTGTATGGTGCTGGGATAACCATGATTTCAGCCTCTTAAAGTTTCACTTGGACAACCAATTTTTGACCAAATCCTAGTTACGGCCCTGCTAATACGCAGTCATACACTCCCTCTGAGCTCATTGTAAACACACATGGCGTCGATATTGTGGGACTTCTTTACCCTTTTAGAGAAAGACTTTTCGCGTGCTATTTGCACTAAATACTCTGCAAAAATTCTGCAAGAAGGAAAAAAAACATCGAGATTCAACACATCAAACTATATCAGCCACATGAAATACCACCATTTTTATGACAGTATTTTGAAAGCCAATTAAGACGCCTGCTGCTAAAGAAGCTGCCCCGAACCCAAGGCTTGTTGCTATCAGAGCTGCGTCTGAAAAGTGCAAAAACTGTGACAGCAATTCCAGACACAACCTTAGGGCTAAAGCGATATGTGATTTAATTATGAAAATGATTGCGCTGGACAACCAGGCCATTAGTATTGTTGAAAATACTGACTTGGAGTCACGGTTTGTATTTCTGAGCCACTGCTATTTTTCAGATATTTTCCAGCGAAATACAACCTGATCACCATACTCCTGCATACTAGTTGGATATAAGCATGATAGTTGGATATAAGGATATACACTACTGATTCATGGACATGTGATGTACCCTGTTGTAGTCGTGATGTCATCATTTGTTAGGACAAATCTGCAGGTGCAGTTTGACATATCAATCTTTGTTTAAGTATTTCTTACCCCCAGGTATGCACAGATAAACTATCGGTTATCTGTGTCGTTTCGGTCCTGAGAAGCAGGAACATTTTGGTATCGTCTTGGAAAGAAATCGTGCATCCCTAAAACTGTGTATGTTTTTTCTTTGTTCAGGGTCAAAAAGTACCGATTTGGTCGTAATATGGGTTAAATTGTAAATGATAACTATCCCTAGTAGTGACTTTGTTGTAGCAAAATGAAGCTGTTTCCTGAGCAACGTGTGTACTGAGCAGCCAGGACAAACATGTGTATACAGCCTTCATTGCTTCACCACCACTACGTCACATTAAGTTCAAATAACAGCTTTGAAGGAGTCATATCATTATTAACTCTTCCTTGTGGTCTACATAACATGTAATGGTGGTTCTTTAGTCAACGTTTTGCATAGATTAGGTTTTACAGACCATCTTCAAGCCACTTTCTGACTGTCTCTTCAGAATGTGCTATTTTGTGGGCGATCTTATTTGCCTGCCGAAGTCTTCCTCCAGGCCAGTTAAGCCCCTTTCGACTGCGTCTTTACCCAGTCAGCCATGTTGTCATTTTTGGCGCTTCCATATGGAGTCTACTGACAGATAAAAGTTAGACTTATACGCTACTTTTAATTAGAAACGGCAACAGCGGAAGATTCACTTGTACCTGCCAGTCTGTCTCACAACAGGAGGATAGAGGAAAATAAGGACTTTATTGACTACGACTCTGGACTACAACTGAATAGAAAAGTTAGAGTCGTGCAAAGCTCTCCGGGTAAACCTCTACCATATATGGAGATATCCGCTGACGTAAGGCAAAATATCTCACTAAAGTCTCAAATTTCAAACGGCTCTTTTGGAACATGTCTGGAAGAAGGTAAGATTGTTTTTTAAATACGGCCACCATGCCTCCATGGTTTGATTTTGAAATTTCAGGACTTATGGGGATCCCAAACACACAAAAACAGGCACCAACAGGTAAGAAAAGTTGGTTTTATATAAAACCTTATCAATGTTGTCATAATAATCTTCTTTTTCATGACTGGTACATTTACGTGGCGTAATCACTTTGAAAGGCCAAAAAAAACTAACAAAAAAAACTGTACCGTAGATGATCCACTGTATTTGCTTTTTTTTTCATATTTGGATATTTATTCAGCTGGTCTTCATGACCTTATATCTGATCTGTAAACTTACACTGAAGTAATTTTGGAAGACTGTTTTAAATTTTTCAAATATGATTGAGATGTGAGTTGTATGATATACCATTATAATTATTACCAAAACAATTAGTTCATTGAAAAAAACTATTTGATTTTACTATTACATATGTAGGTACGGTACATCCAAACTAAGCCATATTCATTATGGTTGTGGTATTAGTTCATTTTGAACATGCAGTTGATTGGCAACACTAAATTGGCCCTAGTGTGTGGATGTGAGTGTGAATGTTGTCTGTCTATCTGTGTTGGCCCTGCGATGAGGTGGCGACTTGTCCAGGGTGTACCCTGCCTTCCGCCCGATTGTAGCTGAGATAGGCTCCAGTGCCCCCCGCGACCCCAAAGGGAATAAGCGGTAGAAAATGGATGGATGGATACAGTTACATTGTGGTACATCACATATGTACAGTTTGACATTTTAACATGTATGGAAAGGGTAGGAAGAATTCATCCCCAATAGCAATTTCTAACACATTTGTTTGTCTAACACATGCTTAATATGTAACACAAACAAATAAATAAATAAGCTATAAAGTTCTTATGAATAAACATTTGTTGTGATTCACATAATGAGATACATAATATTGTCTAATTTTTCAACAAGGTTAAAAATGTTTTAGCTTAGAAGAATTATTCTCTCTTTTGCTTTGAGTTTGAATTGTTTCTTAAGCGACATCATAATAGTACATTGTTTGACTTCTTTGCTTAATCCATTCCATAATTTAGTTCCAAATTGTCTCCAGTTCTTGTTTGCCGCCTTTTTGCCACTACTTCTCCTGTTTGATCGCAGGCTCCCTCACCTGTCCCTGATTGGAAATTAGAACACACCTAAGCCACAATATATATTTAGCGCTGTATACGTGTGTTTGCCAAGCTTCACATATTGTTAAAGTTAAATTAAGTTAAAGTACCAATGATTGTCACAGGTGTGGTGAAATTTGTCCTCTGCATTTGACCCATCCCCCTGTTCACCCCCTGGGAGGTGAGGGGAGCAGTGAGCGGCAGCGGTGGCCGCGCCCGGGAATCATTTGGTGATTTAACCCCCAATTCCAACCCTTGATGCTGAGTGCCAAGCAGGGAGGTAATGGGTCCCATTTTTATAGTCTTTGGTATGACTCGGCCCGGGTTTGAACTCACGACCTACCGATCTCAGGGCGGACACTCTAACCACAAGGCCACTGAGCCTGTGGTTGATATTGCTCCCTGTTGGTTAATTAACTTCTTACCCAGTTCAAGACCAGGATGCTGTACTGTTCGAATGGTATTGTATTGTATTGTAGTAAATGATTTTGTTAAGTCCATAAATACTGCAGCTGCACACTGTTTATCTTCGTGGTAATTTTCTCTGTTATTTCATTTTATGTCATCGATGAAACGTCAGCTATTATCTGTATTGGATAAACATGTGAATTGGGGCATATGAGATGTAAATTTGGTTTAAAACAATATGGCAGATTGGTAATCCAATGGGAACAATATTTAAGTCAGTCAATGTTTCACGCACAGACACGTTGCAACACACACACACACAAACACACATGCACGCACACACGCACGCACGCACGCACACACACACACACACACACACACACACACACACACACACACACACACACACACACACACACACACACAGACTCACAAACACACACGCACACACACACACACGCACATGCATGCACACATATAACGCTCACAATTTATTGTATTTCTGTATGCAGTAGAGCAGGGGTCCTCAAGTACAAATCTTGAAGGTCCACAAATGTTTTTTTTTAAACAGGCTGGGTCCGTTTATTATCGGTCAAGCTTATATAGTAGCAGGAGGTAAGTAGTTTAACATTTTCTTAAAATTAACAAAAATAAAATAAATATCCAATAAAATACATGAAATATTTTCTTTGAAACAAAAATAAATAAGAACTTTGAAAAAATGTGTCCTCTGCATTTGACCCATCCCTTGATCACACCCTGGGAGGTGAGGGGAGCAGTGGGCAGCAGTGGCGCTGCGCCCGGGAATCATTTTTGGTGATTTAACCCCCAATTCCAAGCCTTGATGCTGAGTGCCAAGCAGGGAAGAATGCTGGTATGAGCTTTTAAACATAACCCGTTAACTGCTGCCAATCAAATGGTGAATAAGATACTCTTTAGGGTTCATATGTTTGTAAATCTGACTGTGATGAAGTCAGTGCCTCACCAGCCATCAACCTCACCGCACGTTACTGCTCTGTTGCTATTTGTTGTTAGATTTAACAAAAATCTTGCTTGATGTTTCATATGACTTTTTCAGCCTCGTGATTTCTTTTTTTCTTAGCTCTGAATCATGAGGAAATGTCTCTTCAAATTCGCGGTGCTCTTTCAGATAGTGACGTTTCAGATTTTCACTTTTCACCAGAGCAACAGTACTGTTGCATATTAGACACATTGGTCTGGTACTTGCAATAGGTAGGATGAAAACATATTGCTCTGTCCATTCTTCCTTGAAACGTCGGTTTTCCCTGTCCACCTTTCTTTTACCAGCCTGAGCCAACTTGGGGCATGCCATTGTGATTTGATTCACATTCAGTGACTGACGAGTGAACAGTTAGCGAAGTAGCGATACGAGACAACTGTGTGCCTGCAGCGAAAGGTTCCATGCACTGTGCACTGCACATGTGTATGACCCAGGTGGTAACAGCCTATCAGCGCGTCGTTGTGATCGAGATGACAACCCATACCCCGGAATTAGCCAATCAGAGTGGCGTTCTCTCGCTCTCTCTCTCTCTCTCTCTGAGAGAGAGAGGGACGGAGTGAGTGAGACACGAGAAGTGTAAACGAAACGTGGAGATATTTGACTAAAAACAACGAAGAACGTTGACTTGCGCTAGCGATAACTCACAGATGAATACAATTATTATATTTATTATAATAATTATAATTATAATAATTAAAAAAGAAAAAAAAAAAACTTTTTTATTTTTTATTTTTTTTACTATAATTCGTGCTGGGTCCGGACGGACACGTCGCTGGGTCCGGACATGGACCGCGGTCCGCCTGTTGAGGATCACTGCAGTAGAGCATCCATCTATCCATTTTCGCGGGGGGTGCTGGAGCCTATCTCAGCTGCATTCGGGCGGAAGGTGGTGTACACCCTGGACAAGTCGCCATCTCATCGCAGGGCCAACACAGATAGACAGACAACATTCACACTCACATTCACACACTTGGGTCAATTTAGTGTTGCCAATCAACCTATCCTCAGGTGCAGGGGTGCCGAAAAGGGGGGGTAAAGGAGACGGATTCTAGGGGCCCATGATGTAGGGGGGCCCAGAGAGGCCCCTAATGATGATGAAATTATAATACAGAAAAAATAATGACACTGTGTTGGGGGCCCTGTAAAGATTCTTTTCATGGGTCCCAAAATCCCTAGCGGCGCCCCTGCCCAAGTGCATAAGCAGTGGTTCTCAAACATGTTTCACCAAGTACCACCTCAGAAAACATTTGGCTCTCCAAGTACCACCATAATGACTAACATTAAAATACAGTGGTGTAGTTGGCCTATGTATTCATTAAAAACAAGGCATAGGTTATATTTAACAAGTATATTTAATGTATTTGGTCACTGTAACATTACACACACTTTGAACAGTAACACTGTGTTTAAATATTTCAATAAGTGATTATTTGACGTACCACTAGATGAAGCCCACCTTCTACATTTTGAGAATCACTGCAGTAGAGTTTTCTCTTAAAACCAAAAGTTACATGGAGGAAGAGATAACAACTTAATCACATAAATGCTTGGTAATAACCCATTAAATTATGTTGTAAATGGGAATAAAGATGTGCATAATATCCAACCATCCATCCTGCATTCAGGCAGAAGCCTGGGTACACCCTGGACAAGTCGCCACCTCATCACAGGGCAAACACAGATAGACAGACAACATTCACACTCACGTTCATACATTAGTGCCAATTTAGTGTTGCCATAATAATGGAATTTATTTCCTCTTATCATTTATTGTTTTAAGGGTCTTCGAACAATGATTAAATAAACTACCTGAAACAACATAATTAAATGATGTAAAAACCTTTAAAAAAAAAAAAATCATGAAAATTAATGACATAGAGTGCTATATTCTGAATTATAGTTTAGAATACAGAGCAATGTGCCAGTGTGCTGATGGTTGTATTATTTTTTTCCATGTGAATTTTTTTGTGAAAGCGATTCTGCAAAAACAGTTTTCACAAAACGTTGTTGTATTGGTGTAAAGACCATTGAAGATTTTGGTGCAGACCTGGACAAAGGAGAGCATCCAGACATAAGACGAATCTGCTGGAAAATATATATTTTTTAGCACGCATTCTTCATCTTTTCATTGTACAAATGCTCAAAATATTTGGCTGTGGGAAACAAAACTGCATTATTTTGTGTACTGAACAAAAACAATGCACTTTGACTCAGTGGCAACAAGAGCCACCATAACGTCATGTTTTATGTTCTTGGCCAATAGACATTGGACACAATGCATCCAAGAAACGCTTCATGTAATGAAATAAAGGAGTGAATCGGACTCAGCGTGGTATTTTGAAAAGGCCAAGCCTGCTGCTAGGACTGGACTGAGCCCGAATAGGCCTGACACAATCCTGGCAAGGCTGAAAAGACCCAGTTTGGACTTCATGTGGAAAGACAATAGGCCAGGATGAAAAACAAGACGGCGTTTTGTTGAACCTGTCATTCTTTGGAGCATCGCTCTGCCGATAGCCTAGCGACCATCTGAATGTTATTTGTGCTTTTTTGACCCATATTTGTGACAGCTTCCACAAAGAAGACTGAGACAATGCAAGGGTGTCTCCAAAGGAAGGACAGGCCAAACCATCTTGGAGACACTTCTTTCTAACTGAACTAGCTCCAATGCTGACATCAGAGCTCAAAGGCATCGACTCCTTTCGACAATGCAGTGAAGAGTTATTCATTATGAAAATTGTTGTCATTTACAGTAGATAGTATTCTGTGAGAAAATCAAAGAAAAGCACATAAATGTGTGACGTTTAAAACTGCACTATATAAGGCATGGCACACATACATGATTAGCGATGATGAGCGATATAGCAGAATAGTCCCGCTTAACAGGTGGCTTGCTAAATTTTGCAGAGAACAAGGATATAACTTTACAGAGAAATGGCCCTCTTTCTGGGGAAAACCGGGACTGCTGAGGATGGACAGTCATTACCCTGACCAAGAAGGCGCTATCATTCTTACTATGAACATAGATTACTGTTTGAGTCTCACTTGATAAGTTACATTAGAGCAGGCTCGGACGTAGGCAACTTGAGAGCCTTTTAGCCCAGGTGAAGAGTCAGTTAAACTACAACTAACCTGCACAGGCTGAAAAAGGACATAGATCACTTCCTGGGAAACTCAACTCATCAAGCAGTTGTTTGTAATTTTAGGACCATCAGTGCTAAATATCATTTACTTATCAATCTCCTCTGGTGCTGTTCCTTTTGCATAGTAGTAGTTATTCATCCTCTGCTTAAAAGACCTAACCTCAACTCTGACGTCCTGCTAAACTACCGGCCGATGTCGCAACTCTAGTTTATCTCTAAAATCCTCGAGACAATTGTTGCACGGCAGCTAAATTAATACTTAACGTCTAAAAACCATTGTGAACCCTTTCAGTCGGGTTTCAGAGCAAATCACTCTACTGAAATGGCTCTCTCAAAAGTGACTGACTTGTTACTAACTATGGATGATTTCATCATTTGACTTGCTGCTACTTGATGTCAGCGCTGCTTTCGGAGCATGTTAAGGTTACTTGCGGGGTAATACACAATGTATGTTTCTAAGTAAACTGTCAATACAAATTAATTGTATTAATTAATTTGTTGTGCTTAAGAAACTTCTCTGTGAATTTAGCTCCAGACTTCTCGTGTTTGTTTAAAATTGTCATTACTGCAACAAGTATTGGGGAAGTGTATTGCAACTGAGTATTGGACCACAGCTGAGAAACATATTTTTTGGTGGCCCTATAGGGGACGCTCGCGGCCCAAAAGTGGGTAACATATTATTTTTGGGTCTCCTTATGTCCAGCATTAAAAGATTACAGTTGGTACAAAATGCGGCTGCTAGAATTTTGACTAGTACAAGAAAGTTTGATCACTGACTCCCAGTACACCTAAAATGCAATTTTAAGGTTTTATTACAAATTACAAAAACCGGTTGGGCACCATCTTATCTTGCTGATTGTAATGTATCCTATGTTCCATCCAGAAACCTGTGTTCCAAGAACGCCAGCATATTAGTGCTTTCCAGAGCCCAAAAAGAGTTTGCAGACTCTAGATTGTTTTCTATTCGGGCTCCAGTACTCTGGAATGCCCCACTGGCAAAAGTTAGAGATGCTACCTCAGTAGAAGCATTTAAAGTACATTCACTGCGCTTCACTTTTTCCATATTTTGCTTGGTTACAGCCTTATTCCAAAATGAAATAAATCCATTTACGTTCTCAAAATTCGACCAACATTACCCTATAAAGACAATGTGAAAATATATATTTTAAATTACAAAATGTATTCAAAATTTAAAACTAAATTTAATAATATGTAAATAAGTATGCACAGCCTTTGCTAGATACTTTATTGATTCACCTTTGGCAGCAAATACAGCCTCAAATATTTTTGAATACGCTTGGCACACCTATCGGTATAGCTCGGTTGGTAGAGCGGCCGTGCCAGCAACTTGAGGGTTGCAGGTTCAATCCCCGCTTCCACCATCCTAGTCACTGCCGTTGTGTCCTTGGGCAAGACACTTTACCCACCTGCTCCCAGTGTCACCCACACTGGTTTAAATTTAACTTAGATATTGGGTTTCACTATGTAAAGCGCTTTGAGTCACTTGAGAAAAAGCGCTATATAAATGTAATTCACACTTCACTATCTTAGGGCAGTTTCGCTCATTCCTCTTTGCAGCACCTCTCAAGCTCCATCAGGTTGGATGGGAAGCATTGGTTTTCATCCAGGATATCTCTGTACATTGCTGCATTCATCTTAGTCTAGTCCCCTGACTAGACTAAGATGAAGGTGACCAAGAACCCGATGGTCACTCTGTCAGAACTACAGCATTCCTCTGTGGAGAGAGAAGAACCTAGAAGGACAACCATCTTTGCAGCAATCCACCCATTAGGCCTGTATGATATAGTGACCAGACCAAAGCCATTTCTCAGTAAAAAGTTTGCCAAAATGCACCTGAAAGACTCTCGGACCATGAGAAACTAAATTCTCTGGTCTGATGAGACAAAGATTGAACTCTTTTGGTGTAATTGCCAGGCATCATCACCTGGCCAATACCACGGGGCAACGTGACGCAGTTGGGAGAGTGGCCGTGCCAGCATCCTAAGGGTTCCTGGTTCAATCCCCACCTTCTACCAACCTCGTCACGTTCGTTGTGTCCTTGAGCAAGACACTTCACCCTTGCTCCTGATGGGTCTGTGGTTAGGGCCTTGCATGGCAGTTCCCGCCATCAGGGGGTGAATGTGTGTGTGAATGGGTGAATGTGGAAATAGTGTCAAAGCGCTTTGAGTATCTTGAAGGTAGAAAAGCAGAGACTAATCACGATAGAAGGAACAATGAATGCAGCAAGTACAGAGACATCCTGTATGAAAACCAACGCTTCCCATCCAACCTGATGGAGCTTGAGAGGTGCTTCAAAGAGGAATGGGTGAAACTGCCCAAAGATAGGTGTGCTCAGCCTGCTGATTTCCCTATGGACAGGACTCTCACACTATCATGAATATAATAATTAAATCCCTGTGCCCACTTGTCATCTATTGCAGCCGGTCACCCAGGAGGGGTGTCCCCACATTTGCGGCTCCTTCCCAAGGTTTCTTCTTTTTCCCATCCCTGGCTTTTGGAGATATGGGTTCGGTTCAGGTGTTAAAGTTGTGGTTTGTGAAGCCCTTTGAGGCACTTGTGATTAATTATACAAATAAATATTGACTGACTGATTGACGTTTTCAAATATGCATAAAGCTTACGGATGGAAATTGATACGATTTTTCCGGTTCCTATTCCACTTTCAATTCTGATTAACGATTTTGTTGTTTATTGGTTTTCCTATCCATTCTTATTTTGAAAAAAAGATAACAAATAGATGGATTAGCATACGTTTTGTTTAATTTAGAGCGAACATAATCCAATAGTGAGGTCTCAAGAGGCACATTGCATAGAAAAAAAAACTTTTGAAAATATATATATGTTTTTATTCTTTAGAATTTAACAAAATAATACATGTGGAAATTACACAAGACTGTAGCATTTCGTAACATTTTAAAAACTTTTAAGAATTGTTGTGATCCACCTACAAAATATACTGTGCAAGGTGTGTTTTGTTTTACAAGGTGAAACTAATATAATGATATAGGCTCATAACATGCAACATGGGATATTTCATAACTCTTTTTAATATAATGTTGATGTTTATTTTTTAGAGTTTATGAACACCTTAGATTATTTATTTTTTTAAATGTGGAGTTTTTTTTTTAAAACTGTAAACCATGATCATCAAAGTTGTACTAAATAAAGGCCTGACATATGTCACTGCATGTATCCCATATTAGTTTCACATTTGAAGTTGACTTGCTGACATGAATGGGATTTTACACAAAATTCTAATTTTATGTGTTCTTCATGTATAATATAATGCTTGAGAGAAAATGTGGTTGGAGGAAAACATGCAACTTTTCTCTGACTAAAATTTAACATTCACCTACCGAGAGAACGTCTTTGTGGCAAATTGTTGTGTGCTTTTGACCACAAACTTGGTCACTTCTCGGTGACATTTGTCGTTTTTGGCCGAGTGGTACTCTTCATTGCCGCAGTGAAAGCTCACGGCAGACGTGAAGTGGAGCCATTACTGCCCGCCTTCAAACCAGTCAGACTATATCTCCTCATGCTCATCTAAATAAAAAGGCATGCATTTCCATTGACAAGTAATAGCGCTAACATTATAGGCGGTATTAGTGCCTGTTGTAGTTACGTCAGAAGACTGCTGCTGCCTGGGATGAGATCGGCGCGGTTCAAAAAGGAAACATTCCTTGTCTGTATGTTCAAATGTTTTAGCATACTGCTCGTAAGTCCTCCTCTAGATGAAATAGCAACATTGAAACTAGAGATGTTCGATAATGGCTTTTTTGCCGATGTCCGATATTCCGATATTGTCCAACTCTTAATTACCGATTCCGATATCAACCGATACCAATATACTGTATACAGTCGTGGAATTAACATATTATTATGTCTAATTTTGTTGTGATGCCCCGCTGGATGCATTAAACAATGTAACAAGGTTTTCCAAAATAAATCAACTCAAGTTATGGAAAAAAATGGCAACATGGCACTGCCATATTTATTATTGAAGTCACAAAGTGCATTTTTTTTTTAACATGCCTCAAAACAGCAGCTTGGAATTTGGGACATGCTCTCCCTGAGAGAGCATGAGGAGGTTGAGGTTGGCGGGGTTTAGGGGGGGGGTAGGGGTTAGCGGGTAGCGGGGGGTGTATAAGAGTTAGTGCTGCAAAGGGTTCTGGGTATTTGTTCTGTTGTGTTTATGTTGTGTTACGGTGCGGATGTTCTCCCGAAATGTGTTTGTCATTCTTGTTTGGTGTGGGTTCACAGTGTGGCGCATATTTGTAACAGTGTTAAAGTTGTTTATACGGCCACCCTCAGTGTGACCTGTATGGCTGTTGACCAAGTATGGGTGGCATTCACTTGTGTGTGTGAAAAGCCGTAGATATTATGTGATTGGGTCAGCACGCAAAGGCAATGCCTTTAAGGTTTATTGGCGCTACACAGCTGCGTTTTAAAAAGTCATACATTTTTCTTTTTGAAACCGATACCGATAAGTTTGATACCGATACGGATAATTTCCGATATTACATTTTAAAGCATTTAGCGGCCGATAATATTGGCAGTCCGATATTATCGGACCTCTCTAATTGAAACTATTGAATGTAGCGCTGTTGCTGTCTTATATAGTGAAATGTTGGCAAACTTTGGTGCACTTCTTCTCCCGGGGCCCCGCCATGTTACTGACGTCACTAAGCACTTGCGTAATGACGCCATCCCCACCTGGAAGAACCGTTAAGAAAATCACTAGACAAACTGGCAAGTGATTCCAAGGAATTGATACACTGGGAACCGGTTATGAACAGCAAACAATTTTTGATTACCATCCCTAATAAAGCTAAAAATCAAAGTTGTGTTCGATGCAATATGCTTATTTACTTCTCCAGTGTGATGATAGTTTAAATCAATCAAATGGTTCTTCTGTGCACAGTTGTGAGAAACACTAGCTGGCTAAATGAACGTTGGAAAAAATCACACAAGCCAATATTTCCCAAAATGTAATTTTGCAAACTGTTTCACATCATTGCACCTCGTCAGAGCATTTGTCCCCCAAAGCCTTTGACCACATTTCTGTAGGGAAAAATAAACATTCAAGGTTTTTTTTCCTTTTCTTTTAAGTATCTCTGCTCCTTCATTTTTTTTTCTTGAGGAATTAAAAAAAGAAAAGCTTCTTAGAATATGTGTTATCCTCCCAAAGCTATCACTCAGCTCTCTCATGCATGTGTGAATTACACACCTTTATAAATATGTAAATCTTGAGAATGCCTCATTAAATAGTAATTCATGCATTTTTTCATATGCCCAATACTTAAACAGTGTAGTCTGATGAATTAACGTTTGAAAAAAAATCATCATCGTGTTTTGAAAGGTTTTTGATCATTTTCTCCAGTTGACTGAATATGATTTGTCTGGCTTTTTGTGACATTATTGCTGCAGCTGTCTGATAAGCAAATCTATGGATTCAACTACTGAATAGGCATGTACTCTAATGTTAAGACATCATTTTACATGTGGATTCGATTTCATAATGATGTACATTATCTTTAGAGTTATAGTTATTTTTGTAAAAGTTAAATGTTATGTATTATGTCATGTATTTGCGTGCATCTCAATAAATTAGAATATTTTTCAAGTGAAAACACATTTCAGTATCACAATTCAAAAAGTGAAACTCTCATATTTTAGATTATTTTTATGACTATAGCTAACAATAATATTACATTAAAATAAAATACCCAAATTCAGAATCTTGTTGAATTTGTCGAATTGTCAAAAATGCGTATAATGGAAATGTACATAAAGGAGGATACACAAGTGCACAGAGCTCATGCAACCAGCAGCCACTACAGCTTTGCTAAATGAATATATTTACATTTCCTCCAAGTAGCGTGGCCGTTCTCATAATATATTTTGCATTTGTACATGAAGGCAAAAGACACTAAAGGCCTGATCTACTAAGAACCAAATAACACGTGCTAAACAACGTGAGTAAACCATAAAATTGTGTGTGCTATTAAACTAAATGCATTTTAACTAAATTGATACAAAATAATAATAATAATAATAATACATATGATACTTAAATAAACTGTCAATAAAATTGAAGTGCAAATGAAAATACAGCTTCGCCACTAATATTGGTAATAATACTATAGTCATCATTTTAAGAAACTTCTCTATGACTTTAGCTTCCGACTTCCTCTATTTGTTTGAAATTGTCATTACTGCCACAAGTGGTCGAAAAGTATATCACAACTGAGTACTGCTGTGGTACGTCCAGGGGGCGCATGTGAACAATTTAATTGGCCCACTATGTTTATATATATATAAATGATAAATGGGTTGTACTTGTATAGCGCTTTTCTACCTTCAAGGTACTCAAAGCGCTTTGACAGTGTTTCCACATTCACCCATTCACACACACATTCACACACTGATGGGGGGAGCTGCCATGCAAGGTGCTAACCAGCAGCCATCAGGAGCAAGGGGTGAAGTGTCTTGCCCAAGGACACAACGGACGTGACTAGGATGGTAGAAGGTGGGGATTGAACCCCAGTAACCAGCAACCCTCCGATTGCTGGCACAGCCACTCTACCAACTTCGCCACGCCGTCCCTGTGCTCATAAGTTTACATACCCTGGGAGAATTTATGATTCCTTGGCCATTCTTCAGAGAATATGAATGATAACACAAAAACCTTTCTTCCACTCATGCATAATGGTTGTGTGAAGCTATTTATTGGCAAACAACTGTGTTTGCTCTTTTTAAATCAAAATGACAAAAGAAAGTACCCAAATGACCCTGATCAAAAGTTTACATACCCCAGTGACTTTGATCTTATAACATGCACAGAAGTTGACACAAACAGGTTTGAATGGCTAATCAAGGTTCCAATCCTCACCTGTGACATGTTTGTTTGTAATTAATGTGTGTGTATAAAAGGTCAGTGAGTTTCTGGGCTTCTGACAGACCATTGCATCTTTCATCCAGTGCTGCACATATGTTTCTAGATTCTGAGTCATGGGGAAGGCAAAATAATTGTCAAAAGATCTGCGAGAAAAGGTAATTGAACTGCATAAAACAGGAAAGGGGTATAAGAAGATATCCAAGGAATTGAGAATGCCAATCAGCAGTGTTCAAACGCTGATTAAGAAGTGGAAAATGAGCGAGATCGCGAGATCCCCCAGTTCCCTTCCTGCTCCCTAATCCGTTCTTGGGACGTCTGGATTCCATTCCTTAAGGGGGCGCTATGGTCAGCTGTGCAACAGGGGAGGCACAGCTTTTAACCTCTTCTGGTGAAGTCACCTCAGACACTGTCACCACCATTCCTTTCTGTATTAACCAGGTGGCTATCTGTCTTTCTCTTGGTGTTGCCGCCACCTTCTCTTCCTCTTCTGAGGCCGCCACCTGTTTCTCACCTGGTAAGGTTGTCGCCTGCTCTTCCTCCTCTGGCGTCATTGCCTCTGGTGAGTCCTTGCCAGACACCGTTTCCCTCTTCGTCGATGGTGGGTCCTCCTGTGTCGTCATCACTGCTTCTCCCGAAGTGCGCACACTATGCTTCCAAGGCCAACAGAACGTAACACTTGCCACATGTAATCGTGGTGCTTTGGTAAAAATGTTTTACAGACCATCTTCAGTATGCCCCTTTTTTGTGGTCGGTCCCATTTATGTGCCGAAGCCTTACTCCAGGCCAACCACCCTTCGACTGCGTCTTCTCCTCATCAGCAATGTTGTAGCTTTAGCGCTTCCTTATGGAGGCTACTAACAGAGTAAAGTTAGAACTAAACTCTACTTCTCATTAGAAATGGCAACAGCGGAGGTTTTTACCATGCATGTGCATGTATGAGCCAGTCTGCCCCACAACAAGAGAATAGAGAAAAAGAAGGAACCTGTTGACTACAACTTTGAACTACACTGGATAAAATGGCGACCTCTTGCAAAGCTCTTTCGGTAAACCTCTACGTCACTAAAGTCTCATATTTCAAAGGGTTCATTTGGAGCAAATGTAGAAGAAGACAAGATTGTTTTACGAATATCGCCGCCATGCGTCCATGGTTTGATTTCACATTTTCTGGACTTATAGAGATCCCAAATACACAAAACCAGGTACCATCAAGAAAAGTTGGTTTCGCTTAATAGTGCCAATGAAGAGCTGATTTTGAGCTAATTGCGAAACGGACCCTTGCCAAAATGAAATAACATTTCTTGAATGTTGATTCCAGTGCACCATAGCAGTTAATGCCAGTGTCTCCTTGAGTATTTTTTTTTTGCTGTGCTGTCCCAAGTGTTGAGTTCTGTGTCCCACAGGATGGGAAAGTATATCAAGCCAACCTAACTCAGTGCACAATGACACAAAAAATTTCCTCTTGACTCCTTTGTGCAACTCACCCTACATACCATTAGGGCAGAACATCGCTATAATGCGGCTCACATTCGAATGAGAAAGGTGGTGCAGCACACCCTTGGCATTTTGAAAAGTGTGATCTGTTGTCTGAAACACACTGGAGGAGCACTTCTATATTGCCCACAAAAGGTGGCGCACATTCTGTGTTAGTTGCATGTTGCACAACATAGCAAAATGCCACGGGTTGGAGGTAAATTGCTGTCTCCATGGTGACAGCCAGTACATGAAAAAACAAATGTAAAAAGGGCAAGATGAACCACTTGTATATAACGGAGGGTTCAAATTGTGGGAAAAAAGTAGCGGCCTATAGGCCGGAATAGGATTGTATAGTATTAGTATAGTACCGCGATACTAATAAATAATTTTCGGTACTATATCGCCTCTGAAACTTACCAGTCCCGCAACCTGCCCGCGCCCGCGTCGTCGTCACGTCATGACATTGCTGGTTTTACGAGCAGACGAGCATGCTCGGTAACACACAATCACGGAGTACTTACACGCAGACACAGTGTGTAGACAGAAAAGGGAGAATGGACGCATTTTGGGCTTAAAAACTAAAGATAAAGGTGAAGTTATAACACTGAAATGCCCTCAGGAAGAGGTGTTTTAACACATGGCTAGGTAGCTAGCGGCTAACGTCCATCCGCCATCGGCAGTGTTTTAGCCTGTGCTGCAGAACTGGGTGAACCACTCCAGCGGATCTTCAACCTCAGCCTGCAGCTGGGGAGAGTGCCCACCCTCTGGAAGACGTCGTGCATCGTTCCAGTTCCCAAAAAGAACTGCCCCAGTGAGCTGAACGACTACAGACCAGTGGCGCTCACCTCTCATATAATGAAGACAATGGGGCGGCTCTTTCTCAGCCTCTTCAGACCACAGGTGCAACATGCCCAGGACAGCCTGCAGTTTGCGTACCAGGCAGGCGTTGGTGTGGAGGATGCTATCCTTTACCTGCTGCACCGACCCCACTCACACCTGGATAAGGGAAATGGCGCTGTGAGGATCCTGTTCCTTGACTTCTCCTGCTATGTCTTCTCCAGAACAAGCTGGACAGAATGCGAGTGGACCCCTGCCTGGTTGCCTGGATTTCAGACTACCTCACCGATAGGCCACAGTATGTCAGACTGAAGGACATCACATCTGACACTGTGATCAGCAGCACCGGAGCACCGCAGGGAACGGTGCTGGCCCCTCTTCTCTACCCCCATTATTTACTTTTTACTTTTTAAATTCGATCTCAATTCTGTACACTGCTGCTGGAATTTTAATTTTCCTGAGGGAACTCTCCTGAAGGAATCAATAAAGTACTATCTATCTATCTATCTATCTATCTATCTATCTATCTATCTATCTATCTATCTATCTATCTATCTATCTATCTATCTATCTATCTATCTATCTATCTATCTATCTATCTATCTATCTATCCATCCATCCATCCATCCATCCATCCATCCATCCATCCATCCATCCATCCATCCATCCATCCATCCATCCATCCATCCATCCATCCATCCATCCATCCATCCATCCATCCAACTATCTATCTATCTATCTATCTATCTATCTATCTATCTATCTATCTATCTATCTATCTATCTATCTATCTATCTATCTATCTATCTATCTATTTATCTATCTATCTATCTACTACACACCATAGCTCACCGGCGTAAAAATGTAAACAAACGCCATTGGTGGATCTACACCTGACATCCACTGTAATAATATCAAGTACAGACATGTATCTAGTCGATACTACTATTATTATGTCAATATTTTTTGGCATCACAACATCTTTCGTTTAAAAAAAAAAAAAAAAATGTTTTATGAACTCAGGAAATATGTCCCTGGACACATGAGGACTTTGAATATGACCAATGTATGATCCTGTAACTACTTGGTATCGGATTGATACCCAAATTTGTGGTATCATCCAAAACTAATGTAAAGTATCAAACAACAGAAGAATAAGTGATTATTACATTTAAACAGAAGTGTAGATTGAACATGTTAAAAGAGAAAGTAATCAGATATTGACAGTAAATGAACAAGTAGATTAATAATTCATTTTCTACCACTTGTCCTTAATAATCTGACAAAATAATAGAATGGAAAATGACACAATATGTTACTGCATATGTCAGCAGACTAATTAGGAGCCTTTGTTTCTTTACTTACTACTAAAAGACAAGTTTTTTAGTATGTTCATTATTTTATTTAAAGACTTAACTGCAATAAGAAACATATGTTTAATGTATCCTAAAATTGTTTGTTAAAATAAAGCCAATAATGCAATTTTTTGTGGTCCCCTTTATTTAGAAAAGTACCGAAAAGTACCGAAAAGTATCGAAATAATTTTAGTACCAGTACCAAAATATTGGTATCGCTACAAAACTAGTCCGTAATTGCGGTAGCTATTTGTCAAAATGGTGTCTTAACGGTAAAGTACCATCGGTCAAAACAAAGAACTACAGTATAACAAGCACAATCAGAACGTAAGCCATTCTGATGGTCGCCTGTAGAAATATTACAAATGTTTTCCACTGGATATAATGCAACAGTCTTTTTAAGGGGTCAAAGTGTTGTTCTCATGAAAACCTTTTTATTTTTTAAAAAATCTGTCCAGGGATTTTATAAACGTATCATTTCCAACTGTAAAATAACGTAAAAACAAGTTTATTGGTGTTAATAGTAAAACAAAAACACATTCAAGTCTTAGCTTTTATGGGGCGAGTTGCGTTCCAGATGTTCCTCACGCATAGTTTAACTTTAGAGGTACCATAGACTGTGGTTGTATGTTGTGTTTATACACGTGCATGAAGAGTATATCGGACACATCAGTACACAAATAGTCTGCTGGGCCACAATACAGTAGTGCGTCTTCAGTATATGTCTATAAATTAACTCTCTTGTTAAATTAGAAAGACATTCTGGATGGAGACGGAGCGTGATGCATCAGATTAAAGTGCAATGGTCAGTACACACAGATGTATCATGACTTTAACAAGAAAGCATAGATGAAGAAGGACAATGAGAAAAGCACTTTAAGGAAGCAACCACTCTGTCCCCATGCAGCTCCCCTTGATGCACATATATACATTTATGTAAATGGATTAGGGGAGACTTCACCCTTCGAGGGTGTCAGGGGAGATCCCAGCAGTAATATATGGTGGTATCAAGGCCTGTAGAAAAAAAGCGTCATTATAAGAATTCAAATCAATTATTAAAATCATCATACAAAAACACGTGTAAATTATATATTTGATTATGATATTAAACATACAGTATGTAGTTTGAATATACATAGCTGAATGAATAGCTCCAGTATGTATGCATTTTATTAATCACAACCCTAATTAATAAACATTAAAAAAATAAAGATTAAATGATGCATGGCAATATAATCAAATCAGTAAATAAGGTAGAGTGTGTCCTAACCAAGTAGCAGCCTAGTAATAACAAATATGACATATTCAATTTAAGAGTGTGTGGTTTTGGTACTTGTTGGAACCCCATGCTATGTTGTTGTGACAGGTGTTTCAGTCTAAAACCAACGACGACCAAATGTGATTACTAATACACAGTATGACATGTGTAACTGCTGGAAGAGGCGCTGTCTCTATTCAATGTTTTAATTGTAATTTTCCTGCTCTGTTGGGACATTTTCTGCCTGTGCAGACAAGGCAGTGGTGATGAAAAACCAACACAAGATTAAACTTCGCTTTCTGAGGGACTCAACATTGTCTGCCCTTCACATTTTGCATATTACAAGTCAAATTACATTACGTCTGTCAAGCATTTGGCCTGTAATAATTACTATGCAATCATATAGATGTAAGTCCTATTAAATATTAATGTACAATATTCTTGAGGGATAATGGTGACAGTAAAATCTTGGAAGTTGTTTCTAGTTTTTGTGATGATTTTAAGAAAGCAAGGGGTTTAAAATGTATTTTGTTGCATTTACAGTTTAAGTTATTTGTAATTTCATATATTGAAGACATGGTTCATTACTTTATCATGGAAAAGACTGACATAGTAATAAACTGATGTTAATTGGATATACTTTGAAATTCCCCATTCTGCTCCTCTCGTTGCCCTATCCGAGCTGGTGGCTTATTAAATCATTTGCCGCTCTTGGGTGATCTTCTTTTGAATCTTGGCTTGACCCTGCGGGCACAATTTATTTTTATTTAAAAAGATATATTCCCTGCAAATGTTGCATTACTTCAAGAGAATTAGGGTTCATTATACAGGCACACACTTCAAACATTTTGTAAGAGTTTTTCTGCGCAATCAGGCATCAAAGGAGGATGTTCGTACTGATGACTGCAGCACTGGCACATGTCCATACACCACATTCAAGTTGGCATCATCATGTCTTTTACATGCTCTGGAAAACTGAACAAATGGCTGAACCTTCATGAGCTTTAATTAAAGGAAGATTTTGAAAACATTTACACCATGGCAGATTTGACTATGACTGGGTGTACTAGGGGGAGGTGTTCTAAGAAATGTCTTTAGCAGTCAATTATCGCCTTATTGTCCAAATCCATGCATGGATTCATTTTCGTTCATGCTTATCCTATTACCAGTCAGCTGACATAGTGTGAGATGTGGAAGACTGGACTGGTCACCAGTCAATCACAGTGCACAGACAATTGACAAAAACATTCACACGCACATTTAGAGTTGAGTAACCTAGCCAATTTCCTAACTTGATTTGATTTTGATTTATAAGGTTATATATCGATTCATCACCATTTATTTATATTCAATATGCACTTAAATCATTAAAGTGTCTCAACTCGATTACAAAAAACAAATGTACTTGTTTTTTTCTCCACCATAAGCAACTTGAACTTCAGACAAGGCAGTCTCAAAAGTTATTTTGAGTGGACGCGTGAGCCGTATGTTTGTGAGTTATTTTATATACTAATTATAAATTACATTCCAAACTACAGGACATGAAAATGATTGATATTACCCTATCAATGTTAATTATACCTGTATTGATATCCAATTCTATTGAAATGATATACATACTATCATTCTTGTGGTGCTCATTGAGCTAATTGTGCGACCTCAGGTACTACATTTTGTGTCGTCTCATGTCTGCTGGTATGACAATACATGTCCACGAATCCTTGAATTTGTATGAATATTAGAGTGATCTACAATAATAAACCAAAGCCCTCTTTAATAAAACAAAATCAAAGACAGACGAAAAAGAAAAAAACAAACACAAAATGAAATAACCAGGGCTGTCTGATAATATTGATAATGTAATATCCGATGATAATATCCACTGAGCAACAAGCGTACTAGCTCATGGAATTATTTCACCTTCAGATTGTAAAAATGTACATCTGTTGCTATAGATATCAGAAATTAAGTGCTGGAAAGTATCGGCATGTCCGATATTGGTAAGAAAGAAAATGTTGAGCATCTAATAACAACTGGTAAAGTGCAATAAAACATAGGCCTAACTTGTATGTTACAAATGTGCGTAACAGTAACAGTTAGAGATGTTACTTCAGTAGAAGCACTTAAGTCCCATCTTAAAACTCATTTATACACCCTTGCCTTTAAATAGGCCAGTTGATCTGCCGTCTCTTGTCTGCCCTGCCGCCCTCTCCTGCGTGGAGAGGTTATCAGGTGACCACATATGATTCGCTAGCTGTTCAAAGTCTGGACCCAGAATGGTGATGTCTCTGCGCTGCTGACTTGTCTCCATTCAAGATTATCCCCTGCTGGCCTCCCAATGGACTGGACTTTCACATGAAGTCGGAACCCGGGTTGGACTACTTATGCATCAGTCGGTGACGTCTCTGCGCCGCGATGTGTCTACATGCAAGAGGTTCTCCTGCTGGCCCCACTATGGACTGGACTCTCACATTATTAAACATATCCACTCGGCATCCATTGCACCGGTCGCTCAGTGGACCGGGGGGGGGTCTGCGGTTCCCCTCCAAGGTTTCTCATTACGCCCAATGGGTTGAGTTCTTTCTTGCCCTGATGTGGGATCTGAGCCGAAGATGTCGTTGTGGCTTGTGTAGCCCTTTGAGACACTTGTGATTAAGGGCTATGTGAATAAACTTTGATTGATTGATTGATTTGCCTTAACAGTCAGAAGTGTCGGAACCTTTAGTCAATTCCAGTGCTGTTTGTCATATTTGAGCATATTTCTTAGCTCTACCAACCTAGGAGAGTTTTTTCCAGCGAATCTAGGGAAACTGGCATCTTATATTCTGGTCAATAATTATATTTTTGTTTAACCATCAATTAATTTATCAAATTGCAGTGGTCAACTCTCGCAAGCATTTTGACACGTTGTGACTGGTCAAGAAGCTAACTAAAGCGTGCTGTCCCCCTCAGGCATTAGTAACATGGCGACACAATCAAAGCCTGTAAAAGAGCGAGGGCACATAATTAGTTCACAATGAAGCCAGCTGAGAACACCTACTGTCTATCCAAACACATCATTACAGTTCTAGGTCTATGATCTTTATTATTCTAATTTAATCAGTTGGCATATTCAAGCAGGCGCTGCGCCAGTTTAACCGTATGACTCATGAAGAGTTGGGAGTATTACTATTACTAGTCTTTCACTGATGCCCATGGCATGGCCTGTGAAATAAGAATTCATTTATTATGGTAGCATGATTAGTGCGGCTTTGTCTGCCATTCTCATAGAGTTAGAACACAGCCAGCTCAATTATCCTTCACCCAGAGTCGGCACAAGCCTTTTGATATGCCCTCCTTTATAAATATCCACTGAAATTCTGATAGATCTCATTAAAGCCCCACTGCCTCGATGCTGGCCAGCAAATCACAAGTACTGAAGGAGATCACAGTAAGGTCCAGAGCACTCAGTCCTATTGATTTTAATGATTTAAAATTAACGATCTCAATTCAAAGAAATCTGCAAATAGAAGTAGTATTATTTTCACCAGGTACAGTTAAAAAAAACCCAAAGAACATGAAACATTCATATGCAATTGTTGATAAACACTGACTACTCTTAGCTGTATCCAAGTTTAATATATATATATATATATATATATATATATATATATATATATATATATATATATATATATATATATATATAGTATTGGTCCTTGACAACATATAAATATTTCTTAAATGTGAGGAGTGTACTTTATACATTTTTGTTAGTTTTGGTAAAGTAAAAAAATATAAAATCATAATTATAAGCTCTTACTTGTACTTCTGTTCACTCAGAAAAGCTTCATTGTTACAATACTCAAACTCAACAGATGGACTACACTCTAGCCATACCATCCTTATTTCTTAGTTACTAAAACTAAAGGAAAAGCAAAATGTGACTGGACTTTATCTTAAAATTGAATATTACAAAGCAGGAGTCTATATCTTATTTTGTTGTTGTTGTTGTTGTTGTTGTGGTTATTTTTAAAGAAGAGCTATAAACCAGAAGGACAATGCAAGGGAGCTTGTCCTATCTCGGCCAACCTTATCTATGACTTGTGCCAATTTGGGTGTTAGCCAATATCCACAAGAAGGACAAAGACGTCCAGGTAATAAAAAAAATAAAAAAATAAAAATAAATGTTGGTACATTTTTACATAAACTTCAAAAGCATATCAAGTTTTTTTTATTCCTCAAAACAAAACAAAACAGTTATACATCAGCGTCTCGAACTGTATGGTGAAATGTGTGCCATTGGTCTTAATTACTGGACTGTATACAGTATGTAGTATACCACCATTTATCATAAAGATCATACGTCAAACAGGAAAAACTGATCTGCATCAGCATAGGGATTATTCCTGCCTGCTGGTTGGGCTCAGTGTCCACATTAGGGCAAAAGAGAAAATAGCAAGAATGTTTCACACAGTTAGAGGTCCTGGAGAGCAGTCACTCCTCAAGGGTAATGACTTGTTTTAGGCTTTCTTGAAAATTAGAGGATCAACTTTTACAGATTGCGGGAAGCTATCGTTGTATTGTTTTAAAAATAAAAAAATAAATGTCATGCCACACCAAAATACAAAATACATTGATGTGTTGGTAATGTCAGCCTTTCGGCTTCTACTACTGGAGAAAAAAACCCTCAATATTTGCTTTATTCTCACACATAAAATATAATATACACATCGACCTGTATGGTTGCATCACTTCAAAGCAGGGATGGAGTTTTTCCAAAAAACTAAGAAGAAAAATCAACTGGGGGCAGGTTTGTTGTAAATTCTTATAGCTGATCCGATAGTGACCGGCTACATAACCAAACAAGAGCATGAAAAGCGCTTAAGATTCAAAGTTTGAGTACAAAAACATGATGGAACAGTCAATCGACAAATTATTATGTACTGTGCAGGAAGGAGTTTTCTTTCCACCTATGTACTTACAGCTTCAAATATCACATTAATAACACAAAAGGAGCAACAGGTCCTCGTTAATCCATCCATCTTCTTCCGCTTAAACTAAGTCGGGTCGGAGCGGCAGCAGCCTGAGCAGAGAAGCCCAGGCTTCCCTCTCCCCAGCCACTTCGTCCAGCTCCTTCAGGGAGATCCCGAGGCGTGTCCTGGGACTTCCCCGTGGCCTCTTACCGGTCAGACGTGCCCTAAACACCTCCCGCGGAGGATCCTGACCAGATGCCCGAACCACCTTATTTGTCTCCTCTCGATATGGAGGTGCAGCTGCTTTACTTTGAGCTCCCAATTGACAGAGCTTCTCACCCTATCTCTAAGGGAGCGCCCCGATGGAGGAAAGTCATTTCGGCCGCTTGTACCCATGATCTTGTCCTTTCGGTCATAACCCAAAGCTCATGACCATAGGTGAGGATGGGAGTGTAGATCGACCAATAAATTGAAAGCTTTGCCTTCTTGCTCAGCTCCTTTTTCATCACGACGGACCAATGCAGGGTCCGCATCACTGCAGACGCCGCACCAATCTGCCTGTCGATCTCACGATCCACTCTTCCCTCACTCGTGAACAAGACTCCGAGGTACTTGAACTCCCTCACTTGGGGAAAGATCTCCTGCACAACCCGGAGATGGCACTCCACCCTTTTCTAGGAGAGAACAATGGACCCACTTGGGGGTGCTGATTCTCATCCCTGTCGCTTCACACTTGGCTGCGAACCGATCCAGTGAGAGCTGAAGATCCTGGCCAGATGAAGCCATCAGGACCACATGATGGGGGACGGGACGGCGTGGCGAAGTTGGAAGAGTAGCCGTGCCAGCAATCTGAGGGTTACTGGTTCAATCCCCACCTTCTACCTACCTAGTCACGTCCGTTGTGTCCTCGAGCAAGACACTTCACCCTTGCTCCTGATGGGTCCTGGTTAGCGCCTTGCATGGCAGCTCCCGCCATCAGTGTGTGAATGTGTGTGTGAATGGGTGAATGTGGAAATAGTGTCAAAGCGCTTTGAGTTCCTTAAAAAGGTAGAAAAGCGCTGTACAAGTACAACCCATTTACCATTTACATCATCTGCAAAAAGCAGAGACCTAATCCTACAGCCACGAAACCGGATCCCCTCAATACCCTGACTGCGCCTAGAAATTCTGTCCATAAAAGTTATGAACAGAATTGGTGACAAAGGGCAGCTCTGGCGGATTCCAACCCTCACTGGAAATGGATCCGACTTACTGCCGACAATGCGGACCAAGCTCTGACACTGATCATACAGGGATCGGACCGCCACTATCAGACGATCCGATGCCCCATACTCTCTGAGCACTCCCCACAGGACTTCCCGAGGGACATGGTCGAAGGTATTTTCCAAGTCCACAAAGCACATGTAGACTGGTTGGGCAAACTCCCATGCACCCTCAAGGACCCTGCCTAGAGTATAGAGCTGGTCCACAGTTCCATGACCAGGATGAAAACCACACTGAATTTGAGGTTCGACTATCCGGCATAGTCTCCTCTCCAGTACACCTGAATAGACCTTACCGGGAAGGCTGAGGAGTGTGATCCCATGAAACTTAGAACACACCCTCCGGTTCCCCTTCTTAAAGAGAGGGACCACTACCCCAGTCTGCCAATCCAGAGGCACCACCCCCGATGTCCACACAATGCTGCACAGTGTTGTCAACTAAGACATCCCCACAGCATCCAAAGCCTTAAGGAACTCTGGGCGGTTCTCTTCCACTCCCGGGGCCCTGCCAGCGAAGAGTTGTTTTAACTACCTGGGCAACTTCAGTCCCAGAAATAGGAGAGCCCACCACAGACTCCCCAGACACTGCTTCCTAATAGGAACACATGTAGGTGGAATTGAGAAGGTCTTCAAAGTTTTCCCTCCACCGATCCGCAACGTCCCTAGTCGAGGTCAGCAGCACACCATCCCCACCGTATACGGTGTTGACAGTGCACTGCTTCCCCCTCCTGAGGCGTCGGACTGTGGTCCAGAATCTCTTCGAAGCCGCCCGGAAGTCGTTTTCCATGGCTTCACCAAACTCTTCCCATGTCCAAGTTTTTGCCTCTGCGACCACCAAAGCCATGTGCCGCTTGGCCTGGTCAGTGCCTGTCTGCGGCCTACGGGGTCCCATGAGCCAAAAAGACCCAATAGGACTCCTTCTTCATCTTGACGGCATCCCGTTCTGGGATTACCGCCACGACAGGCACCAACCACCTTGTGGTATTCGTTAATGTGGATACATATTGATTTTGAAAAACAAAGTTTTTGTTAACATTAACATGATGTTTAGGGTGTTTAATAAACATGTTGTTTAGGGATGTCAGTAAGATATAAGCAGAATAACAATTATAGAATGACGTAGGCTTGCATCTAAAATGGATTATTAAATTCAATGCAACATGTGTTTAATTTGATTAATTATTGTGACAACCCGGTGTCGCCAAACAAAAAATTACCACTCCACTTCAAAAGCATAAATATGTCATAAAGTGAGTCTTTTCCATACAAACCATTGTTTTCTGAGTAATTTTACTTAATAAAGCTTTTTCCAACATCCCACACTACAAAAGGATCAAAGTATGTACTAAGATTTGCGCTGATAATGTGTAATATCACTATCAGCCAATACTCAAGGCTTCAATTTTTGGCATTGAAAATGTGTATCGGGACACCCCTAATATTAAAAATATATATTCCTTTCTTTACTCGATATAGTTTCTCATGGAAATTTAACCAGAAGTTAACCCACAATAATCCTGATTAATTCGATTTAAAATGCTAACTGTTTGACACACACACACACACACACACACACACACACACACACACACACACACACACACACACACACACACACACACACACACACACACACACACACACACACACACACACACACACACATATATATATATACAAACCCCGTTTCCATATGAGTTGGGAAATTGTGTTAGATGTAAATATAAACGGAATACAATGATTTGCAAATCCTTTTCAACCCATATTCAATTGAATGCACTACAAAGACAAGATATTTGATGTTCAAACTCATAAACTTTATTTTTTTTTTGCAAATAATAATGAACTTAGAATTTCATGGCTGCAACACGTGCCAAAGTAGTTGGGAAAGGGCATGTTCACCACTGTGTTACATGGCCTTTCCTTTTAACAACACTCAGTAAACGTTTGGGAACTGAGAAGACACATTTTTTAAGCTTCTCAGGTGGAATTCTTTCCCATTCTTGCTTGATGTACAGCTTAAGTTGTTCAACAGTCCGGGGGTCTCCGTTGTGGTATTTTAGGCTTCATAATGCGCCACACATTTTCAATGGGAGACAGGTCTGGACTACAGGCAGGCCAGTCTAGTACCCGCACTCTTTTACTATGAAGCCACGTTGATGTAACGTGGCTTGGCATTGTCTTGCTGAAATAAGCAGGGGCGTCCATCGTAACGTTGCTTGGATGGCAACATATGTTGCTCCAAAACCTGTATGTACCTTTCAGCATTAATGGCGCCTTCACAGATGTGTAAGTTACCCATGTCTTGGGCACTAATACACCTCCATACCATCACAGATGCTGGCTTTTCAACTTTGCGCCTATAACAATCCGGATGGTTCTTTTCCTCTTTGGTCCGCAGGACACGACGTCCACAGTTTCCAAAAACAATTTGAAATGTGGACTCGTCAGACCACAGAACACTTTTCCACTTTGTATCAGTCCATCTTAGATGAGCTCAGGCCCAGCGAAGCCGACGGCGTTTCTGGGTGTTGTTGATAAACGGTTTTCGCCTTGCATAGGAGAGTTTTAACTTGCACTTACAGATGTAGCGACCAACTGTAGTTACTGACAGTGGGTTTCTGAAGTGTTCCTGAGCCCATGTGGTGATATCCTTTACACACTGATGTCGCTTGTTGATGCAGTACAGCCTGAGGGATCGAAGGTCACGGGCTTAGCTGCTTACATGCAGTGATTTCTCCAGATTCTCTGAACCCTTTGATGATATTACAGACCGTAGATGGTGAAATCCCTAAATTCCTTGCAATAGCTGGTTGAGAAAGGTTTTTCTTAAACTGTTCAACAATTTGCTCACGCATTTGTTGACAAAGTGGTGAACCTCGTCCCATCCTTGTTTGTGAATGACTGAGCATTTCATGGAATCTACTTTTATACCCAATCATGGCACCCACCTGTTCCCAATTTGCCTGTTCACCTGTGGGATGTTCCAAATAAGTGTTTGATGAGCATTCCTCAACTTTATCAGTATTTATTGCCACCTTTCCCAACATCTTTGTCACGTGTTGCTGGCATCAAATTCTAAAGTTAATGATCATTTGCAAAAAAAAAACATTTATCAGTTTGAACATCAAATATGTTGTCTTTGTAGCATATTCAACTGCATATGGGTTGAAAATGATTTGCAAATAGTTGTATTCCGTTTATATTTACATCTAACACAATTTCCCAACTCATATGGAAACGGGGTTTGTACTTTGAAGGTGGCTAGATTATATTCAAGAGTTTTTGTCATGTTTTTTAAATGTCTTTTGAAATCGAGGAAACGGGGTTTGTATATATATATATATATATATATATATATATCGACTTAAGTGGGCAAATACTCATATTCGATAGTGTCTGGAGCGTTGGAAACGTGTTCTCTTTGCGGAAGAATCCTTGTTTTTCCCTTTCAGGGCAGATGACAGACAGCGTGTGTGGCGTCGTGTGGGGTTATGGTATTGGCAGGCGTGTGACCAATAACGCAATTGCATTTTATTGATGGCATTTTGAATGTACAGAGATATCGTGACAAGATCCTGAGGACCTATGTTGTGCCATCAACTCATGTTGCAGCATGACAATACACAGCCTCATGTTGCAAGAATCTGTACACAATTCCTGGAAGCTGAAAACATATCAGTTCTTTCATGGCCAGTATACTCACCGGACATGTCACCCATTGAGCATGTTTGGGATGCTGTGGATCGGCGGCGACAGTGTGTTCCAGTTCCTGCCAATATCCAGCAACTTTGCACAGCCATTGAAGAGGGGTGGACCAACATTCCACACGCCACAATCAACCACCTGATAGACTCTATGCGAAGGAAATGTGTTGCACTGCGTGAGGCAAATGGTCGTCACGCCAGATACTGACTGCTTTTTTGAGCCCCCCGACCCGCCCAGAGCCCTAATAAAGCACAACTGCACATTTCAGATTGGCCTTTTATTGTGGGCAGCCTAAGGCACACCTGTGCAATAATCATGCTGTTTAATCAGCATCTTGATATGCCACATCTCAATATGGATTATCTTGGCAAAGAAGAAATGCTCACTAACACAGCTTTAGACAAATTTGTGAACACTATTTGAGAGGAACATGTCTTTTGGGTATATAGCAAACATTTTAGATCTTTGAGTTCAACTCATGAAAAATGGGTGCAAAAACAAAAGTGTTGCAATATATATGTATATATATATATATACAGGTAAAAGCCAGTAAATTAGAATATTTTGAAAAACTTGATTTATTTCAGTAATTGCATTCAAAAGGTGTAACTTGTACATTATATTTATTCATTGCACACAGACTGATGCATTCAAATGTTTATTTCATTTAATTTTGATGATTTGAAGTGGCAACAAATGAAAATCCAAAATTCCGTGTGTCACAAAATTAGAATATTACTTAAGGCTAATACAAAAAAGGGATTTTTAGAAATGTTGGTCAACTGAAAAGTATGAACATGAAAAATATGAGCATGTACAATACTCAATACTTGGTTGGAGCTCCTTTTGCCTCAATTACTGCGTTAATGCGGCGTGGCATGGAGTCGATGAGTTTCTGGCACTGCTCAGGTGTTATGAGAGCCCAGGTTGCTCTGATAGTGGCCTTCAACTCTTCTGCGTTTTTGGGTCTGGCATTCTGCATCTTCCTTTTCACAATACCTCACAGATTTTCTATGGGGCTAAGGTCAGGGGAGTTGGCGGGCCAATTTAGAACAGAAATACCATGGTCCGTAAACCAGGCACGGGTAGATTTTGCGCTGTGTGCAGGCGCCAAGTCCTGTTGGAACTTGAAATCTCCATCTCCATAGAGCAGGTCAGCAGCAGGAAGCATGAAGTGCTCTAAAACTTGCTGGTAGACGGCTGCGTTGACCCTGGATCTCAGGAAACAGAGTGGACCGACACCAGCAGATGACATGGCCCCCCAAACCATCACCCAACCATGCAAATGTTGCATTTCCTTTGGAAATCGAGGTCCCAGAGTCTGGAGGAAGACAGGAGAGGCACAGGATCCACGTTGCCTGAAGTCTAGTGTAAAGTTTCCACCATCAGTGATGGTTTGGGGTGCCATGTCATCTGCTGGTGTCGGTCCACTCTGTTTCCTGAGATCCAGGGTCAACGCAGCCGTCTACCAGCAAGTTTTAGAGCACTTCATGCTTCCTGCTGCTGACCTGCTCTATGGAGATGGAGATTTCAAGTTCCAACAGGACTTGGCGCCTGCACACAGCGCAAAATCTACCCGTGCCTGGTTTATGGACCATGGTATTTCTGTTCTAAATTGGCCCGCCAACTCCCCTGACCTTAGCCCCATAGAAAATCTGTGGGGTATTGTGAAAAGGAAGATGCAGAATGCCAGACCCAAAAACGCAGAAGAGTTGAAGGCCACTATCAGAGCAACCTGGGCTCTCATAACACCTGAGCAGTGCCAGAAACTCATCGACTCCATGCCACGCCGCATTAACGCAGTAATTGAGGCAAAAGGAGCTCCAACCAAGTATTGAGTATTGTACATGCTCATATTTTTCATTTTCATACTTTTCAGTTGGCCAACATTTCTAAAAATCCCTTTTTTGTATTAGCCTTAAGTAATATTCTAATTTTGTGACACACGGAATTTTGGATTTTCATTTGTTGCCACTTCAAATCATCAAAATTAAATGAAATAAACATTTGAATGCATCAGTCTGTGTGCAATGAATAAATATAATGTACAAGTTGCACCTTTTGAATGCAATTACTGAAATAAATCAAGTTTTTCAAAATATTCTAATTTACTGGCTTTTACCTGTATATATATATATATATATATATACGTGGGCTTCACGGTGGCAGAGGGGTTAGTGCATCTGCCTCACAATACGAAGGTCCTGAGTAGTCTTGGGTTCAATCCCGGGCTCGGGATCTTTCTGTGTGGAGTTTGCATGTTCTCCCCGTGACTGCGTGGGTTCCCTCCGGGTACTCCGGCTTCCTCCCACATACAAAGACATGCACCTGGGGATAAGTTGATTGGCAACACTAAATTGGCCCTAGTGTGTGGATGTGAGTGTGAATGTTGTCTGTCTATCTGTGTTGGCCCTGCGATGAGATGGCGACTTGTCCAGGGTGTACCCCGCCTTCCGCCCGATTGTAGCTGAGATAGGCTCCAGCGCCCCCCGCGACCCCAAAGGGAATAAGCGGTAGAAAATGGATGGGATGGATATATATACGTATATATGTATACAGGGCCGGCCCGTGGCATAGGCCGTATAGGCAAATGCTAAGGGCGCCGTCCATCAGGGGGCGCCATGCCAGTGCCACAAATGTTGGAGAAAAAAAAAAAAAAAGTTGTTACTATTATTTCTAAATACAAAAAATAATCTCACCTTAATTAAAATGCAAAGTAAAGCCTATTTAATAGAAATATTATTTGTTACAACATTACGCCCCCCCTCCTCCCCCCGCACGGTGCGCCCCCTCCCTTCCCGTATCATGACTCTTTTTGGACGTCACCACATCAAAAAATCAACACAAGATGTCAAAACGGCCAAAACTGTCAGGTGCCCAGGGAAGAAAAAAGAGAAAAGAAGAGGAGAAACGAGAAAAGACAGAGGTAGCAGGTAGGTAACGTTAGCCTACATGAAATTATTTGTCTGTTACAGAATGTGATAGTAACCTGGCTTTTTAGCATTAAGCTAATGTTACATGACTCGGCAATTGCTAATCAATAAATAGCTAGTTCTGTTTTAACGTCGGGTTGATATTGTGGAGGGGGCTAAATTGTTATGGAAAATATTAATGTAACGTTAGGTAATTACAGTACTCCCACCTTACATTCCTCAGGGACATTTGTATTAGATCTTTTAAGCAGGTGTTTTTTGTTTACATTATTGCCTTCTGGTTAGCTAATGTTTTCCCTGCAGGTAATAGTCACATTTCCACCCCTTTATATATTAGGTATAGTTGTAAGTAAAAAAAAAAAGGTCAAAGACAAAGCTATTCGGGTTCTTGTGAGTATATACACTTCACTGCCGATGGGGGGGGGGGGGGGGGGGGGGCGCCACCTAAAATCTTGCGTAGGGCGCCAGATTGATTAGGGCCGGGCCTGTATGTATATATATATATATATATATATATATATATATATATATATATATACATATATATATATGTATATATATATATATACATATATATATGTATATATATATAGCCGGGGTTACTGTTGTTTATCTGTTGGAGTAGAACAGAATATTCCTTAGGTCAGGGAAAAAACACAGAGGTTTCGCAGGTTTCCCAGAAGAGCAAGAGAAACTTGTTATATATATATATATATATATATATATATATATATATATATATATATATATATATATATATATATGTATATATATATATATATATAATATTTATTTTAAAACTCCTTAATACACATTGTTCACTAATCCCAGTTGGGGACTTAAAGGCGGAAACGAGAGATTTACAAGTGGATAGGATAGGTTTGTGTGTGTGTGTTTGTGTGTGCATTAATGTGTATGTGTAGTCCAGGGGATGCAAGGGTGGAGTGACAAGCTATTTAAGCGTTCTACTTCATTTTGCATTAAAGTGTCCAATATCAGGCAGGGGTGAGCCAACGTGAGGCCAGATTTCAGGCAATGCTGGTCCAGACTAGAGTGACGGATCACTTACCTTAAGAAATGAAAGTCATTGGCAAAAAAAATCTGACACAGAGAAGCACCAGCAGTGCAACGGGAAAACAAGTGTGAAACCTGGAGAAAGAAAAACACTCATTGAGGAAATCCATTACCACTGCAGGAGCCAACAAGCATGGAAGTCCTGTTAAATTGGCTTCTTGATAAAGCAGGATTTTGGCTGGAGAGACTCTGAGTCTCCACTAGTGACACCAGACAGGAGAAAGAATACCTTATTGATGCCACAAAATGTTGAGAAACTGAAGTTCGCCCACACTCGCTGTATGAATGAAGGACATTTGTTCTCAACAAGGTTTTCTGGCTATGTTCTAATTTAAAGAACATAATAAATGCATACTTGCGTTTTGTTTTGTCACTCAAAGTCCATCCATATACCATCCGTTTTTGTTTTTTTTACAGATTATTCTGATCACGGTTGATATCAGTTTGAGCTTATCCCAGCTAACTTTTGGTTAGAGGTGGAGTACACCCTACTATTTACTGGTACACTAAGAGTCCCTACCGTTCCAAACATTTCAGATTGCTATATAACTTGGTACATGTAGTCCACAATATGCAAACAAGAATGAATAATTCTTTTATTATGTGATTTGGCTGTCTCCATACGTTTCACATTGCCCTGATGACAGTCGTGCTAATGTTGGAACCCATTTCCTCAGCATGTCAGCATATTGAGAGCGTAATAGGCACTGACACATGGGCAGCACGCACTGTAAAAACTGTTGCCTAGATCTAACTCAATAAAAATAAGGCAACATTTTCCAAGCAATTTTTGTTAGTTTAGTCAACTAATTGGTATTTTGAGTAAGTAGAACTTAATAATATGCATTTCGATTTATGCAAAAAGATTAAGTTGCGTTTACAGAAAAAGCCAAGAAATTGAGTAAAATCAATGTAAAAAAACATCAGCATATTAAACACACAAGACTTAATTAAAATAAGTAACATTTAAATGAAAAAATAATTTTTGTACTCAATTTTATTAATTTTGACCAACTTACCCTTTCTTTGTTTTGAAAATGGAAACTGCTTAAAATAATTACTTAGAATAATAATAAAAAATCAAGACATATCAAATTCCAACCTTTATTAAATCATTACCATATAAAAACAGTGGCAATGAGCTGGACAGTATGAACAGTCAACATCCATATTATACAAGAATGCATGACCTCAACTTTTTAAAGTGCTGTATAGAACACCTTCACAGTAGTTTTCTTTTTTTAACCGTATACATATTAAAACATTTTCACAAGCCATATCCAAACCTGTCAATATGCTGGACAGTATTAACAGTCAAGAACATCAGTATTTAGTGCATAAAAGAATGCATGACCTCAGCATCTCAAGTTTTACTTAGAACATTCACAGTACAGTTTCTTGCTAAAACAATTTAACATTAAGATTATCTGTACTTCTGTAACAATTCACAAGCAGAACACCTTCACTGTAGTGTCTTTCAGTGTGTATATTTTGAAACATTTTAACTTAAACAACTCACAGATCCCTCCTTCTGACCAGCTGGAGCTTCACAGTAGGGCAATTTAGTGTGTATAAAACATAAAAAAACTTAATTTACACACCAGAAACGATGACCTGGAGCTTTGTATAAAACCTGAACAGGACAAACCGTTACAACATTCTGAAGAATTCCACTCAATGAACAATGTATAATGATTTTGAACAGACACAAGAAAATAGCTGTTCAAAAGTGCAAGCTGACAGTCATGGCTCACTGCCTAAGCTAGAAGCTTGTTTTTGAGAGTCATGAATTTGGGGGTTGGTTTTGGGCGCAGTGTGTCAAGTCCCACAAAAAGTCTTTGAAACACCTCAAATGTTTTGGAAAGTTTGGATGGATACTCAAGATTAAGTGCATACGTCAACCCCAGAAGTAGGCAGCATGCTTTGACCAGGTTTCCAAGATGAGTAAGGACTGGTACTCCCTCAATGATGATTCCTACTGCATTTGGCTCACGACAGATGTAGATGCTCATATTCTTCATTTCCAGGTCCTCATGAACAGCGGTCTCTGCAGTTCCCTTTGAGATACAAAAACATTAATTAAAAACACAAACATCTAATTTTATATTTACAGTAATATAAGTTGTGTGATTTAATTCAGATAATGATTACTTTTGTGAAGACCATTTTGAAAACTTTTGAATTCTAATTTGAGATCTTGTACATTAAACTTGGTACAATAGATGCATTTCCAGCCACATGTTTTTTATTGGCATTTCTAATTTGCATATAAAAAACCTGAATAGAACCACCAGAAATTAAAACAAACAGTAATATGTATATATATATATATATATATATATATATATATATATATATATATATATATATATATATATATATATATATATATATATATATATATATATATAGTAAATGTTTTAATGCTTGTTTAAGGGGAGTATTTTTTGTTTGCATTGTTTTTTTAGGGCAAACAGAAACACAAGACAGAAAGGCATCACTCTGTGGTGCTATGCTAATTGGCTATCCTGGGGCTCTTGCCAACTAGCTGCATGCTCGACCTCCACCTGACAACTGCTGGTTCAGTCAGTTCACATAAAAGTAAACCCAATTTAAGCTTGTACATCAGACTGATCCTAAACCTGCTTTTAAACAATACTTACAGTAGTCAGAGATTAGCTCCTGTCCACTCTCTCCCATGTACTCTATAAGGCATCTCACAGTTACATCTCTCTTCTTCACTGCAGAGGCACTTGGGTCCTAGAGTTAAGAGAATAATAATAAATAAATGAATTTTGTTGGCAATTTTACTCCAAATCTGTGATACCGTTATTAGAGCATGATTACAAATTCAATTTAAACTTTTAAACCACTTTTAACCCACCTGTATCAGTTCCATCAACATGTTCTTGATGCGCTGCAGTCACTCCTTCTTTTGCACTGAAGAGCTCCAGGAGCTTTGGCGTGTACCTGTCCAGTTGGGACATAAATGTTGATTCCGCTTCATTAATCTGTAGGACAGCAAATGTTGACCGTTACTGATATTAAGGGTATTAGTATACATTTTCAGGCAAAAAGTGAGTCTAGTATGTCATGTCCAAGTCACAATGGAAACTTGGTCAGGAAAAATAGAATGATAATAGAATAGAATAGAATAAAAGATATTCTACGAGTCGGTGGTGGCAGGCGCCTTCTTGTACACCGTGGCCTGCTGGGGCAGCGGGCTGAGAGCGAGGGACGCAAACAGACTGGACAAGTTGATAGAGAAGGCCAGTAACGTGGTGGGAGTGGAGCTAGACTCTCTGGCGGTGGTGTCAGAGAGGAGAAGTCTAGCATCTTGACAGATGAGAGCGAAGGGATGTATAAGAGCAACCTACATGAATGCAAGGCAAGGAATGGCTGTGTCCAAAGGTCCCATGTTGCAGTCTGTAATGCTTTAAAATGTCACTCTTGGTTGGTACAACAGTGCTGCACAACTTACAGGGCCATCCCATCTGCCATTGGAGAGAGAGAACAAAAAAGACAAGTTATGGTTCATGTCTAACCTCTTGGATATATAAGCCTGGTGAAAGCCCTTTATATCGTTTTTTTTTTACACCCTAATATACTCATTTGCAGTATTTCCTCTAGATTTTTTTGTAGCCACGGTGGTCTAAGTTGGTAACCTAGCAACAGTAGGGGGGTCTAGGGGCATGCCCCCACGGAAGAAAAATTTGAAAATGTACCCTTTAAATGGTGACTACTGGTGAGATTTTTTTGGGGGGGGGGGGAATGTTGAGATTGAGACTTACACAATGAGTGTTATTCTTACAAGAGTAACGTTTTGCCTAGGAGTGTGCATGGACAGCAGGTCTGAGGGGGCTTCAGATAGCTCTGTCAAGTGTACCTAGCTAGCTGCTAGCAACTTTGAATGCAAGCTAGTGAAGCAGCTTTAATGTGGCTGCTTATAAACTGAAGAATAAAATATTAAACTACCACGCAAAGAAAACGCTAATTATAAACTTCACAGCTATAAACAATGTTTGGTTGAAGTTAATGAGCTGTTGGAGGTAAGAGCACATTCGAAATGGCGGTCGGCGGGAAAAGTAGTAAACTAAATATAACATTGAACCATGCTTTTGAAAATGTATACATTTAAATCCTGGCAAATACTAACTTAACAATATAAATTGTTACTTACATGAGTTCGGTAAAGTGTTTTCCTTGTTCTCCGTGAAGAAACGTGTCTGGGCTTGTTCTTCCACAGCCGCATGCAGGTGGGCGGGTCCTGACGTTTTAGGTCTGATATAAACCTTTGAACTGAGTTTTGCTAAATCAATTTATGTTGGAAGTCCAATAAAATTAATTTTATCACATAAAAAATTAAGTTACGAAAATATTCACACTTTTTACTTAGAGATAACTCAAAAACTCTAAAAATAAAAATAAATTGATTTATTGGAATAAATATACTTTTAAAAATAAAGTAGAATGGACAATTCCACTGAAAGACTTTTTACAGTGCGGTGGAAGAGGGTTTAGTGCGTCTGCCTCACAATACGAAGGTCCTGAGTAGTCGTGAGTTCGATCCCGGCCTCGAGATCTTTCTGTGTGGAGTTTGCATGTCCTCGCCGTGACTGCGTGGGTTCCCTCCGAGTACTCCGGCTTCCTCCCACCTCCAAAGACATGCACCTGGGGATAGGTTGATTGGCAACACTAAAAATTGGCCCTAGTGTGTGAATGTGAGTGTGAATGTTGTCTGTCTATCTGTGTTGGCCCTGTGATGAGGTGGCGACTTGTCCAGGGTGTACACTGCCTTCCACCCGATTGTAGCTGAGATAGGCTCCAGCGCCCCCCGCGACCCCGAAGGGAATAAGCGGTAGAAAATGGATGGATGGATGGACATGCATAGGTTTTTTTTGTTGAAAATATATTTTGCCCTGTCAGTTCGAATACATATCGACATACAGGCTAACGGGCATGCATTTCCCCCGTTAGACTATATGTCGATGTGTCATTAACCGGGCTAGCATGCTAAGCATTACACTAGAAGATAAGCACCATCACGCTTAGCATTTGTTGCACGGACACACTAGCTTTGTTAAGGTCATCTCAACACACTGTGACTGTAAGGCAGGATTGGGAGAGTGATGTTCTGTAGAGGTATCAAAAAACAATTGAATGGCGTTTCTCATTTGTAACAATTCTTAATCGATTCAATTAAATCTAAAATCGATTTTTAAAAATAACATTTTTGTTGTTGTATTTATTTAGTTTTAAATCTGTCCCGTCCAACCACTGAGTCAAATCATATTGTAAATGTAGATGCCCATATCTGCTGTACATATTTACTTTACAAAATAGAAGTGTAGGATACTTCTCTTGTTGCCTTATTTGTATTTGACTTTATTAAATGTTTGGGTAGAATTTTATTCAACAAAACCAGTTTTCTTTTTAGTAATATTGTCACAGCGCAGTCTCGAACCCGCAATTCTCCCGCAGCAAGCTCCTCCAGCACTCATGTTGGCAGTATGTCAGGACATGCCCCTGCACATGCCGGGCACTTCACGTCCACGCAAAGACGTATCAATTCTGAATCAAATGTTACCTCCAAGAATCAATTGAATCGAATCTTGCGGTGCCCAAAGAGGTTCTTTTATGAATTTATTATGGGTCTGCTGAAAATGTGACCAAATCTGCTGGGTCAAATACAGCAATGTTAATATTTGGTAACATGTCCCTTGGCAAGTTTCACTGCAATAAGGCGCTTTTGGTAGCCATCCACAAGCTTCTGGCAAGCTTCTGGTTGAATTTTTGACCACTCCTCTTGACAAAATTGGTGCAGTTCAGCTAAATTTGTTGGTTTTCTGACATGGACTTGTTTCTTCAGCATTGTCCACATGTTTAAGTCAGGACTTTGGGAAGGCCATTCTAAAACCTTAATTCTTTGACGTGTGTTTGGGGTCATTGTCCTGTTAAAACACCCAACTGTGCCCAAGACCCAACCTCCGGGCTGATGATTTTAGGTTGTCCTGAAGAATTTGGCCAGTGCTTGTTCTTGTGGGTTAGTATGGAGTTTTTTCGATTATCATGTTTTTTTTCCCTCAACAAGGACGTTATCATGGGTGGTGGCAAAGTTGAGCGCTTTGCTGAGGAGTTCTTCAATGTCGAAACAGATTAATCTGAATTTGACAAAAAAAACAACTTGTTGTTGCATGAGAAATGTTTTTTAATTTTTTAGCAAAATGAGTACCTTCATCAAAACATTATTTTGTTGGTAAATCTCTTTTTTTCATTTATTGAAGTCCGTTATTGTTGTTTACAAACCAATTTGTGTTTGTACGGTATATATAAAAAGACACAACGTTCTCTCCAAAACACTGCAAAAGCAAAATGTGTTTTTCCCTGTGACTTTTTCTGCTCCAAAGTTCATTCCTCCATCAATTTTCCACAGCTTGTCCCTTTTTTGGGCGTTGTGAGGGGTTCTGGAGCCTATTTCAGCTGCTTTCGGGCGGTAGGCAGGGTACACCCCGGACAAGTCGGCACCTCATTGCAGAGCCAACACAGACAGACAGACAACATTAACACTCACATTCACACACTAGGGCCAATTTAGTGTTGCCAATCAACCTATCCCCAGGTGCATGTCTTTGGAGGTGGGAGGAAGCCTGAGTACCTGGAGGGAACCCACACAGTCACGGGGAGAACATGCAAACTCCACACTGAAAGATCGAACCTAGGACCTTTGTATTGTGAGGCACATGCACTAACCACTGTTCCACCGTTCTGCCACACCACCGTTCTGCCACAGGGGTCTCACCTTTCCACGCCGCTTATGGTTTTCAAATGCCTGCCTTCCCGTCGTTGGAGTCTGAGTCCGCTGTGCCGTCTGTCATGCCCATCTTTGCTGCGCTCGGCTGGCCTGGCGCAACACTCTAGCTGCATTATCCCGCGCTTCAGAGTGCAATCAGCAGTGTCTCCCTGCACTAGAATATAGACCAGGCCAAAAGGATATTCCACTTTACACAGACTCTCGTGAACTTCAGCCAAGGTTTTTTTGGACCTTACACTATCAAACGCATCATTTGTTCCACCTCGTTCCAGCTCCGCCTTCCCGAAGCTCTCAAGATCCATCTAGTGTTCCACATCTCCCTCCTTAAGCCTGTGGCCTCCTACGATCCGTTAAGGGGGGGGAGGAGGGGTACTGTCTCATTCCTGTTTCTTTGTGCTTTTCCTGGCCACCCTGCACCCGCTCTGTTCTCTCTGTCTCTCTACCCCCAGTTGTCATGGAAGGCTTGAGCACACCTGGTACTAATCATCACACCCTACTTAAAGTGATAGCACACACCTGTCCTTTGCTGGTTCTTTCCTTCATTTCCTACATGAGTGCAGACCACGTCAACCTTCTTCCTGCCAAGTGGGGGCGTGGTTAATATATATATATATATATATATATATATATATATATATATATATATATATATATATATGTATATATATATATATATAAGAAATACTTGACTTTCAGTGAATTTTAGCTATATATATATATATATATATATATATATATATATATATATATATATATATATATATATATATATATATATATATATATTTATTTTTATTTTTTTTAAATTATATATATATATATATATATAAATAAATAAAAGAAATACTTGAATTTCAGTGTTCATTTATTTACACATATACACACACATAACACTCCTCTACTCATTGTTGAGTTAAGGGTTGAATTGTCCATCCTTGTTCTATTCTCTGTCACTATTTCAGAACAGACACATTATACAAATATACATTATAAAATCAATAAGAAAACGGGAACTCTAATTTGGAAGTCTGAATTAGGATCAGAAGTTCCTATATAAACATTGCGTACTCACGTCACCATTTTGTATTGATTACTGCAGCTGTACACTGGATTCATTCACAAATACAAACTACAACTCACAAACACTTTAGAGTTAGGCTCCACCATCAGAATGTGTACTTAAACTTATAAAGATCACATGGATATTATTCAGTGAGTTGATTCACCAAAACTAACCTGTTATACAGGAGGAAAAAGCACACAGGACGTTTCAATTGTTCACAGACTGGTCGCTCTCATCAGAATGACAAGACACTTCCGGTCTGCAGGTGATCGCATTCAATTGGGAAGAAACGCCCTACTGCCCCCTACTGACCAATGTGAATACTGATAAATGTGTAATGACAGCTCCAAAAATGAATTCAAACCACAAAATAAAATAAATAAATCAACACAAAAATGTGACACATTTTGGGTGGGTCACATATGCATGTACAGTAGAGGGCAGTATTGCCCTGTTTAAGAGTGTCACAACATTGCTGTTTACGGCAGACGAACTGCTTTACGGTAGACGAAAACTTGACTGCTGTTGTTGTGTGTTGTTAACGCGCTTGGAGGACGTTAATGAAACTGCCTAACAATAAACCCACATAAGAAACCAAGAACTCGCCCTCGATCATTCTACAGTTATAACGTGATTGGGCAGGCATGCTGTTTATATTGTGGGAAAGCAGACATGAGAACAGGCTGTCAACACGTCACTCTGGTCCGCATGGAGCTGGAGGGGGCGTGGCCTCCAGGTCCGCCTGAATTTCGGGAGATTTTCGGGAGAACATTTGTCCCGGGAGGTTTTCGGGAGAGGCGCTGAATTTCGGGAGTCTCCCGGAAAATCCGGGAGGGTGGGCAAGTATGCTGTAATGCAGTGCTTCGAGAGGCTGGTAAAGGAATACATTGTCTCCAGACTTCCCCCCACATTCAACCCATACCAGTTTGCTTATCGCCCTAACCGCTCCACAGAGGACGCCATCTCCTCTGTACTCCACCTGAACTTCGAACATCTGGAAGAAAAGGACACACACGTGCGGATGTTGTTTCTGGACTTCAGCTCGGCATTCAACACCATCATCCCGCAGCACTTGGTGAGCAAACTGGCCCCCCTTGGATTCAGTACCCCCCTATGCAACTGGCTGCTTGACTTCCTCACAGACAAACCCCAATCTGTGAGAGTGGGCAACAACACCTCCAGTGCCATCTCCCTGAGCACCGGCTCCCCCCAGGGCTGCGTCCTGAGTCCGCTGCTGTTCACGTTGATGACCCATGGCTGCTGCGCTAGGTCCACTACTAACCACGTTGTGAAGTATGCGGACGACACGACAGTAGTGGGCCTCATCCGTGACAACAACAACATGGACTACAGTGAAGAAGTGAAACATCTGGTTGACTGGTGCAGAACCAACAACCTGGTCCTGAATGTCGACAAGACCAAGGAGATCATCGTTGATTTCAGCAAGCACCAGTCCAGCCACGCTCCACTCTTCATCAACAGCACAGCGGTGGAGATAGTAAGCAGCACCAAGTTCCTGGGGGTGCAGATAACTGACAATATAACCTGGTCCCTACACACCGGAGCTCTTGTAAAAAGAGCTCAGCAGCGCATGCACTTTTTGCGTCGGCTGAAAAGAGCACAGCTCCCTCCCCCCATTCTCACCACATTCTACAGAGGCACTATAGAGAGCCTACTGACCAACTGCATCTCGTTCTGGACTGGAGCCTGCAATGCCTCAGACTGGAAGTCTCTCCAGAGAGTGGTGAGGACGGCCAAAAAGATCATCAGGACTCCTCTTCCTGCCTGACCAGGGCTCAGAAAATTTGCAAAGACTCCTCCCACCCCCACCAAGGACTGTTTTCACTGGTGGACTTTAGAAAGAGGTTCCGCAGCCTCCGAAGCAGAACCTCCAGGTTCTGTAACAGCTTCTTCCCTCAGGCCGTAAGACTTTTGAACGCACCATAATTAAATTATCCCCTCAACTCCCCCCAAAATGGATTAACTCGCTGGAATAAAAAAGACTATATAACATACATCCATAAACATAAACAGTAATAAATAGATTACTGTACAGTAATCTATTTATTTATATCTGCACCATATTGCTCTTTTATCCTGCACTACCATGAGCTAATGCAACGAAATGTCGTTGTTATCTGTACTGTAAAGTAATTTTTTTAAATTTAAATTTAAATTTTTAATTTTTTGACTTTTTTTTTTTGTCCTGTCCAGCTTCTCAGGCAAATCATATAGTTGATGTAGATGCTCATATCCGCTGTTCAGATTTACTTTACAAAAGAGAAGTGTAGGATACTTCTCTTGGTGCCTTATTTGTATTTGACTTTATTAAATGTATTTATATTATCATTTGGTGCAGCCGGGCCGGAGCAGGAGGGGATAGAAAGAGAGAAAAAAAGAAGACAGAGGGGGAAATTGTGGGGACAAGAGGGGGATTAGACAGAGAGACAAAAACAACAACAGCAAACACAACAATAACAACAGCAAACACAACAACAACAATAGAGTAACATCAGCAAATAGGACATGTACAAATATGATGGTAAAAGTGATAGCAAATAAGCAGTTAGCGAAAATAAAAAATAATACAGAAATGACAATGAGCATTATTACACTACAAATGGAGCAATACAAATACCAATAGAAATAGCGCTATTGATAATGAACAATACCAATAATTTACCTCTATTATCAACAATACAGTTGTTCAAATGCAACAATACATATATGTAATGATAACTTGAGATACGAAAGAATGCAGAAGAATGGAGGGGGAGAAAGAGAAGCAACCTACATTAACCTTGTAGATTGTTATAGTAACAATAGGTTAAGCTTTGTCAGTGTGCCATGTGTTATACCCAGTTTACCCTAGGGCAACAACGTTAATATATGTTTGATGAAACGTGATTATGTGCGTGAGTGTACGTATGCATATGTACTTGTATACAGTATGTACTTGTATATGTACAGAATGTGTATATGTGTTTGTACAGTGAATGTATATGTACAGTATGTGTATGTGTATGTTTGTACAGTGAATGTATATGTACAGTATGTGTATGTGTATATTTGTATATTGAATGTGCGTGTGGATGTACGAACTTTGAGTATGTAAATATGTACTGTATTTGTGTATGTATGTGGGAGCGTAGGTACGTATGTATGTATGTATGTATATGTCTTAATAAGGTTATCCAAAAAATAGTGCTCGATACCGTAGTAGAGCGCAATATATGTATGTGTGGGAAAAAAAAAAAAAAAAAAAAAAAGTCTTGTGATTTTTTTCCCCACACATACATATGTATGTATGTATGTATGTATGTTTATATGTGAATTTGTATGTACAATATATTGGACTCCCAGTGTGCGTGGGAGCCAGAGCACGGCCCCAGCCCCCCCGAGAGCCCAACCCACAAACAGTAGGTGTGGTGCCCAAGGAACCAGGGACCACCGCCCCCACGCAGCCAAGCCGGCCAGCGACAGGAACCTCAGAGCCCGGTCCACCGCTCCGCCCACAAGGGTCAGCAGCAGGCCGCAGACAGACGCACCCGGCTGAGGACAAGGCACGAGAAAAGCAGGGAACAGCCAGACCCCAAGCCAGCGAGAGACCACACCCCACACGGGCAGAAAGGCGGGACGCCCCGCCTGGGGGGCCCAGAGACTCCCCGCAACCGGACGGGAAGACTTCCCCCGCCCCACCGGCAACGGGGCCCCCACGAGCCCACCCCCCACCCCCGGAGAGCGCGGCGAGGTCAGCCCCCGGCCACCCCAACCAAATCGGCTGCCGCAGGACCACCCGGCACGGGGCCACGGGAACCACCCACCCCACCCGCAGGGACCCCAAAGATGAAGATGGAACAACCAGCAACCGCCCCGCCGAGTTCACCCCCTGAGGGAGGGGAAAAAATATATATATATATTAATAAAATATATTTAAAAAAAAAAAAAAAAAAAAAAAAAGAATTAAAAGAAGATCACAGACATGCTGACACACAAGGTCACTACCTCAGCAACTGGCCGACTCGCAGCACCTCGGAATACCTTGCAGCACCAAGCTACCACAATAGACGCAGGGACTAGACCCAGCAGGCCCCAACCAAGACGAGCACCCGGAAGGGATGGACGGTGGGACCCAGGAGCTCCAGACACACAGTCCGGATGCAGTAGCCTGAGGCGCCGACCCCCGCCCGACAGGCAGGCCCAGAGCGTACCCCCAGAAATATACATACATACATATACATATACATATACATATACATATACATACACATACACATATAAATGTACACATTTACACACACATACACATATATACATATTGTACTGTAAAGTTAAAATTTGAATGACAATAAAAAGTAAGTCTAAGTCTAAGACCCACAAACGCTGGCTGAGTAACAACAATATGAACGTTGCAAGGAAATTTCTCTGCCAGTTTCTGCATCCCACAGGGATTCTTCTTTTGTGTTTCTGCACCTGCGGTTCCCACACAAGGTTGTAACATTGTTTGTCAACACTGTCTAATATCTTTTTCTCGCACATTTGAGTCCCTCTGATGTTCTGTGTACCTACACACTGTCCTCCCCCTGTCTAGGCCTGCGGTGTGTGTGTGTGTGTGTGTGTGTGTGTGTGTGTGTGTGTGTGTGTGTGTGTGTGTGTGTGTGGGTGTGGTACACAGAACATCAATTTCCACACTTCTATTAGCCCCGGGTCCAGTGGACCCGGACATCTTATATGTAATAGAAATGTGTAGGGGGGGTGTATGGTGTGTGTTCATTAAATATGTATTCTGATATATGTTCTTCACAGAAAATGAGCCAAAGCCAGTGTGTCTCAGTTTGAAAAATTAATTAATTGTATCATTTTTCTTTTAATAAAAATCGAAAACGGGTCCCACAGACCAGAACACCACACAATCGTCTTCCTGGGTTAATGGTGATGACTGAGGCGATAGACTTAGACTTAGACTTCCTTTTTATTGTCATTCAAATTTGAACTTTACAGCACAGATAAGAACGAAATTTCGTTACATAAGCTCATGGTAGTGCAGGATAAGTATATATAAATAATAAATAAATAATATATAAATATATATATAAAATAAATAAATATATATAAATACATATAAATAAATAAATAGATTACTGTACAGATAATATGTTGACATATTTGAGCTATTTCTCTTTCACATATCATTAAAGGGTAATTACACTGTTTTTGGAATTTTGTCTATCATTCAAAATCCTTATGTATGAAAAGCACACAGGTTTTTTAATATGAATTCTTACTCGTAAAACGTTAATTAATTTTAGTTGGCAATGGAGCCAATAAGGCACCGAAAAAAACATTCAAACACCTCCATCAACGTTTTATATACATGCTGGAAGTATGTATGTAATGTAGTAACAAGCATAGTCACAATAAGATTTAATGTTTACGTATTTTACTTATTTTAAGCATACTTTGGCGCATCACAAAGTTCTCTTTTCTTTTAACAACTACTACTAATCGTGACGAACTTGATGAGAAACAACAAACATAATAAAATGATCACTTACTGTGCAATGGCTGTTCTCACTTGAATGCAGACTGATTGGATGTTTATATAATGCCGTTGAGATAAAGAATGAATCATAACCCACACAAAAAGTTACAAAAAAAGCAAGTGTTCTGTTGACGAGTGTCTTTTCGTGTCTTTCTTGCCATTTCCAGGTATAAGTTGAATGTCACAGATGACCAACTTCCCGGCTTATGAGCAGAGCCTTCAATTATCCAAGTGAGATGCATGATTCATCATCAATAATTAACTTTCACCAACTCAGAAGCGACTGAGATGCAGCAGCTCAGTATGACAACACTGCAGCTGCACAAGCTAGTTAGCGCTCTGTAACATGGCGCCGCTAAAAATACCTTGTCTGCGTAAGTGCTTATAATAACAATATTGCTAATACTCGCTTAATATTCAGGTCACAAAATGTAAATGGAGTACTGTAGGCGCTTTTTGGATGCTTTTTTAGAGTGATTTACAGTCAGAATGATTTACTCCCATTAGCTGCATTGGATTTGTACAACAAAAAAAAAAATATATGTAATATGTACAACTGAATAGATGCTCACAGTAAAAAACACAAGTTAAAATGAGTGTAAAAGTCAAAAGATATTGCTGAACCATGGTGAGCATCTCCTGTAACCTTGGATCTACCTTCAAAATGTCTCCAGTGTATTATTGCTTTTGGGAGCTACGTGTTGGCAGCGTCTCTTGTGCACCAAAGTGAGCAGCATCACATACATTCAACCTGCAGACTATGACCACTGACCCTTTAATCATCTTGGATCTCTTAAGCTGTCGGCGGATCTCCCCTCCGCCCCCCGCAGTAGATTTGCTTTTTAATGCTCTGTGATTTTTTCTTTTTCTTTCGCCAAAGCCTCCCTTTTTATCTTCTTCCCGCTGTGTGGCTGAAACCCCAATGAAGCCATGACTAGCCTCAAATCCCCAACATCAGGACCAATAGCAAAACACAGCAACACCAAAGCATGTTAGAACTAAATTCATACAAATATAGAAGCTGTTAAAACATATTTGAGTCAAACAAGTCAAGCTGTAAGGCGTTTGTGGCAAGCGGTACTCCGTATTACTACTATCTCTACAGAGCACGTTACTCCATTGGAATATATACTGTATAAATTATACCATTCCAACAGCTTCTGACTGATGAATCCAAGTCTAGTCTTAGTCCGACCTCAACCTCTTTATGGAAGATCCAAGGAAACAAAATTATCAAGATTTGGAAGATGAGTATCAAGACTTTCAAATCTCCTACTTTTACAGAAGGTAGTATGTTATCAGTGTTAGGAAAACTATTTAAAAAAAGTAATTAATTACAGTTAGGTTGGAACAGGGGTTAGTGAGTGTGCCTCACAATAAGAAGGTCCTGGGTTCGATCCCCGGGCTTGGGGTTTTTCTGTGTGGCGTTTGCATGTTGTCCCTGTGACTGCGTGGGTTCCCTCCGGGTACTCCGGCTTCCTCCCACCTCCAAAGACATGCACCTGGGGATAGGTTGATTGGCAACACTAAATTGGCCCTAGTGTGTGAATGTGAGTGTGAATGTTGTCTGTCTATCTGTGTTAGCCCTGCGATGAGGTGGCGACTTGTCCAGGGTGTACGCCGCCTTCCGCCCGTGTGCAGCTAGGATAGGCTGCAGCACCCCCCACGACACTGGGAGGGACAAGCAGTAGAAAGTGGATGGATGGATAATTACAGTTATTTGTTACTGTCATAAAAACTAATTGAATAACTAACGGAATTATTATTCATTAGATATAATTATTAATGTTACTTTTTTGTTACTTTTTTAAAACTTTCATATATCTGGTGTTTGCATTTGAGAGACATTTCATGAGAGAAGAGTGCTTGTAAAAGGTGGCGCCTGTTGTCAGGTGAAGCGTAAGTCAGCGAGGGCGCACTCAATGGCTGTTGTAGCTGAGCATTAGTAGTCTGCGGACTGGAAGAAGAATGTTGACAGCAGCACCTGTGGAATGTTTTCACTGATAGTTAATAAAGCGATCAAACTAGACTAGAGTCAGTGGCTGGGTTTCTCTTTCTCCACAAAAGGGGTATTGTAGGATCATTTTTGTTGATGACTGTCACTTTATTAAATATTCATTATTCCCCCACAGTAGTAGTAGTATGTGTGTGCGTGCGTATGTAAATGTGTGTGTGTGTGTGTGTGTGTGTGTGTGTGTGTGCGTGTGTGTGTGTGTGCGTGGGCTGCCACTTGCAGAGAGCCACTTCCTGAAGTGTACTTGCTGGGATTCTAAAGCTGTCTTGTCCATATTAAAAGTAGCGTGTCAAGTTACTTCAAACGTATCGGTAACAGCGTTATACTGTACATAAATTAAATGAATTAGAATACTCATTACTATAAAATCTAACGCTGTTAGCAACACCGTTATTATGTAACATCATCAATTTTCCAAACACAGATTATTATTGCCACGAAAATGATTGATTTTAACTGTCAAAGTTAACGCAATAAAAACATGTTAACTAATAATTTAAATAAGGACACCAGTGTTGGGACTAACGCGTTACAAAGTAACGCGTTACTGTAACGCCGCTAGTTTCGGCGGTAACTAGTAATCTAACGCGTTATTTTTTTTTATTCAGTAATTTAGTTACCGTTACTACATGATGCGTTACTGCGTTATTTTATGTTACTTTTGATGTAGTATCGGCTAGAAACAGAAGCGCTGCGCAGTGTCGTTCTTCTGAATCTTCCTCTGTCACAAGCCGGAGAGAAGACAAGAGGCGCGGTCTATGTGTGTGTGTGGGGGGGAGGTGATCCGCGGTTTGATATATGAAACAAACAAAAAAAAGTTGTTGGCACGTTCAGTCCACACACAGCGTGGTCATGGCGAGCGGAGTAACGGAGGAGCTTGAACGCCCCCGCCATTGAATCGGTGTGTTTATAAGTGCAGACTCGGTTGTGCAAAACGAGGGTTTTAAACACATGCTGAACGTGCTTGAACCACGTTACGACATCCCGTCGCGCATCCACTTCAGCAATAAGATTGTGCCAGATCCTTATGAGCAGGAGAAGAAAAAAGTTGTGGATGAACTATCCCAAGCATCATCTGTTGCGCTCATGACAGACGGGTGGACGTCCAGCGGAACTATAAGCGCTCACTTCATCACAGCAGACTGGAAGATGAGAAGACACGCCCCCTCTACGAGAGTCACCTTGCGCAGGTGCTGACACAAGCAGTGGAGGAATGGAAGATAAAGATATCCCAGTCACACGTGATAATGCCAAAAATCAAATAATTACAGAGAATGAGGCAGGACTGGGACCACAGATAGGTGCTTTGCACATGTAGTGAATTTGGCATCACAGAAGGGAATCTCAGTCAATAGGATGGAGCGCCTCTTTGGGAGGATCAGGAAGGTTTCTTACTTCCACCCAAGCACAACAGCTGCTCATGTGCTTAAGACAAAGCAAGAAATGCTAAAGCTGCCTGCTCATACATGATGTCCCAACGAGGTGGAACTCCACTTATGATATGTTGGAGCAGCAGGCAGCTATATACTCTGCATTGACCCACAACACCCTGAAGACAAATGTCACCCTGTCTGATGATGATGTGAGAGTGGCAGGTGAGGTCCTCCAGGTGCTTAAAAGTGTTCCATCTCTACTGAGCACTGAAACTTCACCATCTGTGTCAATGATCCTGCCACTGAAAACAAGGATTCTACAATCCATGGCTCCAAGTGTGGAAGACAGCAGCATCACTCCAGATGTCAGCCTTTATTTCACTACCTATGTTTCAAGGAAGATGATGTTTCTTCTTATGTTGCACTTAAACTTGTTTTTTATTAATGGTCATTGGTCCAAGTTTAAAGAAAGGAGGAATAACTTTTTATGTTGCACTGTTTTTCATTCATTATGTTAAAAGGAAAATAAAAATGTATGTCAAGTTGATCAACAGATTGTATTATTCTCCAGTGCAATAACAGTACTGAAATGAAGGCAAAAAGGGCATTAATGGGAGCTTTAAAAAAAGAAGAAGAAAAAAAGAAGTAACTAAATAGTTACTTTTCACAGTAACGCATTACTTTTTGGTGTAAGTAACTGAGTTAGTAACTGAGTTACTTTTGAAATAAAGTAACTAGTAATTGTAACTAGTTACTGGTTTTCAGTAACTAACCCAACACTGAAGGACACACATTTCTTTAATGGATGATTAACATGGAACACTTTCTTTTTTGACCCTCCGGCCGTGTCGTAGCAGAGGGAACTTGGCAGCAGTTCACTTGCTACTGATGAGCCATAAGCGTTAAAGAAATGGACAAAGAAAAGGCTGCACTATGGAAATATCAGGTTCAAAGCAATGGCAAGTTGTTCACCCGACAAGAACATACTATTTTTCACTGTGAAACGGGACGACATCACTGCAGCAAACACCTGCTGGGTGGGTGTTGCATCACTTCCATGTTTAGATTAGAGTTTAGGTGCAGTGATAACATAACATTTAGATTGTTACTGTGACTGATTTAGATGGATGTCAAAAGGAGCCTTTTTTTTCACAGTCAATCAGACATCAAAACATGTCAAGACACTTTCTCAATGCAATCACACACTTTTCAATTAAAAAAACAAAAACATTTGGTTTAACTACATTTACAAAATAAAAATGTCTTACATTACGATCATGCTTTGTCAAAGATGTTTTGTAATGTTATTCTGTGATATTTGCACCTACAAAAATGCTAGTACATCAGTTGAGGAATATGGGGAGGAGGGATTTTTTGGCTTGCTGAAATATTGTGTAAATGTTTTTATAACATGTTCTGGTTGAGTCCTGAATTACAGAATGGTTAGCAAGCTGAATATGACATTTTCAATAATAAAGAGAGAAGATTCAAATATCGTCATGCAGCAATATGAAGACCATTCATTTGCATAATGTACAGAATATCAGAAGCATTTACCGTATTTTCCGGACCATAGGGCGCACCGCTTTGTAAGGCGCACTGCCGATGAGCGGGTCTATTGTCATACAAAAGGCGCCCCGGAATTAAAGGCGCATTAAAGGGTTCATATTATAATTTCTTTTTTAAATTTAAGATACTTCCTTGTGATCAGGATGCGCCATTTTATAGGGGGTGTTATTTACGTGGCTCCACTTAAACAGCGTCTTCTCCCTGTCATCTTTTGTTAAAGCGGTGTAGCGTGCAAGGACGGGAGTCGAAGAAGTGTCAAAAGACGGAGCTAACTGTTTTAATTACATTTAGACTTTACTTAAATCAATAACGGAGCAGCATCTCCTCATCCGTGGCTCACTAGTGCAATAACAACCCTGGAAATGTACCCCATGAAAAAACGTCCGTTCGGAACTCTCTAATAACCAAAGATCCTTGGGTGAATAATGTAAACTCACTACACCGGTATGTTTTAGCGCTTTCATGGCAAATTTACTGACAGATATAAGTTTGTAAGAACTTTACTCTACTTTATAGTAGAAATGACAACAGCGGAGGATGAATGCCCCATAACTAGAAGATAGAGGAAAAAGATGAAGCTTATCGACTACGGTGTCGGCACGTACTACAATGGCGGACTTGCGCAAATTTTCAGGACTTATGCAGATCCAAAATACACATCAGCAGGTACCAGGAGGTAAGAAAAGTTGGTTTTGCATAATATTGCGAAACAAAACACCAGATAATATGTCTGCTAATAGGTGTCTTTGCCTTTTGAAAGGATTTGGAGCGTGCCTTATATTCTGAAAAATATGGTACTCAGATTTGAATATCACAGATTACATTACCAAACATATTTGACAGTCAAAGCAGGATCGTAACAATCCACATTTTGTGTTATTAATGCATGGAACTGGTATCTAAACAAGGTGTAGCTCCTCCTCTGATTGCAAGTACTCTTAAAGCAGGAATACAAGTTCTGTATTCCTACAAATTACAAAATCTGGCAACACAACACAATGCAGGCATTTTTTTATTGTCATGAAAAGTGTGTTTGTCCTTTCTGTGTTGAGCTGTTTGAAAAAAGCATAATGTTTAAAGACTTTTCATTAAAAGCAAATTAACTGTCCATTCATGGTGTTAAAACTAAAAAATTATCTGTTCAGGGTACACTTATTAATGATGAAAAATTATTGCGATTATCGCAATTCATTTTGAGTTAACTATGAACAATGTGATTATCGCGATTAAATACTTTAATTGTTTGACAGTCCTAATTTTAACATTACCCCTAAGTAATTCAAACCATTGCACTCAATTTATATTTAATTTGATTCATCTAGTGCTATATCACAGCAGACATTTTCTCAAGGAACTTTACACATGAAACAAGTGTTATGTGTACAGGAGGAGGAGACAGCACAGACAGGAGTGACGTTGTTAAAGCTCTATTTATTTATATATATACACTATATATATAAATAATAAATGAAGTGTGTGCACAAATCGAAAATGTGTGTGTGGTGTGCTACTATGTGTGTGAATTAACTGTAGTGTTTTACCGGGAATGTTGAGCGAGAGGTGCGGAAGTCCAAGGGGGGGCAAGACAAGCTCAGAGATCCGTGAGACAGACGTGAGGTTGAGGGGAGAAGAGAGGCGTCCATATCCAGGCGGGAGGTCGAGACCCAAAGGGGGCAGCCAGAGAACCAGAGGGGAACACAGGGAGACGAGACACACATCTCGTCACACGGGAACAAAGGTTTGATGCTAGAAACGACAAGGACACAGGACAACGCACAATGAACACGGAGGGGGAAAAACACAGAGAACGAATGCATAGAGCTTGATAGTCGGCTTACTGTAGTGGAACAGATGACTATGTTCTGGGCCAGGATGCAGGTTTGCACTGGTTTAAGAAGTCGGGTCTTCTCATTAGCGACAGGTACGTTGAGTGCTGATTGACTGCAGCTGTGCACCGGCGCAGCTTCTGCAGGAGTGGCGCGCGTAGGTGCGCTCTTGGAGGTGCACTCAGCAGAGCGCACAGATGAGTGTGCATTGGAATGCGCCCCGGCCGTGACAACAAGTCTACAATCACGCTCATTGTACATTAACTAGCATCCAGATAACCAAAAAAAAGGGATCTTTTTTATTTTTTCCCCCTGAAAATGAATCTGCCAGTCATTTCCCATAATATCAATTTATTTTGAGTAACTGGTAGATAACTAATTGTATTGCCCCCTTTCCATCACCAGACTCTATATGCGCCCCCCCCTTTGTGTGACATCATCTACAGAAAGGGAGCCCAATTCGTAATGGCCGCAGGCATCCATCCACAAATAGCTTGTGCTCAGCTGGGAATAAGATAATATAAACCTATTATGTCATTCATTTAATAAATAAATATGAACTGTTACTGATAAATTAAATAATAATGGTATTATCAAAAATGTAAGTTAACTCATGGGAATATAAAAGGCGTCGGGTGCTACCAGACGTAGGGGACGCGGAAAGACTCCACCTGGGCCACCTGTTAGCCAGATTGTTTTGCTGTGGAGCCACTATTTGGATTGTTTCCTCATTGGTGTGGAGAACAGGCATGAACAGACAATTACCAGGAGGACTTGAGATGGATGTGCGGTACTGTAAGTACGTTGCAGCTTTCAGCGTCCTGTCCCCGAGTCGTGTAAGAGAATATGGCCAACTTGGTTTTAGGCAATCTCAATGATTGGTCAAAAGGCACTCACGTGACTACAGGGCGCCATCACGACTGTCAACTTTGAGCTAATGCTTTGTGTTTGTGCTTCCTCGTTAGTTTTTCGATGTGTATAAATGCCCTGTTGTGCAGCATGGGGCTGCTCCACCTGTGAGAATTGTGGAAAAATGTCCATCGCTTTCCCAACAACCCGGAAAGAAGACAAGTATGCGAAGTGAAGGTTCGCCATCAACACTGGAAAGCCACTGATTACAACATCTTGTGTGAGGTAAACACACAACACAATGTCTGCGTTTTGTACAGTAGAGAACACACAAAAGCAAATACAAATAATAACAGAAAAAATGTATACATTTAAAAGATGGTTTGCCAATCTTTGAATCTCAGTAAAACTAAAAAATTCGGTAACAATAAAAAACAAAGTCAAACACAAATACAAATAGACCAACATTGATAGAGTAAAAATAAACCACATTTTGTGTGTAATAATAGATGAGAAAGTGAACTGAAAATCTCATAAAAATTATACAACATAAAGTGGCAAGACATATGTTAATAATGAATGAAGCAAAATATGTTCAAGACCCCAAATCAGGCTATATTCTCTACTGCTTGTCAGTGTTATCATATCTAAGTTATAGTGCAGAAATAATGAGAAATTACTAAAAAAGTACACTTATACACTTAGCATGTTCCAAAAAAAATCAGTTAGAATAATACATAATAAATGATACATACAGTGATTACAAATACTTTGGAGGCAGCCACCAAAATGAAGGGCCGTTAGGGACATTATTCAGAATTACCTGAAAAAAAGCAGTTGTTTGTGTAAAATGATTTCAGTTGTGTGTGAGAGAGGTTTTCAGTAGTGTGTGTGAGAGAAAAAAATTCAGCAGTGTGAGTGAGAGGTTTTCAGTCGTGTGTGTGAGAGAAGAAAACTTCAGTTTTTTGTGTAAAAGTATTTTAGTTATGTGTGTGAGAGGTTTTCAGCAGTGTTTGAGAGAGAATAAAAAAATCACTATTGTGTGTGAGAGGTTTTCAGTAGTGTGAATGAGAGAAAAAAACATCAGTTGTGTGTGTGAAAGGGTTTCTGTTGTGTGTGTGTGTGTGTGAGAGAGGTTTTCAGTAGTGTGGGTGAGTGAAAAAAATGTCAGTAGTGTGAGTGAGAGAATTTCAGTAGTGTGTGAGAGGTTTTTCAGTCGTGTTTATAAGAGAAACATGTTCAGTTGTGTGTGTAAAAGTATTTCAGTTGTGTGTGTGAGAGGTTTTCAGTAGAGTGTATGAAAGTGTTTCAGTAGTGTGTGTGAGATAAACAAAATTCAGTAGTATGTATGAGAGTGTTTCAGTACTGTTTGTGAGAGAAAAACATATCAGTTGTTTATGTAAGAGGTCATTCTGAATAACGTCCCTAACGACCCCTCATACGTAAGTACCTATATGTGTGAGTACACAGTGTATATGTATGAATGCATATACGTATATATTTACCAATAGTTGTGTGTATGTATGTATGTGTGTTTGTTTGTACACTATTTTTGTCTCCCAGTGTGTGCGGGAGCCAACAACTACACGTAGGGGCGCCACGCTGGCAGGCCGGCCAGCTACAGGACTCCTGGAACCAGGCCCACCGTGCCGCCCTCGGCAGGCCAGCAGCAGGTCGTAGACAGACACGCCGAGCAGACGACTAGGCACGAGAGAAGCTCGGGACAACCATCTCCCAAGCCATGCGGGCAGAAAAACTTGACGCCTCACGCTGAGAGGCCCAGAGACTCCCCACAGACGGACGGGAAGGTCGCCCTGCCCCACAAGCAACCGGGGCCCCACAAGCCCAACCCCCCCCACAGGAGAGCACAGGGGGGCGCACCCCAGGACCCCCACTCAAATCGGCCGCAACAAGACCGCCCAGCACGGGAACACGGGAATTTGACATGCCCCACCTGCAGGGTGGGGCATGTCAAAACACCCCATAGTCCCCTTGTTGACAGAATGTCGCCAGCAAAGACGTTTTTCCGCGAGAAAGTTGGATGAGTTGGACGAGGGAGCGTGGGAGGTCCTGCGCGCTATGGAGGCGGAAACTCTGCGCTTTTACCCCAGGGAGCGCAGGGGGATGATGTGGGGGATTTGGAGGCAAGCTGGTGCCGATCGGCGCGTCGCTCCCGTCCCGGAAACGCCGGCAAAAGCGAAAGCTGTCAGGAAAGGCTTCTCCGAGCCGGCAGGACACGCCGCTCCCACAAGTTCCTCCCCCTCCGGGGGAAGGCAAGCAGCAGACAGCCCGGCTTCGCCCTGATGATGTCACAGACCATGATTTTTTTTTTCAATGCTTTTTCTTTTGATCACTCGCCTCCAGCAAAAGACTCTAATTCCATGTCTATGATAAAACATTATCAAAACATGTTTTTAGAAATTAGAGCATGTCAATCCAGGTCATCCAAATTCCATGCCCCGCCCCCCAAGACTTAAGCCACGCCCACATCACAGGACTCTTCCTTTTTTTCACCCACAAAAGCACAGGTGGGTGATAGAAGAATCATTTTGGGACAATTCAGTGGGGAGGATTCTGCCTCCCTCCTGACCTCCTTCCACCCACCCCTAAAAACGGTTCCAGACCACGGAGAGCGCGTCTGGTATCCGCTCCTTGAGGGGGGGGGGGGGCTAGGGCTGGGAACTGTACAGGTGGGGTGACTCAGCTTCATCATGCCAAGCCACAGCCTCTAGCACGACCGCCACCACCAGTTCTTCGGCCTGCCAAGCCACAGCCTCGAGCACGGCCGCCGCCACCGGTCTTTCGGCCTGCCAGGTCACCTCCACCAGCACCAAGGCTAGCACCAGTAGCAGCACCACGGCTAGCACCACGGCTAGCTGCTCCAAGGCTAGCACCTGTAGCTGCACCACGGCTAGCACCAAGGCTAGCACCAGCGCCAAGGCTAGCACCAGCACCAAGGCTAGCACCTACACCACGGCTAGCTCCACGCCCTGCTCCAAAGCTAGCAACATGCCAAGCTGCACCACGCCAAGCTCCGGTACCTGCTCCACACCGCCAAGTGCCGCCAGTAGTTGCTCCACGCCGCCAAGTGCCGCCAGTAGCTGCTCCACGCCGCCAAGTGCTGCCAGTAGCTGCTCCACGCCGCCAAGTGCCGCCCGTAGCAGCTCCACGCCACCAAGCGCTGCCCGTAGCAGCTCCACGCAGCCAAAACCCTCCAAGCCAAGACCCTCCAAGCCAAGACCCTCCATGCCAAGACCCTCCAAGCCAAGACCCTCCATGCCAAGACCCTCCATGTCAAGACCCTCCAAGCCAAGACCCTCCAAGCCAAGACCCGCCATGCCAAGACCCGCCATGCCAAGACCCGCCGCCTGCTTCGTCTACTGCACCCGCGCCTGCTTCATCTGCTGCTTCCACACCTGCCACGATGACGACGCGCCTGCCTCCTCGTCGGCCACGGATGTGGCTGCTACCTCGTCGTCCGCCTCGTCAGGTACAGCGGGGCTCTACGCGTCGCCGCCACCTGACTTTGCCTCGGTGGATTCGGGGACACTTGGTCTGGCGACCAACCGCCATGTCCCCCTCCCTCCCTCCCTCTCTCTCATGACTCTCGATCCTGCCTTGTTTTGTTTGTTTTTGGACATCTGGGATCTGTCCTTAAGGGAGGGGCTCTGTCATGTCTGTTGATCATGTTTTTGTTTAGTTATGTTCTGCTTGGTTTTTGGACACTTTTTAGTTCCTGCTTTCACTCCCTTGCCTTGTCACCATGACTACTCATTAGTTTCACCTGTCTCACGTTTTGCACTTGCGCACCTGTCACTAATCATGTCTGTATTATTTAAGCCCATAGTTGCCAGGAAGTCAGCCTGGCGACATTAACTCTGATACCTCCATGATTACGCATCCATGCCATAGTTCTATGATCTTTCCATGCTTGACCAAGTAAGTTTTGTTTCATGTCCTTAGTCTGTTTATGTGTTAATTTTGTTCATAGCCAAGTTTGTACTTCCGCCCTTGTGCGCGCTTTTCGTTTGTTCCTTTTGTTAGTGTTTAAATAAATATGTCCTTACCTTCACGCCTTGCCCGCTCTAACTTTCCTTTGCATTCCGGGAAATCAAAACACCCCATAGTCCCCTTGTTGACACAAACCTTGTGTGCTTATTGGACAATATGTAAATGTTAACTGGCTGTCCAGCTTTGCACAAATGAACACGCTGCAGGATTGTTTGTATCGGAGCTCACATCGGGGACTTTAGATACTAGCCAATATCACTTGTTTTTTTTGCTGATATCGGACTGATATCTGATATCAATATCGGATCGGGACACCCCTAACAAAGATTCCTTGCTTTACGTTGTAACCTCCTGAGAACCAGAGAGCTTATTGTGTCAATGGTGTTTTGCTTAATGAGGTCATTTTTATGAAGATGTGGGAATGTTTTATATACCTGCTGTATATGTATGTAATGAACAAAAGAAAACAGACCAAAAACAATGTCCACAGCAGAGGATGCTGGTTCTTTGGGCAACAGTTTGTCAGGCACATGAACAATAACAAGATCTGATAGCTCAGTTACAGCTCATGTTATTCTATTCTGTGTTATATGTGTTTATGTTGCACGATTGCGCCAAGTAAAATTCCTAGTTTGTGAACCCGTTCTCAAACAATGGCAATAAAGAAAACTCTTCTTCTCTTCTGCCCTTCTTCTTCTCAATAAGGGGAAGCTGCAAGCCTGTTTACAGAAAATAATTGATGAATGCCTAAACATTTGCTTTGATTGGTGAGGACTATGGAATTTTTTGGTGTTGGGTTTATTCAGTTCAAATCTATTTTCAACTACAGTACTGTTTTACTTTTGAAAATGAGCAATGGGAGGACATTTATGGCCACAAATTCATTTGTTTTGCAACACCATCATTCCACATTATGAACACATTCCAAATGATATCCTGATTACGAGCAAATCATAACATTGTCCATAAGCATGCCACGGCTGAATTAAGCAAGCGAGAAGCAACATTTATTTTCTTGTGGGTCTGCTTCAGAATTTAATTAGCTTTTTTCCCCCCTAACCTGTGAACCCAAAGCCTCACCCCGGCTGTGTAAGACACAGAATTCATTAAGCCGTTCTCTGCCCTCAGATTTTCACACCCCAGCTTTGAACATCTGCACCCTGTCATGTATCATCTCATTCATTTCTACTTAATTTGATCCTAATAAGTGCCTACACGATAAGCCAGATGTTCCAGTATTCGACTGTGGCACGGAAAGTTTTGTTTGGGGCGAGTTGTGCTCCCAGCCTGGTGGGCAGGAAAGTGCAGACTGCTTGAATTCCTCCATTAATATGTAGAATAGTTTTGTGATTTCTTATTTTTCAACATATTAGTTTTTACTTGTCAGTGCACACAGAAATCCATCAACATTTGACAACACCCTGAGGGGAAAACCCAGAGAACTTGCTTTCCATTTTCATTAATTCCAAAAGACCTGTTTACAAGAAAAATCCTCAAAACATATTTGGATCAGCCAAGCTAGAAGAAAAGAAAACTCAATTTTTATCCTTTTAAACAAAATAAAATGTAAATGGTTAAAATGCAGTTTTTTTGTACCGAAAGGAGTGTGTGCGTTGGCAAGCAGACAAAGGGATGCAAGGAGAAGGTCTGATTATGCCATGTGGCTGGATACCTCCCTCGTAAAAAGCGACTGCTAATCAGCAACATATGCCAACCCCTGGCCCTCATTCTCATCTTGTCATTTTCAAGTGGCTCCAAGACATGGCTCCTGACATGCTCTTGATCCAGACACAGCATCTATCAGCCTGCCATGTGCTAATGAGAGAGGTGCTGGAAGCATGGAAGAGTCTTGTGTACCCCACCAGCCATATGACCCCTTTGAGTGGACCACTTTACCTGCTGCATTGCACACCTATGAAGCTATGTGACAGCTGTCTTTAAATTACTTTGCTTCAATCTGTCATATAGTTATATCATATAGTTATATCATATAGTTATATCTAGGGATGTCCGATGATATCGGATTGCCGATATTATCGGCCGATAAATGCTTTACAATGTAATATCGGACATTGTAGGTATCGGTTTTAAAATTATCGGTATTGGTTTCAAAAAGTAAAATTCATGACTTTTCAAAACGCCGCTGCGTACACGGACATAGGGAGACGTACAGAGCGCCAATAAACCTTAGAGGCCCTTCCTTTGCGTGCCGACCCAGTCACTTAATATCTATGGCTTTTCACACACACAAGTGAATGCTACGCATACTTAGTCAACAGCCATACAGGTCACACTGAGAGTGGCCGTTTAAACAATTTTAACACTGTTACAAATATGCGCCCCACTGTGAACCCACACCAAACAAGAATGACAAACACATTTCGGGAGAACATCCGCACCGTAACACAACATAAACACAACAGAACAAATACCCAGAACCCCTTGCAGCACTAACTCTTCCGGGACGCTACAATATACACCCCCCGCTACCCCCTACCCCCCACCCCCTCACGTCAACCCCACCCCCCAACCCCGCCCACCTCAACCTCCTCATGCTCTCTCAGGGAGAGCATGTCCCAAATTCCAAGATGCTGTTTTGAGGCAGGCATGTTAAAAAAAATAATGCACTTTGTGACTTCAACAACAAATATGGCAGTGCCATGTTGGCATTTTTTTCCATAACTTGAGTTGATTTCTTTTGGAAAACCTTGTTACATTGTTTAATGCATCCAGCGGGGCATCACAACAAAATTAGGCATAATAATGTGTTAATTCCACGACTGTATATATCGGTATCGGTTGAATATCGGAATCGGTAATTGACAATATCGGAATATCGGATATCGGCAAAAAAGCCATTATCGGACATCTCTAGTTATATCATATAGTTATATCATCTTAGCCTAAGTTCCTATTTTGAAGCAGATTTCTCCATAAGAAACAATGTGTTTGAAATTTTGTCTATCATTCACGATCCCTATGTGAGACAGGAAAACATTTTTTTCTCTTTTTAATGCAGTTTAAATTGTAAATAAACGCTAGCAAGAAGTGGCTAAGAATATAGGTAATTGGGATTTGATTTATTCCACCTAAAAAGCCCTCTAAAAAACTCCAAAAAACCTCCATTAATGTTTTATAAACAGGCTGTAAGTATATATAACATTTATTAACTGGCATTTTTGAAAACATACAATGTAAACAGTCATCGTAATTTGGTCATTGATTTTATAGAGCACATCACAACGTGTGCTATTTCTTTAACAACTACTACTGGTTAGTAGTGGTTGTTAAAGAAATAGCACACGTGGTAGAATTGGCAGAAATGGCAGAATTCCTGAGAGCCACACATGACTACTTTGGGACAAATTATCATACAAAACCTTATTTTTTTGAGCCTCAATATGCGGCGGATGATTTACAAATTTTAGAAACTGTGTGCTAAAAAAAATGGCGTGAGAAAATAAGCATCTTGACGAGTCTTTCTATCGATGTATTTGGGTCTAAGTAGAATTTCAAAGTTGACCAACTTCTCGCCTTATGGTCATTGCTATACAAGAGTGAGGCGTGTTTTATAATCTTTTACCAATATCTGCGGCCATTGGGTTGAGTTTTTTCTTGCCCTGATGTAAGATCTGAGCCGAGGATGTCGTTGTGGCTTGTGCAGCCCTTTGAGACACTTGTGATTTAGGGCTATATAAATAAACTTTGATTGATTGATGATTGATATCTATATCTAAAATGTTGTATTATTCTAATTGATCTTTTTTGTAACACCGTTAGTGAATGAAGCGCACATTTGTAGTTGTTTCCCCATATTTCTGCACAATAACTTAGATATGGTAACACTAGCAAGCAGTAGAGAATATGGAGTGATTTTTTGTCCAGAACAAATTTTACTTCATTCGTTATTGATTTATGGCTTGCTACTTTATGTTGCATATTTTTTACATGCGATTTCTAGTTCATTTTATCATCTATTATTACACCCAAAAATGTGTTTTCTTTTACCCTTACACAATCTACTTCCTCTATTTGTATTTGTGTTTGACTTTCTATTCTACTGTTACCGAATAACATTATTTTAGTTTTTCTGAGATTCAAAGATAGTCTGTTTTTGTCAAACCATCTTTTTAATTTGTTAATTTATTCTGTTATTTTTTTGTATTAGCTTCTGTGTGTGCTCTCCTGAACAAAACGCAGTTGTGTCATCTGCAAATAATACTAACATTAAGTCCTTTATAACTTTACAAATGTCGTTTGTATAAAGATCAAACAATTGTGGTCCCAATATTGATCCCTGAGGTGCGCTACAAGATATTTTTGAGCTCTATAAGGACGTTTGTTCACCTATTTTCCCACGTTTCCTCAAGTCACATGCTTTCTTGACGACTTCTTGTTTTGCTAATGGTTGCACGGCAGCGAAGTGAAGCCGTTGGTGTTGTTAGCTTCCGCGGCAAGCAAGCGGCGGCTCAAAGGTGTTTTTTTTTCACATACCTTGCACCGGCCAGAGCTGTGCCAGCCTTTCTTGTTGATCGCATGTGAGGTCAGAAGCGCTTAAAATATGTCCAACTCCTTCGGTTTTGTTGCTTAGCTATGGGTTGCTTGGCAGCGGCTTTGAGCTAGCATTTAGCTAGTTATCCCCCGGCTATCGGCACCTTCGGTTCACTTACTTTAATGAATCTGTGCCTCCCGTCGGACAGATATGAAGTTGAATATGTTAGCAAGCTAACCTGTAGCTGTGATCATAATCTGTAGTGAAGAAATTACAGGAAGCGACAAAATAGATGACTCCTATTTGTTAAATTGTTAGCCACGTCTTTCTAGCGCTTATTTACAAAGAATACATCCATCCATCCATCCATTTTCTACCGCTTATTCCCTTTGGGGTCGCGGGGGGCGCTGGAGCCTATCTCAGCTACAAAGAATACATAAAAAAGAGAAAGATGCATGTGTTCTTATTTCACATAGTGATTGTGAATGATAAGCAAAATTACAAAAAAAAAGTGCAGTTACCTTTTAAGTGAGCAAAATGATGGACGCAATCCATTCAGTGTGTCTGTCTTCATGAATATGCAGAATATATGATGATCATCAGAACGCTTGCAATAATAGGAGTAGAAAATGCTAATTCAATTATTTAGCACATGTAATGTGATATATCAAGACTGAAACTGTTCTGCTGTTTTGCTGTCACTGTTAGGAACTCGCATGGCTGCTGTAGCAGTGAGCCCAGGATGCAGGAACCAGGAGGACAAAGGGAAGGTAAGATGATTTTAATATGATTAACAGAGTTCACGAACAATAGTCAATCCTCGAGCGCCAAGGAGCAGGCGAGGCAGGCATAAATAGAAGCCTGCTGATTAGCACCAGGTGTGGCCCGGCTGCCAATCATCAGCTGGTGAGGGGAAAACAGCGCTCAGCAGAGCACTGATAGGAAAAAAAAACACAAAACAAGGAAGCACAAACAGAAATGAAGTGACAGATCGTCACAGTCACACCCTTGTAACTGTTTTGGACTTGTGTTGTTATTTCCCATTTGGGTGGTGTTTAAGTTACTGCCCAGTACTCTTATTTTGTAGCTTCACTTCGCCTGTCTGTCTACTGTGTATTGGCTCCCACAACTGGCAATGATTGGCAATTGGGAAACTCCCGTACCGGGTTGCCAATTTCAGTCATTACTTACCGCCTCATGTTTTGAGTGTCTATTGTGTTCCAAAATAAGTTCTGTGACGTGCTCCCTTTTTAGCTCCACTCGCATTCTTTTGTTCTTTTCTCCGCTCCTTTTCTGTTTGTATTAAATAACATTAATTTTACTCACCATTTGCCTGTCGTCTGCTGCATCTTGAGGTCACGTCGCCAAGGCTGCTTACCAGTTTGTGACATATGCGTCTTTATTCGGCACATCGGGAATGCTAGTGCAAACTGGCAGTTGCGCAGAAATAGCTGTGAGAAATTAGGCAATCGCGCTGCAGCTCCGTCCTGTGTATGCTTGTCAACATACAAACGTTGTACGTAAACTGTCATAAATATAAATATTTGACATATCCTCTATTCCGCATTATCATGTTATAGTTATATAGCTGCTGGATGACTTAAAGGGTTGACTAAGATAATTCAATTCATGTGTTTTGTTGTATGCAAGAATCTCTTTAATGACATAAAGGTTTGTTTTCATAGACCGTATTTTCTGGACTATAGAGCCCACTGCACCCACTACATTTTACAAGAAAACAAACTTTTTCCAAATATATTAGCCATACAAGACTATAAGCCACATATAGATACGATGTGAAATTAGTTATTTACACAGAAAGATTTGATAAATGTTTATTTACATAACTTAATTGTCAATTGTTTCCAAATAGAGCCTGTAACACAGCAGTAAAACGGCTGATCAAAAGATGTCATCACCATGGATCCACTAGCTGCGGAAACTATCACTCCAATCAGCTAAAAAGACTCAATAACTCCACAGTGACGTCTTGGTGAATTTACTAAGACATTTGTGAAATTGAAACAATACAAAAATAATGCCATTTTAAAGTAATAACACTAACACAGATGCTTGAAAACGTGTTAGCATATTAGCTAATGCTAGCGATGCTAGCTTCGTTACATTACGATAGCATGTACAAATATGCATGAAAACACTCCTACAGACGTCACAGATGGGGCGGTTTACTAAGTATGAATTGTTTTAGTTATACTGTAAAACTTACAAACGTTGCTTAGTAAATTTACTAAGAAATTTGTGAAACTGAAACAATACAAAAAGAATGCAATTTTAAAGTAATAATACTTCCACAGACGCTTGACGACGCAAGCTTCATTACATTACGATACCATGTACAAATATACATGAAAACACTCCTACAGACAGTGGAACAGTTTACTAAGTATGAATTGTTTTAGTTATACTGTAAAACTTACAAACCTTGCTTGGAGTGATTAAGGAACAATCCATACAGGTAGAAACGCTATAGATGACTACTAGACGGAACGACACTTGTACATTTGGTTCAAGGGCCTAAACAGAAAGAAATTCTGTAAACCAGTGGTTCTCAAACTGTTTTCACCTAGTGCCACCTCAGAAAAAAATTGGCTCTCCAAGTACCACCATAATGACCAAAAATAAAATACAATACCGTAGTTATCGTAATTATTTATTAAAAACAAGGCAGATAATTTAACAAGTATGTTTAATATTTTTGGCCACTATAATATTACACAGTTTCAACAGTAATGCTTTGTTTGACGATAGGAACATAAAACACTTTACTTTAATCAAGTGATTATTTGGCGTATTACTGGATTGAGCTTGCCTACCGCTAGTGGTGAACGTACCACAGTTTCTGAATCACTGCTAGAGACGGTCAACCCGCAGCACCTGCAGCGAGCAAAATCATCCAGAAGATGGCGCCATAGCACAAACGATAACACACACTTTCAGTGTTTTCATTGGTGTTTTATGAAAACTACAGTTTTTTTTAATACAAAACATTATGGCTGTTAGCAGGGAAAAAAATATCAATTAGTCTTATAAGCCACAGGGTTCAAAGCGTACAAAAAAGTAGCGGCTTGTAGTCCGAGAAATACGGTATTTGAAAAAAACCTCTCGCAATACACATTTTCTGGCGTCTGGAACATGACAGCGCATGCTCACTGTTATTGCCAGCGTTCCCCAAAGCGCACCATCAGCACGCTAAAGAAAGTGTGTTCCCTTATAGATGCACTGCAGGACTGCTTTCAAAAAGTGGTTCACGTCTGCTGCATGTTTAAAAACATAGCAAAACACCACAGGTAGGAGCATGATAACGAACATGCAGGATATAAGTGTCTCCATGGTAAACGCTACTTAGTACCGTATTTTCCGGAATATAAGGCGCACTATTCATATTAGCATCATACAAAATATCGTAACTATAATAATTTTTGAAAAAATCGTACATCTGCGTACTTATAATTAGGTATTTTAGCAAATAAAACCCCGGAAGACCAAATCGTTTGTCTTCCTGCCGGTCAATCCCCCCAGATCCAATCACAGGATTTAGAGAAAGGAGGGGTGAGCAGAACCCATGAAAGAGCCTCCTCATTGGCTGACACGATGTATGGTGCGAACTTGTTTGCAGTAAAGCATTGCTGCCAAACACCAACCTCTAACTCAGGGGTGGGCAATTAATTTTTACCGAGGGCCGCATGAGCAACCTGAGCACTGCTGGAGGGCCACACCGACAATATTTCAATTAAATTTTGCTCAAATTATTTTTGATATACCGTAAGATAAATAATAATAATAATAATAATAATTTAATTTAACCTAACTTAACTTTATACAAAAGCAGATTGCTTTTGATGGTTTTATTTTTAACACTGTCTTACACAACACTTCCTGATGTATAATACAATGCAAAAATGTCAATTTCTGTCACTTTATCCTGCATCCTCTTTAAAAGTCCAACATTTTTCCCCGTCAGATTTGGACAACCATCTGTTGTCGCACCTGCCAGCTTGTCCCATTTCAGTCCTAACATGTCCAAACACGCATTTACCTATGTGAACAAGTCATTACCTGTGGTTGTCTCTTTAATTGACTGCATGGCTGCCAGGTCCTCCGTGATTTGAAAGTCTGCAGTTATCCCACGTAAGAAGATGAGCAGCTGGGCGGTGTTACGTACCGCCCAGCTGTACGTTACCATCGCAGCTCTCATCCAAAGCCAGCAAAAAACAGTCAAAGTCGGCCGTTCTGTTCTTCAGCTGAAGCTCCAAGTTTCCAGCGATGGTCTCAACCCGCCTCGTTACAGTGCGTCGGGAGAGTGACACGTTCTCAAATGCGCCCCTCTTCTCCGGGCATATCAGCGCAACAGAGTCCAATAAGCACTCCTTAATAAACTCTCCGTCAGAAAACGCCTTACTTTTTGTGGCGATTTGACGAATGACGAAACTTGTCCTGATGGCTGCATCTCTGGGGGTGTGAAAATTGGCAAAAAGTCCTTGTTGGGTTTTCAGTTTTACCATCAACGCATCAGCCTCCCTTGCGCGCACTTCATCAGACAGATTCCGGTATTTTTCCTCGTGCTTCGTCGTGTTGTGGCGATTCAAATGATATTCTTTAAACACAGCAACCTGTGTACCACAAATTAAGCACACGGCTTTACCTTTAATTTCTGTAAAGAAATACTTGGCAGTCCATGTCTTGTTGAAAACACGCCATTCGTTATCAACTTTTCTCTTTTTAGCGTCTCGGGGATAACCGGGCATCACCTGTCGCTGTGCACCTTCACTCACAGGTTACACACGGACATACGCCCAAAAAATAACGCTTTTCAAAACAAAAGCAGCACCGTTGTATTGCACACTCGACATAGATACTTTTTAAAATGTATTTTGTAATTTATGATTGGCCTCACGCGGGCTGGACAGGGACGCACAAAGGACCGGATGTGGCCCGCGGGCCGCCGAATGCCCAGGTCTGGTCTAACTATACCTCTGCATAACATTGTAAGCTTACTAACATTAAAATAAACAACACATCGGTCTTTCCTTGTCTCCCACCGTGGTTACAGTGAAGCCAAGTGCTACATACGCTTCATCATATTCTGGTACGGCCAAAAAAAAAGCATATTTTCTGAGGCCCCACATCAGAAAATCACACCGCGCGTGATGTAGCTCAGTAAATAACAGAAGAACTGTGATGACTGAATGTGCATCAGAGATTGTTTAGCCCTCCCACAATTGCTATGCTGCCGGGCACAGAATGGCTGCATTGCGAGACACACAATTGGTGGATGAAGCGTTCGTACACTGAGGCCCCATTTACACTAAGCCGGATAAGGTTATTCAGGGTAAATCCCACCTAACCTTATCTGTGTCCACACACAACAATGCCACCGTTTAAGACCCCCTCCCCCCTCAGTCCGCCGGCGCAACGCGACTTCGTATGTCATAGTCATCTCCAGTGTTGCCTTGTGTGCAAGTTCTTAAATTTAACTTATCTGAACAATATCCAGTGTTGTGGTATTTCAATTAACTGGAATCCAGTGTGCTTTGGGGCTCTATTGTAGTGAATCACAGCTGAGCCATCATAAATTAATCAAATCTTTATTAGACACATAAACAATGTGATAAAGAACATTTACATCAATCAAACTAGGGATCTAGATATCTGGTCAGGACACTCCTAACTCTTTTGCCTTCACCTTCATTGTCCATTAGTTTTTGGTGACTTAATATATTCTGGACCGAGACGTTGAGTCCGCGACATACATGGCGGACAATAACTGATATACGTAGTCTGCTTTGCCAGCCCAAATGCATTCGCCGTTTTCCATAGTTTTCACTCAACGGCCAGGTAATAAAAAGCACACGCTACCTTTTTAATCAGCTTGTATTCTCGTTGACTCTCCTTCGACAAATGGACAGAGTTTACACCTGCAGACTGCAGGTGTACCTAATTCACAACTCCTCCAACACGAACATTATTGTTTTTGCACTTTTTGGTTTCTTATTAAATAACTTTTGTAACCTAGTTTTATGGGCTTTCCTCTTTGTGATGTTAAGTTCCTGTTATGCGCTGTTATACAGTATATGCCTTGAGCTCTTATTTTGAAGGCGCTAAGAGCGGAAGTGATGACACGGAGTGAAGCGGAAGTTTTTGAAAGAAGGTAAATAAAGTGGTCCTTGTGTAAACTGGAGCCTCCGTGTTTGTTAATTTGTAGTTTCATACAGTATAGGCGACATTTATAAACCCTCGGTTACACTTTTTTAAATAGATTAAATCTTGCACGTGGAAAGTTTAAGTGAGGGCTTTAGTTGCGGCGCATGGACTTAATTTATAAGTAAAGGTAAGACCATAATAACGTTTTTTTTATTTAAATGTGCTTTTTTGTGTGGTACAGTTTGTATGTGTAAAGTTAAAGTTAAGTTAAAGTACCAATGATTGTCACACACACACTAGGTGTAATGAAATTTGTCGTCTGTATTTGACCCATCCCCTTGTTCACTCCCTGGGAGGTGAGGGGAGCAGTGGTCAGCAGCGGCGCCGCGCCCGGGAATCATTTTTGGTGATTTAACCCCCAATTCCAACCCTTGATGCTGAGTGCCAAACAGGGAAGAATGCTGGTATGAGCTTAAAACATAACCCGTTAACTGCAGCCAATCAAATGGTGAATAAGATACTCTTTAGGGTTCATATGTTTGTAAATCTGACTGTGATGAAGTCAGTGCCTCACCAGCCATGAACCTCACCGCACGTCACTGATACTTACAGCATGTAAATAAATCCTTGATGAAGTGTTTGAATGTTTTTTAAGCGCGTAAAAGGTAGAATAGTGCGACTCCCATAAGCTCCATTGTAAGCGGACTTTTTCTGGCATTTATTTACTAGTTAAATGCATAAAAAAGGAAACACCTATGTGTGCTTGTCTTACATAAGGATTGTTAATGATAGGCAAAATTCCCCCAAAAATGTGCAGTTCCCCTTCAAGCACAGAATAGGGCCCTGAGTGTGGTGCTTTTTAAAGAGTGATGTCAGAAGACTTCATTGTAGGCATAGCAGCTTGAGAACAATTAAGAAAAAAACATATTTTGAAATCTGCAAAACATCAAATGTCCCGAACAAAATTAGTGATATTAAATTATTTCAATGACCGACAGTCTGGTGAGACTTCAAATATGAAGAAAAAAGGATTTCGTTTTCCGGGTGTTTGCTGTTCTATAATCTAATATATTGTACTATATCTGATGTAGCTCACTGTGCTATGTTTAGAAAACTGATCAGTTCAGTTATTCAGGGCACTTTTTGACTATTTACATTAGGGATGTCCGATAATATCAGTCTGCCGATATTATCGGCTGATAAATGCGTTAAAATGTAATATCGGAAATTATCGATATTGTTTTTTTTTATTATCGGTATCGTTTTTTTTTTTTTTTTATTAAATCAACATAAAAAACACAAGATACACTTACAATTAGTGCACCAACCCAAAAAACCTCCCTCCCCCATTCACACTCATTCACACAAAAGGGTTGTTTCTTTCTGTTATTAATATTCTGGTTCCTACATTATATATCAATATATATCAATACAGTCTGCAAGGGATACAGTCCGTAAGCACACATTATTGTGCGTGCTGCTGGTCCACTAATAGTACTAACCTTTAACAGTTAATTTGACTAATTTTCATTGATTACTAGTTTCTATGTAACTGTTTTTATATTCTTTTTTTATTCAAGAAAATGTTTGTAATTTATTTATCTTATTTTATTTTATTGATTTAAAAAAAAAAGTACCTTATCTTCACCATACCTGGTTGTCCAAATTAGGCATAATAATGTGTTAATTCCACGACTGTATATATCGGTTGATATCGGTATCGGTAATTAAAGAGTTGGACAATATCGGAATATCGGATATCAGCAAAAAGCCATTATCGGACATCCCTAATTTACATCTTTGGATTCGCTTTGTATTCCACACCAATGACATCGACTCATGACATTTTGCTTTTACATCATCGCTACCTATAAACAAGGATGGTGCCTTAAGGACAGTGTTTCCATAATGTGTGTTTTTACAGCCACAATATGATTTCACTATAGAATCGAGTGACGTGGGAAAGCATGAGTGACAGGTGTGATACTCCCTCTATCTGTCTACTGGCAAAGCTGTTTGTACTAAGTCCCAGATCAGGGCTGCCACTGCTGCACTCATGCACTGGTGTCATTCAAAGTGACTGCAGCTTAGTGTACGTGTCAGCTGACTGCTCTCTCATTGTTTTACATGCTCCCAGACTATGCCAGGGAGAGAGTGAGTGCAGGCCCCTCAGGCAAACATGTCAGCCAGCTTTGTTCTACAGCATGCTGGGGCTCTCTACGCTGCTGCTTGGCTCCTCTGCTAACAGGGGGAAGTCAAGGAGATTAAATAGAACATTGTGAATCTCATACTTCCTAATGCTTTGTGACATCAACACTCTGCCGAGACGAGCCGTAGGCGTCGCTGCACAAAGGAGCAGCGGCAAAACAAATGGTGTCTATTTGAAAATGATTGTGCGCCACAAGTCGCCCGTGCATTATTTACACAGATAGGTGGGAATTTTCTCCACAATTAATTAAGAAAAGTGTTTTTTTTTTAAAGAAACACTGCAATGGACAGCTTCAGAAAAAAAAATCCTAATAAAAAAATATTGTTTATGTGCAGCCAGTATTTAAAACAAATCATGGCTCGTAATAGTGTAGTAATGAAGCCCTTGATACTGTTGTATGCATTCTTAAATACACGACTGAGCCCCCAAATCAGGCCAAGTCCAATCACATGGGATGCATGACATCACGGAGTGAGTACCTAGAGAGGAAGTTCAAGATCTATATCTTTGTTTAACACCGCCGTTGTAGATTTTAGCTGGAGATTCATTATGCATCAAGAAGATGTAGCAAATGAAGGTGCACAAAATTGGTTGGATGAATAGTCGATCAAATCCTAATCATTGACATCACTGAAAAATGCAACATTAACAACTACAGGAATGCTGCGCAGAACTGCAAGAAATGTTATCAAGGACGTAGAGATGGGAGATATTGTTGTGGACACATAGATAACGAAAGATGAACTGTCTGAAACTGTTCATTTTTTTTTTCATGAAAATGCCTTTTCTTTGCTTGAAAAACACAAGCTGCAGTGGCAGCACCAACGATGCAGATGTCAAAAGAAAGCCCAGGGACCGCAGATGATTTAAGTGGGAGACGAAAGCATATGCAAAAACCACAAGTGTACCAGCCATCAGCAAACAGTGAATATGTGGTAGACTTGGCAGGATGTTGGCATTTTTTGGAGCACGGCCAGTGTGTTAAATAGAGAGAAGGCCCGAGTTTATTGCTATGAATAATTTGGCCAGTAACAAGACGTGAAAAGCAAGTTGACAATGTTTTAGTGTGTTTCCTTTCTACTATATTCTGGTATTGAACCTCTTAAAATGAAGAAAGGCAGCAGGTGAACTGGACTAAGCCATGGACAATACTTCTTTTTTACTCAGAGAACGCTAATGCAGTACACTTTTTCCTCATACTGAGGGGAGTTGAGGGAGCATTCATTTAAAAGTAGTAATGTGCGATACCACATATTTTGTTTCCGATCTGATACCAAATAAAATTCAGCAGCACTCGGGCGGAAGGCGGGGTACAGACTGAAGAAGTCGCCACCTCAGGGTCAACACAGATAGACAGACAATGTTCACACTCACACACTTAGGGTCAATTTAGTGTTGCCAATCTTAGTTAACAAATAACAATGGTGTGATCATCAAAACTGCAACACTGTTTTGGGAGTGTGAATTTAAAATGCAGTGTTTGCTGTACCCATTGTGCCTGTGCGTAGGGCCCTGGTTTCCGTGGGGAGACCCATTTTGCGTGAGGAGGTGCCAAATGAATGAAAAAACAGCGCACTTCATATGAAATGGGTTCCTGGCCTCTTCCTGCTCTGTCAAAATAATATAATTACAAATTTTCTCAGATCTTTACAAAGTCTGCTGTGGCGTGCTGTGTTACTGCTGGACTTGTAAGCAGAATTACTGGGCATGTGTCAGAAAGATATGCAAATTTATGTTTTAATAATGTTAAAATAGTAACATTTTCTGCACTGAAAAAAATATTATTCAACCATTTATTTACATTATTTTAGTACAAAACATGCATCAAATTAAAGTCGAGTTTGATTAAAAAAATATGAAAAAGGTTTCACATAAATCAAAAAGTAAACAATTTTAAAATAACATTTTGCTCAGGGTGCCAAATGTAGCCTAGTCCTACTGTTATATTGGAGGGTGTTTGATTTGTTTTAGTTTATTGAACAAACTTAATAACTGCATTGTTTTACTATCATGTCATTTATGTCTGTAGACTTAGACTTAGACTTCCTTTTTATTGTCATTCAAATTTGAACTTTACTGCACAGATAAGAACAAAATTTCGTTACATAAGCTCATGGTAGTGCAGGATAAAAAAGCAATAAGGTGCATATATAAATAAATAAATAAATATATTTAATTAATATATAAATATATATATATAAAATAAATAAATATATATAAATATATATAAATAAATAAATAGATTACTGTACAGATAAATATATTGCACTTTTTCACATGCGTCCACGTTTAGGGATGTATGTTATATTGTCTTTTTTTTTCCAGCAAGTTAATCCATTTTGGGGGGAGTTGAGGGGATAATTTAATTATGATGCGTTCAAGAGTCTTACGGCTTGAGGGAAAAAGCTGTTACAGAACCTGGAGGTTCTGCTTCGGAGGCTGCGGAACCTCTTTCTAGAGTCCAGCAGTGAAAACAGTCCTTGGTGGGGGTGGGAGGAGTCTTTGCAAATTTTCTGAGCCCTGGTCAGGCAGCGGCTTTTTGCGATCTCCTGGATAGGAGGAAGAGGAGTCCTGATGATCTTTTCCGCCGTCCTCACCACTCTCTGGAGAGACTTCCAGTCTGAGGCATTGCAGGCTCCAGTCCAGACAGAGATGCTGTTGGTCAGCAGGCTCTCTATAGTGCCTCTGTAGAATGTTGTGAGAATGGGGGGAGGGAGCTGTGCTCTTTTCATCCCACGCAAAAAGTGCATGCGCTGCTGAGCTCTTTTTACAAGAGCTCCGGTGTGTAGGGACCAGGTTATATTGTCAGTTATCTGCACCCCCAGGAACTTGGTGCTGCTTACTATCTCCACCGCTGTGCCGTTGATGAAGAGTGGAGCGTGGCTGGACTGGTGCTTCCTGAAGTCAACGATGATCTCCTTGGTCTTGTTGACATTCAGGACCAGGTTGTTGGTTCTGCACCAGTCAACAAGATGTTTCACCTCCTCCCTGTAGTCCATGTCATTGTTGTCACGGATGAGGCCCACTACTGTTGAGTCGTCCGCATACTTCACAATGTGGTTAGTAGTGGACCTGGCACAGCAGTCATGGGTCAACAACGTGAACAGCAGCGGACTCAGGACGCAGCCCTGGGGGGAGCCGGTGCTCAGGGAGATGGCACTGGAGGTGTTGTTGCCCACCAGATTGGGGTCTGTCTGTGAGGAAGTCAAGCAGCCAGTTGCAAAGGGGGGTACTGAATCCAAGGGGGGCCAGTTTGCTCACCAAGTGCTGCGGGATGATGGTGTTGAATGCTGAGCTGAAGTCCAGAAACAACATCCGCACGTGTGTGTCCTTTCCTTCCAGATGTTCTAAGCTCAGGTGGAGTGCAGAGGAGATGGCGTCCTCTGTGGAGCGGTTAGGGCGATAAGCAAACTGGTATGGGTCGAATGTTGGGGGGAAGTCTGGAGACAATATATTCCTTTACCAGCCTCTCAAAGCACTTCATTATGATGGGGGTGAGTGCAACGGGGCGGTAATCATTGAGGGAGGAGATTATGGGTTTTTTAGGCACTGGGATGATTGTGGCCGTCTTAAAAACATGATGGTACCACAGCCTGGGTCAGCGAGATGTTGAAGATGTCTGTGAGAACCCCAGCCAGCTGGTCTGCACATCCCTTAAGCACCTTGCCCGGAATGTCATCAGGTCCCGGTGCTTTCCGGGGGTTCACTCTCCTCAGGGTTTTCCGGACATCCGCTATATCCAGGTTGAGCGGCTGCTCATCAGGGGGAGGGCTGGATTTTCTCGCCGGAGTGGTGTTAAGTGCCTCAAACCTTGCAAAGTAGTTGTTAAGGTCATCTAGGCAGCTGATACTGTTGTCACAGGGACAGGGGGGCAGCTTTATAATCCGTGATGACCTGTATGCCCTGCCACATTTGTCTAGTGTTTGTAGGGTTCTCGAAGAAGTCCTGCACTTCTGTACTGTGCATGGTTGCACATTTACATTTGCTCTTCTGCTCTTTATCACCTGCACCGTCATATTAATCAAACGATACGGCTTTGTTTTCATTATGAAATTGTGAAGTAGCGATTGCAATACTGTGCAGGTGTGAAACTGGAATGGAGGAGCAGTCACATTGCTCATGTGGGGTTCAGTTGGTTCTCTTGAATGTACAAGGAGTGTTGTTGTATATACAATGCCTTGAGATAACTGCTCTAAGCTATACTCTATAAGAATTGACTTACAGGGAGCTATGCACGTGCATGTGTGTGTTTGTAGAAGTAAACTTGGGAGAAATACTATACTGTACCTCATACAGGAATACAACTGTTGATTGTCCTCCAGCCAAGGGCGTAGTGCGAATAGTAATATAAATGGTGTGAATAGTTTGAGCAGAAATATGTCATAAATTACCTATACACTGCAAAACATTCACACAATGCTTTGTCACATGAACTGTTTTTTTTAAAGAAACAACTTTTTCACATAAAAATAACTCACAAATAATGTGGAAAAAAAGGTTCATTTTTTTGGTATTAATTTAAGACACAAAGCAGTTTGGCTAATGAAAATGAAGTCTAATAAACACACACAATATAGTTCAGTGCTAATAAATACGAGTAAAACCTCTCACATCTAATACACAAGCTGTCTCACTAACAGCTTATTGTGCTGTCACTTCACAGCCTGCATTTAGTTATTGTGTTGTGCAGATATTGTGTTGAAATAAAATGACAAAACATTTTCACTCATGTTGATGTTACTTGGGAACACTAGTAACGTCAAGTGACCATTCTAGTAAACAAACGCCAAGACGTTATAAATCAAGTCATACTGTATTCAAGGCAATATTCTCTACAAGCCGTTTTACACATCGGCTGCCGCATGTTGTCTCCCACATTAACAGAGTCAATAAAGGGGCTGAAAGCACGCAAGCTGAAAATTTCAAAACCAATTTTTTTTCTCCTAAAAGGTAATCTTTTTGGGTAGGACAAATGTGTCTGTCTCCAATAATTATATAGACACGTCCCTCCTGTCCCCACAGTTCCTACACCTGTGCTTCCAGCTAATACTAATCTCTGTTCTACCTTTAATATCCTCTGCAGTGGACATTTGTGTTTAAACTACTGCTGTCAAACAAATAATTTGTAGATTACTGTAATTTTTGGTGTAATTTGTGACATTTACGAGCTATAGAGCGCACCTAAATATAAGCCGTACTTACCTAGTGTGTAGACATATTGTATTGTGTACATATATTGGCCGTACAAGTAAATAGTCCGCAGGTGTACACATTGAAATATTTACACAGGCGCTTTTTGTGTTCATTCACATATTTAACAAAAGACAATGCCTGTAACACGTACAGTAGTCTACATGAGAGGTCATTCAACAATTTTCTTCCTCCTGCACGCTGAAACCACTGAAACCGCTGAAGTCGTCTTCTTTAGCCAGCAGTACCACGGCCTTTCGGGGCCCGTTAGTGTTGGTTTATTTTTGTCTTGTGCAGCTGGTATTTTCTTTTCTGATGGCCGGGTCGATCCTCTTTGGCTTTGGGGTTGCGTTGTGTGCATTTTGTTGTTTCTTCTCCATGATGAGGGTGAGTCCATAACATGCTAAATAGTGAGTATGTGTGTGAGTGTGTTTGATTTAATGTGAACAATTTAATTGGTCTACAGTGACCCGTTCAGCAATTTCATTGGTCTGATGTGTCGAGGCTAAATTTATTGGCGGCGTATGAAGGTTGTGAACCTGAAAACATCCATAAATTGGGTGCATCACTGTATAAAGCGCAGGGTTCAAAGCTTGGGAAGAAGTTGCGGCTTATAGTCTGGAAATTATGGTAATCGCATTTTAAAATTAATTTATCAATTAACTACTTGCTTACATAATTTACAATAACTTTGTAAAGAGACCCCAATATATAATACACAAATGCAATTTTATTTTCAGAATGACATACACAAACATTTTGACAGCATAGCTCAGTTGGTATAGTTGCCGTGCCAGCAACTTGAGGATTCCAGGTTCGATTCCCGCTTTCGCCATCCTAGTCACTGCCGTTGTGTCCATGGGCAAGACACTTTACCCACCTGCTCCCACACTGGTTTAAATGTAACTTAGATATTGGGTTTCACTATGTAAAGCGCTTTGAGTCACTAGAGAAAAGCGCTATATAAATATAATTCACTTCACTAAATACAATTCACTTGTTGATGGTTTATGGAATGCACTTCAATTATTTGTTCAAAACTTGCAAACAAAATAGTATGAAGTATACATTTGGAACAATTCTGCAATACTATTGCAAATAACAAGGTACCGATGTAAACCAATATAATATACTAAACACATCGTTTTCGTGAGAAAGTGGTAGATTTTTAGCTTTCGACCTTATCTATCACTCACTCACTCACTCATGTTTACATTTCTTCAGAAGAAAGACATTGGAGGCGAACTCAGAAGCTTACAAGCTTGCCTGAGTTTTGTAACATTTGTATGTCATACTATACCGTGCCATACCGTACTAAATATTGACCTAAAACTCCAATTAGGCCTGTTGGTGGTCCATTCTGTTAGAATCCAATCAGCTCATATTGCTGTATTCTTCAGCTCACATGCAGGCCATCAGTGCTTGGAAATAAACACGAAATAAATGTCCTTTTTGCCTGTGTTGGATTCTAGCAGTGGCTATGCCTTTGATGTATGGTCTTTGATCTGTTGGGCGCATGGTGTCACATCCCCTCCTGTGATGTGCTGGATTAATTAGGTGCAACAGCTATTTATCCCTTAAAATCATAATACTAATTTACCCAATGCTGTCTCCGTGGGTGGCAGCAGTGTCTCTTAAAAAAAAAAAACGCTTAAAATGAGCTACAATATTAAATGTATTGCTATGCTCAGCACATGCAACAGCAAAATTTTGAATCAATAACATAAAAACAAAACAAAAAAAAACACAGTAAAAACATCATATTTAGGATTATGTGCTGGAATATTTTTAGGCAGAAAAAATAACTGTGGAACATTTACCATTTACCAAAGAATCACACATCTAAGAGAACGTACTTGAATTTAGTGATTTTGCGCAACAACAATGGAGCAAATCAATACAAAGATGGACTAAACAAGAGAGCGCCTGCAAGCAAGACCTGCCAAACCTTACAAAGAAAAATCTAGATTCTTTGTGTCGAAACCAAAGATAGTGTACATTGTCTATTCCTGTGTCCAATCCTGCCATTGAGGCCACATGGTTCCCTCTGCTGAATGCAGTCCACTCTTGTGCTGTGGTCTGAATGCTATCTCAGAGCAGCAGTGACCGGTCTGCTGCCTATTCCCACACCCCAACGCCACCAGGGGATAAGGTAAACACAATTGACAGAAAGTGTATTCTTTTCCATATGTGCCCCCCACCCCCCACACCCCCTTTGTATGTTACTTACTGTTTCCGGCATCTTATCAAAGAGCAAATGGCTTTGAAGACAGAAAAACAAAAGCACCAGGAAGCATTGTTGCTTGCTTTGTGATTGGTACGAGTCCGACTTTTCCATCAGCAACCTGACTATCCTGTTGACTTTATTCTGCTGTTACAACTTTTTGTAGTGATTTTCAAAATCCACACATTTATGCACGTTGTCTACCAACCACTTATCTAACGAATGATGGGGACATATGTTTGTCTACCATGAATCTTTAATTCAGTCAGACTCTTTATCCGGGGGTCTCCAACCAATGCTTCAACTCTGGTTATTTTTAAAACTGCTCAATGAAGACATTTTATCTCTATTAAATGACAGTGGATATCTACTTTATGAATCAGAACAAATGTAATTGTTGCAGGTAACAAAAAAAAACACACACACAAATATCTCACTTTTCATTTAGTTTTGTCAAAGTAGCACTAATAGTGATGGAACTTGGAGACCCCTGCTTTAGATTGTGTGCTTGGTCCCAGAGTAGAGTACCATCTTCTGGTCGTCTATGGTACTGGATCCATAACCAACCTCAATCACTCACAGCTCACCCTTCTACAACATCTAGGTCCTGACATAAACGTCAATGAAGATACCAATCCCACCAGTGTACATTTCTCCTCAATTGGCAACACTATTTGAATTTAATAAGATTGACTTTTTTAAATGGATACTTGAAAATCAAACATTTTAATGAAATAGTATACAATTGTTTACTTATTTACCATGATTTTTATTTTTGCAGTTATGTGGGACTCTAGCATGAAATTGGTATACGTCCAAAATAACTGGCACTATGTTATAATTATGTTTTGATATTGCACTAATTAATTTGGAGTTAAATAAGAATACAGTATGTTTCATCTTTTGATCGATGGTGACCAACAGCGGCCCAAAGCACAGGCACTTTTGTCAAGTTTAAAGATATTGTTTTTGTCAATTAAATACGTACTGTAATTTATTTTTAAAAGTCATGAATGGTAATATTGAATTAATATAAAGGTATGGTTGCTCAAATGAAATTAAGAATATCTAAAACTACCTTCACCACCTATCAAAAATAAGAAATGGTTCTTCCACCTGTTTAGCAGCAAACCTAACTTGAAACACTTCACTCATGGCATAATGTCATCAAAACTCACCTTTTTTAAATTTTCACACACAGCACCAAGATTGTGAAACAAGGATGAGGTGATAGAAGAAATGTAAATGTATAATCTTTTTTTGGCAGCATCGAAGAAGTGTATGTATATGTTTCACTTTTGCATCTCATTGTCTATAGCTGGTGTGTTCAAAGGCCCTTGATTAAAGTTGGAAAAAGAGGTGTCACTAGTTTTTAAAGACAGGGGGAAACTTAAATAACAGGAGATTCACTTTTAAAATAGAATCATAATAACAATGATGTATTATTATAATTTGTATTATCCACTAATGATAATCCTACGTGTATCAGATCATCTCTACTTTACACTGTCACTAAAGGAAAATTAACAGATGTATAATTATATTAAAGTGAATAATGACAGGTTGTATGATTATTTAAACTCCTATTCTGACTACTACATATTGAATTTGTTGACTTTTTTTTCAAAACAAAACCAAATTATTTAGGGGGTTTGTCTTAATATAATCTATACATGTTAATCCACAAAAAAAAAAAAAATCCAAAACCTAATTTAGGTGCGTACATGTGTTTTAAAAAGATAGTTTCAACCAAATGCAATAATTAGCTTATTAGTTTGAGTTTGAGTTTGTTTCAAACATGCATGCATATAACATGATACATCACAATTTCCAGTTTCTCTTTTCAACATGTTCGAAAAGGAGTAGGATGAAGCAGGTCTTATTTAATCCTACCCCTTTTCCTTCAGATAGCAGTTGCTAACACTTTTGCTCACTTCCTGTTCTCAATTTATTCACAATATACTCCATAAGTAAAAACATTAAAAATCAATAAATATATAATAATTGGTGAAGTCAATTATATTGTATATGGTGCTATAAATAAGATTATCTGGAAAATGAATGGATGGATGGAATAAATTCAGAATGTTTATCATGGTTCTTCTTCTTTGTATTTAGTGCATGTAAACATACCAAGTGTGTGTGTATGAGGCAGTGACGTTTGGTTTAGAAGTCGTGTGTGTGTTGCACAGAATTTGGTGCTATGCCTTTAGTGACCATGTTTTGCACAGTTAGTGTTGTGTTTTTGATAAGTAAGGCATATATCATGCTGACAAGATGCTGATACTTGTGCACTTTCTGAGTATTACTGTATTATTATTATAACATCTAAACTTATTATTTCTGTCAATAGTTGCCTTCCAGCAGCAAAGCCAGTTTTCACATTCACCTGTTTTGCTGAATATGAAACACATCTTAATAACACCGTTTGTCCACCAGATTGAGGAGTTGAAAAGCTGCTTGCAAAGCAATTAAGGACCCGTTACTTGTACTAAGAAATTATTAGATCAGTAGTGGAACACTATCCCGTGGGGTTTGTGAACCGCACTGTTGATAATTATTGTGTGGATGGCCACTAAGTGAGAAACAGCGCAAAAAAAACAGACTGATTTATCCAGACAAAAACGATTTTACACAGAGGTGGGTAGTAACGTGCTTAATTTACTCAGTTACATTTACTAAAGTAACTGTTTGGATTAATTGTACTTGTCCGAGTGCAAGATACTTTTTACTTTTACTTGTGTATTTTTGTGAAGTAGAGACACTACTTGGACTCTGTTACATTGTGTTTCATCCCTATTGTTAAACTTATTTATATCATCAATATTTGTATCTATAATCTATCTAATTTGCAAAGATGTATTGATTTAGGTCCAGGCGGCATGGTCACATGACTCTGTTTACACTAATCCAATGTGACGTTTGACTCCGTTTCACCAATCAAACGGAGCCTGGCAGTCACATGACTGCAGTCAAACTGCACACTTTAAAAAGTGACATGACTCTTAGCGGAGGCAGCACTTATCTTCAATGTTTACTTACAAACTAGGGAGCATAAGTTTATATCATGCGTTGTCTTCTATGCCGGTAGAAAGGTTCACATTTCAACCTACAAGAATCCCATAAACATCCATCCATCCATCCATTTTCTACCGCTTATTCCCTTTGGGGTCGCGGGGTGCGCTGGAGCCTATCTCAGCTACAATCGGGCGGAAGGCGGGGTACACCCTGGACAAGTCGCCACCTCATCGCAGGGCCTCCCATAAACATGTTATGGTAAATTATGGATGTTTTTTTTTTTTGTAGTAGTCTGTTTCGCACGCACACACACACACACACACACACACACACACACACACACACACACACACACACACACACACACACACACACACACACACACACACACACACACACACACACACACACACACACACAGCTGTTAAATAATACATCAGAAGTTACTCATCAGTTACTCAGTACTTGAGTAGTTTTTTCATTGAATACTTACTCTTACTCAAGTAATTACTTTTGCTTGAGTCATCCATCCATCCATCCATTTTCTACCGCTTATTCCCTTTGGGGTCGCGGGGGGTGCTGGAGCCTATCTCAGCTACAATCGGGCGGAAGGCGGGGTACACCCTGGACAAGTCGCCACCTCATCGCAGGGCCAACACAGATAGACGGACAACATTCACACTCACATTCACACACTAGGGCCAATTTTAGTGTTGCCAATCAACTTATCCCCAGGTGCATGTCTTTGGAAGTGGGAGGAAGCCGGAGTACCCGGAGGGAACCCACGCAGTCACGGGGAAAACATGCAAACTCCACACAGAAAGATCCCGAGCCCGGGATTGAACCCAAGACTACTCATATTATTCTAAAATAAAGGTACTCTTACGGAAGTACAGTTTTTGGGTACTCTAACACCTCTCATTATACAGTGCTTCTGTTGATATTTTACCTAATCATTTACTTAATTTAGACCTAAAATATTTTACTTTGCTTGAAGAAAGATTATGGAAAACCGAAAGACAAAGACAGAGAAGAAAATGTTGTGAGTGTTTTTTCACCGGTTGAAACTGACTGACATAAATAAATGTTCAATTAACAGCAGACACAGGTTAATTCAGTTCAAAGTTATACATAGGTTTCATTATTCTAAGGTTATGTTACATAAATTCTATCCTACTGCGTCCCTAACCTGTGATAAATGTAAAGTAGATAATGGGACGTTGTTTCATTTATTTTTTAACTGTTCAGTCATCGGTACATTTTTCTGAAGTTTTCCAAAGCCCATTCTTACCTGACAGAGACTTAGTTAGCCCTGTTTGGATGATCAGTGGACTCATTAACTCTTCCCCTCTACACCAAATCTGCACTCTTAATAGGTACTGACCTACTCAGTGGCCTAGTGGTTAGAGTGTCCGCCCTGAGATTGGTAGGTTGTGAGTTCAAACCCCAGCGGAGTCATACCAAAGACTATCGTACGTGCTGCTGAGAAGGTGATTGGCTGCAAACTCCCATCCCTCCAGGACTGCTCTCCTCCAGGACCAGGAGGCGTGTGGGTCCGATCACAGCTGACTCTTCTCACCCTGGACACAAACTATTCTCCCCTCTCCCCTCAGGCAGGACACTACAGTCCATCCAGACCCACACCTGCCTCCACCTGAACAGTTTTTTCCCCTCGGCCATCAGGCACATGAACAATAACAAGATCTGATAGCTCAGTTACAGCTCTTTTTATTACCAAATCTGTGTTATATGTGTTTTATGTTGCACGATTGCACCAAGAAAAATTCCTAGTTTGTGAACCCGTTTTCAAACAATGGCAATAAAAACTATTCTGATTCTGATTCTGATAAAGATGGGACACATTACCTCCCTGCTTGGCACTCAGCATCAAGGGTTAGAATTGGGGGTTAAATCGCCAAAAATGATTCCCGGGCGCAGCATCGCTGCTGCCCACTGCTCCCCTCACCTCCCAGGGGGTGAACAAGGGGATGGGTCAAATGCAGAGGACAAACTTCACCACACCTAGTGTGTGTGTGACAATCATTGGTACTTTAACTTTAACTTAACTTAACAGTGCTGGCCAAGAAACTCATACTGGCAGAATGGAAGACACCAACTCCTCCATCCTTTCAAAATTGGCTGCATGAACTTGTTTCAGTTATACATATGGAGAAACTGCGATACAGCGGACAATCCACTCAAAGAAAACGGGAGGATTCCTGGGGCCCTGTGATGAAATATCTTGACTGCAAAAGTCAATAGACTGGTTTGGTCAGATGGTTAATGTATGAATTATTGTTATTATTATTATCATCTTTTTTTGTTTGTTTTGTTATTATTTTAATTTCTTTTCATTTTGGATTTTCTCTAGTTCATGTAAGCTTTCTCAATGGATGTGTGAATGTGTGTGTGAGTGTGTGTGTGTGTGTGTGTGGGGGGGGGGGTTTGTTTTGTTTAGTTGTATTTGCTTTGTCTTGTTTGTTTTGTTTTCCCTCTGTTTTTTATATGTTTTGGCTAGTGTTATTTTTTGAAAATAATTAATACAAATATAAATTAAAAAAACAAACAAACTGACAGACAGATCTACAGTAAACTAAAACATCAACGACAATCCCCAAAACTTCCAATTAAATATTTAAAAGTGCTCACAAAATGCCTACTTTTTTTTCTGTATAGAAACATTTGCTGTGAAGAAAAGCACATGGCCATTGTGCCTGCTGTTGTACTGGTGGTAGATCCACTGAGCCTCAATGCTGCTCTGCATCCTCACTGCCCGAAGGCTGGTTTCCTAATGGTATTAATGAAGCAGCCAAGCTCCAACCTGTGCTGCAGAGCTGCCGTCTCCACCAAGGAGCAGTCCTATTTACACTGTACCTTTACTAATCTGACAGCCTTGATCAAGGAACAGAAAATAAAACCCCTAAGGCCTCTATCGATCAACCTTGAGTCTTACTCTAAGACTGTTGTGAAGGGGCTGGTTAGCTATTACAAATGTTAGTGTGTTCAATGAATTATTTGATCAGAAAGAAGCATGCTGCATGAAGTATTTATTTTGAAGTAAACAATTTCAAAGGGGTGTCCATACTAAGTCATCCCTGTTGAGCTTAGTCTCCCATGGTGTTGCAGCTATTCTTTGTTTTTCTATCTACTGAGAGAATGGAATTAAGCAGGGGTAAGGAGGATGTCAATGTCAGGAAGCTCCCGCCAAGCTTTGAGGCTCAGAAGGAAGCTCACTCAACAGGCTGCATTATCACACAACTGCAATAATACATTGTATTTATTTATATTATTTCAATCATCTACCATAATTTTCGGACAATAAGCCGCTACACTTTTTTCCAACGCTGGTGCGGCTAATTTATCGATTTTTCTTGGTTAACGTCCATAATGTTTTTTCTTCAACAAATTGTTTTCATATCACACCGACAGAGACACTGAAAAGGTGTGTTATTGTTTGTGCTATGACGCCATCTTTTGGATGAGTTCGTTCACTGCAGGTGCTGCGGGTTGATAATGTATTTTCTGTTTTGTGCCTTAAACCGGAAGTAATATACTCCAAGCACTGTTTGTAAGTTTTTACAATATAAGTAAACCAATTCATACTTACCAAACCGTTCCATGTGTGTTTGTCTGTAGGAGTATGTTCATGCAAATTTGTACATGCTATCATAATGTAATCAAGCTAGTGTCGTTAACATTAGCAAATATGCTAACAAGTTTACAAGTGTCTGTGTTAGTATTGTTAGCTTACATTGGCATTCTTTAAAGGGGAACATTATCACCAGACCTATGTAAGCGTCAATATATACCTTGATGTTGCAGAAAAAAGACCATATATTTTTTTAAACGATTTCCGAACTCTAAATGGGTGAATTTTGGCGAATTAGATATTCGCTCTTGTGACGTCACAACGGCATTTTATCAAACACCGGGTCAAAACAGCTCTGTTATTTTCCGTTTTTTCGACTGTTTTCCGTACCTTGGAGACATCATGCCTCGTCGGTGTGTTGTCGGAGGGTGTAACAACACGAACAGGGACGGATTCAAGTTGCACCAGTGGCCCAAAGATGCGAAAGTGGCAAGAAATTGGACGTTTGTTCCACACACTTTACCGACGAAAGCTATGCTACGACAGAGATGGCAAGAATGTGTGGATATCCTGCGACACTCAAAGCAGATGCATTTCCAACGATTAAGTCAAAGAAATCTGCCGCCAGACCCCCATTGAATCTGCCGGAGTGTGTGAGCAATTCAGGGACAAAGGACCTCGCTAGCACGACAAGCAATGGCGGCAGTTTGTTCCCGCAGACGAGCGAGCTAAACCCCCCTGGATGTCTTGGCTCACACTGTCCCAAGATGATCAAGAGAAGAATATCGATCCTAGCTTCCCTGGCCTGCTGACATGAGGGTATGTCTGCAGAATATATTAATTGATGAAAATTGGGCTGTCTGCACTCTCAAAGTGCATGTTGTTGCCAAATGTATTTCATATGCTGTAAACCTAGTTCATAGTTGCTAGTTTACTTTAATGCCAAACAAACACATACCAATCGTTGGTTAGAAGGCGATCGCCGAATTCGTCCTCGCTTTCTCCCGTGTCGCTGGCTGTCGTGTCGTTTTCGTCGGTTTCGCTTGTATACGGTTCAAACCGATATGGCTCAATAGCTTCAGTTTCTTCTTCAATTTCGTTTTCGCTACCTGCCTCCACACTACAACCATCCGTTTCAATACATTCGTAATCTGTTGAATCGCTTAAGCCGCTGAAATCCGAGTCTGAATCCGAGCTAATGTCGCTATAGCTTGCTGTTCTTTCCGCCATGTTTGTTTGTGTTGGCTTCACTATGTGATGTCACAGGAAAATGGACGGGTGGTTAAAATCAGGCACTTTGAAGCTTTTTTTAGGGATATTGCATGATGGGTAACATTTTGAAAAAAACTTCGAAAAATATAATAAGCTCTGGGAACTGATTTTTAATGGTTTTAACAATTCTGAAATTGTGATAATGTTCCCCTTTAAGTATTGTTTCAGTTTGGTAAATTCACCAAAACGTCACCATAGAGTTATTGAGTCTGTTTAGCTGATTAAATCTGCAGCTCGTGGGTTCGATGACTTCTGTTTAGTTTGATCTGCCATTTTACTGCTGTGTGAAAGGCACCGTTTGAAAACAATCAAGGTATGTACTTTAACTTTACTTTAAACTTCACAAAATATTTTGTACCGGTATGTATCTGCAGCTTTTAGTCCAGTGCGGCTAATATATGGAAACATATTTTTGTCTTCTAAAATTCAATGGGTAAGCTCTATAAACCGGAAAATACGATGTATACAGAATGAATTCCTCCTGAAAATGGCGTTTAAACAAATGTGGACTGTGATACGCCTGTATCAGTAAATGTCAGGAAAGCACAGCCTTGTTAAGAAGGAGATAAATGGGAATAAGGTACAAAGCACAATGAAGTGCCGAGTGTATTTGTTGTAAATAATCAGTAATATAATTACCCATGGAGACCTGCCTTCTCAGTGGTTTCCTAAATGTTTACTAATGGACTCTCTCTCTTAGCCATTCTATTAGAGGGAATTGTTGAGTGTTGCCCTGGAGGCTCATATCTCTCACAGGGCCACGGGCCTGGCTAATGGATGACCCACTTGTTAGCTAATTGCCACAGTGTCCCTGAACACAAAGGAAATGTTAAATTATGTTATGTGGCTGTTAGATAATGAACTGGAGCAGGCATAGTATTATATTCTGTGCTCTGATCCCAGTATGTTTTGTATGTAAAGTATCACTGCTGTGCTTGTTCTCTTAGAGCATGGGTGTCAAACTCTGGCCCGCGGGCCAAATGTGGCCCTGCCGTGTAATTTCACTTGAAGCGATATCAAATTAACACTAGAGCTGGCCTACCGATTATATACAGCAGCGGTGCCGCGGTAACACCGCATTCTCCGCTAATTCTCATACTTGTCAACCCTCTCGGACACTCCCAAATTTCAGTGCCCCTCCCAAAAATCATCACGTCCGCTTTTCATCCAGTCCAACGAGTGCTGGCCCAGTCACATAATATGTGGGGCTTCTGCACGCACACAAAAGTGAATGCAACGCATACTTGATCAACAGCGATACAGGTTACACTGAGGGTGGCCGTATAAACAACTTTAACACTGTTAGAAATATACGCCACACTGTGAACTCACACCAAACAAGAATGACAAACACATTTCGGGAGAACATCCGCACCGTAATCCAACATAAACACAACAGAACAAATACCCAGAATCCTTTGCAGCACTAACTCTTCCGGGACGCTACAAGGTGTGTGTGTGTGTGTGTGTGGGGGGGGCGGGGTTTGGTGGTAGCGGGGGTGCATTTTGTAGCGTCCTATAAGAGTTAGTACTGCAAAGGGTTATGGGTATTTGTTCTGTTGTGTTAATGTTGTGTTACGGTGCGGATGTTCTCCCGAAATGTGTTTTTATTTCTTGTTTGGTGTGGATTCACAGTGTGGCGTATATTTCTAACAGTGTTAAAGTTGTTTATACGGCCACCCTCAGTGTAACCTGTCTCGCTGTTGCGTACAGAAGCCGCACATATCATGTGACTGGGACGGCATGTTGTTAGAAAGAATGAAAAGCGGACGTGACGACAGCTCGTAGAGGACGTTTAAGGCAGTGCCTTTAAGGCACGCCCACAAGACTGTGGTCCGGGTGGACTACGAGATATAATGACTGATGAACACCTTCGTTCGATAATGAAGGTTGCCTCAGCTCAAAGCCTGAGACCCGACATTAATGAACTGGCATCCAAGAAAAGATGGCAAGTATCTGGCTTGGGCACATCAGATTAGATCAGTGTGTTGCAAACTGAGCAGTTTAAAGTCCTGAATGGTTGGTTTATTCATTGTTATTTTATTTTCAAATGTATTATCCTGTGGAAAAAGTTAATGTTGATATTTACCTCAGAAGGCTGCAAATAGAAAAGAGGCATTCAATTTTTATTTAAATTGTATTTGATATGCCATTGATATTTTTAAATTATTATTATTATTATTTGAAACTCGATTTTGCATGTCACTATAAAGTTATATAAGCCTTGCTTGTTCAGTATTCAATGCAAAACTTGTTTGGGTCCCTATTAAAAGGTTAATTTGTTCAACTTTGGCCCGCAGCTTTGTTCAGTTTTAAATTTTGGCCCACTCTGTATTTGAGTTTGACACCCCTGTCTTAGAGTTTCTAGGATAGACCAAACAAAGACCTCACCCATTTTTAAGTAGGCAAAGGGCACCATTTATTTTAAAGATCTTAAATACAGTAATAAAAACACAGTGAAATACTATACCACAATTCCTAGTGTATCACAGTGGGTTAGTATAACAAGCCCTATTGACAATAAAGTCGTTCCTCACCACATTGCACTTCAATAATTGCAGCTTCACCACATCACAGATTTTATTTTGTATTGTTAAGCATATTCGACAACCTTTTTACCCTAAAACTGCCATTTTCAAGCATGAAAATGGCTAAATGAATTGAAAATATTAATACTACCGTAATATTGGTCCCTGAATTTACCAAACCAATCAGAGCGCACTGTTCATTATCATATCATAGCCACAGGAAACATTGCATTACAAGAATGAATATGTGACAAAGGGGTGTTAATTTGTGTCTACAGAGCTCTCATAATGTTGAAAATTAATTTTAAAGGTAGTAAACTGGTATGTTTATGCTATAGCTAGGAACATATTCAATTTATAATTAATGGTTCCTACTTTGAAGAAATTCATTAATCAGGGTCTCGTCTGCAACCAATAAACATCGATATACAAGGGATTACTGTATTACTGTATGTCATTAATAGTAAAACAAAAATAACAGCATTTCTGCCTAAGCATGTCCTTTGTTGTCTTGCTATTTTTTTGCGAATACATTTCCTTAAAAATACTACTGCTAATGTTACGATGGCAAAAGCCCAGCAAAAATCTCAAAGCCCGCCACATTCAGTCTCGTCAAATGAGTCTCTGCAAACAGGACACCAAGGGAAGCAAGACATCCCATTGGTGTTACAAAAATAGACAACCTGAAAGCACATGTGGCAAGTTCAAGACCAGAAGAGAAAGAAGATATGAGAAGCCTACAAGAAAACATAGAAAGCTTGCAAACCCAGAATAACGTGAAAAGGGAGAAGAAGTGACGATTCTCCCAGAGGAAAATATTGCAGTGAAACAAGATGACATCCATCCATCCCATCCATTTTCTACCGCTTAGTCCCTTCGGGGTCGTGGGGGGCGCTGGAGCCTATCACAGCTACAATCGGGCGGAAGGCGGGGTACACCCTGGACAAGTCGCCACCTCATCGCAGGGCCAACACAGATAGACAGACAACATTCACACTCACATTCGCACACTAGGGCCAATTTAGTGTTGCCAATCAATCAACCTATCCCCAGGTGCATGTCTTTGGAGGTGGGAGGAAGTCGGAGTACCTGGAGGGAACCCACGCAGTCACGGGGAGAACATGCAAACTCCACACACAAAGATCCCGAGGCCGGGATTGAACTCATGACTACTCAGGACCTTCGTATTGTGAGGCAGACACACTAACCCCTCTCCCACCGTGCTGCCCCAAGATGACATAATTCTGAAGAATATTATAGATGAAATGGATCAGGATAAACAGATGACTGATATCATTTTGATATCATTAAACCAAGGTCCTACACAAGAGCTGTGGATAATAGAGGAGAACCAGATAATATAGATGTCGCCTCAGCAGAGCAACAAGTGGTCAACTTTTTGCAATCAAAGGAAATTGGTATTTGACATCAACATTTAGGCTCAATTCGAATACCAATCTTCTGCCCTTGTTCTTGTCCTTCCTCCTTGGTTTCGCGTATTTATGTCAATTACTAGGCATTCGAATTATCCGTTAGGTAGGAGGGAATGGCGAGGTACCTCCCTCGAAGCAAAGTAAGCTCGCAACCTCCTCACACTATCAAGTGCAAGGAGAAAGATGGCAGACCAGAAACCCAGACAAGTGTGAGTAATAAGCGTAATTAATGATTTTTATAAGAATGACACTTATGGTTGTAGTCAGACTTCAGACCTATGCTTCTGCACGTAAATATAGGCTTCAAACACAAATACACAATCAAGCACAATTTACACACCGCAAGCTGATGCGCCAGCACTCGCATATTTCGCCAAAAACGTTGTCTTCTCGACAGCCTTCTTCTTAATAAAGACAGCGAAAGAAAATAAGAAGAGCACAAAGAAAGCCGGACATCACGTGTGACAGCATCTTGAAAATAAACAAACATTCGTTGCATCTGCTGGCAAACAGCGAGGGTTGATGACGTAGCGAGACTCGAGCGACGTCCGTATGCATAGGGGCGTATTTGCAATGCTTCGCCATTGCACAAGATGCTAGAACCAATGGGGAGGGTCAAGCAGATGAAGGGAGAACTGGAATTGAGCCTAATACCATCGATACATACATCCCACTGAATCCTTGTGTCTGTCCTGAGATTGATAGGTTGTGAGTTTAAACCCCGGCCGAGTCATACCAAAGACTATAAAAATGGGACCCATTACCTCCCTGCTTGGCACTCAGCATCAAGGGTTGGAATTGGGGATTAAATCACCAAAATGATTCCCGTGCGTGGCCACCGCTGCTGCTCACTGCTCCCCTCACCTCCCAGGGGGTGGGAACAAGGGGATGGGTCAAATGCAGAGGGTAATTTCACCACACCTAGTGTGTGTGTGACTATCAGTGGTACTTTAACTTTAACTTTAACTTGCTGACAGAAAATCAAAAATGGTACTGCTGAAACAGGGAAAGAAGCTAATGGGTACAAATGTGTATGTACATGAGTGAGCGCCTGACCAAACGTAATGCTAAAATGGCCCCCCAAAAAAATCACGCGACTTGAGGAAGCAGGGAACAATTCAGGGAACTTGGAGCCTCAAAACTACATCCAACTGAATAGAGGTCCAGAATCAAGATACGTGTTGTCAAAAACATCGAGGATCTGGACACATATTCAAGTTGACACCACCTCCACAACAATGACAACGATAATGGAGTCTGACGGAAATGTAACATCAACGTACAAGATCAACAACTACAGGATTACTGACCAAAAAGACCTGGATTTAGGAGCACATCCACCAACACTGATGAATTTTCCCCTATTGAGAACTAATGGGCAATATACAAACTACCTCATATTCCACATTTCTCAACCAATTCCAACTGTTCCAATATCCACACACTTTCAACCATTTTAAAAGTATGCTAGCTGTTCTCCTGTTAGCATTTTATTATTAGCATTTTGCCATTAGCATGTTAAAATGCTAATGTTGACATGCTTTATGTTTTTGGCTAGAATTCCAGCTAATTTCGTAGTTTTTAACCTCAAATTCATGGATTTCGTTTTTTTGCGCCATCTTAAAGGTTTTCTAGCCCTTCACCTGTTAGCATGGTAATACTAGCATCACACTTTAGCATGCTAGCATTTTAGCAAATTTTATAAGTTATAGATAATAATCATAGATTGTATTACTTGATGCTATTTAAGGAGTAAGCGCGCTGTTCCCCTGTTGTCATGTTAATGTTGGCATGCTAACATTTTTTGCAAGTGTTTTAGCTAACTTTGTACTTTTTAATCAAATGAACATGGATTTCGTTACTTGTCGACATCTTAGAAGTATGCTAGCTCTTCTGCTTTGTATACCAAAATTTCTGCAAATTTTATACATTTAGAGCTAATAATCATGAAATGTGTTTTTTTTTGGTCCTCTTTGACTGATCTAGCTTTATCAACAGTTAACATTTTAAGATTCAGACTACATTCCAGTACAACTTTGGCTTTTCACCTTTCAAACCATTTTTAACTTTTAAACTATTTTAACCTTCAAACCAGCATTCAGCGTGAGCTCGTCAACATTCAAACCATTTTAACATTCAACAATTAAATCATTTCACAATTTCAGCCATTTTTCAATATTCAAACCATTTCTACATTTGAACTATTCTTACATTCATTCTACATTCCATCAGCATTACATTCCAGCTTCCGCATTGGACGTTCACACTCAATTTACACTTAAATTGCTTCATCTAGTTGTATTTATTATACAGATAAAAAATATACTAGCAACATTATATATGAGAACAAACTGAAGATTATTCATTTCGACAGCAGGAGCTTGTACACAAACTACAACAACATGAAGCCATTTTTGGAACAATTCAACACATTCTTCAAAGTAATCACTATCGCAGACACATGGATCGATGTAAAAAAGGAATAGATTTTGATCTCGAAGGATATGAACTAAATTACAGAACAAATCAACAGAACCAACAAGGACAGAGGAGGAGTAGCGGTGTACATAATGAATAATCTAAACTACAAAGTGATAAAAAATATGTCCTTTGTTGCTTATAGTATCCTAAAATGTATAACCATTGGAGTATGTCATGAAAAAAGTAAACATGTATTGATCATCTGTATATATAGGACACCTAAGTCAAGTATTGAAATGTTTGAGGACTGGCTCATCAGTACACTAACTGTGTACAAAAAAGATCAGTCAGAGTAATACATAACGTTGAATATCGAGGATTCAAACCCTTTATTCAATCAAAATTATTGAAATTCAGTGATTTAGTGAATTTGCAAACCGCTAAAATTATGTACAAAGAAAACTACAATCAACACACAACAATTCTTCTCAACAAAGGAGGAGAAATATAACCTTAGAGAAAAATGTAATTTAAAACATTTGTATGCGCCAACAACACTCACGTATAACCTTCAGCATATCAGTATGTGGAATTAAATTATGAAATGGATTAAGCAAATAAGTCAAACAAAGTACTAATATGATCGAGTTGAAGAAACTGTTCAAACTCAAGTGTTTACAAAGTACAATTACGAAGAGTTCAGACAAACATTTTGAACCTTATTGAAAATGAGATCATCTTATTCATCTCACTAAATTAATTACAATTTATGTAACAATTTTGAGAAATGTATTATTTATTATTTATATAGTTTAAATAATGTACAAATTTGGAACAGGTAGGGAATTCAATGTGTTCGTAACTGCTATAAATTGGAAAATGACATGTTGTAAAGAGAAATTAGAAATTGTGATTAACCGTCAACTGAGGGCCAAGGTGAAAGGATGAAAACATGCCGCTCAAATCGATGCTACTTCATCACACCTCACTTGCTGGCTTTGACGTACATAGGCATCCGTCTGTCAGTAGTGACGATGGGTTGCGCCTGAGGGAGTTCATTCTTTCTTGCAGCGGCGGCTGTGGCTGTACAGCCCCACTCTGGAGTGACAGTCTCTGGTGCAGTTGGCACAGACGTATGGGGAGGGTTCTGACACAGGAGCAGAACCCGCGTCACGCAGTTTCCGCTTTTGTCTCCTCGCCTGCAACAAGGAGATGTGCTTCTCCTCGGCACGGCGAGTTCCTGTAGCAACAGTCTGCCTCCAAACGTCGTGGTCTTTTGCAGCTTTCTCCCAGTTGTTGTGGTCGATGCCTGCCTGTTTTCTGTCACGTTTGCACACGTCCTTGAAACGCAGTCGGGGGCGACCAAGGGGTCTGGAGCCTGTTGACAGTTCGCCGTACAGGACAGCTCTGGGGAGCCGGCTGGGGTCCATCCTGTGGACATGGCCAAGCCATCTGAGGCGGCGTTGGCTGAGCATGGTGAACAGGCTGGTGGAGTGAGCACGATCTAGAACTTCCATGTTGGGAACTTTGTCCTGCCATGAGATTCCCAGGATGCGGCGAAGACAGCGCAGGTGGAAGCTGTTTAGCTGTTTCTCATGTCTGGTGTAGGTGGTCCAGGCCTCGCTGCCATACATCAGTGTGCTAATGACGCAGGCTTGATAGACCTGGAGTTTAGTGCGCGTGGATAGCTGGTTGTTCGACCATACTCTTTTGGACAGCCTGGCCATCACTGTGGCGGCTCTCGCAAGACACGTTCTGTGTCGAGTGACAAGTCACTGGAGATTGCGGATCCAAGGTATGTAAGGGTGTTGGCACATTCCAGAGTCTGATTGTCAACGGAGATGGAGAGTGGAGTTTCAGCATCTTGGCCCATGACATTGGTCTTCTTTGACGTACGCAGATGTGATAATCGTATATGTCGTTTCCCATGATGTCATTCTTTGCTCTTGTGATTTTTTTTCTGCTACGCACATAATTTATAACTAGTAGGGATGTAATGGGATTGTAGATACAGCGGTATTGCGGTTTAAAATGATTCACAATGATGTTTTAAAGTGTGACCTTATCAAACGAAAACTTGGTGAGTATAGTTTTTTTCGAGCCCGGTAGTGTTGGCCGGGTGTGAAAAAAATACATCTGCCAGAATCCTCTGCGCAGCACGGAACCGGCAAGGTGGGGGCGTGGAACACCGTAAGCAGGAAGTGAAGTGTTTGTAGTAGATACGAGGAATTGTTTTTTGTGGATATTTCCTGAAAATGTCATCAAAATCCGCCTGTATATGTTTGAGTGACGTTGCTAACAAACACACAAACAAATACTGCCGAAAACATAACCTCTTTGGCGGAGGTAAAAAAGTCTGCGTTCTGCAAAGCAAACGTTTCCAAGGTGACACAGAGCCAACGGATCACATCGCAACGCACAGAGTGAAATCGACAAAAAAACTAATAAACCTGTTAACCGCGATACGAGTAAACTAAAAAACTAGTTGACAAATTCTCAATCCATCCATACATTTTCTACCTCTTGTCTGCTTCGATGTCGTGGTGGGAATGGAGTCTATCCCAGCTTCACTGGGATGAAAGGCAGGGTACACCCTGGACAAGTCGCCACCTCAAACTGTCACCCAAAAATTATATTTGAAGCCAGCGAAGCTAAACATCAGTTTGTGAAGTATTTACACTATTTAAAATTAAATAGTTAATTAACTTTTCTGAGAAACTGCATTTTCCAAACTGATATGAAACATGTCCACTGTAGAGGACATTCAAAAAGTAAACGCTGAAAGACACTAAAGCAGTGGTCTCTAACCTTGTTGGAGGTACCGAACCCCACCAGTTTCATATGCGCATTCACCGAACCCTTCTTTAGTGACAAATAAAATGTTTTTTTTTTTTTTTTTTAATTCAAGACAAATTTCTATTTTTTTTTTTACTGGTGCACAAAACGAACCGTGCACGAACATCACCTTGTTTAAAGAACAAAACCTACACAGGCTGTGATCTCATAAAAAATGACACACCTGCAAATCAGATGGAAAATTAGAGGGAACATTGTTTGGGGGTATCCATATATACGCCATAGGGAGAAGTTTTTATTACACGATGAGTCGGGTGTGGCTTGACGTGGGAGGCTCCACCGAACCCCTGAGGCCGACTCACCGAACCCCTCGGGTTCGATCGAACCCAGGTTAAGAACCACTGCACTAAAGTGAACAATACTTGTTCCATTTGATGTTTATATTGTCATTTTAAAGACATCAACTGTAAGTTTTTAATATTTGCTTGTAACACTGGATATTGCTGCACCATTATTCGCTCTTATGATTATGTATATAACATATATTAGTGTTCAATTACAGTAAGTGTGCTTATCCTAAACATCCCCACCACCAAATTTTACACACTATGTCACCTTTTTTTTTTTTTTACATATACCACAATAATATCGTACAGTGGCCTTATTATCGTGATAATATCATACTGTGAGATTGTGATACTGTAACATCCCTAATATCTAATGAACACTTTTGTACAGTTGTGTCATTTAATCCCTAATATTGGTCTCTGATAAATAACATTTTACAGTCGGCCCTGTCAGACCCATTACAAAAATGGAAAATGTACAAACATACTGTGTATGTATGAAATACCATGAACATTATGAACATTAGCAACACATTTCCAGACCGAGATCTTACCGATCATTCTTTTGAAGAGGTTTAAGAACTTCTATTTTGTTCTCAGTCTTCTCATGTCGTCTTTGTTTTGTCAGATTCTTCCTAATGGAACACTTGAATAGCATTTTTTGCCATCTTTTTTTCTAAAATGTGTTTGGAGCTCTTGATCCTCCTGAAATGCTGTGCTATTGCAGATGCTAGTGTGATTGTGTGCTCTTCTCCGGTGTGTTTACTCTACTTGGCTCAACCATCTCCTGCAAGAGCGACACATATTGATAATTGATGGGGTACTAATCATCAAACACTTTTTAGGGCAGATACTGTTTTTACAAATTACATGTTTTAACCAAATGCTGTTGTTGGCGCAAATAACATGACCATTTTACTTTAAAAAAAAAAAAGAAAAAACCAACAAAAATAATATATATATATATATATATATATATATATATATATATATATATATATATATATATATATATATATATATATATATATATATATATATATATAAAGTAGAAAATCCAGTTCAACAAACTGACCATATTTGTTTTTTTGTAAGTGAGTGGTAAAAACAAAAACGAAGAAACATTATAACATCCTCATCATCGTCATTATACGTTTAGGAAATGGGTTGCCAAATGTAAAAGTTCAGTCACACTTTTCTAGCAGATACATTTCTCATATTTAGCTCACTTTTCCCCCAAGACCTAAATGTTAAATCTAAATCTAAATGTAAAATCTAAATGTAAACATAAAATCTAAATCTAAATGTTAAATTTAAATCTAAATATTAAATCTAAATATAAACATTACATCTTAAATGTTAAATCTAACTCTTGAATCTAGATCTAAATGTTAAATCTAAACCTAAATGTTACAATCGAAATTTGTAAATTTGGGCGGCATGGCGTAGTGGGTAGAGCAACCGTGCCAGAAACCTGAGGGTTGCAGGTTCGCTCCCCGCCTCTTATCATCCAAAAATCGCTGCTGTTGTGTCCTTGGGCGGGACACTTCACCCTTTGCCCCCGGTGCCACTCACACCGGTGAATTGAATGATGAATGATAGGTGGTGGTCGGAGGGGCCGTTGGCGCAAATTGCAGCCACGCTTCCGTCAGTCTACCCCAGGGCAACTGTGGCTATGAAAGTAGCTTACCACCACCAGGTGTGAATGAATGATGGGTTCTACATGTAAAGCGACTTTGGGTACTTAGAAAAGCGCTATATAAATCCCAGTTAATAATAATAATAATAAATAAACCCAAATGTTAAATCGAGCTGTTAAATCCAAATCTTAAAGGGGAACATTATCACAATTTCAGAATTGTTAAAACCATTAAATAATCAGTTCCCAGTGGCTTATTATATTTTTCGAAGTTTTTTTCAAAATTTTACCCATCACGCAATCTCCCTAAAAAAAGCTTCAAAGTGCCTGATTTTAACCACCCGTCCATTTTCCTGTGACGTCACATAGTGAAGCCAACACAAACAAACATGGCGGAAAGAACAGCAAACTATAGCAACATTAGCTCGGATTCAGACTCGGATTTCAGCGGCTTAAGCGATTCAACAGATTACGAATGTATTGAAACGGATGGTTGTAGTGTGGAGGCAGGTAGCGAAAACGAAATTGAAGAAGAAACTGAAGCTATTGAGCCATATCGGTTTGAACCGTATGCAAGCGAAACCGACGAAAACGACACGACAGCCAGCGACACGGGAGAAAGCGAGGACGAATTCGGCGATCGCCTTCTAACCAACGATTGGTATGTGTTTGTTTGGCATTAAAGGAAACTAACAACTATGAACTAGGTTTACAGCATATGAAATACATTTGGCAACAACATGCACTTTGAGAGTGCAGACAGCCCAATTTTCATCAATTAATATATTCTGTAGACATACCCTCATCCGCGCTCTTTTCCTGAAAACTGATCTGTCCAGTTTTGGAGTTGATGTCAGCAGGCCAGGGAAGCTAGGGTCGATAGGGGGTTTAGCTTGCTCGTCTGTGGGAACAAACTGCCGCCATTGCTTGCCGTGCTACCGAGGACCTTTGTCCCTGAATTGCTCACACACTCCGGCAGATTCAATGGGGGTCTGGCGGGTCTAGAGCTAAATCTTAAATCTAAATCCAAATGTTAAATTTAAATCTAAATCTAAAATCTAAACCTAAATGTTAAATCTGAATCTTAATCTTAAGTGTAAATCTTGAATATAAATGTAAGCACTAACTGTTAACTCTTTTACTATGAAGCTACGTTGATGTAACACATGGCTTGGCATTGTCTTGCTGAAATAAGCAGGGGCGTCCATGGTAACGTTGCTTGGATGGCAACATATGTTGCTCCAAAACCTGTATTTACTTTTCAGCATTAATGGCGCCTTCACAATTGTGTAAGTTACCCATGTCTTGGGTACTAATACACCCCCATACCATCACAGATGCTGGCTTTTCAACTTTACGCCTATAACAATCCGGATGTTTTTTTCCTTTTTGGTCCGGAGGACACGACGTCCACAGTTTCCAAAAATAATTTGAAATGTGGACTCGTCAAACCACAGAACACTTTTCCACTTTGTATCAGTCCATCTTAGATGAGCTAAGGCCCAGCCAGTTCTCGCCTTGCATAGGAGAGTTTTAACTTGCACTTACAGATGTAGTGACCAACTGTAGTTACTGACAGTGGGTTTCTGAAGTGTTCCTGAGCCCATGTGGTGATATCCTTTACACACCGATGTCGCTTGTTGATGCAGTACAGCCTGAGGGATCGAAGGTCACGGGCTTAGCTGCTTACGTGCAGTGATTTCTCCAGATTCTCTGAACCCTTTGATGATATTACGGACCGTAGATGGTGAAATCCCTAAATTCCTTGCAATAGCTGGTTGAGAAAGGTTTTTCTTAAACTGTTCAACAATTTGCTCACGCATCTGTTGACAAAGTGTTAACCCTCGCCCCATCCTTGTTTGTACAAGACTGAGCATTTCATGGAATCTACTTTTATACCCAATCATGGCACCCACCTGTTCCCAATTTGTCTGTTCACCTGTGGGATGTTCCAAATAAGTGTTTGATGAGCATTCCTCAACTTTATCAGTATTTATTGCCACCTTTCCCAACTTCTTTGTCACGTGTTGCTGGCATCAAATTCAAAAGTTAATGATTATTTGCAAAAAAAAAAATGTTTATCAGTTTGAACATCAAATATGTTGTCTTTGTAGCATATTCAACTGAATATGGGTTGAAAATGATTTGCAAATCATTGTATTCCGTTTATATTTACATCTAACACAATTTCCCAACTCACATGGAAACGGGGTTTGTACTTTGAAGGTGGCTAGAGTATATTAAAGAGTTTTTGTAATTTTTTTTTAAATCGAGGGAGGGGTCAAGTATAAGTCTTAGGTATTTGTATTCTGTAACAGTTTTTGTATAGGTTTCTCATTGACAGTGTGTCGGATTCAAACACTGATAACATATATTAAACAGACAAGAAGCAAGGAATCATGCAGAGACAGACTTAAATTTTGCTCAATGAGAAGAGACGCATTGGGCTGTACACTTAGTTACAGTTCTAACCTACGCTCTAAGGTACAGACCCACATGCTCCTGTATTTATTTGGGAGGTCCCTGGTTACATCACTGAGGCTGCTTCTGAAGGAAGGTGGGTAATTTCAGCAGCCTCGGTTAGACACAATATATGATGATTCAGAAATGCAAATGTGCTGACACTCGTGATCTCGCCCTGTCTCTGCTTTGTCTGCATCACGGTACATGATGTTCGCCCTTGGCGAGTCAGCAGGCCAGGTCTGGACACAAACACTGATACGAGACGACTCGCAATCCAAGATTGCGAGTTGTCCCTTTGCACAGATAGAAAAGTACAACTTCAGCACAATTGATGATAACTATAGCAACGGCCTTTAAGCATAAGAGTTGTGTGATAACTTAGACATCATTATTCTAACACAGTGACAGTAGGGTAGTCATCAATAATACATTGTCTAGTATTCACCATAACTGCCAAATTATAACAATATGATTAAGTTTTTGGGACTATCCAAAGAACCATTCAAAGTGATCGCTATATTGGAAACATGAAAAGGGCAAAACATATCGAACTCTAAGTATATGAACTGAATTAACAAAGCAAACAAGAACAGAGGCGGTGTTGCAATTGATATGATGAAAGACTTGCATTACAAAGTAGTAAAAAACATGTAATTTGCTGTTGATAATATAGATTAGTTGTATGTACAATGTATAGCATAAGTTCATATCCTAAAATCACATGGCCAAGCAGAATCAAAGGACATTGTGCCACACTTATTGATAATATTTTTACTAATGTTTTTGACAAAAATACTACAAGTGGTCTGCTTATTTCTGACATCAGTGATCACCTACCAGTTTTCACAATCTATGAAAGAAACTACAGGAACAGGAACATGGATGACAAAAAACATTTCAAAGACTATGCACCGAGGAAAGAATGACATTTTAAAAACTGATCTGAGGGAACAACGTTGGCAAAATGTGTACAGGATAGATGACGTAAATGAAGCATATGATAGTTTCTTTCATGATATATGACAATCATTGTCCATGCAAACAATTTAGTAAGAAACAAAAGAAGAACAAACAACCGTGGATGAAAAAAGGGCTGAAAAATGCTTGCAACAAGAGAAATAAATTTTATCGGATATTTATTAGGATGAAAACAAGTACAAAACATATAAGAACAAGCTCACTGGCATACGACGAACATGTAGAAAACAATATTACAGTCAATTATTAGATAATAACAAAAACAACATGAGAGCAACTTGGGGGCATCCCTAAATAACATTATAAAAATGGTGCTAAAAAGGATCATCCTTAATACTTTTTAGATGGACAAACAAAACATGACAATGTGAATGAAGTAGCAGAATGCTTTAATAAGAACTACGTAAATAATGGAACCAAACTAGAGCAAACATTTCTAAAAACTGGGTCTGTTAAGGACTTAAATAAGGTGGAAACATCAACTCCATGTTCCTCAAAAATGTGAGAAAAGAGGAATTAATCCATCCATCCATCCATCCATCTTCTTCCGCTTATCCGAGGTCGGGTCGCGGGGGCAGCAGCTTAAGCAGGGAAGCCCAGACTTCCCTCTCCCCAGCCACTTCGTCCAGCTCCTCCTGGGGGATCCCGAGGCGTTCCCAGGCCAGCCGGGAGAGATAGTCTTCCCAGCGTGTCCTGGGTCTTCCCCGTGGCCTCCTACCGGTCGGACGTGCCCGAAACACCTTCCTAGGGAGGCGTTGGGGTGGCATCCTGACCAGATGCCCGAACCACCTCATCTGGCTCCTCTCGATGTGGAGGAGCAGCGGCTTTACTTTGAGCTCCCCCCAAATGACAGAGCTTCTCACCCTATCTCTAAGGGAGAGCCCCGCCACTCGGCGGAGGAAACTCATTTCGGCCGCTTGTACCCGTGATCTTGTCCTTTCGGTCATGACCCAAAGCTTATGACCATAGGTGAGGATGGGAACGTAGATCGACCGGTAAATCGAGAGCTTTGCCTTCCGGCTCAGCTCCTTCTTCACCACAACGGATCGATACAGCGTCCGCATTACTGAAGACGCCGCACCGATCCGCCTGTCGATCTCACGATCCACTCGGACTTGGAGGTGCTGATTCCCATCCCAGTCGCTTCACACTCGGCTGCGAACCGATCCAGTGAGAGCTGAAGATCTTGGCCGGAGGAAGCCATCAGGACCACATCATCTGCAAATAGCAGTGACCTAATCCTGCAGCCACCAAACCAGATCCCCTCAACGCACTGACTGCGCCTAGAAATTCTGTCCATAAAGGTTATGAACAGAATCGGTGACAAAGGGCAGCCTTGGCGGAGTCCAACCCTCACTGGAAACGTGTCCGACTTACTGCCGGCAATGCGGACCAAACTCTGACACTGATTATACAGGGAGCGAACTGCCACAATAAGACAGTCCGATACCCCATACTCTCTGAGCACTCCCCACAGGACTTCCCGGGGTACATGGTCGAATGCCTTCTCCAAGTCCACAAAGCACATGTAGACTGGTTGGGCAAACTCCCATGCACCCTCAAGGACCCTGCCGAGAGTATAGAGCTGGTCCACAGTTCCACGACCAGGACGAAAACCACACTGTTCCTCCTGAATCCGAGGTTCGACTATCCGGCGTAGCCTCCTCTCCAGTACACATGAATAGACCTTACCGGGAAGGCTGAGGAGTGTGATCCCACGATAGTTGGAACACACCCTCCGGTTCCCCTTCTTAAAGAGAGGAACCACCACCCCGGTCTGCCAATCCAGAGGTACCGCCCCCGATGTCCACGCGATGTTGCAGAGTCTTGTCAACCAAGACAGCCCCACAACATCCAGAGCCTTAAGGAACTCCGGGCGGATCTCATCCACCCCCGGGGCCTTGCCACCGAGGAGCTTTTTAACTACCTCGGCAACCTCAGCCCCAGAAATAGGAGAGCCCACCACAGATTCCCCAGGCCCTGCTTCCTTATAGGAAGACGTGCTGGTAGGATTGAGGAGGTCTTCGAAGTATTCCCTCCACCGATCCACAACATCCGCAGTCGAGGTCAGCAGAGCACCATCCCCACCATACACGGTGTTGACACTGCACTGCTTCCCCTTCCTGAGGCGGCGGATGGTGGTCCAGAATTGCTTCGAAGCCGTCCGGAAGTCTTTTTCCATGGCCTCCCCGAACTCCTCCCATGTCCGAGTTTTTGCCTCCGCGACCGCTGAAGCCGCACACCGCTTGGCCTGTCGGTACCTGTCTGCTGCCTCAGGAGTCCCATGAGCCAAAAGAACCCGATAGGACTTCTTCTTCAGCCTGACGGCATCCCTCACCGCCGGCGTCCACCAACGGGTTCTAGGATTACCGCCACGACAGGCACCAACTACCTTGCGGCCACAGCTCCAATCGGCCGCCTCAACAATAGAGGTACGGAACATTGTCCACTCGGACTCAATGTCCAGCACCTCCCTCGTGACATGTTCAAAGTTCTTCCGGAGGTGGGAATTGAAACTCTCTCTGACAGGAGACTCTGCCAGGCGTTCCCAGCAAACCCTCACAATGCGTTTGGGCCTGCCAGGTCTGTCCGGCATCCTCCCCCACCATCGCAGCCAACTCACCACCAGGTGGTGATCGGTAGAAAGCTCCGCCCCTCTCTTCACCCGAGTGTCCAAAACATGAGGCCGCAAATCCGATGACACAACTACAAAGTCGATCCTGGAACTGCGGCCTAGGGTGTCCTGGTGCCAAGTGCACATATGGACACCCTTATGTTTGAACATGGTGTTTGTTATCGACAATCTGTGACGAGCACAAAAGTCCAATAACAGAACACCACTCGGGTTCAGATCCAGGCGGCCATTCTTCCCAATCACACCTCTCCAGGTTTCACTGTTGCTGCCAACATGAGCGTTGAAGTCCCCCAGTAGAACGAGGGAATCACCCGGGGGAGCACTCTCCAGTACTCCCTCGAGTGAATCCAAAAAGGGTGGGTACTCTGAGCTGCTGTTTGGCGCGTAAACGCAAACAACAGTCAGGACCCGTCCCCCCACCCGAAGGCGGAGGGAAGCTACCCTCTCGTCCACTGGGTTGAACTCCAACGTGCAGGCTTTGAGCCGAGGGGCAACAAGAATTGCCACCCCAGCCCGTCGCCTCTCACTGCCGGCAACGCCAGAGTGGAAGAGAGTCCAGCCCCTCTCAAGAGAAGTGGTTCCAGAGCCCTTGCTGTGCGTCGAAGTGAGTCCGACTATATCTAGCCAGAACTTCTCCACCTCACGCACTAGCTCAGGCTCCTTCCCCCCCAGCGAAGTGACGTTCCACGTCCCAAGAGCCAGCTTATGTAGCCGAGGATCGGACCGCCAAATGCCCTGCCCTCGGCTTCCGCCCAGCTCACACTGCACCCGACCTCTATGGCCCCTGCTATGGGTGGTGAGCCCATTGGAGGGGGGACCCACGTTGCCTCTTCGGGCTGTGCCCGGCCGGGCCCCATGGGGACAGGCCCGGCCACCAGGCGCTCGCCATCGTGCCCCACCTCCGGGCCTGGCTCCAGAGGGGGGCCCCGGTGACCCGCGTCCGGGGCGAGGGAAATATGGGTCCTTGGTTTGTGTTCTTCATCGAGGTCTTCGAGCTGCTCTTTGTCTGATCCCTCACCTAGGACCAGTTTGCCTTGGGAGACCCTACCAGGGGACATAGAAACCCCCGGACAACATAGCTCCTAGGATCATTGGGACACGCAAACTCCTCTACCACGGTAAGGTGGCAGCTCAGAGAGCTGCCACCTTACCGTGTAAAGAGGAATTAATCTAAATCCTAAAGAAATGTAAATCTAAGACCTCAACTGACTTCCACAGAATAAATATGAATGCGATCAAAAGAGTTATCGAAGGAATTTCATAACCTTATATCAGTAACCTATTATTTCAAACAGGCACATTCCCAGACAAAATGAAAATAGCAAAAGTTGTACCAATTTAAAACACTGGAGACAAACACCAATTTATGAATTACTTACACAATTTAAATTTTTAAAAACAAATTATTCAATACCGGACTGGACAAATTAATAAACAAAAGTGGATCACTCGCAGAGAATCAATTTGGATACAGACATAACATTTCAACATCAATGGCATTAATCAAAATAACAGAAGCGATTACCAATGCAATAGATGGCAAACAGTGTGCAGCAGTAGTATTTATGAATCTGACGAAAGCATTTGATACAATTAATCATTAAATCTTAATTAATAAACTAGAATGGTATGGAGTGCACGTATTGAACTGGGTAAAGAGCTACTTAACCAACAGGAAGCAATACGTGAAGCAAGGCGAACACACGTCTTTAGAGCTGAAAATATCTCGTGGCCGAAATTGTTCAATCTTTATATAAACGACATTTATAAAGTTATAAAAGACTTAAATTTAGTATTTTTTGCAGATGATACAACTGCGTTTTGTTCAGAAGAGAACACACAAAAGCTAATACAAATAATAACAGAAGAAATTAACAAATTTAAAAGATGGTTTGACAAAAACAGACTATCTTTGAATCTCAGTAAAACTTAAATAATGCTATTCGATAACAGTAGAAGAGAAAGTCAAACGCAAATACAAATAGACGGAGTAGATATTGAAAGGGCAAAAGAAAACACGTTTTTAGGTGTAATAATAAATGATAAAACAAACTTGAAACGTCATGTAAAAAATATACAGCATAAAGTAGCAAGAAATATTTCAATAATTTATAAAGCAAAATATGTTCTAGACCGAAAATCACTCCATATTCTCTACTGCTCGCTAGTGCTACCATATCTGACTGAGTTATTGTGCAAAAATATGGGCAAAACTTTACAAAAGTACGATGTTACATAATGTTGGATATAGACAACATACAAACCATTTATTTATTAGATCAACAATATTGAAATTCAATGATTTGGTGAATTTGCAAACAGTTAAAATTATGTACAAAGAAAACTATAACCTGCTACCCAAGAATGTACAACAAATGTAACTTAAAACATTTGCTTCTTTCTTTGATTTCATTCATTTAGAATAAAACAAAAAGCAATCAACATAACATTTAAAATAAATAATGAACAAAAAGGAGCAGAAAGAAGTAAAAATTATAATAATTGCACGTTTTTATGCACGTACAACCCTTAAAACCTTTAGTATATCAGTATGTGGTATTAAATTATGAAATGGATTAAGCAAAGAAATCAAACAAAGCATTAATACGATTCACTTCAAGAAACCGTACAAACTACAATTGATTATAAAGTACAGAGAATAATTATGACAAACGCATTGAATTTATTGAAAATGTATATATTATTCATCTCATTATGTGAATCATAACTGACTTAACTATTTATGTATACAACTGTTCTATTCATTTGTACATAATTGTAGATTATGTACAAATGAAGAACAGGAAGTGAACATGTGTTAGTACTGGAATTGCTATAAGGTAGAAAAGGGGTAGAATAGCTCTGCTATTTCCTACTCCTTTTCGGACATGTTTTAAATAAAAATAAAAATATGTGATGTATCATATTGAAATTGTATACATGTTCGAAATAAACTTTAACCAACCAACCAAATGTGAGCACTAAATCTCTCGCCAAGTGTAAAGGTAAACATTTGTTGAAAGATGAGGTCACCTACCTGGGTTCCATTATAAAGGCTAATCTTTCCTGTGATAAAATGGCAACCAAGGTAATCAAAAAGGTCAACCAACGAATAAGATTTCTCTATAGAATCTCCTCTCTGGTCAACAAAGGCACCATGAAGATTCTAGCGGGAATTCTCATTCAACCCTTTTTCGATTACGCATACACCTCCTGGTACCCTAGCACCTCCAAAACCCTCAAATCTAGACTCCAAACATCCCAGAACAAGCTAATCGGATTATTTCTAGACCTCCACCCCAGATCACACCTCACTCCTACCCACTTCTCCAAAGTGGGCTGGCTCAGGGTGGAGGACAGAGTAAGACAACTTGCACTGAGCCTAGTCTATAAAATCCGCTACACGTCCCTGATACCGAAGTACATGTCAAACTACTTCCTTAATGACCGCCATAACCACAACACCAGAGGGAGCTCCACTAACCACGTTAAACCCAGATTCCGATCTAACAAAGGTCTTAACTCATTCTCTTTCTATGCCACATCAATGTGGAATGCACTCCCAACACGTGTAAAAGAAAGGGCATCTCTATCCTCCTTCAAAACCGCACTAAAAAAACACCTCCAGGCAACTTCAACCCTAAACTAACACCCTCCCTTCCACATCATACTTCTTCGGATTGTAAATAATCAAATGTTAATAATCAAATGTAGTCACTTTTTCTTATACTTTCTGATCTCTCTCTTTGTTCACTACTTGCTGTACTTATCCTACCAAGTCAGTCCTACACTGTTCCAATGTCCATTTCTCTGATGATGCAATTGTTGATGACTGAAGTGTTGATACCAACCAAACCTAAACCCCCCCTACCCCCACCCACCCACCCTCCTTCAGATCCCACACCCCGGATTGTAAATAATGTAAATAATCCAATGTATATACCCTGATGATTATCTTGTGTGATGACTGTATTATGATAATAGTATATATCTGTATCATGAATCCCGCCTTAAACAAGTTCCATCCATCCATCCATCCATCTTCTTCCGCTTATCCGAGGTCGGGTCGCGGGGGCAGCAGCTTAAGCAGGGAAGCCCAGACTTCCCTCTCCCCAGCCACTTCGTCCAGCTCTTCCTGTGGGACCCCGAGGCGTTCCCAGGCCAGCCGGGAGACATAGTCTTCCCAACGTGTCCTGGGTCTTCCCCGCGGCCTCCTACCGGTGGGACGTGCCCTAAACACCTCCCTAGGGAGGCGTTCGGGTGGCATCCTGACCAGATGCCCGAACCACCTCATCTGGCTCCTCTCGATGTGGAGGAGCAGCGGCTTTACTTTGAGCTCCCCCCGGATGGCAGAGCTTCTCACCCTATCTCTAAGGGAGAGCCCTGCCACCCGGCGGAGGAAACTCATTTCGGCCGCTTGTACCCGTGATCTTGTCCTTTCCGTCATAACCCAAAGCTCATGACCATAGGTGAGGATGGGAACGTAGATCGACCGGTAAATTGAGAGCTTTGCCTTCCGGCTCAACTCCTTCTTCACCACAACGAATCGATACAGAGTCCGCATTACTGAAGACGCCGCACCGATCCGCCTGTCGATCTCACGATCCACTCTTCCCCCACTCGTGAACAAGACTCCGAGGTACTTGAACTCCTCCACTTGGGGCAAGATCTCCTCCCCAACCCGGAGATGGCACTCCACCCTTTTCCGGGCGAGAACCATGGACTCGGACTTGGAGGTGCTGATTCTCATCCCAGTCGCTTCACACTCAGCTGCGAACCGATCCAGTGAGAGCTGAAGATCCTGGCCAGATGAAGCCATCAGGACCACATCATCTGCAAAAAGCAGAGACCTAATCCTGCAGCCACCAAACCAGATCCCCTCAACGCCTTGACTGCGCCTAGAAATTCTGTCCATAAAAGTTATGAACAGAATCGGTGACAAAGGGCAGCCTTGGCGGAGTCCAACCCTCACTGGAAACGTGTCCGACTTACTACCGGCAATGCGGACCAAGCTCTGGCACTGATCATACAGGGAGCGGACTGCCACAATCAGACAGTCCGATACCCCGTACTCTCTGAGCACTCCCCACAGGACTTCCCGAGGGACACGGTCGAATGCCTTCTCCAAGTCCACAAAACACATGTAGACTGGTTGGGCAAACTCCCATGCACCCTCAAGGACTCTGCCGAGAGTATAGAGCTGGTCCACAGTTCCACGACCAGGACGAAAACCACACTGTTCCTCCTGAATCCGAGGTTCGACTATCCGGCGTAGCCTCCTCTCCAGTACACCTGAATAGACCTTACCGGGAAGGCTGAGGAGTGTGATCCCACGATAGTTAGAACACACCCTCCGGTTCCCCTTCTTAAAGAGAGGAACCACCACCCCGGTCTGCCAATCCAGAGGTACCGCCCCCGATGTCCACGCGATGCTGCAGAGTCTTGTCAACCAAGACAGCCCCACAGCATCCAGAGCCTTAAGGAACTCCGGGCGTATCTCATCTACCCCCGGGGCCTTGCCACCGAGGAGCTTTTTAACTACCTCAGCAACCTCAGCCCCAGAAATAGGAGAGCCCACCACAGACTCCCCAGGCACTGCTTCCTCATAGGAAGACGTGTTGGTGGGATTGAGGAGGTCTTCGAAGTATTCCCTCCACCGATCCACAACATCCGCAGTCGAGGTCAGCAGAACACCATCCTCACCATACACGGTGTTGATAGTGCACTGCTTCCCCTTCCTGAGGCGGCGGATGGTGGACCAGAATTGCTTCGAAGCCGTCCGGAAGTCGTTTTCCATGGCCTCACCGAACTCCTCCCATGTCCGAGTTTTTGCCTCCGCGACCGCTGAAGCCGCACACCGCTTGGCCTGTCGGTACTTGTCCGCTGCCTCAGGAGTCCTATGAGCCAAAAGAACCCGATAGGACTCCTTCTTCAGCTTGACGGCATCCCTCACCGCCGGTGTCCACCAACGGGTTCTAGGATTACCGCCACGACAAGCACCAACTACCTTGCGGCCACAGCTCCAATCAGCCGCCTCGACAATAGAGGCGCGGAACATGGTCCATTCGGACTCAATGTCCAGCACCTCCCTCGTGACATGTTCAAAGTTCTTCCGGAGGTGGGAATTGAAACTCTCTCTGACAGGAGACTCTGCCAGACGTTCCCAGCAAACCCTCACAATGCGTTTGGGCCTGCCAGGTCTGTCCGGCATCCTCCCCCACCATCGCAGCCAACTCACCACCAGGTGGTGATCGGTAGAAAGCTCCGCCCCTCTCTTCACCCGAGTGTCCAAAACATGAGGCCGCAAATCCGATGACACAACTACAAAGTCGATCATGGAACTGCGGCCTAGGGTGTCCTGGTGCCAAGTGCACATATGGACACCCTTATGTTTGAACATGGTGTTTGTTATTGACAATCTGTGACGAGCACAAAAGTCCAATAACAAAACACCACTCGGATTCAGATCCGGGCGGCCGTTCTTCCCAATCACGCCTCTCCAGGTTTCACTGTCGCTGCCAACATGAGCATTGAAGTCTCCCAGTAGAACGAGGGAATCACCCGGGGGCGCACTCTCAAGTACTCCCTCGAGTGAATCCAAAAAGGGTGGGTACTCTGAGCTGCGGTTTGGCGCATAAGCGCAAACCACAGTCAGGACCCGTTCCCCCACCCGAAGGCGGAGGGAAGCTACCCTCTCGTCCACCGGGTTGAACTCCAATGTGCAGGCTCTGAGCCGGGGGGAAACAAGAATTGCCACCCCAGCCCGTCGCCTCTCACTGCCGGCAACGCCAGAGTAGAAGAGAGTCCAGCCCCTCTCGAGAGAAGTGGTTCCAGAGCCCTTGCTGTGCGTCGAAGTGAGTCCGACTATATCTAGCCGGAACTTCTCCACCTCGCGCACTAGCTCAGGCTCCTTCCCCCCCAGCGAGGTGACGTTCCACGTCCCAAGAGCTAGCTTCTGTAGCCGAGGATCGGACCGCCAAGTGCCATGCCTTCGGCTGCCGCCCAGCTCACATCGCACCCGACCTCTATGACCCCTGCTATGGGTGGTGAGCCCATTGGAGGGGGGACTCACGTTGCCTCTTCGGGCTGTGCCCGGCCGGGCCCCATGGGGGCAGGCCCGGCCACCAGGCGCTCGCCATCGTGCCCCACCTCCGGGCCTGGCTCCAGAGGGGGGCCCCGGTGACCCGCGTCCGGGCGAGGGAAATCTTGGTTCCTTGTCAGTGTTCCTCATAGAGATCTTCGAGCTGCTCTTTGTCTGATCCCTCACCTATGACCAGTTTGCCTTGGGAGACCCTACCAGGGGGCATAAAGCCCCCGGACAACATAGCTCCTAGGATCATTGGGACACGCAAACTCCTCTACCACGTTAAGGTGGCAGCTCAGAGAGGAGCTTTAAACAAGTTGAAAAACTTATTCGGGTGTTACCATTTAGTGGTCAATTGTACGGAATATGTACTTCACTGTGCAATCTACTAATAAAAGTTTGATTCAATCGATCAATCAATTCAATATTCCACCAATCCGAGGCTTCTCAGCTGCAAGGCCACAAATCTGTCTCTCAGTGCACAACACACCTACATCTGTCTTAGTGCGTAAAAAAGGAAACATGACAAATAATGCCAATAATGTTACATATTTTAATAATGTTAGCTCCAAACGTGTGAGTGTGCATAGTGTGTTGCATAAAGACAATATGCTCAAACACCTGATCGCTTCACTTCTGTGTTTGACAAGGAATGGAATTGATTCTTACAGCAAGTCATGCAGTGTGCATGAATATGCGATGACTGTCATATAAGTTGCTGCCGCAAACAGTTCACATGCTTGCTTTGGAAAGAATGTGTCTTAATTGTGAGCTAAATGGTAAAAACATGATCATAGTGAGTATGAATTAAAGTCATCTTTCCTTCATCTTCCTTCCTTTTAAATCACACTTCTTAGTGAGCCAAGTCGTTCCCATCACTCAGACGGCGGTGCTGTGTTGTGCTGCGGGAGCAGGAAGGAAGATAGAAAAATAACATTTTAAAAGGCGCATATCGGCATGCGCCGGATCTTAACCTCTGACCAAAGATGACTTCACGCTCACTATGATTATATTGCAGTTTATCAGAAGGAATACAAGTGCATGTGTGCATTTCCCTGAACATGTGTATCCAGAAGACAATTTAAAAAAAAAACTTTGAACCCTAAAACATGTCAAATTGTCAAGTACTATACATCAGTTTGAGAGTTCTTTAATGAAACACACTTACCTTAATTAATTATTTAAATCAACAGCATTTTGTCTTTTTCATATGATCACTTGAACTGCAATGCAATTTGCCATCAGTGCCAAATGCAGAGAAAATCAACAACAAAAAAGGAGATGATTCTGATGATATTGTTTTAGTGGCTGCAATTTGGCCTTTTTACACTGCACATCCTTTCAAATCTGGGCTTCAAACTTGATATTGTTACTCTTGCTCAATTTTGAACTGGGAGCTGTACTTTTTTTTATTGCAACAAAAGTAGAACAACTGATCTCACTGAGATTGGATTTTGCAGAGGGTAGAATGGCATCAAACAAACACCAATTTTTCCTCATTTCCTACTGTAGCTACAGTGAATCCAAAGGTTACCGTGTGTATGCTTTGTTGTACTGTACTTTCGTTTTTTTTAATTCAGGTTCTCGTCACTTGTTTTCCTTGCTGCTGACGACTCCTCCTTTTTTCCTTTCATTTCTGCAACAAACTTCTCCATCTTGCCACCTCTGTTAGGTTTGTATTCATGTTCCTTCATACTTACTACCTCTACTGGGTAGAAAAGGGAGCCTGTTGATTAGATGGAGCACTGCTGCCACCTAGCCACGGGCCTGTGTATTGTTTTACCATGAATACTAGAGTGTAGATATAAATACTGAAAATATTCTCTGTCACTCATGATTTCCTGACCCACTATTTGAGGAACACTAGCTATGTGTACATCAGCGAAAACTGTTTTAATCTGATTATAATCCAGATTAGAATGTTACTGTGTACATGGACCCTGAAAAACATGATCTATTAAGACGTTAATTTTCATGCATCACACCTTAAGTCAGAATACTTTATTTTGACATGCACAGCACATGCCGAAAACGAGAGTGGAAGACAAAGAAGCAGTGACTTCCATTGTAAACAAACATGGCTTTGAGCATAGCTGCTTGTCCGATGTTGTCTCGTTATTTATTTATCCTTTTCCTTCTGTTCACTACTTTTGTTTGACCTCTCTTTTTTAAATGGAGCTGTTCTGTGCCCTCCATGTTGTGACATATATACGAGTTGCCGCCCGTCTTCATGTTACGACATTCTGTGTACGTGCCTGGGGCTAGCAGTCAGCACTTGGAGTAGTTGTAAGGTCGTGAATAAAACAACTTGTTGTGATGACAACTGTATCCCTTCTTTTATTCTTACATTGACACATGACACACCATGCCATACTTTTATTTTTGCTAGTCTTGGTTTTCGAGCAACAAAGTCAACAACAGTATATAACGCTACTTCTGTACATATTGAATGGGGAAAGACAGCAACAAGACAATCCCTTCATTCCGAGAATATTTCATTTAGTCCACCCTTCACCACTGAAGTAAAGCTGACGTCACAGACATGCGCAGTAAGGATAATTTCGACCCGAATTCTGAAAGTGTTTCATTGCGCTCCAATCTTAATGAATATCGGCGTAAACCACCCGCCTTGGTCCAAATAAGATTTTGATCCAAACGGTGTTATCGGGTCAGAATACTCCGAATGGCGTGTTTACATGAAGCATTGTTATTTCGGTTAGGCTTTTAATCTAATTAAATGCGTCCATGTACACATAGTTACTGACGTTAGGATGTTTTGGAGCCAACAGACACCAAAACGAAGAAATATAAAGTATCTCATATAAGAAAACGTATTCAAAACTGCGTTTTCTTGCGCACAATCACAGTTAGTGCCGACATCTCTCAGACTGCACTTCTGGCATGCTAAAGATTCCGGGGATAAAAGCCCAAGAAAGGTGGCGATGATAGTGGATGTGTGCTGCTGTTTTACAACATTGCAAAACACCGCAGGTTGGAGCATGATGCCATGAATGTAGCGATAAGATGGCTCCATGGTGACAGCCAGTATTACATGCAAAAACCTCATTCAAAGAGGGCAGTCTGGGACACAATTCAACCCCAACAAAGCCAGTGTGCAGAGAAAGATCACATGTTACAGACTCACAATTACTTTACATCAATAAAAACACAACTATCCAAACACTGCAAGTAAGGTGGCACTGTGTAATGACAGATTCATTATATTTTCCCTCCGTATTGCATTTTCAGGCTAAAAAAGTTTATCTACCTGATGTACGATTGCAAAATATAACTGAAATGTTTTCCATAGATGAATGGCAAAACATACATATTTGCATGTATGTGAGTCAGTGAGAGAGATTTGTGTGGCTTATGTGAAAATCCACGAAGTACAGACTGCCTCCTCACCTCTTGGACCTGACGCCAAGGTTGTGGAGAGGCCCGACTTGGCTAAAGAGTCTCTTTCACCCTCCTCTGAGGATTTGTTTCCACTAGAGGACACGCTGGAACACAGTGCCATGTTTGAAATCTACTGGCACATTTTTTCAAATAGCCGCCACGGCCAATTGGAGAAGCTTGGCTAATGATTTTATTCAATATTTAACATCCTTGGGCAGACACCCTGGCAGGGAGGGATGAACAACAAGCGAACTGCATATAAAAAAGATAACTTAAACTGGTCTTTTCAAAACTGAGATTACAAATCCCAGGAATGAGGTTATATACATGCCTATGGTTTTGTTACAGCTTTATCTTCAATATCAGCAGTCTGTGTTTCTTCAACTTTCAATTAACAAAGGCTCAGCCGGCAGGCCTTTAATTGATTACTTTAATTGATTGGTGGGGGCACGGGGGGGGGGGGGGGGGGGGGGTACCATGGTTGAAAAGCAGTTTGTCTTAATCAGTTGGGTGGAAATTTAGAGAGGCCTTGATTTCCTCCAGCTGATCACCCCTGCGTTGCATGAAAGCACTGAGTGGTAGGCGGTGTGTAGAAATGATCACAACTAAGACTCTCCTAGATAAATATGCATCGTTTTTGCTTGGGTAAGGTTGCCTTTCATGATTTAACTTTGTGTCCACAGATATGTTTGTAGCCTACCCTTGCTGTTGCACGTGCCGTTTACGAGTAGCATGATTTTCCCTGTCTTGAACAAAATATAACTATAGATCTCAACATCGTGTAAGTGCTGAAAGCGTCATTTATGATTGTTGCCTCTAGAAAAAACTTAACTCTTTTAGGTTTTGCTCACATTTTATTTTTTTTACTCAGACTTGCTGAGTTAGCACTTTACGGAACACTCGTAGCAAAAATATCTCTTAAGAAATACAAACAATATGAAGACAAAACTCGAATGGGAAACGGCAAACGTTAAAATCATATCAAACAAACCTTAAACATAGTGATCACTGCAATCTCTGCTCCCTTGTACTGGAGTGCGTGGTACTTTTGTTGAATTTTTTCATAAAATCTTGCACTTGATAACCTCTTGAGGAACATTTATCCTTTTCGCGATTCAAACGGTCCGCACATAGGGTATTTTTCTTTGAGAAAGGCTAAATGGCACCGAATACCCATTGACAACAGATGCTGGCCTGACCACTACGCATATTTGACGTAATTTTGAACCCAAGCAATACAATCTCTCTCAACCTGAATAGACTGTAGATGGGATGTATGGCTCTTTGAAGGGAACCAGATCTTGAGGATGTTCAAAAGACAGCCTCGTCATATAAAACAGCTCCCAAACGAACAGCTCGCAACTGCAAATCGGTTCTAATCGTTCATTTGAAAGAGCCGTTCAACAGACTCGATTTATTTACAAACGTACAAATGAGACATCTCTAGAGCAGACAAGCGTAGGTGTTTATGTTTTAGCCCAGTGATTCTCAAACTGTGGTACGTGTACCCAAAGTGGTAAGCGAGCTCCATCTAGTGGCACGCCAAATAATCACTTGATATAAAGTACAGTGTTTTATGTTCCTTTTTTCAAACACAGTGTTACTGTTCAAACTATGTATAATGTTACAGTGGCCAAAAATATGAAATACACCTGTTAAATAAAACCTCTGCCTTGTTTTTAATGGCTACTTAGGCCTACTGTGTTACTGTATTGTAATGTTGGTCATTATGGTGGAACTTGGAAAGACAAGTGTTTTCTGACGTAGTACTTGGTAAAAAAAAAAAGTTTGAGAACAACTGTTTGGTGTCAAGATAAGTGAGCCTAAATACAAGAACATTTTCTGAAATAAACACAATTTCATTTGATAATATCTTGAAATAAATAAATATGTCAATTTTCTTTGACTTTTAGCTTTTCTCTGTCAGGATTTGCCATTGTGAGTCAATTGCATGAACAGTTTTTTTTACACGTAGTGGCCTTTCTGACGCAACACTGGCCGTAAATTGGACCCCTGCCTTCTGCCATGGAAGGCAGAAGCACGTAAAGCCCCCGACACCACCAGGGATTGAATGATGTGTTATTTGCTGATGATTTAATAAACACTACACTTAAATGTGGTATACAAGTGTGTATGGATTTCTGTACTTTTCCACGAATATTACTTTGGTACTTTGATGTTTTTGGCCATATCCTTATGGACTGTGCTTTGATTGTAAAAAGTGTAATGTGGCCCATACTGTGCTGACTATGAGAGAAAATACATCCTTTTGAACAGCAGCAGGTGGACATGACACCTATCAAATATGAAAAACAGATTGTTAATCATCCTTTTCTTCTATGATAACTTGTAACAAAGACCTGGGGAATATTAAGCATTCCTGGTGACCTGTCAACGACACCAAGCGGATGTTCACAGATTCAGAGTTGTGAAAAAACCTTAATGACAGTATTTCCTGTGAATGTGAATGCTTCACTTCACTTTCACTTAATGATAGTTAAGAGCAGGAGGTAAAAGATATGGATGACTTCTTTCTAGTATTTTTACATCCAAGAAAAAAGTGTCATGAGCAAAAACCCTTCCAAATATTTGTTACCCTGAAGCTCAACTTAAAATGTCCAACCAAGTTTTATCTGACTCTTACATGACACAATAAATATATTTAAGGTTCCTGAATGTACAAAAAAAAGATACTTTTTAACATTAATATGGGTGCCTATGTGAGAAAAACTCCCTAAAATCTCCAATCTTCCAAGAGGCCCACAACCAGTCACTTTTGAAGTTGCGGATTTCAATTTTAAATTGACAGTGAACAGCTTTGTAAGAAAATAATAATAATTAAATTAAAAATTAAAATAAACAAAAACCAGCCTGGAGAAATGCAAACTTGATAGCGCAAGCAAAGCTGATCTACTAAGCTTGTGCGGAGAGGACTGCGTCTCTTATTGAGCAAAATAGAGAGTGCAATCCGATTGGCGTTTCATTCTTCAATTATGTGCCAAATATATGTTGATTATTCGAACAATACTGCAAGTTTAATCATTTAGCACGTGCAAAGTCATTTGTCATGCTTACAATTGTGACCAATGTTTTGCGTCTATATTCACCATGTCTAGAATGTATGTGCAAACACACTAGTAGCTGACAGAAAGGAGCTGCAAAGACGATAGTGAGATAATATTCCATCTAACTGCATGTTAACAAATTTGGACTGTCAGAAAAAAACAAATATGAGTCGTATAGTCTATTCATTCAATGGCATTTCATAATTTTATAACTGGGAGATGACTTAAGTCTTATTAAAACAAATTTCATTGATTCGATTTAGTGTTTGCTTGGTTTTTTTAATGGTGTTGTTTTTTCATTAAGGAGATAATAAATCTCCTATATAAAAAGAGAACATTTACCTATATATGCACCATTACTCCACCACAGCGCACCCCTATATTGGTGTACTGCATGTCAACAACATGACGAAACACCCCAGGTGTGCCCATATGATGCCATAAATGTGGAGGGAAAACAGTGTCTCCATGGTGACAGCCGGACACATGCAAAATCTTCATTTGAATAGGGTGGTGTGCACCATTTTTGCACTTGCTATCAGAGATTACTCACAACACACCCACTAATAGTACACACAGTTTTATAGTTTACACACGCTGTTTAGCGTGTGGTATTTGGATCTTAGTAGATCAGGCCCTGAGTCATATTTTATTATTAATATATTACTAAATGTTGACTGTAATGTTTGCCATTCAGCTCATATATTTTCAGTTACCAAGTTTAATTACCCTATTGTAGGACCTCAGGGACCTATTTAAAATAGTTAAAAACAACTGATTATAGAGTACACATAGCATATTAGGTGTATAATATATTTGATGAGACCTTAAAGGGAAACTTTATTTTTTATGGAATGTTGCCTATCGTTCACAATCAACACAATGTTTGTTTTTTATTTTTTTTCATTGCAGTTTGCTCGTTCAATGCAGCTAATGGGAACAATCCATTCTGCCTCTAAATAACTCCAAAAATGCATCCAAAAACCGCCAACAATACCTATTTACATTCCATAACCTGTAAGCTGTATCCACATTGTTATTGTAAGAGCGAACATGGAGGAACTTTTTTCAAGCAGTGGTGTGCCGTCAGGGCCAGCAAGGCCTTCTCTGCTGGCCTAACATAACCAGAAATCATGATCATAACTAAAGATAAAAGTAATTTTTAATTTACTTTCCCTAAATATCTGAAAGTATCCATTTTGTTTTCATGTCATATTATGCTCCTTACAGTGCTGTTGTTTTTAGGTTAGAGTTTGTATTAGGGCTGTGAATCTTTGGGTGTCCCACGATTCGATTCAATATCGATTCTTGGGGTCACGACTCGATTCAAAATCGATTTTTTTTTTTATATATATACATATATACAACTTTGATGGGGGGTTTTGAAGAAGTTTCACAGGGCTTTGAAGGTAACGCAGTGGACTCACATTAGCTGGATCTTGCAAGCGTTTTTGTTTTTTTTAATCTTTAGAATGCAAAAAAAAATACACTTGTGTGGCTCTCATAATGATTGTGAACGATAGGCAAAATTACAATAAAAGTGCAGTCTCCCTTTCAAACTGGCCCATGTCAAGGGCACATTACACTTCTCTTCTTTCTTTCAGTTGACTTAAAATGACATATGGCTCAGTTATGATTTCAAGGACATTATCAAGCTCATCCTAACAATAAGAGCTCCTATTGATCCACAGCTCGTTAGCATATGATAAATTACTGATGCAAATGCCTTTGGTTGAATGATAAGAGCAAGACAGTTTAGATAATGACAATAATGCCCTTCAGTAATGTTCCTTAATGGACAGCATTTGCTTGACTTAGAAGAAGCACGCTTAATCTAAACCTGTTTGTCTTGTATTTATGTGCGGAACTATTTGCGTCTTTAATTTGACTGAAATGAGGACAACACCGGCCTTTTGCTTTGCATGACCACTTTAACCTGACTGGCTTTATTCATGTCCGCTTACTGTTTGCCCTTTGGCTGATGGTAATTGGTCTCTGCCTGGCACTAATAGCCCCTGGATGAGAATGTTATTCCCCTGTCTGTTGAGGGGAAATCGTGACAAGAGGCCAGCATGACCTTGTCTGGGGGGGAGCAGCCCTCCTCCATCTGAGAGAGGCCACTCCACCAGGCTCCCACTAGGCTCTGGTATCTATCAGCATCTGAAGCTCTGCTGCCGAAGCACCACAGCAGGCCAGCCAAGCACGGCCAAGAGTCGCTGGGAGCAGAGGGGATGGCGCCTCACATACACGGGATGAGCAAACTTTCTCATGCTCCGTTACCCGCAGTCATTTATTCCCTGGCTACACAGGTCCACAAGCGCTAACAATTGTTCAAGAAAAGCCATTCTTTGTAAATGGATAAATAATGCAGAATTCCGTCTTGGTAATACTTTGAAATTGATAAACCCTTTTTAGGTTGAATAATTCAACATTGTTCAAAAATACTATTGTCTATATTCATATATACAACGGTCAGTATTTTTATTATATACAGTAACTTATATTCATTAGACTAATCCCAGGTTTTTATTTACTTGTATAATTTAAAATAATTTGAAAAACAAAACAATGTTTGGACATAAATGCAGTTTTATTGTCAGAACACAAAACTTTTGTATGATGTTTTACTCAAATTTTCGTCATTTATTTGCTCAAAACTTGGTAAAGATTTAAATATTTTTTTGCGTTGCGCTGCCTTTTATCATCTGTGGTTAAGGTAAAGGATAATGTTTGGGTAAAGTAAAGTGCAGGGGCCGGGAACTTTTTTGGCTGAGAGAGCCATGAAAGCCAAATATTTTAAAATGTATTTCCGAGAGAGCCATATAGTATTTTTTTAACACTGAATATGTCATGTATGTGTGATCATGTTTTGTTTTAGTTATGTTCGGTTTTGTTTTGGGACTATTTGTGCACTCTTGTTTTGTCACCATGACGACCGATTAGTTGCACCTGTTTTCACGTTCGGTCTCACACACCAGTTGTCAATCATGTCTGTAGTATTTAAGTCCATTGTTTTCAGTTAGTCTGCCTGGCAACATCACCCGTTATCATCACTCTGCTTCATGCCATGTTCACAGTCCCATGCCAAGTAAGTTTTTGTTTCATGTTTATAGTTTTTTGCCTTTGTGCAAGTCTTTTGTTTTCATTAGCCAAGTTTTGTACCTCCGCCATTGTGCGCGCCTTTCGTTTGTTCTTTTTTGATAGTGTTAAATAAAATCATGTACTTACATTCCCGTCTTGCCCGCGCCAACTTTCCATTGCCTTCAGGGAAAACAAACCCCAAGGACCAAGTCCTGACATTATTTATGTTGCCAGCATAAAGGTTTTTCCGCACGAAAGTTGGACAGAGGAGGCTTCTTGGAAGGTGCTGCGCGCCATGGAGGCCGAGACGCTGCGCTATTCCTCTGCGGAGCGCAAGGACCTGGTCTGGGGTCCTGGCGGCAAACTGGTGCCATTGAGCTCCGTGTGCCCTGATGACGCTAACGCGTCTCCCCAGCCACGGAAGCGCCGTCAAAGGCGAGGGACTTCGGGGAGGTCTTCCGCGAGGGTACAGGATACGCCGCTCCCGCAGGCTCCTCCCACTCCGGGCGGAAGCAGGCTGCTGCCAGCTCCGCAGCTCAAGGATGACGTCACAGACCAGGATTTTTTTTCAACACTTTTTCTTTTGATCACCCGCCTGCAGCAAAAGACTCTAATCCCATGACCATGGTAAAGCATTATCAAAACATGTTCCTGAACATTAGATCCTGTCAATCCAAGCCACCCAAATTTCATGCCCCGCCCCCCAGGACTCAAGCCACGCCCAAGTCACCAGTTTTTGTTTTTCACCCACTCAATCCCAGGTAGAAAAAAAATACATTTTGGACAATTTAATGGGGAGGATTCTGCCCCCCTCCTGACCTCCCTCCACCCACCTCAAAAGACAGTTCCAGACCGCGGGGAGCGCGTCTGGTATCCACTCCCTGAGGAGGGGGCTAGGGCTGGGAGCTGTTCAGGTGGGGTCGCACAGCGTCATGCCAAGCCACAGCCTCTAGCACGGCCGCCATCACCAGTTCTTCGGGCTGCCAAGCCACAGCCGCCAGCCCGGCCCCCACCACCAGTCTTTCGGCCTGCCAAGCCACAACCCCCAGCTAGGCCACCTCCACCTACGCCACGGCTAGCTCCACGCCCTGCGCCAAGGCTAGCACCAGCGCCTAAGCTAGCACCTATGCCACGGCTAGCTCCACGCCCTGCTCCAAGGCTAGCAATATGTCTAGCAGCACCACGCCGAGCTCCACCACGCCGAGCTCCACCACGCCAAGCTCCTCCAGTAGCAGCTCCACGCCAAGTGCCGCCAGTCGCAGCTCCTCGACGCCAAGTGCCTCCAGTCGCAGCTCCTCGACGCCAAGTGCCGCCAGTCGCAACTCGTCGACACCAAGTGCCGCCAGTCACAGCTCCACGACGCCAAGTGCCGCCAGTCGCAGCTCCACGACGCCAAGTGCCGCCAGTCACAGCTCCATGCCAAGACCAAGACCCTCCATGCCAAGCCCAAGACCCTCCATGCCAAGACCAAGACCCTCCATTCCAAGACCAAGACCCACACCAAGACCAAGACCCACGCCAAGACCAAGAGCCATGCCAAGACCAAGACCAAGACCCACCACGCCAAGACCCACCCCAAGTTGCCGCCTGACGCGCCACGCCAAGCTTTGCCGCCTGACGCGCCACGCCATGCTTCGTCTGCTGTTTCCACGCCTGCCACGATGAGGATGCGCCTGCCTTCTCGTCGACCACGGATGTGGCCACTACCTGGTCATCCGCCACGCCAAGTGCGCCCACCTCCTCGTCGGCCACGGATGTGGTCCTTCCCGGGTTGCCCACCTCGCCTGCTGCAGCGGCGTTCCACTCGCCGCCGCCACATGACTATGCCTCGGTGGATTCGGAGCCACTTGGTCTGGCGACCCACCGCCATGTCCCCCTCCCGCCCTCCCATGACTCTTGTTCATTTTCTTTGTTTCGGGACATCTGGGATCTGTCATGTCTGTGTGATCATGTTTTGTTTTAGTTATGTTCGGTTTTGTTTTTGGACTATTTGTGCACTCTTGTTTTGTCACAATGACGACCGATTAGTTGCACCTGTTTTCACGTTCGGTCTCACACACCTGTTGTCAATCATGTCTTTGGTATTTAAGTCCATTATTTTCAGTTAGTCTGCCTAGCAACATCACCCGTTATCATCACTCTGCTTCATGCCATGTTCACAGTCCCATGCCAAGTAAGTTTTTGTTTCATGTTTATAGTTTTTTGCCTTTGTGCAAGTCTTTTGTTTTCATTAGCCAAGTTTTGTACCTCCGCCATTGTGCGCGCCTTTTGTTTGTTCTTTTTTGATAGTGTTAAATAAAATCATGTACTCACATTCCCGTCTTGCCCGCGCCAACTTTCCGTTGCCTTCCGGGAAAACAAACCCCAAGGACCAAGTCCTGCCTGACAGAAGACAACTGTGTGCATTTTTAAGTAAGACCAACATTTTTAGAGTATAATAAGTCTCTTATTCTTTTTAATAGCATTGTTATTCTGAAGTTAACCAATAATAAATAAAATACTTCTTACCATTAATGAACAGGTGCGGAAGAACACGGATTGATGGATTAAAATGCATGAGAATGTTTTATATTCTGAACGTTATTTTTAACACTGATTATCAGCGGAATTATTCCTTACTTATCGTGTTAAGCAATGTCAGCTAAGATTTATCTGAGAGACAGATGCAGACATCAAAAGAGCCACATCTGGCTCTAGAGCCATAGGTTCCCTACCCCTGGTATAGTGCATGATTAATCTGAATTTATACATGATTAATTTGATACTTTTTAGAGTAATTACATGAGTTTACTTGTTATTTTTGGCAGCCCTAATTATTAACACTTTGAAGGCATTTTGAACAAATTTTGTGACAGTTTTTACAAGTACACATTTGCATAACATGAGTTATATGTTTCCAATATAAACTAGGGACATTATCTGATCAAAAGGCCTTTAAAAGGGTAAAAAATAAACATTAACCTAGTGATGTTTTTGGTTTGGACTAAAGTTTATTGAGAATCTTAAGAGTAAAAGATAAATGAAGCTAAAAAATGTTTACGCGCTTAATTAAAAGACTTAGGGACTTTCATGTCCTGTTTGGCATTTAAGACATTTCAATTAAATGACAATATATGACAAATTTACCTAGAATCCATACATAGACATATGCAAACAATAGAACCACTCAAATGTTTTTATTTTCCATCAGGCTACTAATTACACAAATGTGTCCAATTTTTTCCAAAGTTCAATTCTTGGAATCCATCCATCCATTTTCTACCGCTTGTCCCTTTCGGGGTCGCGGGTGGTGCTGGAGCCTATCTCAGCTGCATTCAGGCGGAAGGCGGGGTACACCCTGGACAAGTCGCCTCCTTATCACAGGGCCAACACAGATAGACAGACAACATTCACACACGAGGGCCAATTTAGTGTTGCCAATCAACCTATCGCCAGGTGCATGTTTTTGGAGGTGGGAGGAAGCCGGAGTACCCGGAATATGATTTAAAAAGCTCTTACACATACAATCAAGTTGTTTTTCATAGCATTTAATTGGACATTTTTCTTCCCGCAAAGCACTTTCAAAATACTGAAAATGTGTTCATTTGTCAGACGCCAGTCATCTTAATACATAATTTGCTCTAAGGTGATACTGTAGGCTTGAAGGGGAACTGCACTTTTTTGGAATTTTGCCTATCATTCACAATGCTTATGTGGGACAAGAAAAAGGATGTCATATTTTTTCTGGTGTATCCTACACCTTAAAGAAACGCTGGCAAGATGTGGCTAACATTGAAGCTAATGGGATTCACCTTTATATTGTTGATAAAGCACTCTAAAAAAAAACTTTAAAAACATTTTATATACATGTATGTAATATAGTATATCCACATTCATGAAAACATGTAATATTTGCTGTATTTTGGTCATTTTAAGCAATAACATTGATAGCATTGATTTCATAGAGTACAAAGCGACATATTTCCCACTTTCGTCAACAAATGCGAATGTTTGCCAACAATAACCATGGCAGACTTTGTAATTAACAGCAACAATTACTTATTTGGGACAAATGCTTATCCACATCCTTATCTTTTTAAAGCTGAATATACGGAGGATGAACTACTGGTTATAGAAGCTGAGCGGGCACGAGGAGAGCGTTAAAACGGAGCAGACAAAGCAGAGAATCATGATGCTAATTGTAGAAAAGTTGGGAAGAGGGAATCGCAAACCTTTGTTATCGTGTGTTGTCAGTGCCATTCTTCATAAATATCCTTCAGCAATGACGACACAATGGATCTTTTGTAGCTGCACATTCCCCACACCAGACAAGTTCCAGTAATCAATGACAAGCTGCACATTTTTTAGCCAAAGAACAATTGCGTCATGTATCCTAGCTAGTATTTGTAATAATTCAAGTGACGATCTAGCCTAGGGCTGCATGATTTTTTTTACTGAGAATTTCGATAGCGATTCGATTTGCAATTTTTAAATTTTATTATTTTTAATGCAAACCACTGCCAGAGTGATGAGTGAAGGAAGACAAGTAACTTTTAGACTGCCTTTTACACTGCAGAAAAAAAAAATACATTCAGTATGTGTTCTTGTCTCACGTAGGGATTGTGAATGATGGGCAAAATTTTGATGATCCATTGCCCGGATCATGTTTTGTTAGTTTTAGACTCCCTTAGTTCTGTTTCAGCACCCCGGGGGTTTGTAGTTTTTGGTTGCCAGGGGTGCTGATTATTTTCACCTGCTTCTGATTAGTGTTCGGGGCACTCACCTGCTCCCGGGCACTAATCAGAGAGCTATTTATTCCTGCCCTTCGCCACACTCGGTCTGGCTGTTTTCTTTGCTTCATGCAACAAGTTACGTTTGGTTATTCTTACGATTCTTGATTCTTGTTCCTGTGCTAAGCGTCGCCATAGCTTCCCATGCTATCCGCACGCTTTTGTGTTTATTTGAATTTCCTGCCTGATTTATGGAAAATAAACATCTTCCTACCTGCACGCTGCCTCTGGAGTTCCATCTGCATCTTGGGGAAACGATCCGCACACAAACATGCGACCTCGCCATAACAAAAAATTCCCCAAATAGTGCAGTTCTTCTTTATAGTGCTTTGGTAATAAGCAAAGTCTTTGGTGCACGATTTTCCCACATCCCTCAATGCATCCATTTTATTGGTGTCAGGAATTGGAATACTGACAAAAATTTGTGTTTTTTTGGCGTGCAAACACAGAAAGAAAATATCTAAATGTGTTATACACGGTGGAAGAGGGGTTAGTGCGTCTGCCTCACAATACGAAGGTCCTGAGCAGTCCTGGGTTCAATCCCGGGCTCGGGATCTTTCTGTGTGGAGTTTGCATGATCTCCCCGTGACTGCGTGGGTTCCCTCCGGGTACTCCGGCTTCCTCCCACCTCCAAAGACATGCACCTGGGGATAGGTTGATTGGCAACACTAAATTGGTCCCAGTGTGTGAATGTGAGTGTGAATGTTGTCTGTCTATCTGTTTTGGCCCTGCGATGAGGTGGCGACTTGTCCAGGGTGTACCCCGCCTTCCGCCCGATTGTAGCTGAGATAGGCTCCAGCGCCCCCCGCGACCCCGAAGGGATTAAGCGGTAGAAAATGGATGGATGGATGGTGTTATATTTTATTGTGTTATTTGTTCAATAATTATTCATTTAAATTAACGCAAAATCCTGCCCCTAGGATGAACCTCGTATTCATATTGCTAATAATACATAATACGATAATAATGAGCTTAATTATAGGCTTTTTGTCAGAGCACAGCCCAAAGGTTTTTCTTAGGCAAAGCCTCTCATATCTTATGTTAAAAACCAAGAGGGTGAGCCTTTGTACATGTGTTATGTTAGTAATGTTCTGGGTAAAGTTAAGTTGTGGTGTCAAGATATTTTCCATATAAGATATGACCAACACATCACTTGCTGTTTTCTCTAGGTACCTCATTCCCCCCTGTCACTCCATCTCCCGCCATCGCTGTGCTACTCTTCCCAGATAAATGTTTCATGAGACAACCCCCATATCCTCTCCTCGGATAACGTCCTCCAGATATGTCCAAGAGATTATACGACACATCACTCAGTCACATTTACCTCACGTTGCACATCTCATGGACGAACACAAATGCATCATCAGTGGAAGGCGCTACAAGACATGAGGCGGTATGGGCAAAAGGACAGATTTGAATTTTCAGAAGTGATTGTCAAATAGAGTCTGCAATCAAAACATTTTCAAAGGGTTTATACTTTTCAAGATGAAGAAGTCAAAAGTGGGTCACATGCTACATTCACTGTAATATCACAGTAAATATTCACCACCTCATCATTATTTAATCATCCCCTAATGGAAAAGATCCCCACCCGAAATATAGACCACCCAACTTATTAATTTTCCGATATGTTAACAGCTGTAAATTTCAGTTAGCTTTTTGTGTTTTACCTTTCAACAGTATCAAAGAGATGCTATATTCTATAATTATTGTGTGCAGTATTGTATGATTGTACACAACCTGCTGATTCAAACAGCTATTGTCCAACACCACTAATATTTTAAAAAACATCTATTTTTGCTTGCTCAGCTTCTATAAGCAGCAGTTCATCCTCTGTATATTCAGGTTAAAAAAGATAAGGTTGTGAATCCTCATTTGTACAAAAATAGTCGTCTAATACGAGGTCTGCCATGATTAGCAAACACATGCTCTTGTTGCCGGAAGTAGAATCACACATTTATTGCCTGAAGTATAAAGTACTTATTCAGTGTATCAAATATATTTGTCTAAATTGATTTTTAAGGTATATGCATGGAAGCAGAATGCTGCATCTAAAATAATGTATTCTGATTTCAATTGTTTCAAATCAGATACATTTTCTACCATTTGTACTTTTATGGCTTATGGGAAGCTAGAATCGGCTGAATTTGGGTGAAAGGTGGACTACACATCAGGGACGTGCAGTCAGGCTAAGCAGGTGAGGCAGAGTCTCACTTTTTTTAATGAGTAAAAAAAGAATAACAATTGTTAACAAATAATGTTAGTATTTGCTCATTGAACTGTTTTATAATCTGATTTTCTGTATGATTGTTTTTTTTTGCATTTTCTTCAGTAAAAATCAAAAAAATTGTACATACCGTATTTCCTTGAATTAGCGCCGGGGCGGTAATTAATTTAAAACCTCTTCTCACTTCGGCGCTTACCAAAGGCATGTGGTAAATGTAAGCATGCGCTAATTATTTTAAAACCTCTTCTCACTCCGTCGCTTACCAAAGGCATGCGGTAAATTTAGGCATGCGCTTATAAATTTGAGTGTGATGTAAGGATACCATCATGAAAAGCACATTTAATAAAAAAAACGTTATTATGGTCTTACCTTTACTTATAAATGAAGTCCATGCGCCGCTCCTTCTGAACAAAAGCATTGATAACTTGTTTATAGAAGTCTTCCTTATCTTTCTTCAGTTTTAAAAGTCTCTCTGTCTCGATGGAGATCTTCCTTTAATTATTACCTCCTGCTTCGATTGAAAGTCCAGTTTAGAAAACTGTTTTATTTTAGATATGTAATCCTCCATGTTAAAAGTGCAAGCGAGAGGAAAAAATAAACGATCGCTGCTAACTGTTGCTGCTTGTTGTCACTTCTTCTGCAGCCGAGTAGTCGCAAGAAGGATCACTAGCGCCCTCTACCACCAGGAGGCGGGAGTCATTTAATGACTCATATTTGACACACGCAGCTACGGTATATTAATAAAACATAGCTGCTTACTGTTCTTTTTAGCATGTTCAATAGCTTGGACCTTAAATCCTACTGAATAGCTCTTTATCTTCTTCCCTTTATGCGATTCTAAATGATTGAAATCATCCATTTTGAAAATGATGAAGTGAAGTGTCACTCGTGACGTGACGAGTTTGACCCGGCGGAAATTCTAGGCATATGCTAATTATTTTGCGAAACGAGTTTGACCCGGCGGTAATTCTAGACATGCGCTAATAAAAATAATATTTTGCGAAACGAGTTTGACCCGGCGGTAATTCTGACCCGGCGGTAATGCTAAGCATGCGCTAATTATTTTGCGAAACGAGTTTGACCCGGCGGTAATTCTAGGCAGGCGCATACTATATACCCGGCGGCAATTCAAGGAAATACGGTATTCTGATCATATAGAGTGCAAGAAGCTGATATGAGGCTGCAACTATTGACATTCAAGTCAATAGTGCGAATGACAACTTCCACGATTTTGTGTAAAATGTTATGTCCTGAGAGCAGTGAATAAATACATTTTAGAAACCAGACAAGGCAGTACTTGTTGTCTCACGCAAACGTTTAGTAAATCAGGCCCTATGACTTTCTACACTGTGGAATCTACAGCCTGTGTAATGTATTTAATGTACATGTGACATCATAATTCTTGCCTATCGGACTCTAAATACAGAAAAATAAAACTGAGAGGCAATGTAGTACTCTTTGGGCTTGATGTATCAAAAGTTCGAGTGTACTATTACACGTGCAAACTTGTAGAGCAAGCATAGTTGGTCTACTAAGCTTGTGTGCAGAGGTTTGTGTCTCTTAAGTGGGCAATATAAGGATCGGAATCCATTTTACGTATCTTGGACAAGCAAGCAAAGAGGACATTGCTTGTCCTCTTTGGACAAGCAATGTGATTTATCAGGACTAAAACTGCTCTGCAGGCGCTATTTTGCGTCTTTATCTAGCATATTTGAAATAGACGTGCAAATTGAAGCATTAAAGCACATGGCTGTGAGAAAGGAGAATCTCGCTGCAAATACTACTGGACAGAGGATCCTTCGTTCTACGAGTGTGTGTCAATCTGGACTCATATAAATGAAAAATAATCAATGTATTGTCTATTCAGCAATATATACTTTGGATTTTTTTCATTTAGGCGGCATATTAATATAATATATCTTTATAATATTTCTCTTATATGAAAAAAAAAAGGTTTGCAATATGCATTTTCTTATGTTTGGATCATTCCAGACGCATGCATTTGTTGCAGTGTTGTGATGGTCTACCACCTCCAAACAGAGTGTGCTGTCAGTGTGCTAAAAGTAGTTTGTTGTCTATAGATTGCAATTATATATTGCAGAAAAAGTGGCACATATTAAAGATGTGTGCTGCTTGTAAGCACAGGTTGAAGAGCATAATAACATGAATGTGCAGTAAATGAGTATTTCCATGGACACATGACGCCAATAGTACAAGCAAACTCCTCATTGGTTGTGAGTCATACCAAAGACTATAAAACTGGGACCCATTACCTCCCTGCTTGGCACTCAGCATCAAGGGTTGGAATTGGGGGTTAAATCACCAAAAACGATTCCCGGGCGCGGGCACCGCTGCTGCCCACTGCTCCCCTCACCTCCCAGGGGGTGATCAAGGGTGATGGGTCAAATGCAGAGAATAATTTCACCACACCTAGTGTGTGTGTGACAATCATTGGTACTTTAACTTAAATTTAAATAGGAAGTCTGTGCCATGTTTGTACTTGTTATCAATACTTGGATCTTTGTCAATCAGACCCTTAGTTGCCACACACACAGAGAGGCAGTATAAATTGGTGTGGTGTACGTGATCCATCAGGCACTTGTTGCTACCATACTATCTTTTTTCCGCATAAGACACCAGTTTTACCCCCTGGGAGGTGAGGGGAGTAGTGAGCAGCAAAAGTAGCTGCGCTCGGGAATCATTTTGGTGATTTAATCACCAATTCCAACCCTTGATGCTGAGTGCCAAGTCCCATTTTTATAGTCTTTGGTATGACTCTGCTGGGGTTTGAACTCACGATCTAGCGATCTCAGGGCGGATACTCTAACCACAAGGCCACTGAGCAGGTCTTACAGATACATTACAGTTACACAGATCAAACTGTGTTTGTTGCTGTTGTTGTTTTTTACTTTTCCAGAAATGTCATAAGCTTTACAGATTTTACACTGATAACAAGAAAACAAAGCACACATCTATAAACCTACTTAGAGTCCCTGCATTTTCTTATTGGGCTCTGCTGTGAGCGTTGCAATATGAGGCCATATTACCTTGACAGAACAAGATGCAGTGTTTGCTTGTGTTTGCAGCTGGAGCACGCCACTCTTGTAATGATATATGCTTGCATAAAAATGAGTTGTGTTAATCGTATGAACCTTGGCTCTCTGTTAAGAGGCCTGCTGTTTAATCAGTGGTAAATTATACTGTCCAGCCTGTCATGGTAATTTGTCAGCACAAAGTGAGGTCTGCTGACAACAGAGGCAAATAGAGGTCCTTTAAAAGCCTCTGCGGGTGTTTGTGTATATATTTTTTAATACTTTTCAAAGACTTCTGATTTGTGTGTTAAATTAAGTTACCTGCTCTGATATTTTTCTATTGGAAAATACATTTGTTTAACGTTACTTTTTACATAACTTAGAGTTTGTTTGAGCTTCTCACTTTAGGATAATCAAATTTTGTTGCAGCTTATTTTCAGTATAAAGGTACTGTTCCAATACTGGATTTCCTCCCAGTATTCTATTTTTTAGTCCAGTTCTTAAATTTTAATGCGACAATAACTTCATTGCGTTCAAAGTCAGATCAAAGTGTTGTGCTTCACTGTTTGATGTATCTTCCATTTGAAGTTTTTTTTTGTATGAATTGTACAGGTAAGACAAAAGTTTTCACATTCTTGCTTTTGTGGCAGCAACTTTTCCTGCTCAAACTGTATTGAAGCCCATCATGGAATAGAAAATGGAGAATAACATGGTTTTTCAATGCCTTGAATTATGTTTTCAATATAGTGTTATGTTTTATAAGTTTTTCAATATGGGGTCGTAGCCTTTGCAAACTTTAGTTTGACATGAGGAAATAGGGCAGTCAACATATAAATATTAACAATCTGAGCAAGAATGATGGGTCACATGTGACCTGGCGGCCAGGTGGTCAAACACTGCCCAGAAAAAGTATCACCTATCGTGACAGTGACTGACAGTCAGAGGACGCAGCGTTGTTAGGATGGCGACTTGTGACACGAGAGGTGTGATTACGATCCGTCAAGGCAGCGTGAGCCCGCTGACAATGACAACACAGCTGGCAAGAGAGGGGCCAAACATGTAACTGTGTATTTACTGAAGAGGCTGGAACCATCTTGGACAAAATATATTTATGGGCTGTTTGGTGTGTTTGTATGTACATGTAGAAAACATACAAATATAAAGATTTTATTGTGTACAGAGAAAATAGAGAGAGATAAGTTTGGATTTTTGCTTTCTTACTGCAAAGAGTCCATTTATTTAACATTGTAATAATCACATGCAGCAAAAAGCTGGACAAAGCAAATTTTCAAGTAATACAATATATTATAAGTACGTCAGCTTTTTTTTATCATCTTGGTACTCCTGAATATTTTATATAGAACAGTGGTTCCTAAACTTTTTTCACCAAGTACCACCTTGGAAAACACTTGGCTCTCCAAGTACCGGCATGATGACCAATATCAAAATACAGTAGCGTGGTAGGCCCAAATATTTATTAAAAACAAGGCAGAGGTTTTATTTAACAAGTATATTTAATATTTTTGGTCACTTTAAAATGACACACCCCTTGAACAGTAACACTGTGTTTGAATATTACAAAATAAAATACTAATCACTAAGTGATTCTTTGGCCTACCACTATATGGAGCATGTGTACCCCTAGTGGTACCACAGTTTGAGAATCCCTGGTAAAGTGTGTAGTTATCAAAAAACAATCAATCTACTGGCACCTGGTTGCGGGCAGTATAGCTCGGTTGGTAGAGTGGCCGTGCCAGCAACTTGAGGGTTCCAGGTTCGATTCCCGCTTCTGCCATCCTAGTCACTACTGTTGTGTCCTTGGGCAAGACACTTTACCCAACTGCTCCCAGTGCCACCCACACTGGTTTAAATGTAACTTAAATATAGGGTTTCACTATGTAAAGCGCTTTGAGTCACTAGAAAAAAGCGCTATATAAATAAAATTCACTCACTCAATCACCTATATTGTATTTTTGATAATATGATCATTATTGAATTAATCTTTTTTATTTTTTTTATTTTATTATTATAGGGTTTTTTTGTCCTGTCCAGCCAGGCAAATCATATTGTTGATGTAGATGCCCATGTAGATGTAGATTTACTTTATAAAAGAGAAATGTGGGATAATTCTCTTCTTGCCTTATTTGTATTTGACTTTATTAAGTGGATTTATATTAATGTTTGGCGCAGCCAAACCGGAGCAGGAGAGGATAGAAAGAAGAAAGAAAAAGGATGACAGAGGGGGATAAGACAAAGAGACAACAACAACAGCAACAACAGTAACATCAACAACAACAAAAACAGAACAACATCAGCAAATACGATATGTACAAATATGACACAAAAAATGATAGCAAAGAAGCAGTTAGTGAATTGATATTAATAACACAGAAATTACAATTAACATTATTACACTACAAATGGAGCAATAAAAATAACAATTGAAATAGCACTATTGATAATGAATAATAATAATTACCTCTATTCTCAATAATACAATTGTTTCGAATGCAACAATAGATATATGTAATTATAACTTGAATTGTAAAATAAAGCATATAAATAAAGGGGAATAAAGAGAAGCAAACTCTATTAACCTTGTAGATTGTTATAGTAAGATTAGGTTGAGCTTTGTCAGTGTGTTGTGTTTGACCCAGTTTGCCCTAAGGGAACAACGTTAATATATGTTTATTGAAGAGTGATTATATGCATGAGTGTATATATGCATATGTGCTTGCCTATGTACAGTATGTTTGTACAGTGAATGTGCATGTGGATGTATGTACTGTGAGTGTGTATGTATGTACTGTATTTGTGTATGTATGTGGGAGCAATCTACTTATACTTATGTACAAACCCCGTTTCCATATGAGTTGGGAAATTGTGTTAGATGTAAATATAAACGGAATACAATGATTTGCAAATAATTTTCAACCCATATTCAGTTGAATATGCTACAAAGACAACAATATTTGATGTTCAAACTGATAAACATTATTTTTTTTGCAAATAATGATTAACTTTAGAATTTGATGCCAGCAATACGTGACAAAGAAGTTGGGAAAGGTGGCAATAAATACTGATAAAGTTGAGGAATGCTCATCAAACACTTATTTGGAACATCCCACAGGTGTGCAGGCTAATTGGGAACAGGTGGGTGCCATGATTGGGTATAAAAGTAGATTCCATGAAATGCTCAGTCATTCACAAACAAGGATGGGGCGAGGGTCACCACTTTGTCAACAAATGCGTGAGCAAATTGTTGAACAGTTTAAGAAAAACCTTTCTCAACCAGCTATTGCAAGGAATTCAGGGATTTCACCATCTACGGTCCGTAATATCATCCAAGGGTTCAGAGAATCTGGAGAAATCACTGCACGTAAGCAGCTAAGCCCGTGACCTTCGATCCCTCAGGCTGTACTGCATCAACAAGCGACATCAGTGTGTAAAGGATATCTCCACATGGGCTCAGGAACACTTCAGAAACCCACTGTCAGTAACTACAGTTGGTCGCTACATCTGTAAGTGCAAGCTAAAACTCTCCTATGCAAGGCGAAAACCGTTTATCGACAACACCCAGAAACGCCGTCGGCTTCGCTGGGCCTGAGCTCATCTAAGATGGACTGATACAAAGTGGAAAAGTGTTCTGTGGTCTGACGAGTCCACATTTCAAATTGCACAAACTGTGAAAAACCATCTCAGGGAAGCTAGTCTGCATGCTGGTCGTTGTCATTTGGGTGTCGACCTGACTGCAGTTTGTCGTCGGTTACGACTTAAGTGGGCAAATGCTCACATTTTATGGCATCTGGCACGTTGAAGTGGTGTTCTCTTAACGGTGGAATCCCGGTTTTCACTGTTCAGGGTAGGTGGCTGACAGCGTGTGTGGCAAATGGTGTTGAAGGGGCTGCCATGGCATGTCTACACCTTTTATCTTGATGATATAATCATATTGACAAAGTCATTCAAGGACCACCTCAGTGCTCTTGATCTTTACCAATATTGTGATGGCAAACATTTATGTGCCTTTGTATAAACTGCAGTATTACTGTGAAAAGTACATTCTGTGAAAAGCACATTCTGACCAGAGGATGACCTTGTCCACATGACTCAGTGTGAAAGTATCTCTTCTCCCTTCTCATTGCTCATTTTGAAAGTGTTGGCATCTTCATTCCAGTTAACAGTGCACCACTGTCTAAATTGTTGGTATTTCTGCTGTTGTTGTATCATATGCTCTCTCCCCCTTCCAAACATGGCTTGCTCCCCCCCTTCCCATCCAGCATTCAGTGTAAGAAGAGCAAAGCGCTCCTTTCTCAGCATGCATTCCTTCCATACTTGCTACAAATGAGACCTTTGCCTTTTGAATTGCTCAAGTTTTTCAAATAAATCTAAGAATGGCAATGTGTGGCCATGCAAGAAATGGGAGGTTTTCAGCTTTCAGGAATTGTGTACAGATCCTTGCAACATGGGGCCGCGCATTGTCATGCTGCAACATGAGGTGATGGTCTCGGGTGAATGACACAACAATGAGCCTCAGGATCTCGTCACGGTATCTCTGTGCATTCAAAATGCCATCAATAAATTGCACTTACGTCCGTTGTCCTGCCCATACAATAACCCCAGCCCCACCATGGGCCACTCGATTCACACGACACCACACACGCCGTGGGCCATCTGCCCTGAAGAGTGAAAACCAAGATTCAGCCGTGAAGAACACACCACTCCAACGTGCCAAACACCAATGAATGTGAGCATTTGCCGACTCAAGTAGGTTAAGATGACAAAATGCAGTCAGGTCAAGACCCCGATGAGGACCACGAGCATGCAGATCATGGAGGTCCACCTGCTGTATTTGGAGGTCAAGGGATGGTGTGGTTTCACGTGGTCTGAGGTTGTGAGGCCGGTTGGATGTACCGCCAAATTATCTGTAACGCCTTTGGAGGCGGCTTATGGTAGATGAATGAACATTGAATTCACAGGCAACAGCTCTGGTGGACATTCTTGCAGTCAGCATGCCAACTGCACGCTCCCTCAAAACTTGCGACATCTGTGGCATTGTGCTGTGCCTTTTATTGTGGGCACCCTAAGACCCTAAGGCACACTGTTGTCATGTCAGTCAGGTTCTGTTCTCAGTGATCGAGCCCGTCCCAAACGCTGAACACACGCTGTGCGTAGGGCTACTGTGTGAAGAACAGTGTTGGGACTAGCGCGTTACAAAGTAACGCGTTACTGTAACGCGTTACTGTAACGCCATTAGTTTCGGCGGTAACTAGTAATCTAACGCGTTATTTTTTTTTATTCAGTAATTTAGTTACCGTTACTACATGATGCGTTACTGCGTTATTTTACGTTACTTTTGATGTAGAATCGGCTAGAAACAGAAGCGCTGCGGTGTCGTTCTTCTGAATCTTCCTCTGTCACAAGCCGGAGAGAAGAAAAGAGGCGCGGTCTATGTGTGTGTGGGTGTGGGTGTGGGGAAAAAAAGTTGTTGGCACGTTCAGTCCACACACAGCGTGGTCATGGCGAGCGGAGTAACGGAGGAGCTTGAACGCCCCCGCCATTGAATCGGTGTGTTTATAAGTGCAGACTCGGTTGTGCAAAACAAGGGTTTTAAACACATGCTGAACGTGCTTGAACCACGTTACGACATCCCGTCGCGCACCCACTTCAGCAATAAGATTGTGCCAGATCTTTATGAGCAGGAGAAGAAAAAAGTTGTGGATGAACTATCCCGAGCATCATCTGTTGCGCTCATGACAGACGGGTGGACGTCCAGCGGAACTATAAGCGCTCACTTCATCACAGCAGACTGGGAGATGAGAAGACACGCCCCCTCTACGAGAGTCACCTTGCGCAGGTACTGACACAAGCAGTGGAGGACTGGAAGATAAAGATATCCCAGTCACACGTGATAATGCCAAAAATCAAATAATTACAGAGAATGAGGCAGGACTGGGACCACAGATAGGTGCTTTGCACATGTAGTGAATTTGGCATCACAGAAGGGAATCTCAGTCAATAGGATGGAGCGCCTCTTTGGGAGGATCAGGAAGGTTTCTTACTTCCACCCAAGCACAACAGCTGCTCATGTGCTTAAGACAAAGCAAGAAATGCTAAAGCTGCCTGCTCATACATGATGTCCCAACGAGGTGGAACTCCACTTATGATATGTTGGAGCAGAAGGCAGCTATATACTCTGCATTGACCCACAACACCCTGAAGACAAATGTCACCCTGTCTGATGATGATGTGAGAGTGGCAGGTGAGGTCCTCCAGGTGCTTAAACCCCTCAAAAGTGTTCCATCTCTACTGAGCACTGAAACTTCACCATCTGTGTCAATGATCCTGCTACTGAAAACAAGTATTCTACAATCCATGGCTCCAAGTGTGGAAGACAGCAGCATCACTCCAGATGTCAGGCTTTATGTTTCAAGGAAGATGATGTGCCTTCTTATGTTGCACTTTAACTTGTTTTTTATTCATGGTCATTGGTCCAAGTTTAAAGAAAGGAGGAATGCCTTTTTATGTTGCACTGTTTTTCATTAATTATGTTAAAAGGAAAATAAAAATGTATGTCAAGTTGATCAACAGATTGTATTATTCTCCAGTGCAATAACAGTACTGAAATGAAGGCAAAAAGGGCATTAATGGGAGCTTTAAAAAAAAAAGAAGAAAAAAAGAAGTAACTAAATAGTTACTTTTCACAGTAACGCATTACTTTTTGGTGTAAGTAACTGAGTTAGTAACTGAGTTACTTTTTAAATAAAGTAACTAGTAACTGTAACTAGTTACTGGTTTTCAGTAACTAACCCAACACTGGTGAAGAAGCACAATAAAATGTAAACTATAGAATGACATGGCGCTTCATATAACGTTTTACCCCAAATGTATTCCTGGCCATGTCATGCTCTGTCACTGATTAGAATATGAGGATAGGTTTTCCGCACATATTTTCGGTGACTCTGAGACATGCGTCATTAGGCCTTGCTCTGCAAAACAGAAGGTATTGGGTTCAAAACCCTGTCATGGTGTAAATTTTGGTAAGGTTTTTAAATGTATTTCTTTGAATATTTAAAAATTGTTTAATATGCTAAAACTTCAACATATTAATAAGGAAAGAGGACTGTTACAAAATAATGTTAAATGTCAAAGATGTTAGATAATTGTCACGTGTGGTGCGCATGGTGATGCGGGGTTTTGTTCTCCCAGGAAGCAAAGGACGAATCCGAACAGGACTTACAGGTGACGACATGATTTAATAGAAAAATAACACAAAACTGGTACAAAACAGAAAACAAACCGACAGGAAGAGGTGCCGAACGCAGTGGAAGCTAAGGCTAACATTTAGCACAGACTATGGAACTTAGCTGAGTCTAGGAAACAAGAATAAACTTACGTTACAGTCGCGTGATGCAAAAACAAAGAAAGCAGAACGAGTGATGAACAAAGGTGAGCTTAAATAGAGTCTCTGATGAGCAACAGGTGCGCGTGCAAGGCAGGTGAAAATCAAGTAACTATGGTGACGAAACAAACTTACAGGTGCACAAGTAATAACAAAAGGAGTCCAAAACTAACAGAAAACACAAAAGCATGATCCGGACCACGGATCATGACAGTACCCCCTCCTCAAGGACAGATACTAGATGTCCATAAAAAAAAACAAGCGGGGTCAAAAGTCACGGGAGGGCGGAGGGAGGACTTGGCGGTGGGTCGCCAGGCGAAGTGTCCCCGAATCCACCGAGGACAAGTCAAGTGGCGGCGGCGAGTGGAACGCCGCTGCAGCAGGCGAGGCGGGCGACCAGGGAATGGCCACATTCGTGGCCGACGGGGAGGTGTGCGCACTTGGCGAGGCGGACGACCAGGGAGCGGCCACATCCGTGGTCGACGGGTAGGTGGACGCAGCCGCAGACGTGGCAGGCGTGGACGCAGCCGCAGACGAGTCTTGGCTTGGGTCTTGGCGTAGTGCAGGTACAGGCGGCGAAGCTTGGCGTAGTGCAGGTTCAGGCGGCGAAGCTTGGCGTAGTGCAGGTACACGTGGCGAAGCTTGGCGTGTCAGCCGAGGTGCTGGTACAGGCGGCGAAGCTTGGCGTGTCAGCCGAGGTGCAGGAACAGGTGTCAACCGAGGAGCAGTAACAGGTGCCAACCGAGGAGCAGTAACAGGTGTAGGTGCTAGCCGAGGAACAGGAACAGGTGCTAGCCGAGGAACAGGAACTGGAGATGGTGGCGTCTGCAAGCCCATCGGAGTGATGGTGGCGTCTGCAAGCCCACCGGAGATGATGGTGGCGTCTGCAAGCCCACCGGAGATGATGGTGGCGTCTGCAAGCCCACCGGAGATGATGGTGGCGTCTGCAGGCCCACCCGGGCTGAGGTTAGCCATGAGCATGGCGGAGGCGGTCTAGCTGGGGGTTGCGGCTTGGCATGCCGAAAGACTGGTGGTGGCGGACGGGCTGGAGGTTGCTGCCTGGTTGGGTGCATCTGAGTCACCCCACCAGCACAGCTCCCGGCCCCAGCCCCCCCCTCAAGGAGCAGATACCAGACGCGCTCCCTGTGGTCTGACATCTTCTTTAGGTGTGGGTGGAGGGGGGTAGACTCCTCCCCTCTCAATTGTCCAAAAAGTCAATTTCTGGGAGCATTGGTCACTGGGGGCGAAGCCAAAGTCACTGGAGGCGGGGCTTGGAAAACAGGAGACTGACACTGAAAAAATCTAAATTTTGAAAAAAAATTCTCATAAGGATTAATTCTAGAAACAAAGTCCTTAGTGGGGGGCTGACAGAAGGAGTACACAGAATCTAAAAAAAAATCTTGGTCTCTAACGTCATCACTAGTGGGCGGCATGACGTCATCACAAGTATGCAGCGTAATGTCAACAGCGCGGGTCTCCCTCTGGCTCACAGCCCAGTTGGAAAATTGTTTGGCACATACTTCAATGGATTTACCAAACATCAGAGGGGAAGACTGGGCTGCTCTTGGCGTGCTGTTGTCCGGAAGAGGAGTCTTCGGGAGCGACGCGTCCTGACGGCGAGGCGAAGACTCTTTGCTGTCCGATGCGGGAGTACGAGGTGCTGCTTTCTTTCTATCACGTGTGGTGCGCATGGTGATACGGGGTTTTGTTCTCCCAGGAAGCAAAGGACGAATCCGGACAGGACTTACAGGTGACGACATGATTTAATAGAAAAATAACACAAAACTGGTACAAAACAGAAAACAAACCGACAGGAAGAGGTGCCGAACGCACTGGAAGCTAAGGCTAACACTTAGCACAGACTATGGAACTTAGCTGAGTCTAGGAAACAAGAACGAACTTACGTGGCAGTCGCGTGATGCAAAAACAAAGAAAGCAGAACGAGTGATGAACAAAGGTGGGCTTAAATAGAGTCTCTGATGAGCAACAGGTGCGCGTGCAAGGCAGGTGAAAATCAAGTAACCATGGTGACGAAACAAACTCACAGGTGCACAAGTAATAACAAAAGGAGTCCAAAACTAACAGAAAACACAAAAACATGATCCGGACCACGGATCATGACAATAATATAACACGTGTTTTAAGTCTCGTCTTAAGACCCACTTTTATTCTTTGGCTTTTAACACTACGTCAGTTGTGTGGTCCTCTGTTGTCCTCTGTGTTTTTAAAATTTAGATTTCTATTTACTGTTTTAATTGTTTTAACCCTTTAAAATCGTTTTTAATCATATTTATTTTTATATTGTTTTTATATTGGTTTTATATTTATTTATTTTTTGTTTTTATTCAGTCATTGGTGGAGCTAAGGATAATATTTGAATATTGTTTTTAATATTGTTGTGCAGCACTTTGGAAACATTTTAGTTGTTTAAATGTGCTATATAAATAAAGCGGATTGGATTGGATTGGATGATAGTTTTGCCTCAACGAAAGCTTTTATTATTTTGGAAATTCATTGTGTTGCCTATGGTAATGTAATTTGTATGGTACTGGGATACACATGATTTCAGCCTTTCAAAGCTCCTCTTGGACCACCAATGTTTGACCTTGGTATTTGTCAAATCCTAGTTACGGCCCTGCATACAGGACATAGAATACAGCAAACTTTAAATGTACAGCATGTTCTGATACAAAACAACAACATTTATTCAAAAATAAAACCAAGCAGCAGAAAAATGTCCATCGTTGCTCGGCCAATTTATGGCTCCTGAAAGTATGCACAGAAAAAGGTTGAGTATGATAAACAGTCTGCAATAATTAAGCTGATGGCTTATTATGGTGATTGTAAATCAAATATATGCAGTATTTGACAAAAGTGGAAACAAGGAGTGTTGGCATTAGGCCAGTTAGATTTGCAGTGCAGATGAACAGATGCAGGTGTGCCACATCTTAGACCAACAATCTGCAGAGAGAAACCAGTTTTGTGACTTTTTGTAAAAGCAGCTAATCGGATACTTTACATGAACATTTACAGTGTTTTCATTGTTCTTTGTTCACATTGCAAATTAAAAATGATGGATTCGATCACTGAAAAATAAAAGCTGTTATTTATTACATCACTAGTGATGAGGGTACGCTATGTTTTGTTGCCACAGCTGCCCTGACGCGCACGCATCAACCAATTTAAGTCAACAGCCTCTCCGACCACCACCAAACATTCATTCACATTCATATACCAACGTAGTCGGTACTCGACACAAGGTGAGTGAAATGTATTGCTTGGTTTAAAACCAGAAACCCTGCGGTTTCTGGAATATCTGCTCTCTCTCTTAAAACACAACTACCAATCCATCCATCCATCCATTTTCTACCGCTTTCCTAAAAAGTATATATATATATATATATATATATATATATATATATATATATATATATATATATATATATATATATATATATATATATATATATATATATATAGATCTCTATGAATAACACTGACAAGGAACCCAGATTTCCCTCGCCCGGACGCGGGTCACCGGGGCCCCCCTCTGGAGCCAGGCCCGGAGGTGGGGCACGATGGCGAGCGCCTGGTGGCCGGGCCTGTCCCCATGGGGCCCGGCCGGGCACAGCCCGAAGAGGCAACGTGGGTCCCCCCTCCAATGGGCTCACCACCCATAGCAGGGGTCATAGAGGTCGGGTGCGATGTGAGCTGGGCGGAAGCCGAAGGCAGGGCACTTGGCGGTCCGATCCTCGGCTACAGAAGCTAGCTCTTGGGACGTGGAACGTCACCTCGCTGGGGGGGAAGGAGCCTGAGCTAGTGCGCGAGGTGAAGAAGTTCCGGCTAGATATAGTCGGACTCACTTCGACGCACAGCAAGGGCTCTGGAACCAGTTCTCTCGAGAGGGGTTGGACTCTCTTCCACTCTGGCGTTGCCGGCAGTGAGAGGCGACGGGCTGGGGTGGCAATTCTTGTTTCCCCCCGGCTCAGAGCCTGTACGTTGGAGTTCAACCCGGTGGACGAGAGGGTAGCTTCCCTCCGCCTTCGGGTGGGGGAACGGGTCCTGACTGTGGTTTGCGCTTACGCGCCAAACCGCAGCTCAGAGTACCCACCCTTTTTGGATTCACTCGAGGGAGTACTTGAGAGTGCTCCCCCGGGTGATTCCCTCGTTCTACTGGGGGACTTCAATGCTCATGTTGGCAGCGACAGTGAAACCTGGAGAGGTGTGATTGGGAAGAATGGCTGCCCGGATCTGAACCCGAGCGGTGTTTTGTTATTGGACTTTTGTGCCCGTCACAGATTGTCCATAACGAACACGTTATTGACCCCCTTATGTTCAAACATAAGGGTGTCCATATGTGCACTTGGCACCAGGACACCCTAGGCCGCAGTTCCATGATCGACTTTGTAGTTGTGTCATCGGATTTGCGGCCTCATGTTTTGGACACTCGGGTGAAGAGAGGGGCGGAGCTTTCTACCGATCACCACCTGGTGGTGAGTTGGCTGCGATGGTGGGGGAGGATGCCGGACAGACCTGGCAGGCCCAAACGCATTGTGAGGGTTTGCTGGGAACGTCTAGCAGAGTCTCCTGTCAGAGAGAGTTTCAATTCCCAACTCCGGAAGAACTTTGAACATGTCACGAGGGAGGTGCTGGACATTGAGTCCGAATGGACCATGTTCCGCGCCTCTATTGTCGAGGCGGCTGATTGGAGCTGTGGCCGCAAGGTAGTTGGTGCTTGTCGTGGCGGTAATCCTAGAACCCGTTGGTGGACACCGGCGGTGAGGGATGCCGTCAAGCTGAAGAAGGAGTCCTATCGGGTTCTTTTGGCTCATAGGACTCCTGAGGCAGTGGACAAGTACCGACAGGCCAAGCGGTGTGCGGCTTCAGCGGTCGCAGAGGCAAAAACTCGGACATGGGAGGAGTTCCGGGAAGCCATGGAAAACGACTTCCGGATGGCTTCGAAGCAATTCTGGACCACCATCCGCCGCCTCAGGAAGGGGAAGCAGTGCACTATCAACACCGTGTATAGCGAGGATGGTGTTCTGCTGACCTCGACTGCGGATGTTGTGGATCGGTGGAGGGAATACTTCGAAGACCTCCTCAATCCCACCAACACGTCTTCCTATGAGGAAGCAGTGCCTGGGGAGTCTGTGGTGGGCTCTCCTATTTCTGGGAATGAGGTTGCTGAGGTAGTTAAAAAGCTCCTCGGTGGCAAGGCCCCAGGGGTGGATGAGATCCGCCCGGAGTTCCTTAAGGCTCTGGATGCTGTGGGGCTGTCTTGGTTGACAAGACTCTGCAGCATCGCGTGGACATCGGGGGCGGTACCACTGGATTGGCAGACCGGGGTGGTGGTTCCTCTCTTTAAGAAGGGGAACCGGAGGGTGTGTTCTAACTATCGTGGGATCACACTCCTCAGCCTTCCCGGTAAGGTCTATTCAGGTGTACTGGAGAGGAGGCTACGCCGGATAGTCGAACCTCGGATTCAGGAGGAACAGTGTGGTTTTCGTCCTGGTCGTGGAACTGTGGACCAGATCTATACTCTCGGCAGGGTCCTTGAGGGTGCATGGGAGTTTGCCCAACCAGTCTACATGTGTTTTGTGGACTTGGAGAAGGCATTCGACCGTGTCCCTCGGGAAGTCCTGTGGGGAGTGCTCAGGGAGTATGGGGTATCGGACTGTCTGATTGTGGCAGTCCGCTCCCTGTATGCTCAGTGCCAGAGCTTGGTCCGCATTGCCGGTAGTAAGTCGGACACGTTTCCAGTGAGGGTTGGACTCCGCCAAGGCTGCCCTTTGTCACCGATTCTGTTCATAACTTTTATGGACAGAATTTCTAGGCGCAGTCAAGGCGTTGAGGGGATCTGGTTTGGTGGCTGCAGGATTAGGTCTCTGCTTTTTGCAGATGATGTGGTCCTGATGGCTTCATCTGGCCAGGATCTTCAGCTCTCGCTGGATCGGTTCGCAGCCGAGTGTGAAGCGACTGGGATGAGAATCAGCACCTCCAAGTCCGAGTCCATGGTTCTCGCCCGGAAAAGGGTGCAGTGCCATCTCCGGGTTGGGGAGGAGATCTTGCCCCAAGTGGAGGAGTTCAAGTACCTCGGAGTCTTGTTCACGAGTGAGGGAAGAGTGGATCGTGAGATCGACAGGCGGATCGGCGCGGCGTCTTCAGTAATGCGGACGCTGTATCGATCCGTTGTGGTGAAGAAGGAGCTGAGCCGGAAGGCAAAGCTCTCAATTTACCGGTCGATCTACGTTCCCATCCTCACCTATGGTCATGAGCTTTGGGTTATGACCGAAAGGACAAGATCACGGGTACAAGCGGCTGAAATGAGTTTCCTCCGCCAGGTGGCGGGGCTCTCCCTTAGAGATAGGGTGAGAAGCTCTGCCATCCGGGAGGAGCTCAAAGTAAAGCCGCTGCTCCTCCACATCGAGAGGAGCCAGATGAGGTGGTTCGGGCATCTGGTCAGGATGCCACCCGAACGCCTCCCTAGGGAGGTGTTTAGGGCACGTCCGACCGGTAGGAGGCCGCGGGGAAGACCCAGGACACGTTGGGAAGACTATGTCTCCCGGCTTGCCTGGGAATGCCTCGGGGTCCCACAGGAAGAGCTGGACAAAGTGGCTGGGGAGAGGGAAGTCTGGGCTTCCCTGCTTAGGCTGCTGCCCCCGCGACCCGACCTCGGATAAGCGGAAGAAGATGGATGGATGGATGGATGGATATATATATACTTTATATATATATATATATATATATATATATATATATATATATATATATATATATATACACTTTTAGGATTACGCCCGATTGTAGCTGAGATAGGCTCCAGCGCCCCCCGCGACCCCGAAGGGATTAAGCGGTAGAAAATGGATGGATGGATATATATATATATATATATATATATATATATATATATATATATATATATATATATATCCAAAAAAAGAACAGAAAACGAAAACGACATCATCTGGTACAACCCCCCATACAGCAAAAACGTCTCAACTAACATTGGACACAAATTCCTCAATCTGATTGACAAACACTTTCCCAAAGACAACACCCTAAGAAAAGTATTCAACAAGAACAACATTAAACTGAGCTACAGCTGTATGAACAATATACGACAAATCATCTCAAACCACAACAAAACAATTGCAAATGAGCCGTCGGCCCCCGGACAGAGCGACTCCAAAACCAACAAAGGCTGTAACTGTCGAAAGAAACCTGATTGCCCTCTCAACGGGGGGTGCTTACAAACATCAGTTGTCTACCAATCTAAGGTAATACGCAAGGACATTAACACATCCGACACATATGTAGGATTAACCGAGGGAGAATTCAAAACCAGATGGAACAATCACAAGGCTTCTTTCAGGAACCAAAACCTGCGGAATACCACAGAACTCAGCAAACACATTTGGGACCTCAAAGACAATAATGTTGAATATTCAATAACATGGCAAATTCTTGCATCCAGCACACCTTACAATAGTGGTAATAAAAGATGCAACCTATGCTTGAAAGAGAAACTGTTTATTATTTACCGTCCAGACCTGTCATCCCTCAACAAGCGCAGCGAAATTGTAACAGCATGCCGCCACAGACGGAAACACCTCCTAGGTAACACATGAGCCAATCACCACGCCCCTACGCCATCCTGTACCCACCCACTCTGTGCCCTATATAAACCATGGTATGTGAATGCTCCCATTAAAATCTCCTGATGATTGAGGGTACCCCCCCTCATGAAACAGGCCTGTAGAGATGGAATAGTCTTGTGAGATTTTCCCCACACATACATATATATATATATATATATATATATATATGTATATATATATAATCGATTCGAATTCGAATCGCAATTCTGACGTTGTGCGATTCAGAATCGATTGTCATTTTTAAAAAAATCGATTTTTTTATTTTTATTTATTTATTTAAAAAATATATATATATTTTTTTTTTAATTAATCAATCCAACAAAACAATACACAGCAATACCATAACAATGCAATTCAATTCCAAAACCAAACCCGACCCAGCAACACTCAGAACTGCAATAAACAGAGCAATTGAGAGGAGATACAAACACGACACAGAACAAACCAAAAGTACTGAAACAAAAATGAATATTATCAACAACAGTATCAATATTAGTTACAATTTCAACATAGCAGTGATTAAAAATCCCTCATTAACAATATCATTAGACATTTATAAAAAAAAAAATAAATAAAAAAGATCAATAGTGTCACAGTGGCTTACACTTGCATCGCATATCATAAGCTTGACAACACACTGTGTCCAATATTTTCACAAAGATAAAATAAGTCATATTTTTGGTTCATTTAATAGTTAAAACAAATTTACATTATTGCAATCAGTTGATAAAACATTGTCCTTTACAATTATAAAAGCTTTTTACAAAAATCTACTACTCTGCTTGCATGTTAGCAGACTGGGGTAGATCCTGCTGAAATCCTATGTATTGAATGAATAGAGAATCCTTTTGAATCGGGAAAAAATCGTTTTTGAATCAAGAATCGTGTTGAATTGAAAAAAAAAATTTGATTTTGAATCAAATCGTGACCCCAAGAATCGATATTGAATCGAATCGTGGGACACCCAAAGATTCACAGCCCTAATATATATATATATATATATATATATATATATATATATATATATATATATATATATATATATATATATATATATATATATTATTTTTATTTTTTATTATTATTTGTTTTAAATATTTATATGTATATACAGTACATATATATTATGAAGCCATTGAGTGTACATGCTGACAAATGCAAATGTTTACTATTTGCACAAATATGTTTTTATGGATGAGAGAGTTCAGTAGTATCCAACTAATACTTTTGTCAACTTGCAGTGTTTACTGTTACTGGAATGGTTTGTTTGCTGCAGTTTTGTTTATCCCTTGAATTCCACTCCATTTCCAGTCTATTAGATGTTGTTTAGTTGTCATCAAAAGGAGCTGATCTATGAAAGTTCTTGTGTTTTGAAAGAGAACTGAATTTCGGCATTAAAAATTAAATGGTATATTGCAAAACACCACGTCTTATATTTGGGGCAAGTGTTGGAGCAGATGTTCCTTCAGTGATCTGTAAATAAGTGGAATTGTAGATAAAGACACTGAGGAGGCTGTAAGATATTCCGGAAGCAGCCCAGCCCCGATTCAAATCCACTCTAAGAAAATAGTGCATGAGCAGTCAAAAAGTGTTAGTTCGAAGGCCTATAGGATTTTAGTATCTTCTAAACATTTTTTTCTACTATTTCTTCCGCTGCCTTTCTCCACAGACCCTCTCTCATTTCTGCTTGAACTGGGAGTTGGGGATAGATGAAAAAGACCTTGGAGAAGGCTGCAAGATTAAATTAATCGTCAGTTGGAGGAAACATATCCATGAAGTATGCATAAGTGCAAAAGAAATGAAAACAAACAAACAAGCATATATCAAAGAATATGTTTAGGCATCCATAAAAAAATAACTGAGCGACTGGATGCTCTGTGGGGTGCATCTCCTAAAGCTGGGTTGCATGTTTGGAGGGAGCGTGCTGCCCTCGACATTCATACGGTATTTGATGAAATATACAACAATGGTTCCTCAGTCGGAACAAGTACTTGTTGAAAATGCAAATATGCTCTTGTCTGTGACACACTGTAATTAGATAGAACAATGTGATCTGTGATCTCTCTCAGTGCTCATCAAGGGCTTTGAGAATGGAACAATGATTGACCACCTGGTCCTGCCACTCCATTGGCTAAATACATTTAACACGTTTTCTTTAGAAAATCATAGCATGATTGTATGAGATGTACACGGTCAGGCTTTTCTTTCTGCAAGAATATATAATTAGTCTGACCGATGACTTGCAAATGCTTGCCATTGTTCCTTTCTGTTATTTTAAATACTTCCCGAAAGACAGGATTTTTTTTAGTCCATCCAACAAAAGGGAGTGACGATCATTTTAGAGGGTTAATTAAAAAACATTAGTGATTATTTTGATAGGGGTAAAGTGTATGATTTTACGCACTTATTCAACAGTAATGTAGCAACCTGAGAATGTGTTTTTGCTTTCATTCTTGGAGATCTCTCCACATGCTGATTGCGTGTATGTAAGAACACTCTTTTACATCCATACATACATAAATACACACACACAATATATATATGTATATATATATATATATATATATATATATATATATATATATATATATATATATATATACAGTATATTAGGGCTGCAAATCTTTGGGTGTCCCACGATTCGATTCAATATCGATTCTTGTGGTCACGATTCGATTATAAATCGATTTTTTCGATTCAACGCGATTCTCGATTCAAAAACGATATTTTCCCGATTCAAAACAATACTCTATTCATTCAATACATAGGATTTCAGCAGGATCTACCCCAGTCTGCTGACATGCAAGCAGAGTAGTAGATTTTTGTAAAAAGCTTTTATATTTGTAAAGGACAATGTTTTATCAACTGATTGCAATAATGTAAATTTGTTTTAACTGTTAAATGAACCAAAAATATGACTTATTTTATATTTGTGAAAATATTGGACACAGTGTGTTGTCAAGCTTATGAGATGTGATGCAAGTGTAAGCCACTGTTACACTATTGTTCATTATTTTTTTATTTTTTTATAAATGTCTAATGATAACAATGAGGGATTTTTAATCACTACTATGTTAAAATTGTAACTAATATTGTTACTGTTGTTGATAATATTAATTTTTGTTTCACTACTTTTGGATTGTTCTGTGTTGTGTTTGTGTCTCCTCTCAAATGCTCTGCTTATTGCTGTTCTGAGTGTTGCTGGGTCAGGTTTGGTTTTGGAATTGGATTGCATTGTTATGGCATTGCTGTGTATTGTTTTGTTGGATTGATTAATAAAAAAAAAAATAAAAAAAAAAACGATTTTGGAAAAATGAGAATCGATACTGAATCGTACAACGTGAGAATGGCGATTTGAATTCGAATCAATTTTTTCCCACACCCCTAATATATATATATATATGTTACATATATGCTAACTCGTGGTGTTTTTTCTTTTATACTTTGGTTCAAAAAATATATATAATTTCAGTGAGATACATTAGCTTTAATTATGCCGAAAATAGTTAAGACAAAAGAGGATTGTCATTCGGAATGGAGATGCAACCAATCAAATAGTTTCAGTTTCAGTTTAATTTTCAGTTTATTTCAAACATGCATATGATACAATGTAATGCATCACATATTTCCAGTTATTTCATTACAGCACGTCCGAAAAGGAGTAGGAAGAAGCAGAACTTATTTAATCCTACCCCTTTTCATATCATAGCAATTTTATCCCATTTGCTTGTTCTCTGTTTGTAACAGAACACTGAATAAATAAGTAATACATAAATAATACACAAATAATATACCGTAGTAAGTAAACGAATATTAACTACATAAATAATCATTATCTAAAAAAAAAAGAAAGGTTCAAGATGTTCACCATAATTGTTCTTCTTTGTACTTTGTGAAGACTTGTAGTTTGAACAGTCTCTTAAACTGAATCATATTGGTGCTTTGTTTGACTTCTTTGTTTAATCCATTCCAAAATGTAATTCCGTATACGGATATTTTTGGTCCGGAACATATTTTGCTTTATTCATTATTGATGTGTTTTTGGCCACTGTATGTTATATATTTTTTACATGAGGTTTTCAGTTCATTTTATCATCTATTATTACACCGAAAAATGTGTTTTCTTTTATCCTTTCAATGTCTACTCCATCTATTTGTATTTGTGTTTGACTTTCTCTTCTACTGTTACTGAATAGCATTATTTTAGTTTTACTGAGATTCAAATGGGGGTGCAGATAACTGACAATATAACCTGGTTCCTAAACACCGGAGCTCTTGTAAAAAGAGCTCAGCAGCACATGCACTTTTTGCGTCGGATGAAAAGAGCACAGCTCCCTCCCCCCATTCTCACCACATTCTACAGAGGCACTATAGAGAGCCTGCTGACCAACAGCATCTCTGTCTGGACTGGAGCCTGCAATGCCTCAGACTGGAAGTCTCTCCAGAGAGTGGTGAGGACAGCGGAAAAGATCATCAGGACTCTTCTTCCTCCTATCCAGGAGATCGCAAAAAGCCGCTGTCTGACCAGGGCTCAGAAAATCTGCAAAGACTCCTCCCACCCCCACCAAGGACTGTCTTCACTGCTGGACTCTAGAAAGAGGTTCCGCAGCCTCCGAAGCAGAACCTCCAGGTTCTGTAACAGCTTCTTCCCTCAGGCCGTAAGACTCTTGAACGCATCATAATTAAATTATCCCCTCAACTCCCCCTAAAATGGATTAACTCGCTGGAATAAAAAAGACAATATAACATACATCCATAAACGTGGACGCATGTGAAAAGGTGCAATATATTTATCTGTACAGTAGCCTATTTATTTATTTATATATGCACCTTATTGCTTTTTTATCCTGCACTACCATGTGCTTATGTAACAACATTTCGTTCTTATCTGTACTGTAAAGTTCAAATTTGAATGACAATAAAAAGGAAGTCTAAGGCTAAGTCCAAGTCTAAGTCTAAATATAGTCTGTTTTTGTCAAACCATCTTTTTAATTTGTTAATTTATTCTGTTATTCTTTGTATTAGCTTTTGTGTGTTCTCTCCTGAACAAAACGCAGTTTTATCATCTGCAAATAATACTAACATTAAGTCCTTTGTAACTTTACAAATGCCGTTTATATAAAGATTGAACAATTTTGGTCCAAGTATTGATCCCTGAGGTACGCCACAAAACATTTTCAGCTCTGTAGAAGTGTGTTTGCCTATCTTCACATATTGCTTCCTGTTGGTTAAGTAGCTTCTTACCCAGTTCAAGACCAACTCTCTGATGCCATATCTTTCAAATTTGTAAATTAAGATTTTATGATTGATTGTGTCAAATGCTTCTGTTAAATCCATAAACACTGCAGCAGCACATTGATGTTGAGATGTTGGCTTTGTATCCGTATTGGTTTTCTGTGAGTGTTTCATTTTTATTCATTAATTTTTCCAATCTGTTGTTAAACTTTTTTTCAATAATTTTAGAAAATTGTGGAAGTAGAGAAACAGATTTGTAGTTTGTAAACTGGTGTTTTGTCACCAGTCTTAAAAATTGGTACGACTTTTGCTCTGGGAATTTGCCAGTTTGAAATGATAAGTTGCTGATATGTTAAATGTTCTGAAATATCTTCAATAACCTTTTTTATTGTTTCCATATCAATTGTGTTACAATCAGTTGGGATTTAAAAATGTTTTCAAAATATTGATTATTTTCAACTTTTGTCACACCTTCGAGGAGTATAGAGTTGGGATTTCTGTCTTTAGTGTCATTCAAGTCCTCAACAGACTGGTGATATGGAATATTTTCCTCCAGATATGGTCCAATGTTAACAAAGTACTTATTGAAGCTTTCAACTACTTCGTTCATATTGTCATTATTTTCATTTCCATCTGAGAAGTATTTAGGATAATCCTTTTCAGCACAATTCTTAATAATGCTATTTAGGTTGCCCCATGTTACTCTCATATTGTTTTTAATCCGGTCAAATAATTGACTGTAATATTATATCCTTGATGTTCGTAGTATGCCAGTTAGCATGTTCTCATACGTTTTGTATGTTTTTTCTGCCTCTGTAGATCTTTGTGTTATAAATATTCTATATAATGTATTCTTCTTTTTTCCAAGCATTTTTCAGTCCTTTTGTCATCCATGGTTGATTGTTTTTATTTTGCTTCTTACTAAGTTGTTTCAATAGACAGTGTTTGCCATAAGGCATCTCGAAGGTATTAAAACAAATACCGTATGCGTCATCTACCTCATTTTCACTGTAGACATTGTCCTAACTTTGATTTCTCAGATCATTTTTGAAAGTTGTCATTCTTTGCTCTGTACATATTCTTCGAAATATATTTCTGTCATCAATGTTCCTCTTCTTGTCATTTCCGTCATATATTATGAAAACATGCAGATGATCACTGATGTCGGATATTAGCAGGCCACTTGTGGTATTGTTCAACAATACCACAAGTGGCCTGCTAACAATAATTGTTATCAAAATCATTAGTAAAGATGTTATCAATAAGTGATATATGTCCTGAGATTCTGCTTGGCTTTGTGATTTTAGGATATAAACTCAGGCTGTACATTGTGTCCATAAAGTCTTTTGGGCTTTTGTTTGTTAGGGTTCAAAAGGTCAATGTTGAAGTCTCCACATAAGAAAGTAATTTTTTGACTGATTGTAGTACAAGTGGCCTTAATCCAGTTCTCAAACGTGTCAATGTTTGACTTACACCGCAAAAACTGAAATCTAAGTAAGATTGAATATCTTAAATAAGGGTGATATTTGCTTATTTTCTGTCTGATAAGATACTTCTTCTTACTAAGCAGCTTTTATGTTAGAGTGTGTTACTTGTTTTAAGTGGTTTGGTCCTAAATGATCTCAGTAAGATATTGTACAGCTTGTTGCTGAGATTTGATGACCTTTATTGAGTAAAACATGCTTGAAACGAGAATATCAACTGATGCAAAGCTGTGTCATCAACACTCACAAGTATAAAACTGCTTTTTCCAAGTAAGAATTTCTTATTTCAAGCATGAAATAAAAAATAATGACTTTGACACAATTGTGTCTCATATTAAAACAGATGACAGCCAAATGGACTTTGCTGTTTTATTTTCAATGAAACAATAGAAAATACACACTCATAAAGTAGTACAGTTGGCACAGTACAGCAAACTGACAGTTAATATTTAAACATTTAACATGCGAAATTTCAAACATTTTTGAACAGAAATAGTTGAAGCACATTCAGATACATTTTGTAAAATTTTGTATTTTTTTTCTTGTTTTTGAACACTGACTTTTTGCAGCGTAGGTGATCTATATATACAACTGATCAGTACGTTTTTGCTTTTTTCATGACATATTTCAATGGTGATATATTCTAACATATTATCAATAGCTAGTGACATATTTTTACCACTTTGTAGTTTATGTTCTTCATCACGTACACAGCTACTCCCCCTCCATTGTTGTTGATTATGTTGATATAATTTAGTTCATATCCTTCTAGATCAAAATCCATTCCTTTTTTAGCATCCATCCATGTTTCTGAGATAGCGATAACTTTGAAGGGTTTGTTGAATTGTTCCGAGAAATGCTTCACATTGTTTTAGTTTACATATAAATTCTGCTCTTGAAATCAATAATTGAAAGTTTGTTGTCTATTTTAATGTTTCAGTTATATTGATTTAAAATGAATGTATAGTTGATTTTGAATATTGTTTGGAATGAGATGGGACAATATTAAAAACAATAATACCACAGTTAAGTTGTGCTACAGTGAAGGTCTACATGGATGTTGTGTAAATTCCCATTCTGTTCATTTTAAGATCCCAAACTATTTGACACTGAAACAACAGCGTTTTTGCTTGTTGTGCCCAAGTAGAGTTGTATTTCAACTTACAAGTATTTTGAGATATGAGCAGAGGTGGGTAGAGTAGCCAGAAATTGTACTCAAGTAAGAGTACTGTTACTTTAGAGATTTATTACTCAAGTAAAAGTAAGGAGTAGTCACCCAAATATTTACTTGAGTAAAAGTAAAAAGTATGTTGTGAAAAAACTACTCAAGTACTGAGTAACTGATGAGTAACATACACACTCATATCATATATATATATATATATATATATATATATATATATATATATATATATATATATATATATATATATATATACATACATACATACATATACATTGATATATACAGTATATAATTTATATGTATTTATTTTGCTGTTTTTGTTTACATGTTAAAGGTGTTTTAATGAATATACATGCATGTTTAACATATAGATTCCTTTCTTTCATGAAGACAACAATATAAGTTGGTGTATTACCTGATTCTGATGACTTGCGTTGATTGTAATCAGACAGTTGTGATGATAACGTCCACGTTTTCAAATGGAGGAGAAGAAAAGTTCCTCCTTTCTGTCTAATACCACATGAAAGTGGTGGGTTTTTGGCATCTTATTTGTCCAGCTTCCATATTCGTTTTTATACACTTTACAAGAAATATATTGGGGTCAAACTCCGTAGCTTGCTAGCTTGTTTGCGCTGGCTTTCGGAGACTCTTGTTTTGAAAGCGCAGGCGCGATGGAGCGGCACTTTTATTGTGAAGACAGGAACGTCCTCGTGCGGTTGAAATAAAAAAGTATCTTTTTTCCTTCACACTTTTGATTGATTGATTGGAACTTTTATTATTAGATTGCACAGTACAGTACACATTCCGTACAATTGACCACTAAATGGTAACACCCGAATAAGTTTTTCAACTTGTTTAAGTCAGGTCATGTGACCACCTGGCTCTGTTTGATTGGTCCAACGTCACCAGTGACTGCATCTGATTGGTGGAACGAAGTGAAACGTCACCAGTAAGGCAGGCACTTTGACGGTCTGTCTGACAGACCAAAACAAACAAAGCGTGCATTAACAGATCGATAAAAATTAGTAGCGAGTAGCGAGCTGAATGTAGATAAAAGTAGCGGAGTAAAAGTAGCGGAGTAAAAGTAGCGTTCCTTCTCTATAAATATACTTAAGTAAAAGTAAAAGTATGTTGCATTAAAACTACTCTTAGTAGTACAATTTATCCCAAAAGTTACTCAAGTAGATGTAACGGAGTAAATGTAGCGCGTTACTACCCACCTGTGGATATGAGCTATCTCTTTGTTTTTGTTATTCTTTAAAGTGGACCTTAATGCATAACCAACTTTTCTTACCTATTGTTACCTGTTTTTGTGTACTTGGGATCTGCATAAGTCCAAAAAATGTTGAAATCAAACCATGGAAGCATGGTGGAGATCTATGTAAAACAATCTTGCCTTATATCATACTGCCTCCAAATGAGCCTTTTAGAATTTGCCCCAATTTGTGACGTTTTTCCTCGTTGTGACATCAGTGGATATCTCCAAATATGGTAGAAATTTATTCGAGGAGCTTTGCGCAAGGCCGCCATTTGTTGTCAATAAGTTCCTTCTTTTTCTCTATCCCCTTGTTGTGGGGCAGACTTGTTCGTACATGCACGTGCATCCTCCGCTGTTGCCATTTCAAATACAAAGTATTCTAACTTATATCTGTAAGTAGACTCGGTATAGAAAGCAAAAAAATACAACATGGCTGACGGGGAGGAGACATAGTCGAAGTGGAGGCACGTAAATAAGACCGCCCACTAAACGACATATCCTAAAGAGTTGGTTAAAGAGCGGCTTGAAGATGGTACAAAACATAATCCATGCAAAATGTTGATCAAAGAACCACCATTATATGTTATGTAGACCACAAGGAAGTGCACTGCAAAAACTGAACTCTACAAACGTAAGTAAGATTAAATATCTCAAATAAGGGTGATATTTGCTTATTTTCTGTCTGATAAGATAATTCTTCTCACTAAGCAGATTTTATGTTATAGTGTTTTACTTGTTTTAAGGGTTTTGGTCCTAAATGATCTCAGTAAGATATTACAGCTTGTAGCTGAGATGTTATGACCTAATATTGAGTAAAACATGCTTGAAACTAGAATATCAACTGTTGCAAAGCTGTGTCATCAACACTTACAAGTATAAAACTACTTTTTTAAAGTAATAATTTGTTATTTCAAGCATGAAATAAAAAATCATGACTTAGACACAATTGTGTCTCATAATTAAAACAGATGACAGCCAAATGGACTTTGCTGTTTTATTTTCAATGAAACAATAGAAAATATGTACTCATATAGTAGTACAGTTGGCACAGTACAGTAAACTGACAGTTAATATTTAAACATTTAACATGTGACATTTCTAACAATTTTGAACAGAAATAGTTCATGCACATTCAGATTAATTCTTCAAAATGACAATTAAAAGAATTTTGGCCGGGGGCCGGGCTGTATATATGCGCACTAATTGACTGAAAGAGCACACACTTTGCGCGATGATGTCAAGTTATTGATGGAAAAATGCATTTTTAGACAATATGATTTGCCTGAGCGGCTAGGAGACCCCGAGAGTAACAAGTGGTTGCCTTGTTGCCTTTCCATTAAGAACAATAAATTAGTTTTTAGTATAAGTTTGCTGGTTTCAAGAAATATAATGCTGAGCGCATATCATTATGTCAAGATAATGGCACTAGCATTTACTTAATTTAAGAATATTTTTCAACATATTGCGCAAAAAGATCTCATATATTTTTTTTCTACCAAGAAAAGTGCACTTGTTATTAGTGAGAATATACTTATTTTAAGTAATTTTTGGGTTAATTGAAGTTAGCTAATTTTACTTGTTTTGGAAAGTCTTGACAAGACACATTTTCTTGTACTATTGGCAGATAATTTTGCTTAGTTCAAATAAAATACTCCTCATTTTTGTATTTTCTTTTCTTGTTTTTGAACACTGACTTTTTGCAGTGTGTTTAAAAAAATCACAATAATTTGAATAACGAGCCTCCCCTCCGCCGCGGTTGAAGTAGTGAGTGTCCACAGATCGACAATCCTGCCCTCCAACCAGCAGAACTGAGAGAGTTAGTGTAAAGAAGAAGAAGCTTAAGACTGAATCAGACCAGTCGAGTCAGCCTGACCGCAGCACCGTTAGTCTGCATTACATGAAGCTTCAGCCAACCTCCAACGGCATGCAGGCCAAAAAATCCAAAGGAAATAATAATTCATGAAAATACTTAGAAGCTGTCGATGCTGTGTTTGGCATGTTTCAGTTTGCTCTGTCTCATCAAGACGATCGAGCATTACCTTTGGTACGCAGACACAGCTTGCTGTCATTTAAAAGCATCCGTGTGGAATGTAAGCAAAAGTTTCCTATTTCCTATTGTGACTCAACGAAGAAACAGCCCGTAGGAGACACCTACAAAAGTCTGGTCCCCTAGGTAAATGCTAAACAATAGCATAACATTATTTCATAAAACTACTCTAGTTGTTTGTAGTATGTTCTATTCTATTGTTTTTTTTAACAATCTTTCTGATCTACAAGTTTGTTTTTCTTTTTAAAAGGCATGTTACATGTTAAAATTGTCGTGTTTTAGGAGGGCCAAGCACATATTAAATTGAATGAAATGAATTTCAAATGGCAGGGTTGGTTTGAGATAAGAGTGTTTTGAGTTACGAGCTCGGTCAAGGAACAAGTTGAGCTCGTAAGTCGAGGTACCACTGTAGTGCACTCTATTTTGTCTCAATTGCTCCAAGATGCAATTACCGTATTTTTCGGAGTATAAGTCGCACCGGAGTATAAGTCGCACCTGCCGAAAACGCATAATAAAGAAGGAAAAAAACATATATAAGTCGCACTGGAGCCCGGCCAAACTATGAAAAAAACTGCGACTTATAGTCCGAAAAATACGGTAATCACTTTTCCACATAATCACCACATGCTTTACGCTATAGTGAGTGCCATGTATAGGATAAAGATTGTTCTCTTAGGATGGATCTAGTCATAATAAATAATTGCACCTAATAGGTTTACAAACAATTACTCTGAATAGAGAACAACAATATCATACACCTTTTTAGTTGCTTGAAAAACAATACAATTTGCCTGTTTTTTTTTTACAAATAATTTAGCCCAGCCACATCAGGGAGAGTTTTTTTGCTGGTGTACTGTAATGGTTATTTATCTACAAAGAAATAATTACTGTTTCTAATCATACATGAAATGTTCAGTAAAACAAAAAATATATTCCAATATAAATCCAACTGTTCAAAGAGATGAATTATTGATGCATAGAGAAACAAATGCTATCTGGTGTATTGATTCACATTTCTTTATTATTATGCTGAATGGTGTGCCTTGATGTAAGTTCCATCATAGCTCAGCGCCATGATAGCAGCAGCTTGATGCATTCGGCTCATTCTGCTGCTTGGATAAATTAATTGGATTAAAAATTTGAATAGCAGTTCCTTTCTGCAATCATGCCTGAAATCCCTGACGTAAACAACACAAACATATGTTGCCTGCCTCTAACCCCCAACACGTGTCACAAAGTTGACCAAATGAAAGAAAAACGGATTGAGGAATTCAACACAGATGGCAAAAACCTAAGGTCGTTGTTAAAAACAATGTGATTTGGATGGAATCTATCAGTGATGGTCAAGTGTGCACATCATTTTTTATCATTTTTATTTTAATATAATGACTTTCTTCACTCTGCAAAGACGGGTCATTACTGTCTATGGTGTGTGTGTGTGTGTGTGTGTGTGTGTGTGTGTGTGTGTGTGTGTGTGTGTGTGTGTGTGTGTGTGTGTGTGTGTGTGTGTGTCTGTGTGTGCATGCGTTGGGAGGAGAGAGAAAGTGTATGTTAGTGTTAGAGGAGGTTTGCGAGTGACTTGTACAAGGGTGTCAGGAGCAGATGCAAATCAGCTCTGAGCAGCAGCGTAAAACCAAATCAGAGAAAAATAGAAATGAGTTGAGTGAGAGAGGAAGTGTGTGGCGTTCACAGCCTGGGCTACTTTCACACCTGCAGCCAATGAGCTTGTTTTACACTCAAATACACACACACACACACACACACACACACACACACACACACACACACACACACACACACACACACACACACACACACACACACACACACACACACACACACACACACACACACACACAGGATGACAACCTCATGACATGGCAGCAGCACACCACAGCATGCCACTTGAGCATCTACTCAATCACAACCCTTCTAATCACATGCAAATATCTCTGCTGTTGTCCTCAGGTCACATCCATCACGTTGGAAATACATCCGAGCACTTTTCTAAACTTCCAATGAAGATCCACTCAAGTAGGGGGTGTTCGGTGCAAGAAGGAACCTTCTCTCTCAGCCCTGAAAGTGACTCACTTTTAATCAAACACTTCAGCAAATGACCAAAATTAGCGCATAGTTTTTTAAATTTTCCATGCGAACGATTCTAGACGATATTCCCTACCTCTGCAACACACTTATTTTAATCACGGTGTGTTGGTTTTATGTCTCTTGAGGCAGAAACTTATTTTTCATGTGTCGAATGCAGAAAAACATTAACATCTGCTTTTCAATGTATCAAACATTCTGTGAAAATCTATCCCAAAACTTGGCAATTTAATTGCTCCTGAGCATAATGTGAACATATCTTTTTTGATCATGCATTGAGATTTGATTGAACACACCTTTTGAATTAAAGCATGTATTCTTCCTTTGTGCCTGACATCAAATGCACCTCTGTGCCAATTGACAGTGGTCCTGTAAGCTTGGCGAACTTGATTGATGCGCTTGAGTTAGATACACTGACTTGCATCACATCTTTGAGTTTTAATTTCATTTGAATACCACCATAATCATTATCGCCATTTTGAAAGGAAGCTATCACAACCATTTGCCGAGACTTCAGACTGTTTTACAACAGGCCAAAGACATCAAATAGGAGCATCACTGAATAGTCTCTAAATGCACTCATTAAGGCAATTGAATAATGTTGTGGTGTAACGATCAGAACGCTGCTTGCTTTCAATGACAGTTTTAATTACAAGATGTAGTACCTTCAATTCAAATTATTTGTTGTTGTTTTTGTTTTGTCAGTGTTTTTGCCACATTTAACATTTCACTTTTATTATAAAGAAATACCAGAAAATTATTTCTCTGAGGATTAAACTCCAATATACATCTGAAAAAAAAAAACTCATTAATGCATTTTCCAACTTAGAAGTTTTTGTTTTTTTTACATTCTGATAATATAATGACTATACAAAAGCTCAAATATTTTCTTAGTTTGCGTATGCTGCTGGCGTAATAAAAAATGAACTTTGTTCCATCAATATACATGAAAAATAATTGAATTTAATATCTGAATATTAAAAAATATTCAAACATTTAAACATTTTTAATACAATACATTAATCTGAAAAAAAAAACTACAAATATATTATTATTAAATAAATAAACAAATACAAAACAAAACCTGGTGTGTTTGAAAAGAGGCAGGAGGAAGCAAAATCTTAAATTGTCCTCAGATAATCTCATTCTTAATCATCTACATAATATATAATACATCACCTGATACTTGCAGGGATGTGAGCACTCTTTGAGAAAAAGAACGAAGAAAATTAAGAAGAAAAAAAAAAAAAGGAGGACATTTTCTCTCAGCACAAAGTGTTGCCATGCAAACCCGGAAAGAAAATTTGGAAAGTCAAGACTACATTTCTTGCAATTAGATGCATTTCTAAGATATACTTTACCTTCAGATTGATTCACTTTTACCAACCTCTTCTGTACCACATACATTTTTTGTTTTTTAGTAGATGATTTACTAACATTATTATCATTAAAATGTAATGTAAAATTCTACAACATGCATGCAAAGAACTCCAAAAACATTTCCCATTTTGCAACTCTATTCTGTAACCGCGCCCTCTCAGATAATGTACTTTCAGTGTGGTGACCTCTGTTTACATCTGTCACGTTATAAATATTCTTTCTCGCTGGCTACTAAAAATTACTCTACAACTACAACTAGTTCGGAACTATATTCCCTTTATATTGCAAATAAAATCCTCCACACCCTGCCCTCTCTAAAAGTTTTAGAATGTATTTTTTGAGAATTTACACTATTGAATATATATCTTGAAGACGAACATCACAGGAGTTATTTTTTTCAGACACTGTCGATAATAAATTTCATAGACAATATCTAGACTTGCTGGTCATATTAGATATGCTTTAAAAAAAAGCCGGATTTACCAGCATTTATCTTACTCCATTTTGCACATCTAATCATCTAATCTGTAATCTAAATAATATTTCATTGTCTCTTGTGTTTCCTCAAACCAGGCAGAAAAGCTGCAATGATGGAATCTTTTTGTAAGGGTTTAGCGACTAATCCAACTTGGACAATCCCCTCAAAAATGTCATGGAAAAATAAACACAAAATATTTACTGTATTTATATATTGTTACATCCAGTATCTTCCATATGAAAAAATGTCTTGCATTAGACCGTTTCTTGCATCTGGATCATTCCGGACCACCATCACAACACAGCGCAGCGCCCACCCCATAGCACACCTTCAGCGAGCTCAAAATAGGTTGTGTTGTCTAGATCTCACTTCTATATAGCCCAGAAAAGGTGGTACATATTACATTTGTGTGCTGCATGTCAACAGCATGACAAAACACCACAGCTTGAATCATAGGATGCCATATAAACAACGTTTTGTTGTACTGTGCAATGACAATAAAGACCTATCCTACACATGTGGAGGGAAATTGTGAATTATATTTATATAGTGCTTGTCTCTAGTGACTCAAAGCGCTTTACACAGTGAAACTCATTATCTAAGTTACATTTAAACCAGTGTGGGTGGCACTGGGAGCAGGTGGGCAAAGTATACTTGCCCAAGGACACAACGGCAGTGACTAGGATGGCGGAAGCAATGATCAAACTTGGAGCCCTCAAGTTGCTGGCACGACCGCTCTACCAACCGAACCACGCCGTCCCACAAAAGTGTGTCTCATTCAAATAGGGGCGGTCTGCCCCACTTTTGCAATTGTTATCAATTATACACGCAGTCTTAGTAGATCACATGCCACACGCTCTCTAATAATACACACATTTTTATAGTTTGTACAAGCCATTTAGTATGTGTTAATTGGATTAGTAGATTAGGCCCATACAATAAAATAATGTACAACTGTGAAATATGTCTTGGCTATTGTTTGGCTAAATAATATGATATTTAATATACCGTATTTTTCGGACTATAAGTCGCAGTTTTTTTCATAGTAATGTGTTAATAATTTCACACATAAGTTGCTCCTGAGTATAAGTCGCACACCCGGGTGTGCGACTTATACTCAGGAGCAACTTATGTGTGAAATTATTAACACATTACCGTAAAATATCAAATGATATTATTTAGCTTATTCACGTAAGAGACTAGACGTATAGGATTTCATGGGATTTAGTGATTAGGAGTGACAGATTGTTTGGTAAACGTATAGCATGTTCTATATGTTATAGTTATTTGAATGACTCTTACCATAATATGTTACGTTAACATACCAGGCAGGTTCTCAGTTGGTTATTTATGCGTCATATAACGTACACTTATTCAGCCTGTTGTTCACTATTCTTTATTTATTTTAAATTGCTTTTCAAATGTCTATTCTTGGTGTTGGGTTTTATCAAATAAATTTCCCCAAAAAATGCGACTTATACTCCAGTGCAATTTATATATGTTTTTTTTCTTCTTTATTATGCATTTTCGGCCGGTGCGACTTATACTCCGGAGCGACTTATACTCCGAAAAATACAGTAATACAAAACATATATCTATTCTTACCATGGACCCCGACTTAAACAAGTTGAAAAACGTATTCGGGTGTTACCATTTAGTGGCCAATTGTACGGAATATGTACTGTACTGTGCAATCTACTAATAAAAGTTTCAATCAATCAATCAATCAATTCTATTTCACAGATGCCAGAAAAAAATGCTTCTCTTAAATTTCCATACAGATTTTTTTCCTAGGTCTAAGTCTTAACTTGACCTTCCCCCCAGGTAACTTTTTATGAACTCAAAGAGCAGCTGCATCTTTACACTATCATGTCAGACAGAGAACATTTCTCATGACGGATGCGGTTTACTGAAACATGAAATATCCATCCCATAGGTAATCTTTTTTCATATAGTATGCTAAATTGTAGCCTTTCAACCTGGTGAAAAGTCAATGTTTTAGACCTATAGCATGTTCACAATATATTGATATTCAGACAGAAGTCGAGCCCAATGTATCACAGCCAAACATTTCCTCCAGAGAATCACTTCTTTCTCTGTAATTTCCATAGAAATTTTGTGCGCAAATGCTGTAATAGACACATTTATAACATCAAAAGGGTTCAATTTTCTTTTCAATCACATAACAGTATGAATAGCTTTTTCAATTGAACCTAACAACCAGGGGCCATTACCGCATGCCAAAGGATGGGTTGCTGCCACTTGCTTTTATGGAAGAGCGTCAAACAATTTTTCATGCCTTGCATTTGTCCCAACCAAATGACGTCTGACAAACTGTCTGTTTATTCCTAACTTATTGAACTGAGGTTATTTATATTTTTAACGTTTGTGCACACAATTGCTCATAAGTCACACAGATACCTTATGGAAGTGTAGCTCTTTTAAATATGGACTTTTATCTAAGTAACTATATCAAAAGTTCATCATCTGAGCAGTGTGTAAACCACAAAGGATGACAAACAACGACTGTCCACTAATTGCAAATGGTGAATTATTTGGACATGCTGCTATGCAATCACAGAGCGTTTTCTGCTGGCTGGGGGTGTATGCAAGTGTTAAAATAGATGGGAGACAAAAGCAAATGTGTTCACCTTACTCATGTTGTGGTTCCACTCTGTGTTATGTAGAAAAAACGGTTTGCAGTAAATAGAAGAGGTTGTCAACTGTCATGCATATTGTCGCTGGACCATTTCATTTGGGATTGTGCCACGACAATCAATCACTTTAAACATGTTTCATGCTGAGCTCCACTATAAACAGTATACTATTAACATCTTGTTTTAGTTGGTGACAAAAAAAGTGTAAGTTTCAGTTAAAGACCGCTCATTCCTTCTGCTTCTTTCCTTAAAATGTTTATACAGTTGTACCTCAACCTACGAGCACATCGCGTTATCTCGGAATACTCGTATCTTAAAGCAACACCGCCCATTGAAAATTTATTAAAATTTGAGATGTCCGATAATGGTATTCCAACTCTTAATTACCGATTCCGATATCAACCGATACCGATATATACAGTCGTGGAATTAAAACATTCTTATGCCTAATTTTGTTGTGATGCCCAGCTGGATGCATTAAACAATATAACAAGGTTTTCCAAAATAAATCAACTCAAGTTATGGAAAAAAAATGCCAACATGGCACTGCCATATTTATTATTGAAGTCACAAAGTGCATTATTTTTTTTAACATGCCTCAAAACAGCAGCTTGGAATTTGGGACATGCGCTCAATGAGAGAGCATGAGGAGGTTGAGGTGAGCAGGGTTGGGGGGGGGGGGGGGGGGGGGGGGGGGGGGGGGGTGATGTGGTAGGGGGTTGCGGGGGTGTATATTGTAGCGTCTCGGAAGAGTTAGTGCTGCAAGGGGTTCTGGGTATTTGTTCTGTTGTGTTACGGTGCGGATGTTCTCCCAAAATGTGTTTGTCATTCTTGTTTGGTGTGGGTTCACAGTGTGGCGTATATTTGTAACAGTGTTAAAGTTGTTTATACGGCCACCCTCAGTGTGACCTGTATGGCTATTGATCGAGTATGATTTGCATTCACTTGTGTGTGTGTGAAAAGCCCTAGATATTATGTTTAGTTTAGTTTAGTTTATTATTTCTTCGGTCATCCATCCATCCATCCATTCTCTACCGCTTATTCCCTTTGGGGTCGCAGGGGGCGCTGGAGCCTATCTCAGCTACAATCGGGCGGAAGGCGGGGTACACCCTGGACAAGTCGCCACCTCATCGCAGGGCCAACACAGATAGACAGACAACATTCACACTCACATTCACACACTAAGGCCAATTTAGTGTTGCCAATCAGCCTATCCCCAGGTGCATGTCTTTGGAGGTGGGAGGAAGCCGGAGTACCCGGAGGGAACCCACGCAGTCACGGGAAGAACATGCAAACTCCACACAGAAAGATCCCGAGGCCGGGATTGAACTCACGACTACTCAGGACCTTCGTATTGTGAGGCAGACGCACTAACCCCTCTTTCACCGTGCTGCCCATTTCTTCGGTCGATGGTCGACAAAATAAACAAACAGTTTTACATAAACAAACAGATGTAAATAAATAAAATAAAAAAAAATGTTGCAGACCGAAAGGGTTTAGGCTGAAGTTGAACACTTATTGGGCCTAACCCTTATTGGTGACTGGGCCGGCACGCAAAGGAAGTGCTTTTAAGGTTTAATGGCGCTCTGTACCTACGTCCGTGTACACAGCGGCGTTTTAAAAAGTCATACATTTTACTTTTTGAAACCGATACCGGTAATTTTGAAACCAATACCGATAATATCCGATATTACATTTTAAAGCATTTATCGGCCGATAATATCGGCAGTTAGATATTATCGGACATCCCTAATTAAAATGTATTTAATCCGTGCTCGGCCCTCCCATAACACCACAATTGTATCATGCAATATGCCTTTTAAAAAGATAAAACAAACTTTTAGTTAAGAAATACTGTTTGAAAACAATAGAATACAATACCTCCAAGTTACAGTACAGTAGTTTATATGGAAAACAATACAATATTCGCACATAATACATAGAACACATCCTGTAATATCAGAACCTGTCTGAAGTCACAGTACCCGGACTGTATTGTCATGGTGCAGCGAGCTCTTGTGAGACAGTGCTGCATTGAATGCTGATCGTCTATTTGGGAGAACAAACTTCTCAAGTGTCTTTTTCCAGCTGCTTTTTCGTCACACGTGCCATATTTCCGTGAATAAAAGTAATTCTTCACCGTTTTTTCCGGTGTTCTGTCAAGTTTGGCTGTTTCCTCAAAAAACGCAACCAATAGCGTAACTAGATAGTGAGGTTTATTGAATTACGCTTCCACGTCACGTTTGCTGTCAAATTGTATTTCACACACGTGTTGCTTAGTGGTCGGGCCTGACTCGTCATAGTAAACGCAACCTTTGTTTTCACTGACATTAATATTTCTGTTTAGACAGTGATTAAAACGAAAAAGTAAGCTACCGTTGTTTGCGTCAGTGTGAAATTGCTCACGCTGTAATTGCCTACATGCTTGCTGGTCAGAAGATGCAATGAAAGAAACATTATTTAAAATCGCTACTTATTTGTACACAAGGTACACGAGGCAGTTGCGTTCGATGGGTATTTCGTTCGAGGCAAATATTTAAAATACTTAAAATATTTGCGAATGCGCGCACATGCTCTGTCGCAGTAGGTTGCAGACATTGATGGGTTGCAGATATCAACAAAACAGCGGCGCTACAGCTGGCTACTCCAGCTTCCAGTATGTTACAGACGAGTGTTGCTCGACTCAAACTACTTCGCAAAGTCAGGGACCTCCTCAGTCATGATTGTCATTATTTCTTCAATCCAACAAATATCATCTGACTGACTCTTTTTCGCCTGTATATATATATATATATATATATATATATATATATATATATATATATATGTATATATATATATATGACATGACCGTTTCTTGCGCAAGAAACGGTCATATACGGGAACTCTTAAGTTGTCTATAGGTGTGTGTGTGAATGTGAGTGTGAATGGTTGTTTATATGCGTCTGGATCACTCCCGACCACAATTGCATATATATATATATATATATATATATATATATATAAATATATATATATATATATATATATATATATATATCCATCCATCCATCCATTTTCTACCGCTTATTCCCTTCGGGGTCGCAGGGGGCGCTGGAGCCTATCTCAGCTACAATCGGGCAGAAGGCGGGGTACACCCTGGACAAGTCGCCATCTCATCGCAGGGCCAACACAGACAGACAGACAACATTCACACTCACATTCACACACTAGGGCCAATTTAGTGTTGTCAATCAACCTATCCCCAGGTGCATGTTTTTGGAGGTGGGAGGAAGCCGGAGTACCCGGAGGGAACCCACGCAGTCACGGGGAGAACATGCAAACTCCACACAGAAAGATCCCGAGCCCGGGATTGAACTGAAGACTACTCAGGACCTTCGTATTGTGAGGCAGACGCACTAACCCCTCTTCCACCGTGCTGCCCATATATATATATAAACAACCATTCACACTCACATTCACACACACACACACCTATAGACAACTTAAGAGTTCCCTAACAACCTAAAATTACTTACTGACCGTAAGGTAAAAACGCTAAAGATATATATATATATATATATATATATATATATATATATATATATATATATATATATATATATATATATATATATATATATATATATATATATATATATATATGTATATATATATATATATATATATATTTATATATATATATATATTTATTTATATATACAGGGTATATATATATTTACTTTTTTTGTTGTTGTTACAGTTCATTATTTTTATTGAGGTGAACAGCTACTTTTCAGCTGGTAATAACATGACAAGTGACAAAACAAAAACCCTGCTTAAGGCGATATTAATACATTTTAAAAAAGCCCTATGTTTTTGCTTTTGGTCACAATGTGGTCACAGTCTGTTCGCTACAGATGTATCAATTTTTCTTAATGTATTGATTATACAGAAATAGACTATGGCGTTCACCAAAACTGTCAGGGATATAACACATTTTCTGAGTGTTTTAAACATTGTAATAATGTTCTAATATATAAAAATGTATTACTTTTTTTTTAAATGTCCAGCCATAAAATACCCATTCAACAAATAAAAAAATACTTTTTGGTTCAAATTTTACTAAAGTGTGAATAATTTAGGTCTTAAATGTACATTTCTGAATAAGTCAATCGAAGGCTAGTAGATATTATAATAATTTGACCATGAAGCTACACAAGGTAATGGAGGCAAGATGCTAAACCACAATAAATGCCTGTGCATTCTTTCAATTTATTTACTTATTCTATGGCTGAAGATAACTCCATATCCATGTGTATGGATTATTGGAACTCAGCAGAGAATATACAGGTTGCGGAAACAACATTGTATCTAAATTATACAGTTGGAGCATTTTTATGTATGTATTTATGCATCCTGGTACAACAATCTCAGCATCCCCTGTGGATGTTTCTGTTTAGTGGTTATTGTTGACTATTCTTTATTCATTCAAAACTCATTGAATTGGAAAAAAAGGGCTCAATTCATTGATGTGGCGCAACACATTTGCAAGGAAGACCGTAATTGAATTTATGGATGTTTTATGTGAGCAATGAGGTTTTCATAATTGCATGAAACGGCTCAATATCCAAAGCAATGCTGAGGGACTGGAGTCTTTCAAACGAAAGCATGCATACAATCTCAGAAACAGCTGCGTTTGTTAGATAGCATCTACTTAAAAGTGACAATCTTGTACTAATGCACAGATTGTAATTAATATTAAACCTGATGGGACAGTCCAGTGTTGTATTAATGGCCACAATAAATATGTTCTCTAATTTAAACTGAATTTATGACTGCTTGAAAAATATGTCATTCCCGAGAGACGGGCTTAGTGTAGCTAAAAGAAAATGACATTGCACCTGACAGCATGCTAACTTTAATGCTCATTGTGGCAACAAGGGAGGAAACTTCAGAGTGGATAATTGTATCCCGGGTCTTCCGCATGTTGCCCATTATTGATTCATAGGCAACAGAATGGATGCCTTGTAAATGTGTAAAAATGCATTTAGAGTTCATTCTCCATTCCTTAAATCACAGCTGCAGCTATCTGCTTTTGTCGCTTCTTGTCCCGTGCTCTGCCAGCTCAGCTTTTAAGACCCTGGCAGGCAAGATGGAGTTTGAATTTAACAAAGCTGACAAGATGGGCAGTAATGCAGTTGTCTGTGCTTTTATCTCTTGAGTGGGGACCGGATTTAAAAAAGCAAGACCACATTCATATTGAAGTGTTCTTCGACAAGAGAACGAACCAGTCAAGCTCATTCACTCGAGCAAACGTAAATAATGAGTGTTTCTATTGAATTACATAATGTAAATGTAATGAAGTTTCATCTCATTTCAACTTCACAACACAAACTTGAACAGGTGACCCACGGGGAGAAGCAGTCAGAACTCAACTGCCAGGCAGCTGGTCCTCTTCACATTCAAGATTACAATATACAGCTGGAAACCATCAGGATGAAATATCAAGATGACAGGCCCCTGGGGCCACAAACTGCCCTCTAACCATCTTCCATAGGATCATGTCATTCATTTCCAATTTATTCTCATATGTTTCTGAGAATTTTTCTCTCCAACTTCGTTGATCTCAAATTCCAGACAATCTGACTGGCTTGGATTATTTGATCAGACTAGAGTACATCGCTGGCCCATTTTGTGACTGAGTGTCGCTGACCAAAGTGATTTAAAGACGTGTTTCTTGGACGGGGGAAAGAAAGTGACAACCGATACAGAAACAAGAAACACATCATGATTAAATTTTGGGGGTGGGAGGCGATGATGAATAAGAATAACTAACAACAATCGCTTCAATAGGGAAATAGGAAGTGACTGAGTATCCTCTCGCCCAGTCAATTAATGTGTGCTGGGACATGAACCAAGACTTCCTGAATTGAGAGGAAGCCAAACAAATGTTGATGGAGTGTGTACAGGAAAGGGGCGGGGCCAGTGAAGGCTTGCGGACCTGGCACGGCCAGACAAAAAGATTGTGTGATGAGCACTACTCAGTGTGTTTAGAGGCAGCGATGGCCATTCATCCACACCAGTCAGGCCTCCATGGCAGTGATTAGCATTGTCATCAATTTCCAGGCCCTCTCTGCAGATGGCCCGCCCGCTGGAGGTGCCAGCTTAAGAGTGGCTGTTCTCTCCCACATAATCACTCTCTGGCCTCTGCTCCCATCTATCCTCTTTGGTTCTATGAAAAAAGTATTCTAGGCAAATTTCAATGGCCATTTCATGTGCCTTCATTATAGCTCTCGATTATCGAGAATAGACTTGCCAGTGCGTGGATGAATGTTTCCGTGGTGTGAGTGACGCAACTGTGGTTGCCTTTTCTTTGAGGTTGCTCCTATTGGCATGACAACATGTGACATTTTAAATCATGTTAAGTCTTTTTAATGCCGCAATGTACAAATGCACATAGCTGTAGAGGACGACAAGGAGGTAGAGAGGTATGATCGGTGCACCGCCTGGGGCACTACACGGCTGCCGTAGGCACCTCGTGGCCCCTCATGTTAAAGAGGCTGTGAGGGAAAGCAAAAGCTTGACATGCCAGTTTGATACTAGATCACTTTGCACAAGTCTCTTTTTAAGCCTTTGGATGACATCCCACCATGCATTGTTTGACACATTCCGCTCATCTACTTCACTCTGCTCGTTTCTCTTCGTGCCTGAGAGTCAAGATGATGGGCCTAATAATTAAAGCAATTCTGCGCAGGCCTGTAGAGCTCCAGAGCATCTGTGTGTGCCAAACTCATGACATGATACAGAGGGACAGCGCAACTATTAAATATCCATCATGCCACGCCACATCAGTTCTAATGCAATCAGAAACACATGAGTACGTCGGCTGCGTCCCGCTCTATCCACAATGATTAAAGAAGTCTTTAATTTCAAAGACAAATAAAAAATGCAGGATCATTTGATCAAAAATGTAAATGACCTGTCTCTGTGCATGACATTTAGCAAATAGGAAAGTCTATACTTGACGGAGAACAGCAGCAAAGGGTCTTGACGGCTATTATTCTAATGAGATGTTCATCTACTCTTTATTAATGTATCTTAAGGGTTAAAGGAAGGCAAGTGAAAGTGTTGTTGGACAAGCATTACCATCTGGGATGTTGTGAAAGATTGAACTAGACTCCATCATGTCCAGAAGAAAAGTATGAGATGCAATGAATACATCAGTCTAGGAATAAGGGAAAAATCTAAATTAATTAATTTAAATTGTTCAATATATGGCCGTGACGGTGGTAGAGGGGTTAGTGCGTCTGCCTCACAATACGAAAGTCCAGGGTTCGATCCTGCGCTCGGGATCTTTCTGTGTGGAGTTTGCATGTTCCCCGTGACTTCCTCCCACTTCCAAAGACATGCACCTGGGGATAGGTTGATTGGCAACACTAAATTGGCCCTAGTGTGTGAATGTGATGGTGAATGTTGTCTGTCTATCTGTGTTGGCCCTGTGATGAGGTGGTGACTTGTCCTACCGCCCGAATGCAGCTGAGATAGGCTCCAGCACCCCCGCAACCCCGAACGGGACAAGCGGTTGAAAATGGATGGATGGATGAATGTTAAATATATTTACCTAAACATGTTACAGATTGACTGTTAAGTGGCTATCTATAAAATTGTGCTTTTAAATGTGTTTTGAATTTGTCAGCAACAGTGAAAGGACATATGATGAGTAGGGCGATGTCAGAATTCCACACAACCCAACACCACCTGCAGCACCTCTATTTCACTCATGTTTATGCAGAGAAAGACTGAAGTCTTTTGATTCTACAGTGAGTCTTTTGATTTTGTTCTGAGAGTCTGCTGGCAGTGTTTCAACACCGTATTTTAAGGTTCAGCCTTTTGCTAATCAGGCTGAGACAGGCCGGGGTATAAGCATGACTTTGACTGATATGAAACCATGAAGACAATTTTGGGAAGGTTTCATCACCTGTTTCTACAATACATAGATAACGTAGTTTCACGTCTCTGTGTTTTCCCTGAGACTTATGTATTAAAGCCGGCTGTCTATAACAAACAGAATGTTCCGGCAGGTTGATGAATGCATTAGTTATTCACACAAACTGGATTCAGACATGAACAACTCTCAAGAGACTCTTTTTTTGTGCAGGAAGATCAGAAAGCAGCTTGTCAACAAGTTCAAGATGTCTGTGCTGCAAGTGTCTGAAAAGTTTGTAAGAGTCCCTTCGAAAAGAATGTTTGAGTTAATGACCTCGTGTCAGATGTGGGATGAAATGATACCTCAAGGAATCATCAATGTACAGCAGAGGTTACAGTATATCTACACAAGGATATTTGTACCATGCCTGTCTGGAGCAGCTATTTGTCCTCCATTTCCTGGCCCTCGCTCACACTGAACATTTGTGCTTGGGGCTGTTTGTTTGTCCCATTACTTTTATTCGGCTTTATCCATCCATCCATTTTCTACCACTTATTCCCTTTGGGGTCGCGGGGGGCGCTGGAGCCTATCTCAGCTACAATCGGGCGGAAGGCGGGGTACACCCTGGACAAGTCGCCTTCGGCTTTATTCCTACAATATTCCTGACATTCTTAAATATTTCCAGTTGTTTGGATTGTTTGTATACAGTAGGTACCACTTTAATTTTGCCTAATTCCTGTGAGATTTGTGCGTGTGACTGAGGCATTAAGTAGTGGGACTACCCAGGACTAGCTGCAGTGTGTTCAAACCAACACCAAGTAGAATCAGTGAGCAAATAATACTGTATCATCGCTTTCTTTTTCGGACTTATCAGGTCTTATCAGGTCGGTAGTGCATTCTTCCCGCATTCTTCACTCAGACTTAAAGTGAAAATCGAGGCAAAATTAAACTGGTAACATCTGTAGTGCAAGGTGGCCGCTGTCAGTAACTACTTGGGGAGCAACCGCAATAATTAAGAAAACACTTTAATTATGCACCCAAATAAGCGTGCATGTATTGGTTTTGACGATTTTCCAGTCTTTCCATGTATTTGTATTATGAAATGTGACAGTTATCATTAAGAACAGACACGGAGCAGCAACATGTCAGTCATTGTATGACTCGGCATATATTTGAAATTGTGCACAAACGCAACCTATCGCTCAATCTTGCCAAAGGAAAGAAAGTATGCCAAACTGCGATGGATCAGAGCCCTCACACCAGCCAAACATGCCAGATTTGAGGTGCTAAGTAGGCTTAGTCAGGGTAAGTATGGCCCAATGTAAATATCTTTGTACTTTTATTTTGAAAGCAAGTCATTAAAACTACTCTCAAGGGTTATAGTATATTCAGTGTTAAGGAAACTCATTTTGAAAAGTTACTCATTACTTTCCTGAAAAGTATTGAGTATTTTTAACACTCTTGGACCTGCGCAGACATACTGTGTCACTTTGCTGCCCCGCAGAGATTAATCGTCCGGCAAATAATTTTCCACCAGCACAAACAACACGCCAGTGAGTCGGTACAAAGCTACGTCACCGATCTCCGCTGCCTGGCGAGCCTCTGCAGGTTCAACCAATTGGAAGAAGAAAGGATTCGCTGGCTGAAAACACGACACTTCCAAAGCTGCAGGAGAAACTGTTTATGTCACCAAACAACCTTTCCGTGATTGAACCCGATAGGAATGGCTTTACTACTCGAGTCTGCTGCACAATTAGCATCGTGGTAAACCGGCTCCAACCTCTCTTCTGCACACTTTGCACCGCTGGCTCAGACAGTGGCCCCAGACGCTCAACTCCTTGAAAACTCCTCCGCTCATGTGGACTTCGAGGTAAACGTTGCGGGATGTTGGGGTGCTACAGCACCAAGGCTGTGTGGAAATTGTGGCTCTTTCGCCCACTCTACCCATGTACCAACTTCCTCAGCCACAGGACAGAGATACCAGCGCTATGGTAAGATGAACCACTTCTCTAAAGTGTGCTGATCTGCCCCCTCTGCTAATTCCCTCAGCACCAATGCTTCCTCCTTATTTTTTATGACCTCCATTCTAAGTGGCCTGGGTTGCATCCGTCGGCCCAACTGGTCCCACAAGCTGCTCTCATTTTGGTCCATGCCACGCTAGATCGCCAAACAACTGGGCCTAGCCACCTTTTGCCTTGCTAACGGTTCACATTGGCGCACCAGCCGCTTGAGACGAGTGTTGCCGCCATCTATTTCAGATCAGGCAGTGGACTTACACCACACTCATGGCGATTGGGGTTGCCCCGATGCACAGTTTCCTGACCCAGCCAGGTTAATTTGACACAATTATGCACTACTAAAATAAATACATTCTAGCTAAATGAATAATAATAATATGTGTGTTTTTTAAATAAACTGTCAATAAAATGTAAGTGCAAATAAAAATATGACTTCACCACTTTAGTCATAATGTTTGCGCTTAAGAAGCTTCTCTGGGATTTTAGCTCAATAATTATTCCATTTGTTTGAGACAGTGGTGTGTCATTACTCCCAAAAGTGGTGGAAAAAAAGTATATTACAATTCAGTAGAAACAGATATTTTTAGCGGCCCTTCAGGGAGCTCTCATGACCCTATTGTTAAGAAACACTGGACGAGTCTATGTCACTGCACATGTGCAGACTTGATTCAGTAATGTTTCTTCTGCCAAGGAAATTGTATTGTGTGTCTGTTTATTGAATTTCTTTTTTTTGTTTGTTTTAAATACAACTTGGTTAAAAGGTATCAGTGTGTGTATAAGTACTTTTTAGGCACATTCAACAATACCGTACCATGATCATTTGTCGCAATAACACTTATATGAAATGTTATCCTTATATCCATATCACTAGTATTTGAAATAATTGTATAGAGTCATACAAGCAGTCACAGAATATGCAAATTAATTTAACAAAACACATCACATATATCATTTGTGTGTATTCATTAAATCAATGTATTCAAAGTAACATTTTGACATGACACATCTCATCTGTGCACACATTACTAGTACAACCTGAGGTTATGTGTCAATATCAAAATAATATGAATCACTAAATTGTCTTTTGGGTTGATATCAGATTTTTAAAGGGTACTTCAACACATAAGCAGTACAGTATGTATTTCATTATCATAGATGTAACTCTTGAATGAATAAACACAAACACTATCAATATTTATTATGTGCAAGAACAAAAAACAGTTAATATTTTTTGGTTTTGGCACTTCAACATCAGATCAACAACAGTCCTTCACAATCCCTTTAATACCATACAAATGGCCAACTATTTCATTTACCCCACTATTAAGGCTTAAATAGTTTAAAACACATATCCTTACAATAACCACAAATATAAGTGTTTGTCTTACATGTAGTAATCAATTGTGGACAGACAAAGCCCAAATGCGGTACAGGCTCTGATGACATGGTGGGGCAAATAATGTTTTGGCAGGGAATCAGTTTTTAGAGGTTTCTTCCCACTGGGGAGTTTTTCCTCGGCCTTGTTGCCAAGTGCTTGCTCATGTGGGGTTCAGTTGGTTCTTTCTTTCTGCATAGATAGACTGATGCTCTTGATCATAGGTGTCAAACTCTGGCCCGTGCGTCGGTTGAGGTGGGCGGGGTTTGGTGGTAGCGGGGGTGTATATTGCAGCTCGGAAGAGTTAGGGCTGCATGGGATTCTGGGTATTTGTTCTGTTGTGTTTATGTTGTGTTACGGTGCGGATATTCTCCCGCAATGTCATTCTTGTTTGGTGTGGATTCACAGTGTGGCGCATATTTCTAACAGTGTTAAAGTTATTTATACGGCCACCCTCAGTGTAACCTGTATCGCTGTTGATCAAGTATGCGTTGCATTCATGTGTGTGTGCGTACAGAAGCCACACATTTCTTGTGACTGGGCCGGCACGTTGTTGGAATGGATAAAAAGCAGACGTGACGACAGCTCGTGGAGGACGATAAACGCAGTGCCTTTAAGGCACGCCCCCAAGACTGTGGTCCGGGTGCACTACGAGGTATAATGACTGATGAACAACTTTGTTCGATAATGAAAGATGCCTCAGCTCCAAGCCTGAGCGCCGACATTAATGAACTAGCATCCAAGAAAAGATGGCAGGTATCTGGCTTGGGCACATCAGATTAGATCAGTGTGTTGCAAACTGAGCAGTTTAAAGTCCTGAATGGTTGGTTCATTCATTGTTATTTTATTTTCTAATTTATTAGCCTGTGGAAAAAGTTAATGTTGATATTTACCTCAGAAGGCTGCAAATAGAAAAGAGGCATTACATTTTTTTTTAAATTGTATTTGATATGCCATTGATATTTTTTAATTGTTATTATTATTATTTGAAACTCGATTTTGCATGTCACTCTAAAGTTATATAAGCCTTGCTTGTTCAATATTCAATGCAAAACTTGTTTGGGTCCCTATCAAAAGGTTTATTTGTTCAACCTTGGCCCGCGGCTTTGTTCAGTTTTAAATTTTGGACCACTCTGTATTTGAGTTTGACACCCCTGCTCTTGATGGTTAGCAACCATTTTACTGGGATTTACTTCACCGTATCACTCATCCTGTTCAGTGACGATGTGATGTCAGTTTCTTTTTAAGTGGAAGTGCAGTGTTAAATTGTGGGGAAAAATGCCCCAAGTTAGGTACAGAGGGTCATAGACAAGTGCGGCATTGTTCAGTGGTAGAGATCCCCAAATTGATGTACTGAGCCTGTCAAATACTGGGGGTGAGGGGGTCCAAGGGGCGAGTTAGTTAACCTGACGAGGGAGCTATACAGATAAATCACAATTCACCCAGGGAGAAGTCACACTCAATGACATATTCACTGGCTTGGCTCTACAGCTCATTTGCTAACGTTCCTACCGTGCCATTCATTTCTATGAAAGATGAAAGAGATGCTGAAAATGCCATCCGCTCACTGAGGCAGGAACACCAGTGACTTAGAATAAAGAGGGAGGAAGCGCCTAATAATTAATTACGTTTTCTTAACCCTGCTACAGCCAGGAAGACATCCCACTATGTTCCGGGGGTGTTTCAATTAGACACATGCTATAATTGAATGCTGTGTCACAATGGGGCTCGTCAGATTTATGACGCAGGATAAGTTACTGCCATTTGTTATCATGATGAATTGCACATGCTAACGGAATATTGTTGGAATCCCTTTAGCAATTATATTGTAATAGAAAAATCAATTATCCGTGTCAACAATCCCCTTACCACATTGAAACAGTTCTAGAATTTATTAGGTAAAGCTAAATACTATTGTGACAGACTAGGAAATGCCATAATCAATATGAATAATGTATATTGTGCATACAATATCCCTTAGGATGGCATATTTGACTGTTGGGACTGGAAGATTGTAGGATTGCGGCTCTAAAACCAGTTAAAGAACAGCAAAATCTGCTGCAACATCCCTGCAAAGGTGCACTTGAGCAAGGCACCACACTCCAGGTGATGCAGCACCTGTTAGAATAATTATGTATAAGTTATCACACAACTCTTATGCTTAAAGGCCATTGCTATAGTTATTATCTGTTGTGCTGAAGTTGTGCTTTTCTATCTGTGCAAAGGCACACCATTTGTAATCTTCCAGTTTGTTTCCAGACCCTGCCTGCTGACAGCCAAGGACGGACTTTGTGTACCTCAACGTAGACAAAACAGAGACAGGGCAAAATCATGAGTGTCAGCACATTTGCAATCTGAATAATCATGTATTGTGTCTACTGGGACTGCTTGCATTACCCCTCCCTTCAGAAGCAGCCTCAGTGATGTTAACTAGGGAACTCCCGAATAAATAGAGGAGCGCGTGGGGCTGTACCTTAGTGTGTAGGGTGTAACTGTAACTGAGTGTGCAGCCCAATACGTTTCTCCGCGTGAGCAAAATTGAACTCTGTCTCTGCGTGATTCCTTGCTTCTTGTCTTGTGTAATAGATAGTTCGGTGTTTGAACCTGACAGCACCATCAATATAACCCCCTCACTACGACTATGTATATAATTTTATTTTGCATGTTTACTAAGCTGACTTATCATTGTAGCCGATTAAGACATAACTGAAATTTATCTCCAGGTAGCCCAGCTCCTAACGGATATTTTAATAGTGGACTCATAAACGATTATTTTTCATAGTGTATGCATGTTCGAAATAAACTCAAACCGTAACCATAACCATAACCATATATGATCATGTGTACATGTTTTAATCCCGAAAAGGGAAGTGCACTTTTTTCAAATGTTGCCCATCATTTACAATCATGATGAAAGACATGACAATGAATGTTTTGTTGTTGTTTTTGTTGTTGTTTTCCATTGTAAATATTAAATACATGCTATCAAAAGTTTGCTTACAATGGAGCCAATGGGAGCTGTTATATTCTGCCTATAAAGACCTTAAAAAAACCATCCAAACTGTGACAACCTGTTAAGCCAGGCTATTGTTTGTTTTAGTTTCCGGGTGTTATGCCTGTGTTTTTTACTTCACTTCCTGTTTTACGCTTTTATGTTGGTTCCACTTCCTGTTTTGTTTGTATTCTGTTTGCCGTCGATTTACTCTCTTTCTAAACACTTCTCTCCTCACCTGTGGCTTGTTTGCATTGATTGTCTCACCTGGTGTTGGAGGGCCATTTAAGTCAGTCTCTTTTTCTTTGTTGATTGTGGATTCATTCAAAAATGTTTTGTGTCTTGGTGTTCAGAGGAACTTTCACGGTTTGTTGCATTTTATACTTATTGTTTTGCATTTCTTTTTTGTTAGCTCTCTTTAGTTATTTTTATTGCAGAATCCCTGTGCTTGGTTTGTACTTGTCCTTGTTGCACTCTAACTTGGATTTATAGACCTTTTGACATTAAATACCCATTTACCTGCACATTGCCTGCTATTTACTGCTTTTTGGGTTCACAACTTCCACTACAAAGAGCATTCTTAACAAACACCTCCTTTAGGTTTTATTAACATGAAGTATATATGTAATGTAGTAACAGGCATATTTAAAATAACATTTAATATTTACGTATTTTGATCATTTTAAGCATATATGGCGCATTAATTTCAAAAACGCAATGGCTGCTGTAATTCGGGTGCCGACTGTCAGGATGTTTATATATTCCCGTTTTCGATCAGTAATAATTGTTTTTATTATACAGATGAGCAATATAATAGCAACATTAAATGTGATAACAAATTGTCAATTATTCATTTTAATAGCAGAAGCTTGTATGCAAACTACAACAACATTAAGAACTTTTTGGAACACATCAACGAACCCTTCAAAATGATTGCTGTCACAGAAACATGGATTGATGATAAAAAGGAATAGATTTTGATCTGGAAGGATATGAACTAAACTACATCAACAGAACCAACAAAAATGGAAGAGGAGTAGCTCTCTACGTGATGAAGAACCTGAACTACAAAGTGGTAAAAAAAACATGTCATTTGCTATAGATAATATCTTAGAATGTATAACAATTGAAATATGTCAGGAAAAAAGCAAAAACATATTCATCAGTTGTATATATAGATCACCTAAGTCAAGTATAGAAACATTTGAAGAATGGATCAAGGCAAATTACATGGACGATGGTCAAAAAATAATTTTCTTATGTGGTTGTTATGTCGTACTGGGGAAGGAGACGGCACGATAACAGGATATCAAGCTTCAACAGGTTTATTGCGTGCTTGATGAGTGAATGGAGTGTGTATGCTACTATGTGTTTTGCATGAGAAACTATGTGTGTGAATTTACCATATAAATACCATAAATTATGTTGAGGTGCGTGTTGAATGAAAAGCGTCCAAGTCCAAAGGGAAATCCAAGAGGGAGGGTCCAAGGTCCAAGCGAGATCGGGGCAGGAGGGCGAAATCCGGAAGTCCAAAACTGGGTCAAGGATCGGGGAGAGCAAGCAGAGTCCAGGAGGGAAATATGGCAGCGGAGGTATACAGCGAGGCTGGAATACGGGTACTGTGGGAAGAATGAAAGACAACACTGGGATCAGGAAATGAGGCACAAGGAAAGCAGGCAAACGAGCGTGAGCTGGAGGGAAGTCAGAGACGTGAAGCTTACTGCGAGCAGAGCGACGTTCCGACGACAATGAGTCAGCGTCGAAGGTTCTTATACGGTCCTCCCTCATCAGTTCCAGGTGTGTTGGGTGTTGATTGCCTCCGGCTGCGGCGGAGTGTGGGCGCGGTCCGTGTGATGAGCGAGGGGGCGTGTCTGGTGCTCACAGCGGAGCTTCTGAGCGCTGCCGCAGAAGAGGGAAGCACCAAACGCGTGTGCGCCGTAACAGTGCCCCCCCTTTATGCGAGGCCCCCGACGAGCGCCGAAGAGCTCCAGGGTTGGCCTAATAGAATTCTTTAAGAAGTTTGGGGTCAGCAAGATATGAAGCAGGAACCCAAGACCTGTCCTCAGGTCCATAACCCTCCCAATCTACCAAGTAAACTAACCCCCTCCCCTGTCGACGTACCCCAAGGATCTCTTTGACTGTCCAAACAGGATCACCAGTGTCCAAAATTCTAGGAGGGGGAGGGATAGGTTCGGGGGGGGGAGAGTGGAGAACTAGCAACCGGCTTTATCTGGGAAATATGGACGAGAGGGTGTCTTTTGACTGAAGGGGGCAAAGCTAACCTGACTGCAACAGGTTTGATGATAGTCTCAATAGTGAAGGGTCCTACAAAACGGGGTGCGAGTTTACGGGATGGTACCTGAAGGTGAAGGTCTTTGGAACGTAGCAGTACTTGTTGGCCAGGAGAGTAAACGGGGGCCGGAATACGTCGTCGGTTGGCACTGTTGCACATTCTCTCCGTCGATTTCAGTAGAGATGCACGGGCTGCCTTCCATACCTGATGGCACTTCTTGATATGCTTGCGAGAAGAAGAAACAGATGCTTCCATCTCCTGTTGGGGAAACATAGGGGGTTGGTAGCCAAGGGAGCACTCAAATGGTGAGAATCCCGTAGCTGAACTCTTCATGGAGTTATAAGCAAACTCGACCCATGGTAGAAACTTGCTCCAGGAGGATGGTTGTCGGGCGGAAATGCAGCGCAACATGGTCTCCACACTCTGGTTAGCCCTTTCAGCCTGACCATTACTCTGCGGATGATAGCCAGAAGTGAGACTGACCGTGGCCCCAATTCCCTTGCAGAAGGTCTGCCACACTCTGGATGTAAACTGGGGACCACGGTCCGAGACAATGTCCACCGGGATGCCATGTTGTTTAACAATATGAGAGGTAAGAAGGTCAGCAGTTTCAGAGGAAGATGGGAGTTTAGGAAGGGGAACAAAATGTGCGGCTTTAGAAAATCGGTCAATGAAGGTAAGTATGGTGGTATTACCTTGGGATGAGGGAAAACCAGTAATGAAATCCATAGATATGTGAGACCATGGGCGACTAGGGATGGGAAGAGGACACAGCAGTCCTGCCGGTGGTCTGTGGGATGGTTTATTTCGTGCACAAGTGCTGCATGCGGTGATAAACTCACGGGTATTCTTAGCCATGGATGGCCACCAAAACCGCCGGCGGATGAAGGAAAGAGTGCGTTGAAATCCCGGATGACAGGAAAAGACACTGGAATGTCCCCACTCCAAAACTTGAGGACGAAGTTCCCGATGAACAAATAATCTGTTGGGAGGTCCGCCATCTGGTCCAGGTCTCTCTTTCAAGGAGTCTTGGACAAGACCCTCCACTTTCCAAATGACCATGCCGATAATCCTGGAGAGTGGAAGAATGGTTTCTTCTGGGGTCTTGTCGGGGGTTTCTTCCGAGAACTGGCGAGAGAGTGCATCAGCTTTGGTATTACAGGATCCTGGTCTGAAAGAAAGAACATAATTGAAGCGACCAAAAAACTGAGACCAACGGGCCTGCCGATCATTGAGTCTTTTGGCTGATCGGACATGAAGGAGATTACGGTGATCAGTGAGAACCTGAAATTGATGTTTAGCACCTTCCAACCAATGTCTCCACTCCTTTAAAGCCTCGTAGACAGCATCATAATTACGCTCAGCAAGGGATAAACGTCTAGAAAAAAATGCACAAGGGTGGATCTTGCTGTCCTGTTTGGAGCGTTGCGAGAGGACTGCCCCAACTCCTGAATCTGATGCATCAACCTCAACAATGAAGGGGCAGTCTTGATCCGGATACACAAGTATGGGTGCAGAGACGAAGCTCCTCTTCAGGCACCAAAATGCCATACCTGCTTCACGGTTCCACTGAAAAGGTCTGTTGGTTGATGTAAGTGCATGAAATCCTTGATAAATCTTCTGTAAAATCCAGCGAATCCCAGAAAACGACGTAACTCGGTACGAGTAGAGGGTTGAGGCCATTCCACTATCGCAGTCACTTTTATTTGGTCAGCCTTGATGTGTCCTTTTTCAATGACAAAACCAAGAAAATCAACTGATGAGGAATGAAACTCACATTTTTCAGCCTTGACAAATAGGCGGTTCTCCAGTAATCGTTGAAGGACGAGACGGACGTGGTGCTGGTGTTCCTGAGGGTTCTTGGAAAAAATGTGTATGTCATCCAGGTAGACCACCACAAATCGATCAATCATATCCCTAAGAATGTCATTGACAAGGGCCTGAAAGACAGCGGGAGCATTGGTCAGTCCAAAAGGCATTACTTTATATTCAAAATGACCCAGGTGAGTATTAAATGCTGTCTTCCACTCGTCTCCCTCCCTGATGCGGACCAGATGATAAGCATTGCGAAGATCTAACTTGGAGAATATGGTGGCAGGGGTGAGAGGTTCAAAGGATGAATTAAGTAGGGGTAGAGGATACTTGTTCTTAATGGTGATACTGTTCAGTTGACGGTAGTCGATGCAGGGACGAAGTGACCCATCCTTGTTCACAAAGAAAAATCCAGCGGCGACAGGTGATTTAGATGGTCTGATGATACCAGAAGCAAGGGACTCAGAGATGTAATCTTTCATAGCTTGTTTTTCAGGGAGGGACAAATTATACAATCGACTGCTAGGGAGGGCTGCATTAGGGATGAGATCGATAGTGCAGTCGTAAGGTCTGTGAGGTGGAAGAGACAAGGCTTGTTCCTTACTGAAAACGGAGGCTAAATCATGGTAAACCTTGGGGACTCGGGAGAGGTCCACCGGTGGTGAGGCTGGTCTAGGGCTTTTGGAATGAACTACTGCAGATTTAAGACAATGAGCATGGCAGTGATTACTCCAAGCCAGAATCTTGCCAGTAGACCAGGAGATGTGGGGATCATGTTGAACGAGCCAAGATCGGCCTAGGACGAGGGGGGCTAAGGGAGCGTCCAAAACCCAGAAGCTGATGGTCTCTGTGTGGTTGCCAGAAAGAGTAAGAGACAATGGTTTAGTGCGGTATTTGATAGGGCCCAAAGGGTGACCACCTAGAGCCTGGGCAGACACAAAAATTTCTAAAGGTACTAATGGAATACATTTTTCTTGGGCGTACCTTAAGTCCATGAAACTTTCGTCGGCTCCGGAGTCCAGGTATGCGTCCATGAACAACGTCCTAGCTTGCCAGGTCAAGCTTTCGGGGAACAAAATACTGGGGTTCCTCCTGGAGGGAGTCGTGGGGATAGAAGTTTGACTCACCAGGATCCCCTTGACTGGTGAGTCCGATCTTTTGGCCGAAGCGTGCAGTCGCGTATCAGATGATCTGCCCGACCACAGTATAGACAGAGTCGGAGTTGGAACCTCCGTTCTCGTTCCTCAAATGATAGTTGGGACCTGCCAATCTGCATGGGTTCTTGAGGTGTGGTAAGAACCGGTGTTATGGAGACAGGACTTCGGGTGAAGGAACGGTTAGTGGACCCAGAGACTCTAGCAGAAGCTGTGTTGCCAAAACTACTCTCCCTCTCCGCCTCACGTTCCATAAGTCTTTGGTCGAATAGAAGGGCTAACTCAATGAGGTCTTGACAGTTAGCAGGTCTGTCTCGCAACAAACCGTCCTTAATAGAGTCATTTAGTCCTCTACGATAAGCGCTTTGAAGTGCCTTGTCATCCCATCCACTCTCTGCCGCCAGGGTTCTAAACTCCAAGGTATAAGTAGCCACCGATCGGGGGCCCTGTTGCATGGAATGTAGTCTGGAAGCGGCGTCTCCACCATTAGCAGGATGGTCGAATACTGCCAAAAATTCTTTGCGAAAAGCCGCAAAATTGGTGTTTATTCTAGAATCTTTACTGAGAGCAGCCGTGGCCCACTTCAGCGCTGGTCCCGATAGTAGGGAAAATATAAAAGCAATCTTAGCACCGTCATTAGCATAACGGGAAGGTTGGTGTAGAAAAATTAGCTCGCATTGAACCAAGAAGCCACGACAGTCTTCAAAATTTCCCTCAAAATTTTTAGGGCTTGCTATCTTAGGTTCCCGGAGGGGTGTAGCGCCCCCCGTGGCGAGTGTATTGGGTGGGCTAATGACAGGTGTGGGGGGTGTCACCTGACCAATGCTGAGGTTGTCGATTTTGGACAACAGGCTGGCGAAAGCAACGTCCAATTTGTCCTCCAGGGTGGAAAAACGGACTTGGTGTTGCTGGATGGCAGACTGGAGTGAGGACAAGTCTGCACTGGGGGAGGTCCTAGCCAGAGGTCCGGGCGAAGACTTGGGAGGGCCGTCTGGTTCCATTGTGGTCGGAACGTACTGTTATGTCGTACTGGGGAAGGAGACGGCACGATAACAGGATATCAAGCTTCAACAGGTTTATTGCGTGCTTGATGAGTGAATAGAGTGTGTATGCTACTATGTGTTTTGCATGAGAAACTATGTGTGTGAATTTACCATATAAATACCATAAATTATGTTGAGGTGCGTGTTGAATGAAAAGCGTCCAAGTCCAAAGGGAAATCCAAGAGGGAGGGTCCAAGGTCCAAGCGAGATCGGGGCAGGAGGGCGAAATCCGAAAGTCCAAAACTGGGTCAAGGATCGGGGAGAGCAAGCAGAGTCCAGGAGGGAAATATGGCAGCGGAGGTATACAGCGAGGCTGGAATACGGGTACTGTGGGAAGAATGAAAGACAACACTGGGATCAGGAAATGAGGCACAAGGAAAGCAGGCAAACGAGCGTGAGCTGGAGGGAAGTCAGAGACGTGAAGCTTACTTCGAGCAGAGCGACGTTCCGACGACGATGAGTCAGCGTCGAAGGTACTTATACGGTCCTCCCTCATCAGTTCCAGGTGTGTTGGGTGTTGATTGCCTCCGGCTACGGCGGAGTTTGGGCGCGGTCCGCGTGATGAGCGAGGGGGCGTGTCTGGTGCTCACAGCGGAGCTTCTGAGCGCTGCCGCAGAAGACGGAAGCACCAAACGCGTGTGCGCCGTAACAGTGGTGACTTTAATATTGACTTATTGAACCCTAACAAGCAAAAGTCCATTGATGACTTCATTGATACAATGTACAGCATCAGCTTATATCCTAAAATCACAAAGCCAAGCAGAATTACAGGATACTGTGCCACGCTTATTGATAATATTTTTACCAATGATTTTGATAATAACACTACAAGTGGTCTACTTATAACCGATGTTAGTGATCATCTGCCAGTTTTTACAGTATATGATGGAAACTACAAGAAGAACATGGAAGACAAAAGGACATTTTGAAGACTGTGCACAGAGAAGAGGATGACTGCTTTCAAAATTGAGCTACAAAAGCAAAATTGGGACAATGTGTACAATGAAAAAGAGGTTGATGAAGCATATGAACATTTCTTAAACACGTTCATAATACTTTATGACAAACATTGTCCATGGAAACAACTCAGTATAAAGCAGAGAAAGAATAATCAACCATGGATGACAAAAGGATTAAACAATGCTTGTAAGAAGAAGAATACACTATATAGAAAATGTATAGCACAAAGAACTACAGAGGCAGAAATTAAGTACAAAATGTATAAAAACAAGTTAACAAACATACTACGATCATGTAGAAAATAATATTACAGTGAATTATTGGACAGGAACAAAAATAACATGAGAGCAACATGGGGCATCCTCAATAGCATTATTAAAAATACTTTGTAGACGGAAATAAAAATAATGACAACATAAAGGAAGTAGTTGAAAGCTTTAATAATTACTTCGTAAATATTGGACCAAAATTGGAAGAAAGGATTCCAGACCCAGTTTCAATTGAGGACTATAACGATACCATAGAGCGAAATCCCAACTCCATGTTCCTCAGTAATGTGACACAGGAGGAAATAGTTATAATTGTAAAAAAAATTTAAATCTAAGACTTCAACTGATTGTAACGGAATTGATATGGAAACGATAAAAAAAGGCTACTGAAGAGATCTCAGGACCATTAATGTATATTAGTAACCTATCATTTCAAACAGGTACATTTCCAAACAAAATGAAAATAGCGAAAGTTGCACCAATTTATAAGACTGGAGACGAACACCAATTTACAAATTATAGACCTATTTCTTTACTTCCACAATTTTCTAAAATCATTGAAAAACTGTTCAATAACAGATTAGAGAGTTTCACAAACAAAAATAGAATACTCAAAGAGAACCAATATGGATACAGAGCTAATGTTTCAACTTCAATGGCTTTAATTTAAATTACAGAAGAAATTAACAATGCAATAGATAGTAAAAAATGTGCGGCAGCAGTGTTTATGGATCTAACTAAAGCATTTGACACAATTAATCACAATATTTTAATCAAAAAACTAGAACGATGATCGTTGAATCTCAGTAAAACTAAAATAATGCTATTTGGTAACAGTAGAAGAGAAAGTCAAACACAAATACAAATAGACGAAGTAGAAATTCCATCCATCCATCCATTTTCTACCGCTTATTCCCTTTTGGGGTCGCGGGGGGCGCTAGAGCCTATCTCAGCTACAATCGGGCGTAAGGCGGGGTACACCCTGGACAAGTCGCCACCTCATCGCAGGGCCAACACAGATAGACAGACAACATTCACACTCACATTCACACACAAGGGCCAATTTTTTTAGTGTTGCCAATCAACTTATCCCCAGGTGCATGTCTTTGGAGGTGGGAGGAAGCCGGAGTACCCGGAGGGAACCCACGCAGTCACGGGGAGAACATGCAAACTCCACACAGAAAGATCCCGAGCCCGGGATTGAACCCAAGACTACTCAGGACCTTCGTAGAAATTGAAAGAGTAAATGAAACCAAATTTCTAGGTATAATGATTGATGATAAATTGAACTGGAAATCTCATGTAAAAAATATACAACATAAAGTAGCGAGAAACACATCAATAATGAATAAAGCAAAACATGTTCTAGACCAAAAATCACTTCATATTCTCTACTGCTCACTAGTGTTACCATATCTGAGTTACTGTGTTGAAATATGGGGAAATAACTACAAAAGTGCACTTCATTCACTAACGGTGTTACAAAAAAGATCAGTTAGAATAATACATAATGTTGGATATAGAGAACATACAAATCCTTTATTTATTGAATCAAAAATACTGACATTCAATGACATAGTGAATTTGCAAACAGCTAAAATTATACACAAAGCAAACTATAACCTGCTACCCAAGAATATACAACAATTCTTCTCAAAAAACGAGGAGAAATATAATCTTAGAGAAAAATGTAATTTAAAACATTTGTATGCACGTACAACACTTAAGACCTTCAGTATATCAGTATGTGGAATTAAATTATGGAATGGATTAAGCAAAGCAATCAAACAATGTACTAATATGATCCACTTCAACAAACTCTTCAAACTTAAAGTGTTTACAAAGTACAAAGAAGAAGAACCATGATAAACATTCTGAATGTATTTAATTCATCCATTCTTTCATTCATTCTCAAAATAAACGTACTTATCTCCATCCATCCATCCATTTTCTACCGCTTATTCCCTTTGGGGTCGCGGGGGGCGACTTACTTCACCAATTATTATTATTAAATTATTATTATTTATTTATTTTTATTGTGATTACCTATGGAGTATATTGTGAATAAATTGTGAATAAGAAGTGAACAAAAGTTTTAGCAACTGTTATGTAAAAGAAAAGGGGTAGGATTAAATAAGCTCTGCTTCTTCCTACTCCTTTTCGAACACGTTGAAAAGAGAAACTGGAATTTGTGATGTATCATGTTATATGCTTGCATGTTCGAAATAAACTCAAACTCAAAACTCAAAAAAAAAAAAAAGGATGACATAATCCTCACGAAGAAACTGGGTGGGGGAAACGGGAGAACAAAGCATTTTTTCGTGTCGTTCTCGCCATTTCCGGGTCCCAAATGGCTGTCAAAGTGTACCAACTTGTCGGAATATGTCCTCAGACTTCTTCTGTCCAGGTGAGATGCATGATTTATGATTTACAATAAACTTCTGGTAAACAGGGAAGCAAGAAAACCCCTAGCCAGTCGATCATGTCAAAATTGGACACAAGCTTGTGATCACGGTGCCACTATAAATTGTTTGTATTGACGCTTATAATAACAATATCACTAATACTTGGATAATATTCAAATCACAAAATTTAAATGGAGTATTGTTGGCGGTTTTTGAATGGTTATTTATTGGATTTTATGGGTGAAATAGAGGACCTCCCATTGGCTACGCTGTGAACTGACTTTTTTTTCATCTACATGTTAGAATACATTTAAAAAAAATAATCAGTCAGCATGTCTTTCATAATGAATGTGAACGTTAGGCAAAATTTCCCCCCCAAAAAGTGCAGTTCCTCTTTAACTCATTTTCAAAAGCTATAATAGTACATTGTAACACATTTAAACACAAATTACTGAGGACCTAATGGTTTTGATTTACTACAAAATTAAGTTACCAAAGTGAAATATAAATAAAGACTTAATGCGCAAGATGTCCTGTCATTTGTGTGAACATGAACACATTTGAAAGTACAAAAGTAATTAGTTATAGGGGCAGTATTTGTGATACAATGATTTAAAGGTGATGTAATTGAATTAAAGATTTTGCCTTTCAATTTGTGTACGAAATTATGAGGGAAAAACAGGATAGCAGTCCAATAATACAAATTAAATGTTTAACCTATTTATTTATTCCCTTTTACTCTGAGTAAAATAGTCAATACTGACAAATCTCAGTCAAGCTTTTTTTTTTATGAAAAAAAAAAAAAAACATTTTGTCGTTCACTTCCTAATTGTGCAGAAAAAGAATGGGATGCTAAACAAGCGTGGGTCCTTGACTGTGAAGTAAGGCCTGAACATTTGTTAGTACAAGAGAGGCAGACTTACTCCCTCATCTTTGGACATATCTTTGAGACATGGTGTGGTCGTTTCGAGCACAGGCCAATGTTGTGTTAGATGTACTTTCAAGTATACCTCATATCAGACAAGCCCATGATCTCCACCACAGCTTTGTAGCTTGAGATCTCACGCTGTGTTGTTTTACTCTGTCCCTACACGTCTCGTTCATCGCATGAACACCAATCATTGGTAGAATTCAGTTCAAAGGTCGCTTGGTCCTTTGCAGAAGAACTACATGTAGATTCATTGTTTTCTATATACTGTAAGTAATTGGGTGATTTTGGATGGTTGGCATTTCTGTGTGTGGTGCACGTCAGTGTCCTGATGAAATAATGGAATTCATTATGTGTCAGTGTTTTAAAGCTTGGACTTGCTTTGGTTTGATATTTCATTACAGAAGCATTGATGGAGTATTTCACTCGTAGCTATTCACTGGAGTTTCAATTACATTTTTTGTACTACAGCACTTGTATAAAAGAAATGCATTTGTGCCAATTTGTACTAATCGTATATATTTTAAAGAAGAATTTTGGCACACTGCACACAAATTAACACTAACAGAAATACTGTAGGTGTGACAATTTGTGAAAAAAAATACAATAATACGGTAATTTTGTGTGTAAGTAAAGACTAAAAACACATTTACACCCAAAACAATTATTTTCCTTGTGTTTAGTGTATTTCCTGTTCCAGTGCTTTGTCTCTCTCCATGTTGTCGCCATGGCCGTAACTACCAGTGAGGACACCGAGGTCAGGTCTTGTGTTTTTTTTAAGTGACAAAAAGAAGATGATATGATTGACTGCAAATTTACTTTGTGTAGAAGATCATATGTGCTGTACATCACCAATATCAGATCTTTGGCCATGCACAGCCCGCTACAACTCCAAACAACGTAAGGCAATGTAGTCCACTTTTACTTTAAACATTATCCCTTCCAATATGTGCTGTCAACATGACATTAACAGTAAATTATACTGACGTCACTAATGTTGGTTAAACCGAATTAAATTGATGTGAAACGCTTTTGGTATAATATCGTTGTCATGTCAGTCAGGTGCCGCCCCTCCCTAAACGCAGAACACACACTGTGCGTAGAGCTTTGCTTTCTGTGGGTGGCCAGTTTTGTGTAGAGAAGGGCATCCATCCATCCATTTTTTACCGCTTGTCCCTTTCAGGGTCGCGGGGGGTGCTGGAGCCTATCTCAGCTGCATTCGGGCGGAAGGCGGGGTACACCCTGGACAAGTCACAGGGCCAACACAGATAGACAACATGTCAAATGTAAATTATTGAATGACAAGGCGCTTCATTTTAAATGTTAGCCAGAAATGTATTCCTGGCCTAGTCATTCTCTGTCACTGATTTAGACTATGAAGACAGATTGTCTCCCTTGGCTCGTGGCGCGTCACTAGGACTTGGAGTTTGTCGTAATAGGTATTTGGTTCATTTCCAGGTTGAAGTTGAAATTAAGTAACGTTTTTAAACTTAGGTTTTAATGACATTAAAATAGTTTAATACGTTATAATTCTGCATAAAAATTAAAAACAATGGATTGTTCATGGATTGTTCATTGTGTTGCTCAAGGTATTATTATTTATATGGTGCTGGGATACCATGATTTCAGACTTTCAAAGCTCCTCTTGGACCAACATTTTTTGACCTCGCCATTTGTCAAATCCTGGTTACGGCCCTGGTTGTCACCACATACCTGTCTCGGTTTATTGCCCAGGGAACTCACCTGCCTCTGATCACTAATCAGAAGAGCAACAGTCTCGTTTCTCAGACGGGGCTAGTGCATTGTGTTTGTTCTGCACTGCCTATGCATGTGTTGCATGTTTCCTGTCTCCAACACATTTTTGTACTGAATTGTCACCAGTGATTGAATGCTCGTCCTGTCTGTGCTTTTGACAAATTACCATTGTATCTGCATGTCGTCCCCTGTCTCTGCATCCTGAAGACATGCCTACAGTCAACATGTGAGTTCCTGACGACTGTAAATATTATTAAATGTAACAAATGCAACTTACAGGGGGTCAAATTGGTGTCGTGGTATTCTCTTTGGCTTGTGGAATATTTGTGTTAGCATTTAACCAGCATCGCATTTGTATTAAGCGCCCAGTGAGCAAGCACGCCGGACCATTGTCAAAAACTATGTTGAGCTGGTTAAAATAAGGCATTAATCTTCAACCACTCTTTTTATGGTTTCAATATTTATTTTCTAACATTTTCAGTTTGTTATTTTGGCTTTCCAAAAATGGATGTGTTCTTGTATTGGCTTCAATTACTGGACGACTTTTGCGGGTGTTTATTTTTTGTATTTGTTATTATATTTTTTTATTTAACCAGGAAAAAAAATCCCATTGATTTTTCAAGGGAGTCCTGGTCAAGAGGCAGCAAAGTTACACATTGAATTACATTACACATTAAAATGACAGGATGGACATCAAAAGAGTTACAGATAACTGAGGCTGCTTCAAATGCTCTGTTTAGATTTAAAAACATTTAAGGATAAAAAAAAATCAGTTTACAGTCTCTTTGTAACATGTTCCAAGCACCAGGAGCTGCATAGACAAAAGCTTTTTTCCTCAGCTCAGTGCGAGCAAAAGGGACAGAGAGCAATAGCTGATCGTTGGATCTCAGAGCATAAGAGTCCGTACTTCTCTGTGTAATCAATGTACATATGTAATTGGGCAATAGTCCCAGAAGAGCCTTGTAAATGAGTGGACAGCTGTTTAAGTGGACAATGAACAGCAGGTCTCTTCAGGCGTTCAGGATTTAATAGCGTTTTCCATTTTATTCACACAAAAAGTTAGCTTTGAACTGTGAGCAAAACCAAGATGGCGGTAAATTGCTGGCATTTACTTGAAGAAACCCTGCCCACCTCATTATACAGACTGTTCAGACTCCGGCCGGCAAGATTTTAGAGTCATAATTAAACCAAAAAAGCTCAAATGTGGATGGCAACCTCTGGTGCCTTGACAATGGTAAAGAAAAGCTTTAAAATCCAACTCTGAACTGGCTCTTGAGCCTTTGCAGTGTTGGGGTTTTAAGGTTGCAGTCCCAATTGGCAACATTTACCATGCACTCACTTTTCATCTAAAGAGAATGCCTCCACAAACGATGGTTACACTGAGGCATATCCAATAGACCACAAATGCAGATTAAAATTGTGAAGTGAATTGGGGTGAATTACATTTATATAGCGCTTTTCTCTAGTGACTCAAAGCGCTTTACATAGTGAAACCCATTATCTAAGTTTTTTTGTTTTTGTTTTTAAATCAGTGTGGGTGGGTGGCTCTGGGAGCAGGTGGGTAAAGTATCTTGCCCAAGGACACAACGGCAGTAACTGGGATGGCAGAAGCTGGGATTGAACCTGGAACCCTTAAGTTGCTGGCACGGCCGCCCTACCAATGCAGCCACACCGTCCATCATAGATCACCTTTAAGAGGTAAAACATATAGACTTGACTTTCTATACCTGCTACCATCCAATCCAAATAAATTCATTGGGTCTTCAAATAATGAATTAATCTTATAGCCAGACCTGTGTGTTTATTTCCGTACCTGACGGTTTTGGCTACAACTGTTGTTTTCCTTAGAGGTTGTGGAAGGCAACAGTAAGAATAACATAGAAATAACAAACGTCTACGATCCAAACCACTTAGATGTGCTTTTTAGCATTGTTTTTCAACAAAAATGTAATACACAGAGCCTTTTCCAGATAAAAATAACATTGAAAATGTATTGCATGTGTTTATGTAATTGCATCTGTGAGTTCAACACATGGTTAAATTGAAGACTTGTCCATCTGGGCCTCCCTACAATAAATGTATTTCTGTTTCCTCCTGTCACAACCGAGGTTGTCTATTTTTTTTTTTTTTTTCAATTGAACTTGTTTCTTACATGTGGACAGCCATCTATACACAGCCATTAATGTAACTGTCATGTTCTATCCAGGAGCACTGAAGCAGAACCCCTAAAAGACAACCAAACATAACACAGAGGTACAGAGTGCCAAAGTTCAAGCAGCAATACAGAGAACATGGAATTATGAGTACATCAGCAACAAAAAGGCTTATGAACACATCACATTTTGTTGTTTAATGTGTATGATGAAATGAGGGTTAGTCAGAGAAGTAAACACATTTGTTGGATTTTTCCACTAAACTGCAACAGTGTTGGTCGTCATCGTTTTTTATTCTATCACTATCCTTGTGTGGATTGTGTTGCCGGTGACAAGGGTCTTTGACAAACAGAACAGGCTTTGGAAACAAGCTTCTGAACTTTCATGTTCCATGTTTAAAAACAGCAATGTGTTTTCACAGGATGTGCTGAAAGGCGGGGGGTTGAAGTGGGGAGGGGGGGTTTGGTGGTAGCGGGGGTGTATATTGTAGCGTCCAGGAAGAGTTAGTGCTGCAAGGGATTCTGGGTATTTGTTCTGTTGTGTTTATGTTGTGTTACGGTGCGGATGTTCTCCCAAAATGTGTTTGTCATTCTTGTTTGGTGTGGGTTCACAGTGTGGCGCATATTTGTAACAGTGTTAAAGTTGTTTATACGGCCACCCTCAGTGTGACCTGTATGGCTGTTGATCAAGTATGCTTTGCATTCACTTGTGTGTGTGTGTTAAAGCCGCATATAATGTGTGACTGGGCTGGCACGCTGTTTGTATGGAGGAAAAGCGGATGGGACGACAGGTTCTAGAGGACGCTGAAGGCAGTGCCTTTAAGGCAAGCCCCCAATATTGCTGTCCGGGTGGAAATCGGGAGAAATTCGGGAGGATGGTTTACCCGGAAGATTTTCGGGAGGGGCACTGAAATTCGTGAGTCTCCCGGGAAAATCGGGAGGGTTGGCAAGTATGGTTCCGGAGCGGAGCCACTCAAGCAGACCTACAGCCAATTTGTGGTTTGGCCTACTTAAGCTACCCGGCCAGTCCAATCTCTGGCAGTTGACTGTCGATGCTTCACTCTCCTCCAAGGACTTTTTCCACACACTAGGCGCTTACCTGTGATCATTATTTGCCATCTTTGCTTGACTCATACTTACCTTTCCGGTGGTTTCGTCCCTGTATAGTTGTGCAGTGTATTTCTCCACTCAGCCTGAGTGAGTTAACCCACTTCTTCTGAGTGCGTCTTGTGTTCTCCACTCCTTTTGAGTGCGTTTTGTGTTGTCCATTCCTTTTGAGTGTGTCTGTTGTTGTTCCTCTCCTCGTGAGTGTTCTTTTTGTTATTAAACCTTGTTATTTTTTGTTAACTGTTCCATATTTGCTTTGGAGTTTTAACCTGATACACTTTTAACGATATAAAACATTGCATGGTTTTAAGCATCAGTGAAAAAATCATAACCTATAAAAAAACTCTTATGGTAACGGTCAAGTTTTTAGTTTTTAACATGCGTTACAAAGTTGCATCAGGGTAAAGATCTTTGTCAAAAGTACTGCAAAATTTGTCTGTGTTCTCGAGGAGCAGTGGGCAGCTGGGGAACATTACATTGTTACACTCATAATAATGCAATAAATATTCACCTAATTATATAGTAACGCTGCATTTTGTAACACATTCTTGAACGCATTTCGTAATAAATGTCTACACATTTTGTAAAAACTTCCATTCAGCCATCCATTGCTACCGCTTGTCCCTTTCGGGGTGCTGGAGCCTATCTCAGCTGCAAATTATTACAAATTGCTGGTCCTGCTCTTTTTTCTTTTTTTATAAAAAAAAAGTTGCAATTTGGTGCATTATGCAATAACCTGTTAAATCGGAGCTATGCAAAACATTTTTATCTTTATTAGGGACAAGCGGTAAAAAATGGATGGATGGATGGATGGATGGATGGATGGATGGATGGATGGATGGATGGATGGATGGAATTAATTTAAGAAACTAGTAGGATGTTGCATTGGTCAATCCAGTCAAATGTAACTATTGATTACAGTGGAGAATGTGGTTGCAAGCCTATGGCTTACAGCAGGGGTGCCCACACTTTTTTAGCAGCGAAAAACCAAGTTGAACGGTATTTGGACTTGATTATCTTCATGTGGGAGAAGGTTGACTCGCACAAATAGGTGGAACCAAATAATGCTGTCAGGTAGGTCACACATTTCCTCAGATTAGGGTACTTTTTCTCTGTGAGGAAGTTCCAGAACTGTCCATGAGCCCTGGATTTAAACTCAATGTCAGCATGTAGCAGAGGTGTGGACTCGAGTCACATGACTTGGACTCGAGTCAGACTCGAGTCATGAATTTGATGACTTTAGACTCGACTTGACAAAATGTAAAAAGACTTGCAACTCGACTTAGACTTTAACATCAATGACTTGTGACTTCACTTGGACTTGAGCCTTTTGAATTGACATGACTTGACATGACTTGCTACTTTCGCCAAAACCCAAAGATGAAAAAGTTATTCGGGAGCGCTCCGTATTTTTCATTGTGTACTTGTCTATCAGCGTTGCGTGTGTCAGCTGGTGTGGTCTCAGTACAACAGCCAATCAAATTAGATCTACTTTGTTTTCATCACACAGCATTCATCCAATCAAATTGCAGGACAACCAACGAAGACGACATGTCCAAACCACACGCCAGTGAACAAAAAATTATACCTAAAATAATTTTGTTTGGGTATAAAAATTACGAGGTGGTCAACACAAAACGGTTTGCAGTATGCAACACATGCGGTTCGAAAATTACTGATGGAGAGGCAACAACTTCCAACTTCGTCCGGCATTTGAAGTTGCACAAAGAACGGTAAGTTTTGAATGCAAGATAACGTTTATTGGCTAAGTAATGTGACTTTTATTTGCTGTGTAGTTAAATCAGTGAGGCTGTAAACTCACTGCTAACGTTATAACGTTATTGCAAACACGGGAATCTGTTGCAGTTCACTACCTTATTCATACTTTTTGTTCAGTGATTTTCTTTAAGCAGGGTTACGTTAGTCAATATATCACACGTAACGTTAGACGGCGGTCAGCAGCACCGCATATTTTAGCCACCTAAAAAAAGACAAAAATAGTCAAATAAAGGTCAGTTAAAATGTATACTATATTATGAATATGTGTACCGTTTTAGCTAGCTTTCTGACATACTGTTGGTTGTTTACCTCAGTGGTCCCCAACCACCGGGCCACGGCCCGGTACTGGTCCGTGGATCGATTGGTATCGGGCCGCACAAGAAATAATTTTTTTCTTTTTTTAATTAAATCAACATAAAAAAACACAAGATACACTTACAAGTAGTGCACCAACCCAAAACAACTCTCTCCCCCCTTTTGTTCTGGGCATTGAACATGAAGACTCTTTCTTCACTGTTCCGAGTGGCCATGAGAGTCTTGGCAGTGCCTGCCTCCAGTGCTCCAGTGGAGCGAGTTTTCAGCCATGGTGGCATCATACTACGCCCCCATCGTGCACAAATGACTGACAGACTCTTGGCTAATTTGGTCTTTTGCAAATGCAATGCAGCATAGGGCCCTGACATATAAAAAGTACAACTTTTTTGTTATGTTCACGTATATGTCATGTTTTTTCAATGTTAACACTTTTGTACAAATAAGTACATTTGCACTTTATTTTTCAATGTGTTTGTTCTGTAAAGGAATGAGTTAATGTTTAAAATGACTGGTTAATAGTGCTATTATAAAGTGCAATGTCAGCACAATTTTCTTTCCTGCAATTTAAAATGCACTTGTTTTAATAAATAAATACAGCGTTTGAAAAGCATACACAATCTGTGTTAATATATTAGTCTGTGGTTAAAAGGACTTGAAAGGACTCGAAACTCAAAATGCAGGACTTAGGACTTGACTTGAGACTTTCCAGTCTTGACTTTGGACTTGACTCGGGGCTTGCCTGTCTTGACTCGGGACTTGACTCGGACTTGAGGGCAAAGACTTGAGACTTACTTGTGACTTGCAAAACAATGACTTGGTCCCACCTCTGGCATGTAGTGTCAAAATCTCATCCTCTACTCCAGATGAGTCCAGGTGAAAGTGTTGCAATGTGTGATGCAAAGGAATCAGCATATTTTTGTCATTAGCATTATAAAAACTATGATCATAACTAACAACTGTTCAGACAACTATTTATTTTTCATTTTCTAACATTTTAATAGCACAATAAAGTACAAAAGCACTGTTTTTCTTTTGTCATTAACAATTCATTAATGCCATTCTTTATTAATTCATAATCATATCTAAGGCCTGCTCTTAATTGCTCACTGGGCTTTTGATTTGGATAGCCACCTGTAATCAATTAACCAATTTCTGCACTCAATCGGTAAAAAAATAATTGTCCCTCAAAGCACAATGAGGTGCTGTTATATGTAAGTATGCTTCAATACGGAATGAATAAGGGGGAAGAACAGGAGAGATCCGACCAGAAATCACTATTAAAAATATCATCGTGTTGATTTTATAAGAAAACAATATTTATTTTTTAATCAGCATTACAGACGCTGTGGTTTTTCTAATTGGTTGATAAAAATTGCATTTAGTTGTGTGTACATGTATAATTACATGTTTGAGTCCAAAGGACTTTATGGAACCAACTGGAATACTCAATTGAGATACAATGTCAATATAATGGGTCATTGTGCAGGGGATTTATGGTGAACAAACATGCTGATGACAAACTGCCTTTGAGACAAACTCGGCCATGTCTCATCCCAAACCCTATTTGGGAGAGCTTTGCTCCACCTCCCCGAGGATCCGTACAAATTATATGCCACAAGTGGTTTTTGTAAGGATGATTTAGAGGATGATTTCGTATCAAGGTGAATTAAAGTATACATTTAAAAGATTTAACTCCTAGTTATTAAGTTGTCATGCAGGATTGTTCTAAAAAAGGAAGTAAGTCAGTAAGGACATGTTGTTTATAAAGCACAAAACAAATTAAAACAACAATTAAATAAAACAGCAGGGGCAACATCATAAAACGGCTCAAAAGGATTAAAAAATAACTTTTTGAGGCCAATGTAAAGCTTCAATGTAAAGTAGGGGTGATCAATCCAGTGGAACTTCGATTTATGAACGCCTCTATTTGCGACTTTTTCAGTTTACAAACCTATACATCACGCCAAATATGCCTCTGTGTGCGAACATGTCTCGGAGTACAAACGCTTCATTCATTCATTCATTCATTTTCCATGGCGCTTGAAACCATCGGGGGCTACCATTTTATGACATCACTACCTGTATAAGCGGGCACAGCAGCTTTGAAGAGGTGGAGCCCCCTACGTCACATCTTGTTTACATCCTGTACTATTGTGAAGAGCTTTGTTGGCGAGCGGCACTTGTGTCGAGTTTGTTTACTTGCTGTGGGTTTAATGGACATATATATATGTATATATATATATATATATATATATATATATACATATATATATATATATATATATATATATATATATGTATATATATATATATATATATATATATACATATATATATATATATATATATATATATATATATATGTACGTACATTATAGTGTCTTCAAAGTGTATATACATGTATATATATATATATATATATATATATATATATATATATATATATATATACGTACATTATAGTGTCTTCAAAATGTGCGTTTTTTTGTAAATATATGTATACACACATATATATATATATATATATATATATATATATGTCTTGAATTGCCAAAGTGTGCAGTTTTTTACTAAAATAAAGACTTTTTGTAATGTTTTTAATGTAATGTTCTTTATTGTTTACATTGATTCTTACGGGGAATTCTGTTTCACTATACAAACTTTTTTGTTTAAGAACTCATGTCGTAAATCGAGGTTCCACTGTATACAAAAGTGATTAATTCAAGATTTTTCTATTTCTTGTTCTTATTATTACAAAATCATTGGTTATTGTGCACCAGCTACTTTACTTGTTTTACTAAAACTGTATGTAGCATTCACTACCACAAAATGAATACATCGTCCAATACTAGCAAATCATAAAATAAATAGGAGAAGCTTTATAAAAAGGAGTTGTTGTGTTTACTTTAGTGACTAGCTATAAAACATTTTCAATTCTATAATTTATTGTCAAAGTGTCTAACCGACCCAAAATTTTGATCGGACATGAAGTGTAAAAAGTCAAACTGTCTGCTCAAATGAAATCAACCAATCAGCCAACATTTAAGTTGCTAGTAATGCTACAGATTCAGATGAACATGCCATTTTACCCGCCCCAATTTTAACATCTATTAATGTAGCATAAAAAGACACAAAAAAAACTAAATGCACACGTTTGAACACATCACTTAAACGTAATTTAGACCTTTATCTGAGATGTATTCAAAATCAATCTTGATAAAGCATGATCTCTCGATGAAAAGCAATAAAAGTGAGTGCAGAATACAGTGACGCTGACAGTCTTGACTTCAAAAGCCTTTGGTTGAAGATGAATGCTGCGGTACGAGGGCGCAGGGCATGATTAGCAGCCCACTTGGCTTCTCTCGCTGTCGTATGTGCTGTATATACAGTATATAGCATCAGTCACCTTTCCATCACCTAATTAACTCCTTCACCTTTACACAACAAAGTAGCATACTTCAAACCGCTCTGTCAGACTGACTTGACACAAATGCTTTATGAGTATTTTCAAATGAACTGTGAATTTGAAGAAGGAACACACATTGCTAATAGCCATCAAATGCCTCATCGGCTATTTCTTTTTCGAGATGATTAAAGCTGTTGGAAGGTTTGGAAGACTTACCTGACTCAAATGCTGACAATTTTCAATGAAATTGCAGTATGCACTGATGTGAATTATGCACATACACACAGCGCTTGCTCAGCTTTGTCTTCTCACTAAACAGCATTCAATCTCAGCCAGGAGCTAAAACTTCTGCAAATAAAAGCCTCAGGGCAGTCTGTGTTGCTCCGAAATACTGTCTGCCCGGAATTGGAAATGTGAAAATCCGAGTTTCTCTTGAAGTTAGAATGCTGTCCTTCTTTTTATTTAATTTAATACACTTTGTACAGCGCTGATTTGTAATGATTCCAACCAAAATTCAAAATTGTCATAAAAATCACAATTAATTTTCACACATGTCCCAACTGTGCTAAACTAGGCTTTTATATGGTTTGGTGGTAATTTTTTTGCATAACAGGATCACAATCTACTAGGGGTGTAACGGTACGTGTATTTGTATTGAACCGTTCGGTTCGGTTCGGAGGTGTACCGGACGAGTTTCCACACGGACATATTAAGTAGCACACCGCACGTTGTGTAAACTACTAGTCCGTGGACCGATTGGTAATGGGCCGCACAAGAAATAAAAAAATAAAAAAATATATATATATACTTTTTTTTTTTTTTTATTAAATCAACATAAAAAACACAATATATACATTATCTATCAATATAGACCAACACAGTCTGCAGGGATACAGCCCGTAAGCACACATGATTGTATTTCTTTATGACAAAAAAATAATAAAATAAAAATACCATAACTGCAAGCAGGTCTGCTCTTTCTGTAGACAATGTGGATAAACTGATTTTTCTGGCAAAAAACATGAAAATTGAGTGAAAGTCACCAGTGTTAAAGGCTGGGGGGGAAAAGAAAGGTTAATCTGAGGCTGAGTTGACTGGAAACTGTTTAATGTTGCACTTTTTGTATGTAGAAGAAAAGTTTTGTCATTTTATTTAATCTGACAACAATTTGAAGCAGTTTAATGTTGCACTTTATATGTGGAAATGTTGCACTTTATATGTAGAAAGGTTTTGTTAAGAAACCAATTCTGAGCCTTATCTTATGTAGTTTTTATTTTATATATGTTGACTGCAGTAACCCTTGCAATCGACCCTGAGTGTATATGTATGTTATTGTCATGTTAAAAGGATAAAACCATTGTTTTCAAATGTTGGTAAATAAATAACCAGAAAATGTTGTTGTTTTCTTACTGTACCAAAAATGAACCGAACCGTGACCTCTAAACCGAGGTACGTACCAAACCGAAATTTGTGTGTACTGTTACACTCTTACAAATTACAGTTCTCCTTTGTTGTTGCATTGGACGTTTTTGCGACGTGCTTCAAATATTGCGGATTCACTACATTGATGATTACAAAAAAAAAAATGCAAAGTATACATATTTTTAATCTAGATTAAGTTTTAAATTAAGTCTTATTAATGTCTTATATGTTATGTTGTGGACACAGTATTGCAACTGTCTTGTCTCCCAGGATGCAAAAGACGGCAGGAAGCAACTTGCAGGTAGGAATGATGTTTTATTCCAATGACAAAGGCAAAAATACATTAGAACCGTAAATGCATTTGAGCACTTGAAGCTTGAGCATAGCACATAGCAATGACACAAATGAAAAAGCAAAGAAGGGAGCGCTATCTTTGTGTAACTTGACACTTAACATACCTGTTGCGTGTAGCAAACAATCCAACCGCAACCATGAGTCGCGTGACATGCAATATAAAGTGAAATGATAATTGGCATCAGCTGGTGGGGACGCTAATCATGATAAGGAACAAAACTAGACTTGAACAAAATTAGAAGACTACTAAACATAAAATAAGACATGTCCCGTGCAACAGGTCATAACATCATGTGTACAGCTGCAACATTTTTTTTTTTAAATCAGAAAAAGCTTTGATTTATATTCTGTTGCTACGATAAATGTTTTATTGAGTGTAATCAATGTTCCCTCTAATTTTTCATGTGTGTGAGCAAACGCACAAACACCCTGAGTATTCAGTGGAATACAGACGTGCACACTGTGGTCATACCAGCAGCACATTTGTCTCAAACCTGACATAACAATTTAAATGTCTTATTATTATAATCAAGTGACTAGTCAATTTCAAGAGATTATTTTCTAATAAATGTGATTTGGCCCACTTAGATATTGGTTTTTTTTAAAATCAGCTATGCACTATAGTATTTTATGCCTGGGTGGGGGTCCTGCTTTGGAAAGATTGTGTACCCCTTTCAGAGATCACATTTAGTTCCCCTTAAAACATTCACATGTTGCATGAGATAAAGTGTTTATTAAATTTCTGTCTGTAAAATAAATACTTTTATTAGCAATTATGTAGTCCTGTAACATAATTTCCTGATTAATATCCAAAAAATAACATTAACAAATGACAGTAGAATAAGCACACTGATTGAGGAGTCATAGTAAAACGACCTGAAATTTACACTTTACGTGTAGTATTGGAGTTGTCCAACTTTTTGTGTGGCCATAAACACACCAGTGGCTATTTGCCATATAGTGTACAGTATGTGTTGGGGGCAGCACGGTGGAAGAGGGGTTAGTGCGTCTGCCTCACAATACGAAGGTCCTGAGTAGTCGTGAGTTCAATCCCGGCCTCGGGATCTTTCTGTGTGGAGTTTGCATGTTCTCCCTGTGACTGCGTGGGTTCCCTCCGGGTACTCCGGCTTCCTCCCACCTCCAAAGACATGCACCTGGGGATAGGTTGATTGGCAACACTAAATTGGCCCTAGTGTGTGAATGTGAGTGTGAATGTTGTCTGTCTGTCTGTGTTGGCCCTGTGATGAGGTGGCGACTTGTCCACGGTGTACTCCGCCTTCCGCCCGATTGTAGCTGAGATAGGCTCCAGCGCCACCCGCGACCCTGAAGGGAATAAGCGGTAGAAAATGGATGGATGGATGTATGTGTTGGTGCAGGTGAGAGAGAGAGAGAGCAAGCAGCTGATGTTGATACAACAGATGACAAAGAGTTGCTTTTGGCTTGGTTTGTACGTTAGACAACGACCAGTTTTGCTACATAAAAGTATTTTACACATTGTTTTGGTGTGGTTATGGCCGACAAACAATTTCGCTAAATAAAGGGACCGATGGAATTCCTGTCCTCCTTTAAGTGTCTCCACAGACGTTACAATAATTTAAGTGTTGACAAACATTGTTTTTATCTGTTGTGGCCGCCTTTTGTCACCTGTTAATCACAGTTGCATTGCAAAATCATAAAAAACAAACGATTTGTTTATTTTGTTAAAAGTGGGATTTGATTTTTTGTGCGGCATAGATTTGCTGTACGCAGAGGACGCGTGAGCAGTGCGCAATTGCGCAGGTGTGCACCTTAGAGGGAACGTTGAGTGTAACTAATAAAAAATTATAAAAAACATTGGGCGCGGATAAAGTTCTCGCCGGGCCTCTGAAATAGAGCACACATGAGAGCGGTGGTGATCTGTGTGGCCGCAAAAAGCAAAGTATTTGTATTTATTTTTATTAATACAATTATTACAAGTGCAATTCCAATGTTGATGATGTGGATGTATTAAGAATTAAGAATTCTTAAGAATTAAGGTAATGGAAATCAGAAAATGAATTGTTTGTTTTAACTATTTTCCCTGAAATGCGTATTGAGGCTATAACTTATATATAAATAGATTACTCAGTTACTAAAATAATCATTAGCTGCAGCCCTACATATATATTTATATATATATATATATATATATATATATATATATATATATATATATATATATATATATATATATATATATATATATATATTACAATGCAGTATTTGTCTAATTTCTATTAGCGATCAATAAAGATATTCACCAATGTTTTACGATTTAAAGGGGTACTCCACACTTTTTTGAATGTTGCTTTTAGTTCACAAACATTATAAAATAAAAGAAGACAAAAGTTTTCATTTTTATTTGTTTGCGTTCTAACGAAAACATTTACCATCACAATCTACAAGGTAAATACAGTTTGCTTGTCTTTCTTCCCCTCCATTTATCTGCTTTTTTTTGTAATTCAAGTTTTCATTACATAAATGTATTGTTGCATTTGAAACAATTATATTTTTGATAATAAAGGTAATTACTATTATTATTCATTATCAATATTTGTATTGCTTTATTTGTAGTGCAATAACGTTCATTGTCATTTCTATGTTATTAATATTTACTTCACAACTGCTTCTTTGCTATCATTTTTCGTATCATATATGTACATATCATATTTGCTAATGTTGGTCTGTTGTTGTTGTTGTTGTTGTTGTCTTGTCTGTCTTATCCCCCCTTATTCCTGAAATTTCCCCCTCTGTCTTCCTGTTTTTCTCTTTCTATCCTCTCCTGCTCAAGTCCAACTGTGCAAAACATTAATAAATAAATGAGTAGTTTGACAGGACAAAAATAAATAAATAAATAAAAATAGCATAATAATCGCTTCATTCATGGTGGCTAGCAATGCACGGGAGCAATTAATTCTACCTCTAAATCATTTGAAAAATGCATTGAAAAACTGTCACCAAAACTTAATTTACGCTCCGTAACCTGTATAATAACCAAACTGTAGCAACATTGTTATTGTAAGAGTGAACACTGAGGAACTCTTTTTCTAACGTACTAACACATTTGCATGCTACGCATGTATCATGACCAATATAAAGTGGGACTCACTCAATGGACAGTTGTCTGTTTGGTCCAGCTGGCCAAGGACATTTTTCCGGTTAATTATGGCTAAGCAATCCATTTATGTCAAAATAGTTTGGCTTCAAGATCCACATTTTGCAGCCTCGATTCACTTTCACTTCACTCTCTCTGCTTCTGTCTGTGCCAACGTCTCACTCTTCCTTCGTCCTTGCTTCTTGAAGCAGTAGTTCAGCCTCAATAAATTCAGATTCAAAAAGATAAGTTTGTGAATCCTCATTTGTCCAAAATTAGTCATTTTTGTTCTTTGTTACAGAATTTGCATGAATAGAACACACTTGTGTTTGAATCCAGAAGTAGGAACACAAGTTGTTGCCGGAAGTCGGACATGCGCTGCTATGGAAATTGAAATAAATGCGGCGAATAATTAGATCCGGCAATGATTAAAATGATCAATATACTGTATTGATATATTACATATAGCTATGAATGTGTCTGTTATTACTTGCAGTGTGTATACTAAACTTTGATGGAGGGTTTTGAAGTTGTTTTAGTTTTTGGTTCCAATGATGACTTCCATAATCCACATCTTCCAAGCATTTTTTATCATCTTTAAAAAAGAAGACGTGTGTTCTTGTCTCTCATAGTGATTGTGAACAATAGGCAAAATTACAAAAGAAGTGCAGTTCCCCTTAATGCGGGAGGGGGGTGCAGCGTTGCCTCTTCGACCGGCGGGGGCTCCGTGGGCTGCGGTTTGGTGACCTGCCAATCCCAGTGCAGGACCTCACGGAGTTTTATGGAGCTGTGCCTGGTCCGTGGGCCTTTCTGGCCTGGCTTGTCCGGCTCTGTGGAGTTCCCTGTCCGGCGCTGGGGCTGGTGCTGGCAGTGGGTCTCTTTGTGTGTCGCTGGCCTTTTCGGGTGAGTCAGGGTGGCTACGACGGTGCCCGGGGGAGTCGATGTCTAGGCAACACGTGTGTCCTTGCGGCGGTTGTGGGGGGTACGCGTGGTGGCAGGGACTATATGATGGGGATATATATATATATATATATATATATATATATATATATATATATATATATCCATCCATCCATTTTCTACCGCTTATTCCCTTCGGGGTCGCGGGGGGCGCTGGAGCCTATCTCAGCTACAATCGGGCGGAAGGCGGGGTACACCCTGGACAAGTCGCCACCTCATCACAGGGCCAACATAGATAGACAGACAACATTCACACTCACATTCACACACTAGGGCCAATTTAGTGTTGCCAATCAACCTATCCCCAGGTGCATGTCTTTGGAGGTGGGAGGAAGCCGGAGTACCCGGAGGGAACCCACACAGTCACGGGGAGAACATGCAAGCTCCACACAGAAAGATCCCGAGCCCGGGATTGAACCCAAGACTACTCAGGACCTTCGTATTGTGAGGCAGACGCACTAACCCCCCTCCACCGTGCTGCCCTATATATATATATATATATATATATATATATATATATATATATATATATATATATATATATATATATATATATACATATGTGCCATTCTACTGAATTGGTTCAAAGTGAAGTTGAAACTATCTTAAAATGTTGTTTGTTGTATTCTTAAAACTTCTCCCCTATATATACTGTAATGTACAATATCTGAAGTACACATTTCTAGAAAAGAACAGTTAACTTGTATGTGTGTGTGTGTATGTATACTATATATATATATATATATATATATATATATCAGTGACGTGTGGTCACTAGAGGCAGGTGAGGCAGGGCCTCACCTGCCATCATGGAAAGAAAAAAAATGTAAAAAGAAAAAAAATCTATTAAATTGTTGTATGTATTCAGTGATTATACTATAAAGTTATTTTCCATTTAACTTCACCAGTTTTAGATTATTTTTATTCAAAATCGCTGAATTTTCACATTTGCCGTTCAAATACTGAGAAGAGATGGTGCGGTGATCAGCAGCCAGTTGAGGCACGTCACTCAGTGCCTCAACATGGATTGCGGACTTGGCTAACTGCTGGCCTGCTGTATTGCTATATGAACTATATTATACATTTCCATCATACTTGCCAACCTTGAGACCTCCGATTTCGGGAGGTGGGGGGTGGGGGATGGGGGGCGTGGTCGGGGGTGGGGCGTGGGGCGTGCTTAAGATACATATATATAAGAAATACTTGACTTTCAGTGAATTCTAGCAATATATATATATATATTTTATTAGATATATATATATATATATATATATATATATATATATATATATATATATATATATATATATATATATATATATATATATATATATATATATATATATATATATATATATATATATATAAATAAAAGAAATACTTGAATTTCAGTGTTCATTTATTTACACATATACACACACATAACACTCCTCTACTCATTGTTGAGTTAAGGGTTGAATTGTCCATCCTTGTTCTATTCTCTGTCATTATTTCAGAACACACACATTATACAAATATACATTATAAAATCAATAAGAAAACGGGAGCTCTAATTTGGGAGTCTGAATTAGGATCAGAAGTTCCTATATAAACATTGCGCACTCACGTCGCCTTTTTGTATTGATTACTGCAGCTGTGCACTGGATTCATTCACAAATACAAACTACAACTCACCAACACTTTAGAGTTAGGCTCCACCATCAGAATGTGTACTTAAACTTATAAAGATCACATGGATATTATTCAGTGAGTTGATTCACCAAAACTAACCTGTTATACAGGAGGAAAAAGCACACAGGACGTTTCAATTGTTCACAGACTGGTCGCTCTCATCAGAATGACAAGACACTACCGGTCTGCAGGTGATAGCATTTAATTGGGAAGAAACGCCCTACTGCCCCCTACTGACCAATGTGAATACTGATAAATGTGGAATGACAGCTCCAAAAACGAATTCAAACCACAAAATAAAATAAATAAATCAACACAAAAATGTGACACATTATGGATGGGTCACATGTGCATGTACAGTAGATGGCAGTATTGTCCTGTTTAAAAGTGTCACAACATTGCTGTTTACGGCAAACGAACTGCTTTACGGTAGACGAAAACTTGACTGCTGCTGTTGTGTGTTGTTACTGCGCTGGAAGGACGTTAATGAAACTGCCTAACAATAAACCCACATAAGAAACCAAGAACTCGCCCTCGATCATTAGCTGTTTATATTGTGGGAAAGCGGTCGTGTGAACAGGCTGTCAACACGTCACTCAGGTCCGCATGGAGCTGGAGGGGGCGTGGCCTCCAGGTCCGCCTGAATTTCGGGAGATTTTCGGGAGAAAATTTGTCCCGGGAGGTTTTCGGGAGAGGCGCTGAATTTCGGGAGTCTCCCGGAAAATCCGGGAGGGTTGGCAAGTATGATTTCCATAGTTTAGTTAGCTGAGGTATATAATGTACAGTGTATTTTGTCAACAACTGCATGTGTGTAAAGTATTTATTGTGCTGAGCAATCATAAAACTGCTGCGAAGACGCACTGGCTGAGGCTCGCGTAATCCCGCCTCCTGGTGCCGGTTAATGCACCCCCGCCGCAGAACGCACCCCCTGACAGGAGCGCCACACCTACCAAAGCCCACACCCAAACCCTCCACGTGCAAGACCGAATCCACCCAAAAAAAGTCACTTAACAAGAAGCCAAAAAGTGCAAAAACAACAATGCTCACGCCGGAGGAGCGTGAACGACTGCAGGGACACAACATTAGGTACACCTGCAGACTGCAGCACGGATTTCATATTTCATTCATTCACAACTCCTCCAACATGAACACCACTGTTCCCGCACTTATAAGTAAAGGTAAGACCATAATAAAGTTTTTTTTAATTAAATGTGATTTTTTGTGTGCTATAGTTTGTATGTGTAAAGTTAAAGTTAAGTTAAAGTACCAATGATTGTCACACACACACTAGGTGTGGTGAAATTTGTCCTCTGCATTTGACCCATCCCCTTGATCACCCCCTGGGAGGTGAGGGGAGCAGTCGGCAGCAGTCGTGCCGCGCCCGGGAATAATTTTTGGTGATTTAACCCCCAATTCCAACCTTTGATGCTGAGTGCCAAGCAGGGAAGAATGCTGGTATGAGCTTTTAAACATAACCCGTTAACTGCTGCCAATCAAATGGTGAATAAGATACTCTTTAGGGTTCATATGTTTGTAAATCTGACTGTGATGAAGTCAGTGCCTCACCAGCCATGAAAATCACCGCACGTCACTGATATATATATATATATATATATATATATATATATATATATATGTATATATATATATGTATATATATATATATATATATATATATATAGATAGATAGATAGATATATGTATATATATAGATAGATGGATAGATGGATAGATAGATGGATAGATGGATAAAAGGGGTGTCAAAATGTTGAAATAAATCCTGATTGTTATTTGTAACGATTTTTAATCACTTTAAAAATAAAAAAAAGTTGATAAAAAAAAAAAATCTCATAACAGTGTCATTAAAGGGGACCTATTTTGCAAAACCAACGTTTTTTACTTATTGGAGGCATGGAGGCATTGTGGAGATATTTATAAAATACTCTTGCCTACTTTCATACTTCCTCCAAAATTGTCATATATGGTAACATTTTACCCAAAGAGCTTTTGCGCGATGCTGCCATTGTAGTGTGACATTAGCTGCATCCTTCCAAGGACCCAGTCCATGCGGTTGACAAAGTGTGGGTCCTGGCGAGAGTCCTCCAGCAGCGACTGGAGAGATATGAATTGGGTCGGTCTAGCCTCTGGGACATTTCCTGGTTAAGTCTGTTGTCCCCGCCCTTACATTTACATCATGCATCTGCTGCTCAGTAGCGCGGGGTTGAATAATGGCAAATTTAAAGAAGAATGTTGAATCGTTTATGTTTTCTCTCGGTCTTTTACCTTAGTGTAGATGAAGCGGCTAAGAGCTACCAGCACCACCGCCGTCCGATTTTCCTGCGGTCAGAGCTGACTGATCATGGGAGATAGTTATCATGAAGATGTGTCACGTGTTGACAAGCGTTCTAAAGATTTTTTGTCTAATTATTAGTTAATGGTGGATTCTGTCACGGCGCATGCGGAATCCCTCATGTCATCTGCTGCAAGCGCTGCCAGCACCTTCACTAGAAGCGCGCCAGGACACGCCCCTGCTCGCCCGCAGCCACGCGCCTGCAAGACTGCAGGAAATCACAAATCAGCGCACCTGGGACTGATGAAACAGACTGCATAAAGACCAGCGGACCCGAAGATCCAGTGCCAAAACGTAGTTCACTCCTCGTAGTAAGCATCCTGTCTCTGGCTTCTCTCCCGCGTACCTGCTCTCCCCCTATGCCTTCCCTGTGTCCGTGTCTTATGTCCTCTGTGTTCACCGCAGTGTTTCCCCTGTTTCCTGTGATTGAGCTGTGTCCAGATTCTGTGCCTCTGGAATCTGGACTGCCTCCCTCGATCCTCGACCCCTGCTTGGACATGGGCCTCGTTGCTTCTCTCCAGCTCCCAACCGCTTGCTTGCCCGCCGACTGCTTTCTCACCTTGCCTCTTAGGTCTGACGAAGGATTCATCCAACACACACTTACAACAAACTCTGGTAACATTGACATTGTTAATTCTACACATCGTCTTGCACCATTCACATTTAGTAGCATACACACTCCACCAATTCATCAAGATCGAGTTCAATAAACCTATTGAACTGATCCCTGCCGTTGTGTCGTCTCCTTCCCCGTCATACGTAACAGATTTATTTTTATGCTTGTGGATGCTTGTTGTAACGGGACATGTACTTTTAAAAACACGCAGACAATCCAGATGATGTCCCAGAAAGATTCCTCACGGTCCATCCATACAGCAACACCACAATCCTATTTAGCAGCTACTTTATTAATATGTGATTCATAATTGATGTATGTTTCTAATTTTACCAAATTGGTTGCATTATAGCCAGTAATTGTAAAGAATGTGATAGCGTAATATTACTATTATCATATAATTATTTGCAATGAAGGCAGAGGAAATTAATCACAACAACTGCAGTTTCAGTACATGAGTTTGTTAATTTATATTGCATATAAAATACTTCGTTTTTAAATGATCACCGAAACGGGTATATGTATGTTTTGTGTCTTTCCTTTTTAGTCTGGTGCTCTATAAATTGCCTTGTCCAAGTCCATGTCCTCCTTGATCTGCACAGCAATAAAAAGAAAACAAACAGAAAAGTTAACACAAGATCACATTAATCATTAATAGAAGTAAACATTTTCAAATAACATAATTCGGGCCACATATTAATACGACATAAGTAAGTCAACTTCTTGCAGTCTAAAAAAGTAAATTAAAAGATGTAACGCTTTACTTCCAAAAGTTGAAAAAAGATCCTGGCACAAAGCCGTCTGTAATGGCCGGATATATGACTCTCCCTCGGAGTAAAGACTCAGGCAAAGTCCACGGAAGTTGCTCAACATTACAATAGTCGAGGTCTTGTATTTAAACACAAATGTATATCACTACTGTCACCCCAGCTTGGCATGTCAGCGCCCCACAAATGCACACTGCGAATGCAGCCTGTAGTCAATAAGCTGCTTATTTTTCTTTATCCGCTGTTGCCATTTCTAATACAAAGTAAAATCAGTGCTAAATATTATAAACTTATCACTTTCCTCTGGCACTGTTCCCTTAGCATTCAAAAAAGCGGTTATTCATCCTCTGCTCAAAAGACCTAACCTCGATCTTGACCTCATGGTAAACTACCGGCCGGTGTCCCACCTTCCATTTATTTCGAAAATCCTCGAAAAGATTGTTGCACAGCAGCTAAATGAACACTTAATGTCTAACAATCTCTGTGAACCTTTTCAATCCGGTTTCAGGGCAAATCACTTTACAGAGACAGCCTTCGCAAAAATGACTAATGATCTATTGCTAATGATGGATTCTGATGCGTCATCCATGTTGCTGCTTCTTGATCTTAGCGCTGCTTTCGATACTGTCGATCATAATATTTTATTAGAGCGTATCAAAACACGTATTGGTATGTCAGACTTGGCCTTGTCCTGGTTTAACTCCTCCTATCTTACTGACAGGATGCAGTGCGTCTCCCATAACAATGTGACATTGGACTATGTTAAGGTAACGTGTGGAGTTCCCCAGGGTTCGATTCTTGGCCCTGCACTCATTAGTACTCACATGCTGCTGCTAGGCGACATCATACGCAAATACGGTTTTAGCTTTCACTGTTATGTTGATGACACCCAACTCTACATGCCCCTAAAGCTGACCAACACGCCGGATTGTAGTCAGCTGGAGGCGTGTCTTAATGAAATTAAACAATGGATGTCCGCTAACTTTTTGCAACTCAACGCCAAGAAAACGACAATCGCAGACAATCGCGGATCAAGGCACCTGGACCTAATGAGAGGGAGTGACATAAAAACCAGCGGACCTGAGGAACCTTTGCCAGAACGTCGCTCATCTTTCCAGTAAGCATCACGTCTGGTATTTTCTCCCATGTGCTTTGCTCGCCTTCTCTGTGCTCTTTCCGTGTCTCCCTCGTTCATGTCCCTTGGCCATCCACAGTGTCTTACCCATCATTCGTGATCGTGTTTTTCTTCTCGACATCCATCCGGATCTTGGATTGCCTACCTCGATCCTCGACCCCTGCTCGGACACGGACTACGCTGCCACTCTCCTACCCTCGTCTACTTGCCTGTTTACGGACTGCCTTTTCGCCTTGCCCCCTTGATTCGACGAAGGATACATCCAACACTCACAGACAACAACCCCTGGTAACACTTACACAATTAATTCTACACATCGTCTACACCCATTCATTTAGAGTAGCATAAACATGCCACGTACTCATCAAAGGTTTTAATAAACCTTATAAACCACAGTTCTGCCTTGGTTGTCGCTTCCCTTCTCAGTACATAACATGTAAGTCAAGAAAACATATGCTTGGCTTTTTTTCATGCATTCAAAATCGTAAATAAATAGCTATTGAGTCAACAGATCGAGGGTCCTGTATTGTGCTCATTATTCTCTCTAAAAACATCCAGAAACTGCCAAAAATATTCCATTTACATGTTGTGACCTAAAAAATATCCAAATATCAGTGATATTATTATTATAAGCTCCAACACAGACAGACTATTTTAGCGGCGCATTGATAGCATTGAGCTAATGCTAGCTTACGCTGCTATTGTTGACACACTGAACCAGTAGCTTCTTCTGCTTTGTCTTAAACTTGGTAAAAGTAAATTGTAGACCATAATTCATGTATCTCTCACCTGGTAGTAGACAAATGTGGCCATGCACCGAGAGGCAGGTCGACTTTCACATTCCCGAAGTGGCGAAAAAGACACAAAAAGACACTTTTTGCAGCAACTGTTCTTAACCCGCTTTTTTAATATTTCCACTCTCGCTGGGATGTCGACTGACAGGACGCTTAAATAATTTCTGTTTAGATGAAGATTCAATCACAATCCTCACGAAGGGTTCACTTTCCGTTTATTTTTCGAACACTGAAACTGAACCCTTTGTGAGGATTGCGATTGATCACATGACTGGCTTCCTCATTATCTCTCAAAATGGCTCGGGAGATTGATACTATTTTGATCATATCTATTTATTCGCAAACTCTGGAAGTCTTTTGCTCCCATGAATCAGATATATATGATAATAGCCTCAATATAGAGGCAATGTGTTTTTCGACTCTACTGGTACATTAAGACCTCCACAAAGGCTGTTGTCTTGTTTACAGTGTGTTTGTTACTGTAGCAGCAAAACTACTTAACCTATTTTCATGACATTGGGTAGAGGTGGTGCACTGCCAGCAAAAGAATCCGTTACATTTTGCAAATCCATGATTAAACCAAACATTTTTCCGACATTCTCTTTAATTTCTAAGTGAATAATGAATAAATCTAAATGATGAAATTTGGGCATGTGTCGGAGGATGGTCTCTATGAAAGTGTGCAGCTTGGTGCTGATCCAAAGAAGGATGGTCTGTGCGCCATTATGTTATTTAATTATTTTGTATACTCCCTAAAAATCTCCCCCTACCAGAGGAATATTGAATAATTAATTGAGCTTAGTTGAAAAATAACACAGGACAATGAGCAAAGGGGTTTAATGTAAAAAGAAAAATTAAATATTTTATTCTGTAAAATGAAAAATGTTGTACACTTTAGATAAAGTGGTTAAACATTGCTTCTGTGCATTGTGTGCAAAATTCCTGTGAGCAATTTGTTCACGCTTGTGTGGTTAATGTGTGTTTTGTGTCGTTGGTGGGGGGTCTCTGGGTTATGCTGCTGATCTAGATCTGGTTCTTTCTCTAAATGTGCAGGATATGCTTGGCATGCGCCGCGTCTTCTTTCTCCCCACTATAGGCTTTGCCGGCTATAGCTTGTGGCGCTCCCGATGGATTTAGCTCTTTCCACTAACAAAATGCAAAATACAAAATTAATAAAAACACCCTTTGAAACTGACAAATATGCCTCAGGCAAACTATCGGCCCGCCGGCTGCTTAAAATTTAATCAGTATTTTTTTTCTTTCTGTACTTATTTTCCACCACGCTCATGTTTTTAATAACGCGTTGGCGATAGCGTCTGTACACCAGGTTTCCCTCTGTCAAGAATTACACAGGGCTTGTCAATTCATGGTCTCACTCCCTTGAGAGCTCAGTATGATTTTTGGAGATTTATTTCATCTCAAAAACCTTGTGTTCTCTTGGAGGACCTCCAAGTCACTCCCGTGAACAGCTACATGACTGACTCTTGCACATTTCATCTCCTGCTCCTCAAACTGCAGTGTTTTTTGTTTGTTTGTTTGTTTGTTTGTTTGTTTTACAAAGAAAGCAACAAACTGTGGTGGCTAAACGATGAACGTGTTGCTATAGGAAAACAACATTGAATTGCCTGATAGTGCTTCCATGCTGGTATAAAATTAATGCAGTCATTAATAATTGAATTAAATTAACACAGAGTGAGTGATGACAAGCCATCAAATAATTATCTAGATGTCAATCAAACCCTCCAGTTCACTCGGTAGAACATTAGTAATAGGAGCACGAAAGCATTGTTTAGGTATTATTACTTTATTTGTGTTATTGTTTTACCCATGATAATCAATCATAAATTATTTAAAAATTAAGTAAGGCAAACCTTTTTCACCAAATTTACATTATAAAACTTGAGTTTCTAACCAAATTATGCCTTATTTCTGGCATGTTAAACTGGTTTTCATCAGTGGTGTGCCGTCAGGGCCAGCAAGGCCTTCTCTGCTGGCCTAACATAACCAGAAATCATGATCATAATTAAAGATAAAAGTTTTTTTTTTTTTTACTTTCCCTAAATATCTAAAATTATTCATCATCCTCTGCTCAAAAGACCTAACCTTGATCCTGACCTCATGGTAAACTACCGACCGGTGTCCCACCTTCCCTTTATTTCGAAAATCCTCGAAAAAATTGTCGCACAGCAGCTAAATGAACACTTAGTGTCTAACAATCTCTGTGAACCTTTTAAATCCGGTTTCAGGGCAAATCACTCTACGGAGACAGCCCTCGCAAAAATGACTAATGATCTACTGCTAACGATGGATTCTGATGCGTCATCTATGTTGCTGCTTCTTGATCTTAGCGCTGCTTTCGATACCGTCGATCATAATATTTTATTAGAGCGTATCAAAACATGTATTGGTATGTCAGACTTAGCTTTGTCGTGGTTTAACTCTTATCTTACTGACAGGATGCAATGCGTCTCCCATAATAATGTGACCTCGGACTATGTTAAGGTAATGTGCGGAGTTCCTCAGGGTTCGGTTCTTGGCCCTGCACTCTTTAGTATTTACATGCTGCCGCTAGGCGACATCATACGCAAATACGGTGTTAGCTTTCATTGTTATGCTGATGACACCCAACTCTACATGCCCCTAAAGCTGACCAACACGCCGGATTGTAGTCAGCTGGAGGCGTGTCTTAATGAAATTAAACAATGGATGTCCGCTAACTTCCTGCAACTCAACGCCAAGAAAACGGAAATGCTGATTATCGGTCCTGCTAAACACCGACATTTATTTAATAATACCACCTTAACATTTGACAACCAAACAATTACACAAGGCGAATCAGTAAAGAATCTGGGTATTATCTTCGACCCAACTCTCTCGTTTGAATCACACATTAAGAGTGTTACTAAAACGGCCTTCTTTCATCTCCGTAATATCGCTAAAATTCGTTCTATTTTATCCACTAGCGACGCTGAGATCATTATTCATGCGTTCGTTACGTCTCGTCTCGATTACTGTAACGTATTATTTTCGGGTCTCCCTATGTCTAGCATTAAAAGACTACAATTGGTACAAAATGCGGCTGCTAGACTTTTGACAAGAACAAGAAAGTTTGATCATATTACGCCTATACTGGCTCACCTGCACTGGCTTCCTGTGCACTTAAGATGTGACTTTAAGGTTTTACTACTTACGTATAAAATACTACACGGTCTAGCTCCGTCCTATCTTGTCGATTGCATTGTACCATATGTCCCGGCAAGAAATCTGCGTTCAAAGAACTCCGGCTTATTAGTGATTCCCAGAGCCCAAAAAAAGTCTGCGGGCTATAGAGCGTTTTCTATTCGGGCTCCAGTACTATGGAATGCCCTCCCGGTAACAATTAGAGATGCTACCTCAGTAGAAGCATTTAAGTCCCATCTTAAAACTCATTTGTATACTCTAGCCTTTAAATAGCCCCCCTGTTAGACCAGTTGATCTGCCGTTTCTTTTCTTTTTTCCTCTGCTCCCCTATTCCTTGTGGAGGGGGGGGGGGGGGGGGGGCACAGGTCCGGTGGCCATGGATGAAGTGCTGGCTGTCCAGAGTCGGGACCCGGGGTGGACCGCTCGCCTGTGCATCGGCTGGGAACATCTCTGCGCTGCTGACCCGTCTCCGCTCGGGATGGTGTCCTGCTGGCCCCACTATGGACTGGACTCTTACTGTTATGTTGGATCCACTATGGACTGGACTCTCACAATATTATGTCAGACCCACTCGACATCCATTGCTTTCGGTCTCCCCTAGAGGGGGGGTGTTACCCACATATGCGGTCCTCTCCAAGGTTTCTCATAGTCATTCACATCGACGTCCCACTGGGTTGAGTTTTTCCTTGCCCTTATGTGGGCTTTGTACCGAGGATGTCGTTGTGGCTTGTGCAGCCCTTTGAGACACTTGTGATCTAGGGCTATATAAATAAACATTGATTGATTGATGATATTATCTCTTTCCAGTGCTGTTGTTTTCAGGTTAGAGTTTGTATCCAATCAGAATTCAGCGAGCTTATGTTGCCATGCTGTTCCAAATCTGCCCGGGGCCTTCAGAATCAACAATGCGGGCGTCCATGCACTGTAAGTCAACGGGGACATACAGTTGTTAGACAATTGCTATAGCCAATTAGATCACGAGTTGTTGTCAGTAAGGCCTTCTAGATGGTCTCACGCTATGATTGGATACTCACTTGTGAGTATCCAATTACAAGTTGCGAAAACAGGAAATGGCACCAGAGCCATACCAGCCATAGAAAGCCACAGAAAATTCACCTATACTCACAAAGAAGGAGAGCAAAACTCACCTGTACTCACAAAGAAGGAGAGCGAAACGTTGATTAGGTGTCAGATATATATTTGCAAGGCCATTTTCAAGAAGGATACTTAAGAGAAACTAGATCTTGTTAGACGAGGTCGGCCGACACCGGAAACTATCCTGGCGGTGAAATGGTTTTCCCGCCACTTTCACACGAATCAACCGACTTCTACTAGCGGTACCACTGGCTTATATGGCATCGAATGGCTCAAATTGTGAGTTCAAATATTTTATTTCTTTATTTTTTCATGAGTCATTTGTTTTATACAATTCTTTTAATTTTGACAGTACCACGTAAGATTTACCATGAATTGATTAGCGTGGACCCCGACTTAAACATGTCGAAAAACTTATTCGGGTGTTACCCTTTAGTGGTCAATTGTACGGAATATGTACTGTACTGTGCAATCTACTAATAAATGTCTCAATCAATCAATCAATATGTTTTAATTGCTGAAGCGGGTTTATTGAATGTTAAATGTGCCGGAAAAATAGACCGTTTTGTACACTGTTGAGAGGATTCAATGGCCAGTACTGTGCAAGTGTGTTTCTGTATAGTATCTCATGCAGTGTCCATGTGGTGAAATAAATAAAAAAAATTTGAGAGGTGAAGTCGGACTAAATCGGACATCACTGAAGGCCTAGGTGAGAAACGCATGCCCCGCCACTGGTTTTCATTGAGGGCCGCATCGCAGTTATGGTTGCCATCAGAGGGCCGTTTGTGACAGTGAAAATATATGAATATAAATGTATGTATATATATATATATATATATATATATATATATATATATATATATATATATATATATATATATATATATATATATATATATATATATATATATATATATATATATATATCAGTGACGTGCGGTCACCTGCCATCATGGAAAGAAAAAAAATGTAAAAAGAAAAAAAATGAATTAAATTGTTATATGTATTCAGTGATTATACTATAAAGTTATTTTCCATTTAACTTCACCAGTTTTAGATAATGTTTATTCAAAACCGCTGAATTTTCACATTTGCCGTTCAAATACTGAGAAGAGACTTGCGGTGATCAGCAGCCAGTTGAGGCACGCCACTCAGTTGCGCCTCAACATGGATTGCGGACTCGGCTAACTGCTGGCCTGCTGTGCAGTGAGACCGTATTGCTATATGAATTATATTATACATTTCCATAGTTTAGTTAGCTGAGGTATATAATGTACAGTGTATTTTGTCAACAACTGTATGTGTGTAAAGTATTTCTTGTGCTGAGCAATCATAAAACTGCTGCGAAGACGCACTGTGTGAGGCTCGCAGTAATCCCGCCTCCTGGTGCCGGTTAATGCACCCCCGCCGCAGAATTCACCCCCCGACGGGAGCGCCACACCAACCAAAGCCCACACCCAAACCCTCCACGTGCAAGACCGAATCCACCCAAAAAAAGTCACTTAACAAGAAGCCAAAAAGTGCAAAAACAACAATGCTCGCGCCGGAGGAGCCGTGAACGACTGCAGGGACACAACATTAGGTACACCTGCAGACTGCAGCACGGATTTCATATTTCATTCATTCACAACTCCTCTAACACGAACACCACTGTTCCCGCACTTATAAGTAAAGGTAAGACCATAATAACGTTTTTTTTATTAAATGTGCTTTTTTGTGTGCTACAGTTTGTATGTGTAAAGTTAAAGTTAAGTTAAAGTACCAATGATTGTCACACACACACTAGGTGTGGTGAAATTTGTCCTCTGCATTTGACCCATCCCCTTGATCACCCCCTGGGAGGTGAGGGGAGCAGTGGGCAGCAGCGGCGCCGCGCCCGGGAATAATTTTTGGTGATTTAACCTCCAATTCCAACCCTTGATGCTGAGTGCCAAGCAGAGAAGAATGCTGGTATGAGCTTTTAAACATAACCCGTTAACTTCTGCAAATCAAATGGTGAATAAGATACTCTTTAGGGTTCATATGTTTGTAAATCTGACTGTGATGAAGTCAGTGCCTCACCAGCCATGAACCTCACCGCACGTCACTGGTATATATATATATATATATATATATATATATATATATATATATATATATATATATATATATATATATATATATATATATATATATATAAACACATGTTATGATCATAACATGTAAGTACTAATTGCCAGTACTTCTGATTATTATATCTTTTTTACATACGATGTAAGAAAAAAAAAGTGTTTTAGAGTAAATTCTACAGTTGTTGTTTTTATTATGAAATACTGTGTATGGACTAACGGTGCCAGAATTTTGCCATAAAGGCTATTGTCATTTTTACAGTGTACAATTTGACGGAAAACTTGCTTTGAAATCATAAGTCAAGAAGATATTTAAGTATTTATTTGATAAAAAAATATTTTGGAATGTATGATGACATACTATTTTGTTGCATTATTTGATAATATCAAAGTTTAAAAGATATGCAATTGCATGCAGCAAATGTATTTTCAATGTCAAAATGGAAAGAAAAAATACATTTAGTAAGAAAATATAAAATACTTTATTAACACATTTTATTTCCAGGCTATTCCGGGTCACATTAAAAGATGTGGAAGGCCTAAGTTGGACACATGTGCCTTGCATTAGTGGTTTTCAACCTTTTTTCAACAAGTACCACCTCAGAAAACACTTGGATCTCCAAATGCCACCGTAATGACAAACATTAAAATACAGTAGCGTAGTAGGCCTCAGTATTCATTAAAAACAAAGCAGAGGTTTTATTTAACAAGTATATTTAATATTTTTGGATATTGTAACATTACACACAACTTGAACAGTAACACTTTGTTTGAATACAGGAAAATAAAACACTGTACTTAAATTTTGAATCAAATATTTGGCGTACCACTCGATGGAGCCCGAGTACCACCAGTGGTACACATACCTCAGTTTGAGAATCCCTGCCTTACATGATTCGAACACCATATACATTGATGCTCATTGCATTTTGTGTAGTCCACATAAAAATTCACACTGACACAACTATTTTTATGGGTATCCTCACAGTTTTTGGTACAGGAAGGACACACAATGCATAACATAAAGTTGTTTAGCGTCTAATAATTTTCAATTAATACAATTGAATATGTAGTACAAAATATTATCCATTTTTAGTAAACTTCCTGTGTCTTACTTGAAATGCATACTCGGGGGGAGCTTTTGGTTCATTGGAACTGCATAGCGATTACAAGTACAGTGGTACCTGAAGTTACAAACACAATTCATTCCACAATCAAGCTAGTTAGTCAAAACACTCGTATCTCAAATTAGCCTCGCTCATTGAACGCATGATTGTGTCGATCTCTGATCGGCAATGAAACGCGCATGTCAACTTTCTAATCAAAACTAAATTTTGTTTCTTGTGAAAATGAGGCAGAAAAAACATAATTATATATTAACTCCTAAATAGGTCAACCATTTGACAAATATTACTTCAACCAGCAGCTTGACACTCAAATTATGCTGGCAACCTTTTTTTTTATATATTTGTATTTTTTCTAGCACTTAGGCAAATCATATTGTTGATGTAAACGCCCATATCTGCTGTACAGATTTACTTTACAAAAGAGAAGTGTGGGATACTTCTCTTCTTGCCTTATTTGTATTTGACTTCATTAAATTAATACATTTAATGTTTGGCACAACCGGACCGGAGCAGGAGGGGATAGAAAGAAGAAGAAAAAGGAAGACAGAGGGGGAAATTGTGGGGACAAGAGGGGGATAAGACAGAGAGACATCGACAACAAAAAACAACAGAACAACAACAACGAGAGCAGAAAAACATCAGCAAATAAATTATGAAGAAATATGATACAAAAATGTATCACAAATAATCAGTCAATGAAGTATCAATCAATTAATCAAAGTTTACTTATAAAGCCCTAAATCACAAGCGTCTCAAAGGGCTGCACAAGCCACAACGACATCCTCGGCTCAGATCAGTAGATAGTAATATCACAGAAATGACAATGAACATTATTGCACTACAAATGGAGTAATAAAAATAGCAATAGAAATAACACTATTGATATTATGCTTGCATCTTAAAGCATAAAAAAGCCTCCTGTATACTTCTTTATTTGTTACACCCCTAACTATTATAATGTACTTTTAATGCTTAATTTACAGCAGTGCTTCTCAAATATTTTCTGTTATGTGCCCCTAGGACGGGGGTCGGCAACCCGCGGCTCTTTAGTGCCGGCCTAGTGGCTCTCTGGAGCTTTTTCAAAAATGTATGAAAAATGGAAAAAGATGAGGGGAAAAAAATATATTTTTTGTTTTAGTATGGTTTCTGTAGGAGGACAAACATGACACAAACCTCCCTAATTGTTATAAAGCACACTGTTTATATTAAACATGCTTCACTGATTCGAGTATTTGGCGAGCACCGTTTTGTCCTACTAATTTTGGCGGTCCTTGAACCCACCGTAGTTTGTTTACATATATAACTTTCTCTGACTTTCTAGGCCGTATTTTATGCCACTTCTTTTTCTGTCTCATTTTGTCCACCAAACTTTTAACTTTGTGCATTAATGTTGATGTTATTGACTTGTGTGGAGTGCTAATCAGACATATTTGGTCACTGCCTGACTGCAAGCTAATCGATGCTAACATGCTATTTAGGCTAGCTATATGTACATATTGCATCATTATGCCTCATTTGTAGGTATATTTGAGGTCATTTAGTTTCCTTTAAGTCCTCTTAATTAAATTTATATCTCATGACACACTATCTGTATGTATTATGGCTTTTAATTTTTTGCGGCTCCAGACAAATTTGTTTTTGTATTTTTGGTCTAATATGGCTCTTTCAACATTTTGGGTTGCCGACCCCTGCCCTAGTAGGAAGAAAATATTTTGTGCCCCCCCCCCCCCCCTATTCTCCACTGTGACTATAAATAATATAATTTGTCTATAAAAGTGTTATAACTATACCCATACATAACATTGTAAGATTATTAACATTAAAGGAAACAACACACTGTTTTTTCCTCGTTTTCCACCGTGGTTACAGTGAAGCCAAGTGCTACATACGCTTCATCATATTCTGGTAGGGCAAAAAAGCATGTTCCCCGAGGTCGCACCGCGCCCCACCAGGGGGGCACCACTCCACTATTTGAGAAGGACTGACTTACAGTAACTTACAATTAGTGTCAGGTGTTTTTTGTGTCAACAAAATAACTCAGACACAAAATAAGTTTTTTGAAAATCATTAAACGACTGATCATGAAAAGCTTTTGACAAAAAATATACATTTTCAGATTCATCTTGAATTAAACTTAATTCTCATACTGTTATGGAGGCTAATCACTTTTTTAGTGAGTTTGACTAGGAAGTAAATTCCTCTTGACAGCTTTTTCTCCTCTGCTAAAAAGCTGCCAGTTTTTTCTTCCTTTTCTTGCTGTCTTAGTTATTAATTGAGATCAGGAAAGTCAACACTTTAAGTAGAGGACCATCCCAAGACAAGAAATGCTTGAAATTCCTATTTCATAAATATTAACAAGCAATATATTATGCATATTATTCTTTAAATACCATATAAAATGTGTTTTTGTGACTAAATCTTAATTTTGCATATGCTTTTAAGTAACACACATTAAATAATAATCAGCATGAAATTGATGGCAGAAGCAGCTTCGGTAATGTCAATCAAATCCGTGCAAACCCATTCCGACACTTTCGGTCTCTCATCACTCTCCTCCAGCTGCCGAGCCATCATTGTTCACGCCTGCGTCTCTGAGTGCAGCCGAATCAGCACATACTTACGTACCCTCCCCTCTTTCACTTCCCCATCTTTATACTTAACTACGGGTCATAACGGTCATTAAATTCACCGCAAATATGTCTTTACCAAGAATTGAATTCATCTGAAGCCACTGCAGTATTCACTGTGTTGGAACTGTGTGGAAACGGGCAGGTCACGCGATAAATGCTCTAATTCCTTCAGTGCTTTGAACCAAACCGCTCCTCCAAAATACATTTAAGTACAAAAATAAATCCCCATCTATTTCTGTCAATGAGGTTTCCTCGAAACTTTGCAGAGGTGTTGGGCATTGCCCAACAACAGGCTCCAAAACTTTTTGTTTTGGAGCCTGGATTTTTCTCCCCTACATTTGTGAATTATTAATTATTAGTGTTGGTAAGATGTTTCTAAATAGGGGATTGGGCTCATCGGGACGTACCGCAGTCAGACAGGAAGCTCTCCATTCCATTGCAAGGACTTTGGCCGACCGAATCCCACTGTGGGCACTGGTGGAACTTACCAGAAATTGGACACAGCGCACACCCAAACACGCCGCCTCGCCCCGGAAGTGTAGCTCATTTTGCTGTTAAAGGTAATGATCCTTTTGCAGGTTCACATACAGAAACGTTGTTATGACTTTTCTACTTAATCAAGTTATATTTATTAATAGTTATATATTTGTTTGTCAGAATGATTAAGCCTCTTTTAATGTTGAAAAAGTTGCAAATTAGATGTTTTGTTCACTTTAAAAACTGAAACATTGTATCGCTTTTATAAATACCCGAAAGAATAACCTTATAGCAGCTAGACATCATGTCATGTTATACTGTATACACTACTATCACCCTCAGGGGGGGAGCTCGGCGGGGCGGTTGCTGGTTGTTCCATCTCCATCGTTGGGGTCCCTGCAGGTGGGGTGGGTGGTTCCCGTGGCCCTGTGCCGGGTGGTCCTGCGGCGGCCGATTTGGGTGGGGTGGCCGGGGGCTGACCTCGCCGCGCTCTCCGGGGGTGGGGGGTGGGCTCATGGGGGCCCGGTTGCCGGTGGGGCGGGCGCGGTCTTCCCGTCCGGTTGCGGGGAGTCTCTGGGTCCCTCGGGCGGGGCGTCTCGCCTTTCTGCCCGTGTGGGGTGTGGTCTCTCGCTGGCTTGGGGTCTGGCTGTTCCCTGCTTTTCTCGTGCCCTGTCCTCTGCCGAGTGCGTCTGTCTGCGGCCTGCTCCTGGCCCTTGTGGGCGGTACGGTGGGCCGGGCTCTGGGGTTCCTGTCGCTGGCCGGCTTGGCTGCGTGGGGGCGGTGGTCCCTGGTTCCCTGGGCACCACGCCTACTGTTTGTGGGTTGGGCTCTCGGGGGTGATGGGGCCGTGCTCTGGCTCCCACGCACTCTGAGAGTCGAATATATTGTACATACAAATTCACATATGCTCACATACATACATACATATATAGGTACCTACGCTCCCACATACATACACAAATACAGTACATATTTACATACTTAAAGTTCGTACATCCACACGCACATTCAATATACAAACATACACATACACATACTGTACATATACATTAATTGTACAAACACATATACACATTCTGTACATATACAAGTACATATGCATACTTACACTGATGCACATAATCACGTCTCATCAAACATATATTAACGTTGTTGCCCTAGGGTAAACTCTGTATAACACATGGCACACTGACAAAGCTTAACCTATTTTTACTATAACAATGTACAAGGTTAATGTAGGTTGCTTCTCTTTCTCCCCCTCCATTTTTCTGCATTCTTTCGTATGTCAAGTTATCATTACGTATATGTATTGTTGCACATGAACAACTGTATTGTTGATAATAAAGGTAAAGTATTGGTAGTGTTCTTTATCAATACCGCTATTTCTATTGGTATTTGTATTGATCCATTTGTAGTGTAATAATGCTCATTGTCATTTCTGTATTATTTTTTATTTTTCGCTAACTGCTGATTTGCTATTACTTTTACCGTCTTATTTGTACATGTCGTATTTGCTGATGTTGCTCTATTGTTGTTGTTGTTGTTTGCTGTTGTTGTTTTTGTCTCTCTGTCTAATCCCCCTCTTGTCCCCACAATTTCCCCCTCTGTCTTCTTTTTTTCTCTTTCTATCCCCTCCTGCTCTGGCCCGGCTGCACCAAATGATAATATAAATACATTTAATAAAGTCAAATAAAAATAAGGGAACAAGAGAAGTAGCCTACACTTCTCTTTTGTAAAGTAAATCTGAACAGCCGACATGGGCATCTACATCAACTATATGATTTGCCTGAGAAGCTGGACAGGACATAAAAAATAAATAAATAAATAAATAAATAAATAAAAATAAAGGTTTATTGGCGCTCTGTACTCCTCCCTACGTCCGTGTACACGGCGGCGTTTTAAAAAGTCATACATTTTACTTTTTGAAACCCATCCATCCATCCATTTTCTACCGCTTATTCCCTTTGGGGTCGCGGGGGGCGCTGGAGCCTATCTCAGCTACAATCGGGCGGAAGGCGGGGTACACCCTGGACAAGTCGCCACCTCATTGCAGGGCCAACACAGATAGACAGACAACATTCACACTCACATCCACACACTAGGGCCAATTTTAGTGTTGCCAATCAACTTATCCCCAGGTGCATGTCTTTGGAAGTGGGAAGAAGCCGGAGTACCCGGAGGGAACCCACGCATTCACGGGGAGGACATGCAAACTCCACACAGAAAGATCCCGAGCCCGGGATTGAACCCAAGACTACTCAGGACCTTCGTATTGTGAGGCAGATGCACTAACCCCTCTGCCACCGTGAACTTTTTGAAACCGATACCGATAATTTTGAAACTGATACCGATAATTTCCGATATTACATTTTAAAGCATTTATCGGCCGATAATATCGGCAGTCCGATATTATCGGAAATCTCTAGTTTTAAATGTTTATTTACGTACCGTATTTTCCGCACTATAAGGCGCACCTAAAAACCTCCAATTTTCTCAAAAGCTGACAGTGCGCCTTACAATCTGGTGCGCCTTATATATGGACCAATATTGAACCACAACAAACCTAAACTTCATTTTCATAAAGTTTAGGTCTCGCAACTACGGTAAGCAGCCGCCAACTTCTTTTTCCCCCGTAAAAGAAGAAGTTCTTCTTCTACGGTAAGCAGCCGCCCCCGAAGAAAAAGAAGAAGCGCGCGGTGCATGCTGGGATATATGAATGCGCGAGGCGTGCCGTTTTGATTTTCATTTCTTTGTTTATGTAAAGACCCCAAAATGGCTCCTATTAAGAGACACGCTTACGACGCAGAGTTTAACCTTAAGACGATCAGTCACGCAGTAGAACACGGGAATAGAGCAGTACCGACACTGACTCCATTAATGACGACTTTGACGATGTTGGATGCCATATCCGCCCAACTGTTTAATTCGGACACTGAAGAAGAAGAATTCAAGGGATTCGTGGAATAGGAATAACTTCATAAAGTGAGCTTTACATGTTTATTTTGTGTGTTGTGTTGTGTGACATTAACGTTTGAGCAACGTTGAGTTATTGATATATTGTTATTGCTCTGCACTATTTCGAGTGTTACTATATTGTGATTGCACTAACGTTTGATTTACCGTAACAGTATCACTGTTTTTTACGTCTTTATTGAATCAGGGAAACGTTCCCCTCCACTATGTGATATAAATGTTGCACTACATGTTATACCTTGCTGTTGTTAAAAGATAAACAAAACACCACATCACTGACTTTATCTCGGGGAAAAAAATAAAACAGCTGTTTATTCATTTTGGGAGTGAACAGAGTTGTCAGAACGCTGGTTTGTAATCTATTAATAAAGTTTGACTGACCTATCTGACTGTTTTGTTGACATTCCCTTTAGCGCAGCTCCATCTAACGGATGCATACAGTAGGTGCGCCTTATAATCCGTTGCATCTTATATATGAACAAAGTTTTGAAATATGCCATTCATTGAAGGTGCGCCTTATAATCCAGTGCGCCTTATGGTGCTGAAAATACGGTACCTTAATTGTTTCCCAATGGTGCCTTCCACACGGCAGTAAAACAGCCGATCAAACAAAACAGCAGTGACGTGCAGTCAGGGGAGGCAGGTGAGGCGGGGCCTCACGTGCCATCATGGAAAGAAAAAAAATGTAAAAAGAAAAAAAAAATATTAAATTGTTACAAGTATCCAGTGCTTATACTATAAACTTATTTTCCATTTAACTTCACCAGTTTTAGATTATTTGTATTCAAAATCGCTGAATTTTCACATTTGCCGTTCAAATACTGAGAAGAGACTTGCGACGAGTCACCAGCCAGTTGAGGCACGTCACTGAGTTGAGCCTCACCATGGATTGCGCAATGACTCAGCTAACTGCTGCTCTGCTGTGCAGTGAGACCGTATTGCTATATAAATTATATCATACATTTCCATAGTTTAGTTAGCTGAGGTATATAATGTACAGTGTATTTTGTCAATAACTGTATGTGTTTAACGTATTTCTTGTGCTGAGCAATCATAAAACGGCTGCGAAGACGCACTGTGTGAGGCTCGCAGTAATCCCGCCTACTGGTGGTAGAGGGCGCTAGTGATCCCAGAGATCATTCTTGCGACTACTCGGCTGCAGAAGAAGTGACAACAAGCAGCAACAGTTAGCAGCGATCGTTTATTGTTTCCTCTCGCCTGGACTATTAACATGGAGGATTACATATCTAAAATAAAACAGTTTTCTAAACTGGACTTTCAATCGAAGCAGGAGGTAATACTTAAAGGAAGATCTCCATCGAGACAGAGAGACTTTTAAAACTGAAGAAAGATAAGGAAGACTTCTATAAACAAGTTATCGATGCTTTTGTTCAAAAGGAGCAGCGCATGGACTTCATTTATAAGTAAAGGTAAGACCATAATAAGGTTTTTTTTATGAAATGTGCTTTTTTGTGTGTACCAATGATTGTCACACACACTAGGTGTGGTGAAATTTGTCCTCTGCATTTGACCCATCCCCTTGATCACCCCCTGGGAGGTGAGGGGAGCAGTGGGCAGCAGCGGCGCCGCGCCCGTGAATCATTTTTGGTGATTTAACCACCAATTCCAACCCTTGATGCTGAGTGCCAAGCAGGGAAGAACGCTGGTATGAGCTTTTAAACATAACCCGTTAACTGCTGCCAATCAAATGGTGAATAAGATACTCTTTAGGGTTCATATGTTTGTAATACTGACTGTGATGAAGTCAGTGCCTCACCAGCCATGAACCTCACCACACGTCACTGCAAAACAGAATTCATCATCATGGACCCACTAGCTGCGGAAGCTAGCTCTGCTATCAGCTAAAAAGACTCAATTACCTCACGTTGGCGTTTTGGTGAATTTACAGAGGAATTTGTGAAACTGAAAAATTACAAAACGTTCTACCGCTTGTCTCTTATGGGGTCACAGGGGGTGCTTGAGCCTATCTCAGTAGCACTCGGGAAAAATAATAAATTAATCTTGATGACTAAACTGAGGCATATGCATGAAGTGGGTAACAACAAAAGCTCCGATCCATTTTGAACCGTTTGGCTTTGGCAGTCATCTGTACTGACAACCACTTCTTCCTACTGTGATTGCAGGCTTTCAAGTTCTCTGACTTCAATTAGTGGTTTTAACCTCTCTTAACACACTAAATAAGGAGGTGGGCAGTATTTGGAAATCTGATGAAAATGTCCCTGTCACTGACGAATAAGTACAAAAGATGTTAAGATCTACAATTCCCTGCTTCAACTGAATGATTCCCCCCAGAAGTTCAACACGTCTCAAAGGGACAAGGACAACCGATGCACCCCCAGTGCAGGCTTCTTCTGCAACAGACACTGAGGTATTCCAGGGGACAGCGCCTTTGATGTGAGCAATTTATAAGGCTAATTATACAAACAGGATAATAACAATAGAGACAGTCAACTGCCTGTGTGTTTATCCTCCCTGTGTTTACATCATAGACATGTCCTTCAGCCATACGAGAGCTCATGTGCACGCACATACACACCAACTATGAGACAGTTGAAAAAAAGAGCTGTGGTAATTCTCAGTTGTTCGTATGCATATCATAATAACAACAAACAATGAAAAATGCCTGACATCAAAGAAAAAAATGATGTATTTCAAATTCTAAGAAAGAGGCAAAGAAGGCTTGATGCACTGACTTCCCCCAAGATTTAATTGATACAGTAGCACTGCTAGTTTAGTGTGCAAGATGGCTTCAGGACAATACTTGTATTATCATGAAGCATCCTGCCTTTGGCTATCAGATCTTGTTGTTTGCATATTTATTGTATATGCATGCCCTGCTTGTATGCTATCACCTAAATTGGCTTGTGTGTCATTATCTCCCTTGCAGGCGGCTGATTATGTTGTGGCACTTTCTGCTTTTCATAGGGGAGTCCATCCAAAAAGGGGGCAAAGATAACAATCATCTTTTCACTGACATTTGCTCCAAACCTTGTACGGTGATGGAATACAAAAGCTCAGATGTTCTTCAACAAAGTCTGGACAACTGTTGTGAATATTTCATCTGGAACATGGATTATTTTTCGCTCAGAAGAATGGGTATGACTATACTTATCTACCTTTCATCATGCTGCCTATTTATTAGACATGCCGATTGCCCCATGCATTAGAAGCACATTAAATTTGGAATCACAGCACTATTCAGGTTCAAATAATGAGCATTTAATTATTGACAGGGGATGAATATTTAACAGAGCCACTGGTATTTTACTTGGATGGCCTCATATAGAGTAGTATTAAGGAGGACATGTGGTTGACCCAGAAATCCACCTCAAGTCTTAGTGAATATCCAACTATTGAAAATAAGATCCCTTAGCACCATACGCTACAAGCGTGAATAGAACTCAAAAAGAGAATGTTTTTTTCTAAATTAATTACAAAGACCACTGGGATTGGAACAGATATATTTTACAAAGTGCAATGCGCCTCTAGAACTTATCATGATTAGTACATTTGAAACATAAGATAAAGGAAGAAGAACATTGGAGTTGTGGGCCGTAACTTTTTTTAAGGGGACCTTGGTGACTTTGATTAGAATTTATTGACTCAGAGCATCCAGGTGACCGAAATGTTTAGTAGTTTTTACTACTGAATATGAATCTGACAGTCATTTCCCTATAATAAAAAATTGTTTTTGAGTAATCTGAAGATAAAACGCCCCCCTTTCCAACGGAAAATGTTGGTGTTGTTTACTGGCTTCATATTGCAGTCGACACGTATCTCTAATGTGTGGCTGCCATCTACTGGTCACACTTATCATTACACCATTTACTAAATAAAATAGTTTTGGCCAGAATTATTCCGTACATTAGGTGCAACGGGTTGTAAAGCACACTGTCGGTTTTTGAGGAAATAAAAGGATTTTAAGTGCATACGCTAATTGCATGGTTTTGTCGCCCTGGTCCTTGATTATTTCAAAACTAATATGGTTAACATTATTAGCAAAATAAACCACCGCCTATGTTTCCTCATGCTCTTTCAGCATTTCCTCAAGCATCTTGAGGAAAAGATCAGTAAAAGAGGATGCAAATAGCATAGTAGCGACTTACTTTTTTCTCTTGTTTTGAAATGATGCACTTTTTCTGTTTTTCCGCAGGTTCAAGTCTTTCTCCCCTCTAGATTGCTCCTGGTTTTCTGGATCACATTTGGCTTGAGTCTTTTACTGTAAACAAGTCAATTGCTGCAACTTTGCTTCATTAAAAAAAAAAAAAAAAAAAAAAAAAACTCTGATACATAGTATACTATCTGTGTTTTGTGAAGCTCTCTATTTCACAATTCCCAAGTTCTGACCTTTTAGTGTTGACATAAAGCACAAATCAAGTGTAATTGTGACACAGCCTTATAATTTTCAGAAACTCTGACTATGCAGACCCCAAACACCAGGTGACAAGTGGTGACGAGGGTTTCCCTCCGCTTCTCCATTCCAACACAAATTAGAGCTCTTCTTACTGTGTGCAAATGAACTAGTATTTAACATGTCGTACTTTTTACATTTGTGTAAATCAGGGCTAAGGACATCCATCTATGTGTGCATCTTCACTGTTCCAGCTGGGCTCTCTGTAGATTTGCGGTGCATCGTCTGTACTAGATCCTACACTGCAGCTGACCCACACACACTGACATCTTAATTATATCTTTGGAAGTCCTTAAAAGTCTTTCATTGGGTCAAAGACATATGGGTTTGTGCACAAGCCAGTATGAGCCCTGATGTCGGTTACCAAATGACAAAGGCATATGGTTTAAATTTTAATTTGCCTCTTCAAAAGTACATTTTTAGCAAACATTCATTGTTGTGTTTTTGGGTTTATTTAAGCTCTGTTTTATCCCTTTCTTTTATGGTAATGCTGTGGAGGTTAGTATAATGGATTATTCATCGTCAACTTCACAAGCAAACCTCCTGCAATGCTTCTGACAGCTGAGAAATGTCATTACAGACCATAATGAAGAATGAAATCAGTTATAGCATCACCACACGCCCAAAATTTAATTAGGGATCTCTGAAGGTCAGCTCAAATGTTTTGCTCATGATGTTTTTTGTATGCGACCAGAATCTTTAGCCATAAATGTATCGTAGATTCTATTTAATTTTTCTTTGGAAACCCAAAAAGCTTCCGCTTTTGCAAAAACATGGAGAAATATATCTACTGTAAGTCACAATGTATACGAGGTTATAAAACTAGAAGTGTAAAAATGCCTCTAAGCATGCAGGAAGTCAACAAAGGCAACTGATCAGACATTGAGATTAAAATGAGGTGAAGAGAAAAGCTTTTTTCTATAATCTCATGCTACACCTTCACACAATGCACAATTAGAGCTCATACACGGGAGTGAGACACAGCCTTGGTGTCGCATCAATTTGCAGATCATTTAGTCTTTTCAGATGCACGCGTCTTTCGCTAAAACAGCACAAATCAAAGCAGGGTAATGATGAAATAGAGCATGACAGGGGGAAAAAAGTCATGTAAATTACTTTTGTTTTTGCACTCTGATTTTTATTTGAATTATAAGTGATCATTCTGCCTTTTAGTTACAGCTGTCAGCCTTCATTAAAGCGCAATATAAATTGCATCAAAGTGCATAAGGATGTGTGTGATTAATTTTTACAGCTCTTTACGTAGGAGGAAACTGTGCAGGTGCTGTGGAGCCTAATGACTTGGCTTGGGTGGCACAGCGAATCGCATCCCTCTCACTTCAGGGTTTTTGTGTGGCAGATCTTGCATGCGTTTGTCACACAAGCGTTCGCTTCAAGGTACCAAACACATTTAACCATGCAGTCAATTAACACCACTGAAGAGTGCAAAAAGATGAATCCTCTTTGACATCATGATAACTAGCCTTAATAAACAATATCACCATTTGTATTTTTGATGCAAATTTGATTATACACCATGAAGTAACAGACAACTCATTTTTTGTTTATGGAAATAAAAAGACTACGCTAAATAACAAATGGTTGACGTCATTTCCAAACAACAAACAGCAGACCATACATGGCATTTGTAACCTCGGATCTCCACTTGATGCGTAACAGCTGCTGAACACCTACGCTGTGGAACGTGTCACTGTTTCACCATCCGTCAATACCCACTAGTGGTGTCTGTGATGTACACCAACTTGCAGGGCCACCCTCCTTATGTGCAAATCACGCAATGCGCGTAGGACCACGGGGGGCCCAGTTTTGCGTGAACAAAGCGCACATAAAATGTCACCTAATGAATAATATATTAAATTGTACCGCAAATGTATTCCCTCTGGCAACTGTGGCGCACACTGTTTGTGTTTGTTTCAAAAGAAAGTGGTATTAGGTTTGAATCCTGAACAGAGTTGTGTTAAGTAAATTTATAATTTAATCTTTTACGTGTTTTATAATTTATATTTTGCAAAAAATATATATTGCACAATTTATTTCCATGATTGTTTTTTTTTTTTTGGTTAAAAAACATGAATCATATAAATTCACGTTTGATTAAAATGATATAAACAGTTGTACATACACAAAAAAAGTGTTAACATGTTTTGTAATGCAGGGGCTCCAAATAAAGTATGCACACACACTTCTCATTCCACTCCTGCTAATCACTCCCCTGCTTCTCCCTCGTGTCAGGTCAGAGTTCACACAAGCCCCTAAAATAGCTGTCTCAGGCTATGCCTTTAATATGATTCTTTCATTTTGGCGCTCCAAAATCAGCATTTTTTCATCCATCGTGTCAACGAGGTGCAATAACATTTGAAAAAGACCAGTTTACTTTAGATCTGTTTCCACCGATTAGGACGTTTCAAGGTGGAACACAGAGTATTTTATTTAAAAAATTGTTTGTCGGCGTCAAAAATAGAAACTCTGCGTGTATGTGGCAGAGGGCTGCCGACTGTTGGCACCGTGCTGGTGGGGGAAACTGACCCACGGACTAGAATTGTATGGGTTCTGCCGCTTTGGCCGTATCGCAGCCATTGCTCATGCAACAAAACATTACATAAGAAAAGGCTTCTAAATGTTTAAAAAAATCTATCTGAAATTAATTGATAATTAGAAAAAACTAAATCAACTACATTTTTGATGACAAGAAAAAATGGTGCCTTATTCATTTTTCATGTATATATTCATTTCACACCATATTCATTGCACTTCTACATTTTTTATATTTTTATATATTTGCACATTGTTTTTCTAGCATGCACACATCGCACTGTATGGAATGGCCTCAATCTCGTTACCTTGCGTAATGACAATAAAGCTGATTCTGATTCTGATTCTGGATAAGGAACGTTGGAGTTTGGGTCCATAACAAAGAGGAAAACAATTATTTTTGTGTCAGAGAAAACATTACTATATTTGATATTGTGAGGGCTGGGTTAAATAATCTATTTTATTGATTGATTATGTATTCATATCTTTTAAATATTGCAAAACTCCTTTGTCCCACATGCCATCAGACTGTACAACTCCTCTCTGGGGGCGAGGCGGGTACTAGGATGACAATTTTTACTGTAAAATTTGTATTCTTATTGTTGCTTTTTATTTGTATTCTTGTTGTAATATTTTCTATTTTATTTCCATTCATACCCCCATTATTTACTTTTTACTTTTTAAATTTGATCTCAATTCTGTACACTGCTGCTGGAATTTAAATTTTCCTGGGGGAACCCTCCTGAAGGAATCAATAAAGTACTATCCATCTATCTATCTATCTATCTATCTATCTATCTATCTATCTATCTATCTATCTATCTATCTATCTATCTATATCGATTCACAGAGCATAATATCAATGACCTTGCACTCATGGTAGTCTTGTGTGTGAAGCATTAGTATCACACAGGGTACAATTGAGCTTGCAAATTCAATGGAATAATTTGCATTGCTCTGTTTTCTGCTTATAAACAAGTATCTCAGTAAGAAAATATAACATATTATTGTATTTATCTTTGCGGCTTTCTTTGTTCTACTTTACTGTTCTGGCAGTTGGCCAACAAGCTACAACGTTTATTGATGAAGACGCGTTGCTAGATTCACTCTGACTACACTTTGTATTATTGTGTGCAACAAGTGTAAGATAGTGGGGACGTTAGCTTTTTCATGATCTTTTTTTTTTTAAACGTGTCCAAGGTTGTTTACCACAGTTATGGTTTTAGGTGGCAATCTCAATATACAGCGGGTCATTCAAGCCAACTTGAAGCAACTTGAATATGCTGCAATATTGTGGCCAGAACGGGAGCTTCCATTTGGCATGTTGTTGTGAGTACACAAGAGACTTGGCTCAGAAGTGCAACCATGATGTTAGACATCCTCTTCAATTTCCCTCCCTACATCTGTTTGCTTTAACAAGCCCATATGGACAGTACTGTACAGTGCAGTACAGAGATAAAAAAAAACAACAACTCCTTTTCTTCCCCTGCCAATGCCTTACTTCTGTCTTATTAATCGACCGTCCGTCCTGTGCGCTTGCGACCTCTAATGGATTCCACATGACTACAGGCCAGGCCCAGACAAGAGCCCAGGCCCTCCCTAACATGACAACCATTAGGCTGCAAGATGGCAGGAGAAAGGGGGAGCTTGGATGGTCTCTCGGTGTCCTGTAACTGATGTGTCGTGCTCTGAGCGATCTCCCTCGGGTGGAAGGACGACATATGCACTCTGACAAGCGTCTCGCTCCTTTCTCTGCGTCCCGACGAGCCTATTATCATGAGATCCTGTGAATGTTGTGCATTCTGCGAAGTGGCACATAAAAGAATGATCAGGCAAAGCTTTCAGACAGAAGTTATTCGCACAGACAGGCTCTTTGTTGAACAAAATGGAAATGCAGCGACGAGAGGTGCACCTGTTGAGTGTCCTTGTGGGCACCCAAGCACTCACAGTTGGCATTATGTGCCTTATTATTTATATGGGACTGTCAGCTAATAATGCATGGGTCTCTCACCGGAGCACTTTCTGCCATCTTTGAAAGTTATGGCAAGAGGCAAGCGTGGTTTCAGAGACATCTGGGGTCCGCTCACAAGGGTGTTGTCTGAAGAAGTCGTTCCCACTTATGCTGATATAATGCATCTGTGCTGCTGTGAGACGGAAGTAGTCTTTCTTTATCTCTGTTCACGGACCGTATGCTTGATCTATTCTGCATAGTAAATCAACCTACATATTACTCTAGGCATGATGATTTTGGGAGGAGGGAATCATTTAGAAAGGAGTAAAAGTGTTCCACTCTGTTTAGAAATGAACATTAGTTCCACTGCATGATTCAGTCATTCTGTTGTAATTAAAGCCACAAAAGATGCCAATGCACCTGTGTATCAGCATTCGCGTGGCCAGAAAGGGATAAGGCTATTGTTCACTTATGTGATGGGGACATTTGTTATGCAAGAGCGAGCCCTGATTAGAGGGTGAGTCTTAATGACAACTAATTAGCAAACCTCCTTCACCCTGACATAATGATCAAACGAGCTGTCATGGCGTACCTGATACAATGATCCTCTCACTCTTGATATGATATTTTATTCCCCTGCAATTTGCAACCCCCGCTGCACCACATGTGTTTATTGCCTCAAGCACACATGTCAAATTAAAGAGCAGCTTATGCACCTGATATTTAATTATTGCCTGCTGCACCACTATGCACAATGGGAAAATGTCAATAGCAGCAATCTACAGTACTTCAACGCAGGCAATCGGGTGGCTGTGATCACTGTGCACTCAAGCACACGCACACACATACACACAGATAGGAATTTTAATGTTGAATATGAATGACAACATTTTCCAGCTTGTGTATGCTCAGTTGATCTTTATGTTTCTTGATGCTGCCAAGGGAATTCATCACATTACCCTATTGCTTGCCAGTCCAAAAAATGCTACACAACTGCATATCTTTACAATGAATAAAAGCATGTCTCTAAAACTGAAATGATGCCGTACAATTTGAGCAGGAAATGTATCTACATGTTTCTAAGGTGCAGAGATACATTTATTATTGATTTTCAACATTAACGTTTGGGAAAACCTGCCATATTTTGAAGAGAACTGATGCTGACTGTATTGAGATTAATTAAGCAAATATTTCACAAATCATGACAGTTTACCTATTCTCTCTTTGTCGCCTCTCAAAAGCCTTACTAAATGTATGGCGGCACAGTATTTGAAATCTGATTATTCCACTGCCTGACGCTTATTTTATCTTGCTCTGCTTTCAGTGGTAAGTGCAATTCAAACTGATGTTAACAATGTGTTTGGGTTCCCTAATTATACACTTGAAGTAAGTGTTTTGTCAATGCTTTGTCAAGAACAAGACAGTTTAAAAAGCATAACACACACAAAAATGCAGTGATCAAAGCAAATGTATTTTTCCATTTGATATTTGCTTATTTATATTTTCTACATTGCATCAAGCATTTGTGAGAGTGATGTCCTTCTTCCACAAAGTCTATTGACAGTGAATATATGAATTAAGAGCTTCAGTTTTTAACAGATTCAGTTAATTGAAATATTAATTGCTTTGGCTCTGATGAATTACAGAGGTAGCAAAGCCAGCATGATTGACTTAAACGCCCCCTCACGTGTTTATGTCAAAGGTAATAAATCTAAGAGGAGAGAAATCCATCTTGCCTTGTAAAGTTTGATTTACTGCGGGGGCATGGCCAGACATTGTAAAGAGTCAGGGCTGAGCCTATAAGGGCCTCTGAAAGATGTTACTGTATATCAAATCATTTTCTACTTTACTTTAATAGTCTATAAAACTAATCTCCTTTGTTTTAACTTGTTTCAAATTGACTTTTTTAACAACAGGCAGAATATCAGGGATAACTCTACGATAAAACTATCACCTATTCTCATAAAATATTTCTAATACAATTCAACAGTTTGGAATATGTTTTAAAATTCCACATAACTATCTCCATGGAAGAGATACATATGTTTCTATTAATAATCAGAAAGGTATTAGAGCTAAATACATGTCTGGGGTTCCTCAGAGTTCCATATTTGGACTTATTTTATTTCTAATCTATAGCAATGATTCAAAAATGTTTGTAAGAATGCACTGTTTCTTCTGTTTGCAAATGACACCTGTTTTTTAACCGTCTAATACAGGGGTATATATATATGTATATATATATATATATATATATATATATATATATATATATATATATATATATATATATATATATATATGTCTTAATAAGATTATCCAAAAAATAGTGCTCGATACCGTAGTAGAGCGCAATATATGTATGTGTGGGGAAAAAAAATCACAAGACTATTTCATCTCTACAGGCCTGTTTCATGAGGGGGGGTTCCCTCAATCATCAGGAGGAATCTCCTGATGATTGAGGGAACCCCCCCTCATGAAACAGGCCTGTAGAGATGAAATAGTCTTGTGATTTTTTTCCCACACATACATATATATATATATATATATATATATATATATATATATATATACATATACAGCCCGGCCCCCGGCCAAATGTTTTTAACCCAATGCGGCCCACGAGTCAAAACGTTTGGGGACCCCTGTATTAGACGGTTAAAAAACAGGTGTCATTTGCAAACAGAAGAGACAGTGCATTGATGTGCGGTGAGGTTGATGGCTGGTGAGGCACTGACTTCATCACAGTCAGATTTACAAACATATGAACCCTAAAGAGTATCTTATTCACCATTTGATTGGCAGCAGTTAACGGGTTATGTTTAAAAGCTCATACCAGCATTCTTCCCTGCTTGGCACTCAGCATCAAGGGTTGGAATTGGAGGTTAAATCACCAAAAATGATTCCCGGGCGCGGCGCTGCTGCTGCCCACTGCTCCCCTCACCTCCCAGGGGGTGATCAAGGAGATGCAGAGGACAAATTTCACCACACCTAGTGTGTGTGTGACAATCATTGGTACTTTAACTTAACTTTAACTTTACACATACAAACTGTAGCACACAAAAAAGCACATTTAATTAAAAAAAAACGTTATTATGGTCTTACCTTTACTTATAAATGAAGTCCATGCGCAGCTCCTTTTGAACAAAAGCATCGATAACTTGTTTATGGAAGTCTTCCTCATCTTTCTTCAGTTTTAAAAGTCTCTCTGTCTTGATGTAGATCTTCCTTTAAGTATTACCTCCCGCTTCGATTGAAAGTCCAGTTTAGAAAACTGTTTTATTTTAGATATGTAATGTAGATCTCCAGGCGAGAGGAAAAAATAAATGATCGCTGCTAACTGTTGCTGCTTGTTGTCACTTCTTCTGCAGCCGAGTAGTCGCATGAATGATCTCTGGGATCACTACCGCCCTCTACCACCAGGAGGCAGGATTACTGCGAGCCTCACACAGTGCGTCTTCGCAGCAGTTTTATGATTGCTTAGCACAAGAAATACGTTACACACATACAGTTGTTGACAAAATACACTGTACATTATATACCTCAGCTAACTAAACTATGGAAATATGTAATACAATTCATATAGCAATACGGTCTCACTGCACAGCAGGCCAGCAGTTAGCCGAGTCATTGTGCAATCAATGCTGAGGCTCAACACAGTGACGTGCCTCAACTGTTTGCTGACTCACCGCAAGTCTCTTTTCAGTATTTGAACGGCAAATGTGAAAATTCAGCGACAATAATCACAATAATCTAAAACTGGTGAAGTTAAATGGAAAATAACTTTATAGTATAATCACTGAATACATATAACAATTAAAAATTGTTTTTTTCTTTTTAAATTTTTTTTCTTTCCATTCCTCCCCTGACTGCACGTCACTGATATATACGTTGTCTTTTTAATCCGTTTTGACATTAACATTGTCACGTTATCGATGGGAAAATTCATTTTTAGACAATATGAGATGCCTGGGCGGCTAGGAGACACCAAGAGTAACAAGCGGTAGAAAATGGATTAGAAAGGAAAGATTTAAAAAATTATAACATAAAAATAAACTTTTTTTTTAACCTGGGACTTCCCGTGAGCCGGATTTTGGATGCTGGGGGGCCGAATCCGGCCCGCGGGCCGTAGTTTGGGGACCCCTGGTGTAATATTTCTGAATGGTTTAAAGTTGATAAATTGGCACACTTTAAAATGTTTTATGATTTTTAGTGCAAAAAACGAAATATATAATACATACAGCATCAAAGTTAGCCCTGTGTCTTAAACCACATTTTTAGGAGTTATTGATGACAGAAACATTTCTCAACATAAGCTAAGTTAAAGTTAAAGTACCAATGATTGTCACACACACACTAGGTGTGGTGAAACTTGTCCTCTGCATTTGACCCATCCCCTTGTTCACTCCCTGGGAGGTGAGAAGAGCAGTGGGCAGCAGCGGTGGCCGCGCCTGGGCATAATTTTTGGTGATTCAACCCGCAATTCCAACCCTTGATGCTGAGTGCCAATAAGGGAGGTAATGAGTCTTTGGTATGACTCCGCCGGGGTTTGAACTCACAACCTACCGATCTCAGGGCGGACACTCTAACCACTAGACCACTGAGTACATACTGTACTTGTCTGTCGCATGATGATGAAATCGATAGGTATCTTGGGTGAAGTTTGTTATTTCTTATTTTACTCATGGTAAAATATGCCAAAGCACCAAATCATAATCATAATCATTTGGCGTGAGCTTGCACGCAGTTTTGGATGTTCGCTGGGTTTTGCAGCCTGGCTATGTCGTGATATCACCACGAAGTGGAAGAAACATTGCACATTTTGAAAAGATACGGTGAATTGATACTTTGGGAGAGGGTGCAGGCGTGGTTTTATTTGCAGTCCTGCAACGCCTCCAGAATCGAACATCTTGCAGACAGACTCAAAAAAGATTATAAAAGTGACTGTGGCACTAATTTTATGCAAGATTTACACCAAATCATATCCAACACATTATTTAGACACCAAGGAAATGTTTAAATTTATAATCATCATAGGTCCCCTTTATTCAATTTGCAGTGATGGCATGATACAGTACAAGTGCACTTCATTTGCAATTACTTTCCTGTTTCAAAATTGCAGACAGTCCTGTTTACAGTTCAAATGTAAACTGTCAAATATAAATGTTAGCACTTCGATCTGGTTGTTTATGGTGAAGAGAAAACATTTAGTACATTCATATTTTGTAACAGAGTTGAACATTTTTCATTATCTAAGTGTTGATTGAATTTAATTGTGTTTTTTTCATTTTTTTAACCTTATGAATCGAAATTAAATCGATTTGAGAAATTGGCCATGATACAATGGGTGTTGGAAACATGTATTGACATCAGATTTGTGATTCTTATAAATTCTAAACCAATCCAAAAGTTTCAACCATCAGTTTTTAAATATGCATTTATCAAGCTATTTGCTGTGTCAACTTTTGGTCAGATAATGTCCTCCATAGTGTTTTGTTCCAACAAGGGGCGGGTAAAGCATGCTGCTAAATTTAGCCAGCTAGTTTTAGAGTTTGGTAATGTCCCTGCATGACAGAGAAATAAATACAGTCCGCCCCATTTTTGCTTAAGGCAAATGATTGGGTTTACTTTGGATTCTACACTTTCTTGGGTCAGGAAACATAATCTAACACTTTCTCAAAGCTATTTGTCTCAAGAAGTCAATGCATAGCATTTAAAGGGGAACATTATCACCAGACTTATGTAAGCGTCAATATATACCTTGATGTTGCAGAAAAAAGACCTTTTTTTTTTAACCGATTTCCGAACCTTAAATGGGTGAATTTTGGCGAATTAAACGCCTTTCTATTATTCGCTCTCGGAGCGATGACGTCACGTTGTGACGTCACATCGGGAAGCAATCCGCCATTTTCTCACTTTCGTCGGTGTGTTGTCGGAGGGTGTAACAACACGAACAGGGACGGATTCAAGTTGCACCAGTGGCCCAAAGATGCGAAAGTGGCAAGAAATTGGACGAAATTTGTTCAAAATACGAGGCTGTGGGGAAAGCCGACGTTGTTTGTTCCCCACACTTTACTGACAAAAGCTATGCTACGACAGAGATGGCAAGAATGTGTGGATATCCTGCGACACTCAAAGCAGATGCTGACATCAACTCCAAAACTGGACAGATCAGCTTTCAGGAAAAGAGAGCGGATGAGGGTATGTCTACAGAATATATTAATTGATGAAAACTTTATTCATTACTCGCGGTTTTACATAAATTATTATACATAAACTGTGTTTACCAATAATATAGCTTAAAAACATTTATTTTTTTCAATCATTCGAGTACATTCGGGTAGTCTTGTGTAATGCAGTATTTTGTGTCTATTTAGGTATGGTTAACCTGAGTGCTGAAATCGTGGAAAAATATATGTTCTTAGCACGCCTGAAATGGGCTGTCTGCACTCTCAAAGTGCATGTTGTTGCCAAATGTATTTCATATGCTGTAAACCTAGTTCATAGTTGTTAGTTTCCTTTAATGCCAAACAAACACATACCAATCGTTGGTTAGAAGGCGATCGCCGAATTCGTCCTCGCTTTCTCCCGTGTCGCTGGCTGTCGTGTCGTTTTCGTCGGTTTCGCTTGCATACGGTTCAAACCGATATGGCTCAATAGCTTCAGTTTCTTCTTCAATTTCGTTTTCGCTACCTGCCTCCACACTACAACCATCCGTTTCAATGCATGCGTAATCTGTTCAATCGCTTAAGCCGCTGAAATTCGAGTCTGAATCCGAGCTAATGTCGCTATACCTTGATGTTTGTTTGTATTGGCATCACTGTGTGACGTCACAGGAAAATGGACGGGTGTATATAACGATGGTTAAAATCAGGCACTTTGAAGCTTTTTTTAGGGATATTGCGTGATGGATAAAATTTTGAAAAACACTTCGAAAAATAAAATAAGCCACTGGGAACTGATTTTTAATGGTTTTAACCCTTCTGAAATTGTGATAATGTTCCCCATTAAAGAAATTAGATGTCAGTAGATCGTCACTGAGACATTTGTCACTTGATTGACACTTGATTTGTAGGATGGCCGCTGATGTGATGAAAGCTCGGTATAAAGAAAGAACGTCATACAGGAGCTCGAGAAACACTTTTTATTTCAACAAAACCTTGTCTCTCCGACACAACACAAATACAAGTCAAGAGCCCAAAGTGATTGATTGATTGATTGATTGATTGATTGATATATTTTTATTTCAAATATACATAAAAACAAAAGCAAGCCTGATCCAATACAGTGCTATAGCCTTAACAGCCATTATAACAAAATGAAAACAATGGACAATAAAAAACAAAAACAAATGAGCTTTGGACTTTCTTTTCTAGTGAGAAGAAGTTTTCACTTATTTAATCCCACCCCTTTTCTTTAACCCTGTAAAACCCAAATATAGAAAAACCTAAAAAAAAAAAATTTGACCTTTCAGATGTTGTTGTAGGAGACATTTGATGCAGAAATTGAAGAGTTAAAAAAAAATGTTTATGTAGGTTTTTAGAGAAATTTTGTAATATTGCAACATTGGGCTTTAATGGGAGCAGAATTTCTGTATTTGTACTCACGTTCATTTGCAGGGTTGATTGCTTACTTATCCCCACAACGGTATATACCATTAATAATAATCACACATTAGTTATATTTTTTTGAAGTCATCTATTACAAATTTAAATGGTAAATGGGTTATACTTGTATAGTGCTTTTCTACCTTCAAGGTACTCAAAGCGCTTTGACACTATTTCCACATTCACCCATTCACACACACATTCACACACTGATGGAGGGAGCTGCCATGCAAGGCCCTAACCACGACCCTTCAGGAGCAAGGGTGAAGTGTCTTGCTCAAGGACACAACGGACGTGACGAGGTTGGTAGAAGGTGGGAATCGAACCAGGAACCCTCAGGTTGCTGGCACGGCCACTCTCCCAACCTCGCCACGCCGTTTAAAAAATATGAAACAAGATAAAACTCTTAAAAAACGCTTTTTCCCCCTCTTTTTTTCTTTTCATGACATTGGTCATGAAGACTTTCATTGGTGGTGAAAGTCCTAAAAACAGTCCCTGTCGTCTGTAAAACAAAGGCGAACATCACACTTTCTGCATTGTGTGTTGGTGTATCCTGTATTGCAGTGTCTGCGGCATCCTCTCCCTGCCTCCCTTCTGGTACCACCTGCAGGTATTTCTCTCTGAATGAATCAAGCCAGAGTCTGAGTTTCCATAGTTTGTCTTTCTTTTCCGTCTCAGATACTGTCATGTTGTTTACAAAATGTAATGACGTCAACAGGGATTGGAATCTGTTGCGTGGCATCACATCAGCAACAGGTGGTGGACCAACTGCTCAGAGTAGACAATAGTGTCTGCCTGGTAAGTCGCTTTGGACAAAAGTGTCCAAATTCCATCAATAAAATGGTTAATGGCTCTAATTTTAATACTAAAAGGAAAACATGCATACCCCCATTACATCCACACATTGAGGAACATTCTTTTCCCCAGAACTGAATTGTCTGTTGATATCCTCTTTGTGGACAAAGTCATGGAATTTTAGGTCAGGCTGATCAATTAACTACATTTTTTAGAAATACAAGTTTTAAATCAGTCAACAGAACACAACACAAGGGTAGAATGTATACTATCCATGTATAGAGAAAATACTTCAGGCAGTGATGTAGGGGAGGGAATACAACCTGTTTGAGCCCACTGTAACAAGCCAGCTATTTTGACTACCACATTCACCCAGTGTTGTAAAATTGCAACAATTATATAACAAGCTCTAAATGAAATTTGATGCATCTGTTCCACAATAACTACATATGTACATGCTCTAGTCTAGACATTGTAATAACAACCAAAAAAAATATAAAAAACATTTTACTTACTTGAATCTGATGAATCCAGTACAATGAAACAAATAGATATTGTTCGAAGGAAACCTTGAGAGGTTGTGTGAGTTCATGGCCAGAAGGCGTGACTTATTAACAAATTGCACAATCCAATAGTCTTGTGAGACTGAACAATAGGACCCAATGACTATGTAAATGTGGTAAAAAAAATAAATAAAAATATATAACAGATTGCTTTTCAGGATGGTTAAAGGTGACGTACTTTTACAACAAGGGGTGTTACAGGGATACATCATAAATTACTCTGAGCTAGAACTACCTGTTCACTCTATGTACAAACTTAATGAACTTGTATATACATAAATTATAGATATACACATACATATGCACACTACACACATACATAGCCAAACCATTACCACTAGAGATCATGGAAATGGTATCATGCCACCACAGCAGCACCACTGCCTCAATGGGCAGCCCCATTCTCTTCTGTAACACAAACAACCCAATATCAAAGCCCTTCTTCATCTCTGTACCTCTGGAATACCATGTACCTATACTTCCTTTTAAACTGGTTTATGTTTGGACATTGCTTTAACTCCACATTCAAACCATTCCATAGTTTCACTCCACAAATTGAAATACAAAAACTTTTAATGGTCGTTCTATAACTAAGCATTTTGAAATTTAAATTCCCCCTTAAATTATAACCCCCCTCTTGTGTGCTGAACAATTTTTGAATGCTTCCTGGGAGTCTATTTATTTTGGCTTTATACATTATTTGTGCAGTTTGATACAAAATAATATCATTAAATTTCAATATCTTTGACTGTAAGAATAGTGAGTGAGTATGGTCCAGATATCCAACCTTGTTGATGATGCGTACAGCTGTTTTCTGAACTATAGTTATTGAGTTTAATGAGCTTTTATAATTATTCCCCCAGACTTCTACACAGTAGGTTAAGTATGGTAAGACCAATGAACAGTAAAGAAAGTGGAGTGATTTGTGATCCAGAACCTGCTTTGCTTTATTTATTACTGAGATGCTTCTTGACAGCTTAGATTGTACATGTTTTATATGCGATTTCCAGTTAATTTGATAGTCAATTGTAACTCCAAGGAATTTTATTTCAAAAACCCTTTCAATATCCACCCCATCTATTTATGTCTGCACCCTTGTTTCACATGTCCTCTTTCCAAACAGCATTAACTTAGTCTTAGTCAGGTTTAATGACAATTTATTATAGTCAAACCAAGTTTTTAGTTTACTCATTTCTTCCATAATGACTTCCTTCAATTGATTTAAGTCATCCCCTGAACAAAAAACATCAGTGTCATCAGCAAATAACACTAATTTCAATAATGTAGACACTTTACATATATCATTGATATACAGGATGAACAGTTTTGACCCCAACACTGACCCCTGGGGGACACCACAAGCAATGTCCAAACGCGATGAAAAGCAATCCCCCAACTTCACAAACTGTTGTCTCTTATTTAAGTAACTTTTAAGCCAGTCTAGTACAACTCCCCTGATTCCATACTTTTCCATTTTATTGATTAATATATCATGGTTAATTGTGTCAAATGCTTTTTTTAGATCAATAAATATTCCCATTGCATATTGTTTCTTCTCTATGGCATTTGTGTTTTCCTCTATTGTTTCAACTATTGCCATTGATGTAGATCTGTTTGATCTAAACCCATATTGACAGTCAGAGAGTAATTTATGCTTTTCTATAAATGCATCTAACCTGTTATTGAATAGTTTTTCTAATATTTTACAGAATTGTGGAAGTAAAGAGACGGGTCTATAGTTTGTGAAGTGGTGTTTGCGCCCAGTTTTAAACAGAGGTATAACTTTTGCTATTTTCATTTCATTTGGAAATGCGCCGAGTTGAAATGACAAATTACAGATATATGTTAATGGTTTTGATATCCCTGTAATGACCTTTTTCACCAATGCCATACTAATGTCATTGGAGTCAGTGGACATTTTGTTCTTACATTTGTTTACAATATCCAACACTTCTTCTTCACCCACTGCATTTAAAAACATAGAATTGGGATTTCTCTCCAACAATCCCTCCATATTTGTACCAGTTGTCCGTGGAAATTCAATCCAAGGGTCTGAGAAAATCACCTAAAACAAGTTACAAAGTAAACCACCAGTTTATGTATTCTAAAGAGTACAAAACTGAATAGACGAGCTGGACACAGTAATGTGGAATGGAAGGTTGCGGAACTTGGCTGATTCCATTTAGTTAGTGCAATATCGACTTGGTAATGTTAGTAATAGTTCGCCTACTGAAAAGGTGTGTGCACCTCTGGTCTAGTTTAGGAATGAAAATAGCATCTTTTGTGACAAAAAAAGTATTGATTGTGAATCAAGACTTGTTTGAATTAATTCTGAATTGAATCATCAAACCCAATATTAGAATCAAATTGGAAGTTGTTTTAAGATTCACGTCCCTACATGTTATCCAGTCATACTCCCCCACTCACCAGACACGTCACACATTGGGTAATGTGTGGGACGCTGTGGATCGCATGTTTCAGTTCCTGCATGTTGTGGTTGGATTGTCCTGGTAAAGGAGAAGTGCTCACTGACAAAGATTTAGACAGATTTGCCAACTGTATTCAAGAGGAATAGGCCTTTTGTGAACGTAGACAACGTTTTAAATATTTAAGTTCAGCCCATAAGAATTGGGAACAAAAACAAAAGTGTGTTTGTATTTTTGTTGCATGTACGTCATGTCTGTCATGTCGTGTACTGCTTGCATTGCTATGCTACTGCTATTATGTGATTCATTTGAAAATGGACCCTACTTACTTTCCAAACCCTGTGTCATTGCTTTGCCACTATGCCATTCTTATTTTATAGCAGTAATTATGTTTCCATGCACTAAATTAGTCTTATTTCTCCAAAAATGTGTTTTATTTGTATTTTCACACCAACATGTGAAGTGTCAGTGCACATTCTCTAATCGTGACTATTGGTCATTCGCCAAAATTTGTTTCGAAGGAATTTTCAGACAGTTAATCATGGAAACAAAGCCCTTAAAATGTCATTTATTCATTCATAAGGCTCTGTAGATTGAAGGAAGAAGTTTTTAATCGGAAGGAAAAGACCTTTGATTCCCCGGCCGAAACTGTTCCAGATGAAGTTTGCTATTGTTCTGGACTATCTTGCCAGTTGTGTGGAATACAGAATTATTGCTAATCAGTTTGGAGTGCACACATGCAGCATGAAGAGGTTTGTGTACGCATTGTTTTTAATGACTATTTAGGCACACCACACTACTGTATTTTAATATTGGTCATTATCACGGTACTTGGAGAGCCACGTGTTTTCTGAGGTGATACTCAGTAAAACCACTGATCTACAGCATCAGCAAGCACCAGTGTAAGAGAATTAGCCTGAAGGTGATAAGCCAAAATCCTGGTTGGCATTCTATCAATAACAAGTACATTGAATTTGAGATGCTGGATGCCAGCACAGCCCTTCACTGGGAGACTTCACTGACAGAGGCACACTACCCTGACTGGCAGCCCGTTGGCTGCTCCAACCTGATCCCTGGTGGATGCCATGTGAACTTCCCACCTGCTTAGCTGTAGAGTTGATGGATGTTACAGGTTTGTAGAGATAATTATTTGTGTCGACCAGTGAATCCCTTCATTTGGAAGCAGCTTTCATTTGCCAAATTCGACAACATTCATTGAGGCTTTCATTAGTGAATGTGTCAGTGTTTGTTGTTAAAAGTGTGCTCTTTGTGCAATGATGCATTGTAAAACGCCTTAAAATGTGTAAGGAACACCGATGATTTTAATGTACTTGTAGGAACTTGAACCTTGCTCCTAAATAGCATCTAAATTAGTGCTGCACGGAACACATGTTAAGTAGATGCATGGAAGAATGCAGAGTGGGGAAATTTCTCGCAGGGTGCCCCGGATGCCAGTATAACACAGATGTTGTAGTGTTGCTCCAAAAACCACAATCACAACATATGGTAATTGCAGCAGAATTATTTTGGCCAGTGCCCTAACCAGGGGCTGATAAAATGGAAAGCCTGCTACCAATGCTCCGCAGAATGAACACCTGCCAAATCTAACAACATGATATGTCAATCCTGTGAGTGAGTGAAAAGCCACCAGGTAAAGCCATCAGGCGTTTGTGATGGCCTCAGAGTCCTGAGGGGACACGGATGAATAAATCCACAGATGTGTCTATATTCTGTAAAAAGTAGATTGTTTGTGCACCTATCATTTGACAGAGATGTCCCCCCTGAGACAGTCAATGTCAGCATTTAGAAAAAACTGTGTTGTTTCAAAAAATCACAGGAAAACGCATGCCTAAAATCTTCCTCTAAATGTCGACAATTAAAACAAAGCTGGCAGACATAATTTCATCTAACAGAGCGTTTAGTCTGGAACCAGAACACTGCCAGTAAATTTAGGTATTAAAAAAAACTTGGCATTGCTGAAAAGTTACACTGACAATGAAATCAAAATGAATGAAAAGAGTTGGCATTGTTAAATGTTGAATACAAAAAATAAAATACAGTACAGACATTAGAAAAACAATTTAATGGCAGGGTTGTCACTTGGGGGCAGGGCCTGGAGCATTGGAATGTCTGAGTGTGCGACAATTAGTCAATTAGTGAGCTTGTGGGCCTGATTCGTCAAGATCCAATACCACATGTAGCGGCCCATTTGGATTAATGACACAAGATGCAGAGAGCTTCGACTGGTGCAACTTTAATTCTCTCCTCCTTCTCTCCTCACAATTTTGACACCGTGAAAACTCCTTCCGCTTCCAAGGGCGCTAAGTTTGCTCCGCTAGTTAGCTTAGCTTCCACACACAGCTCGGAGTGACTCTCCAGTCCTGGAGTAACGTGAGTATGCTGTTGAAGTCAGACAGAACGGCAGCAGGAAGTCAAGTATCAGCAATAAAGGAAGTAACAGAATAAGAGTGGGCTCTTCAAAATAAAGGCACAAAAACGTAACATGCCAGAACTGCAATTATCTCCTGAACAAAATTTGCTGCCATTTACACTCCCACCAAATCCTGATACAAGGAATGAACAAAATACACAAAGAGCAAATGAAATGTACAGGATTTTAATAAAGTTGATTTGATTTGATTTGATTTCTTGACTGTGATAAATGAGTAACTTCACATTTAACTATCAGTGGTATGTGAACTGTACTGTAATCGTACACGATAAACAATTGTCAGTCTGTTTGTTCTGATCAATTCTCAAGGAGAAGCACTCATTTTTGGATTGGTCTCTCAATAACTGAAGGTTTAGAGGGGGGATCTTGTTTTCTTTGAGGCTTTCGCTCTCCGACTTGTACTTTGACTCGACAGACTAAGCTATCTCTGTCTTGAACAGTCTCCACCACTCGTCCTAGTTGCCAATGATTTCTCGGGAGGTTGTCGTCTTTAATGATGACAATGTCGTTGACTCTGAGGTTGCGCTGAGGTAAGTGCCATTTCTGTCTTGTGGATATGTTGAGCAAATATTCCTTTTTCCAGCGACCCCAGAATTGTTCGATGAGGTATTGAACTCTTCTCCATCTCTTTGTAGCGTACAAATCCTCCTTCACAAATTCTCCCGGGGGAGGAAGAGCAACTTTAGATTTCATCATGATGAGGTGATTCGGTGTTAAAGGTTCCAGGGCCTGTGGATCATTGATTCCATCTACTGTTAATGGGCGGCTGTTCACAATAGCCATAGCCTCAAATAGCAGTGTTCTAAGAGAGGCGTCTGTGCGAAGGTGGCATTCAGTACATTCCTAACGGTTCTGATTTGCCGTTCCCAGACACCGCCTGCATGGCTGGCAGAGTGGGCGTTGAATACAAATTCGCACTGCCTTTCAGTCAGGAAGATTTCCAGTAGTTTGGTCTCACATTGTTTAAGTGCTTCCTTAAACTCATTTCTGGCGCCAATGAAGTTAGAACCTTGGCCGCAGTGTAGTTGTCTGACAGCTCCTCTCAGACTGATAAAGCATCTCAAAGCGTTAATGAATGAGTCTGTCGACAAATCTTCAAGCATCTCGATATGGACAGCTCTAGAGTACAAACATGTGAAGATGAGTCCATATCTTTTGTATTCTTTGCGGGCTTTCTTTACAATAAACGGTCCAAAACAGTCCATGCCACTGTATGTGAACGGTGCTGAGGCTTCAAGACGTTCTTTAGGGAGTTCAGCCATCTGCTGACTCTCTGTCGGCCGTCGAAGTTTCCTGCAAAGCACACAGGTGCGTATCAACTTGGCAACCAGCTTGCTCCCACCAATGACCCAGAATCCATTGCTCCTAAGCTCCATTTGTGTCTGGCTTCGACCTTGATGGCATATCTTGGCGTGGTAGTGGGACACAATCAGCTTAGATTTGTTTGGTAAGATGACTGGATGCTTCACTTTGTGACAGAGAGATGATTGTTTTAATCTCCCACCAACATGGAGCAGTCCTTCAGACCAGATGGGATCCAGACTGAAGAGAGAGCTTGAGTTTGGAAGGCATTTTTCACCTTGAAGCATCTTTATCTCTTGGGGGAAGGCTTGCTGCTGTACAATCTTAATAACTTTCTCAGCGGCCTTCTCACACTCCTCGACAGTTACATGTTCACTGTGCTGGTTTTGTTTACACCCCAGCCTCTCGATTCTTGCAACCACCTTTACAAGTCTTGTCCATGAGGAAAACTGACTCAGACGCCTAAGGATGTCGTCGCAGTTATATGCTTTGGTTGCAAGAATCTGAATTGTCTTGACTTCGGGATCGCCCACAAGTAAGTCTGTTGGAGTGCTGGGTGTTAGATGTAATTCACTTTCCCAGAGAAACTTCGGTCCTCGCAGCCAGTTTGTTGAGTGAATATCTGAAGCATGGAGACCTCGGGATGCGTGATCGGCTGGGTTTTCTGAGGTGTCCACATAATACCATTGACTGGGATCACTATTATTTCTAATCAATTGAACACGGTTTGCAACGTATATGTGGAACCTACGAGCATCATTGTTGATGTACCCAATCACGACTTGTGAATCAGTCCAGAACATTTCTTGATCAATTTTCATGTCAAGCTCACCCTTTAACATGACACTTACTTTTGCAGAAACCACCGCTGCTGCGAGTTCTAGTCTCGGGATACTTGTGACTTTTGAGGGAGCGACCCTTGCTTTCGCTATTACGAGACTGCAATGGACTTCATCTTTGTCATTTTTGTACCTGAGGTAAGAACATGCACCATATCCCACGCAGCTGGCGTCGGAAAAATGGTGTAACTCTACTCTGACAATGTCATGAAAGTCATGTGGGTGGTAACATCTTGGAATTGACACCTCTTTCAACTTCAGAAGACCATTTATCCATTCCTCCCACCATGGCTTAATATCATCTGGGAGTGGGTCATCCCATCCGATGCCTCTGTGACAAAGGTTTTGAAGGATACGTTTTCCACTTAGGCTGAATGGCGCAATGAATCCAAGTGGATCGTAGAGAGAGGCGACGACAGAAAGACAACCACGACGGGTTGAAGGCTGATCCTTCAAGCTGATGTTAAAGCTGAAAGTGTCATTCTTTATCGACCATTGAATGCCGAGAGCATGTTCTGATGGGGTTGGATCAAAGCCTAGAGGCTCAATGTTTGTTGCTTTTTCAGAGGGGTCTAAGCAAGCGAGCGCTGCTTCTTCATTTGAGTTGAATTTGTGAAGGCGCAAGCCTCCTCTTTTGCACAACTCTTGCAACTCAGTGATCAGTTTCTTGGCCTCATCAATTGATGGGACGCTAACTAACCCATCATCAACATAAAAATGTTTCTCCACAAATATTGATGCTAGGGGATAGCTAGCCTTGTGTTGTCGTGCTAGATGCTTTAAACCAAAATTGGCACATCCTGGAGACGAAGCGGCTCCGAAGAGATGAACCGCCATCCTGTACTCCTGTGGTTCCTTCTCCAAATCTCCGCCTGTCCACCAGAGGAACTTCAGGTCATTCCTGGATTCAGGAGTGACAGAGAATTGATAAAACATTCTTTCAATATCACAGATAATGGCCACGGCTTCTTTCCTGAATCGGCAAAGTACTCCTACCAGAGGATTGATTAGATCAGGCCCAGTTAGCAAAGTGTCGTTTAAAGAAACACCATGGAATTTGGCCGAACAGTCGAAAACGACTCTTAGCTTGTCCGGTTTTCTGGGGTGGTAGATGCCATGATGCGGAAGGTACCACTCTGTTTCTCCCTCTGATGTTGCAGGGGCAGGCTCTGCATCACCCTTGTTAATTGTTTCTTCCATGAATGTTTTGTACTGATCATAGTATTGTTTGTTGGCCTTTAATTTTTTCTTGAGACACTGCAGGCGAACTGTGGCTAGCCTCTTGTTGTTTGGTAGGTTGGGCTGACTGTTGCCTTTGAAAGGGAGTGGCATCACATAATGCCCGCTCTTCTTCTGTGTGATGTGGTCACTGAGGAACTGTACGAAATGCACATCATCTTGGGACACATATTTATCCTCATAAGTTCTCTCAATAAAGTCTGATTCCAGGGTCTTTAGAACATATGTCGCTGATGGAACTGGCAGTTCTTTTACTGTTAGCCGATGCACAAAGCTTTGATTTCCTTGTCTGTCTAGGTGGGGGTTTGATGAGCCTATTATACTCCATCCTAGTTCTGATCTCTGTGCGAACGGTTGGTTTTTGTCACCTAAGATGACTTCAAGAGGAGCCAGTGCTGCTGGACAGTCATATCCTATTAGGAGCCCTACATCACAGTCTTGAAGGGGTGGTAACTTATTTGCTAAGTTTCTGAGATGAGGCCACAGTGATGCTGTTTCCTTTGTTGGAACGTAAGACTTGTCCACCGGGATAAAGTCACGGCTGTAGGCCTGGTGGAGTTGGATGCAGCTATCAGAGTAGAGTCCTCTAACCTGTAGATCATGAACACTCTTGCTTGATATGATTGTGTCGATAGCTGTCATAGTACTAAGTTTCAGCTTTACTGGTTGGACATCTACATTCAATTTATCAAGTACATCTTCTAAGACAAATGTTGAGTCACTTTGTGTGTCCAGTATAGCATATGTGAGTATTTCTCTGTGTGGTTCTTGTACTGTAGACACAAAAACTGGGACAATACCTGAGGTAGCAGATGCATGTTGTGTCGATGTGTGGGACATGACCTTGTGTGTTTCCTGGCTTGCATGTTCTTCTGTGGAAGTGGAGCTATTCGTCATTGCTTCCACAGATCTTAGTTTCCTGTCTTCGTGTAAGCAGGTTCGGGTGATGACGATTGCATGTGTTACACGTGTGTCGTCTCCTACAGTCTTTGGTCATATGACCCTTTCTCAAGCATCCAAAACAGAGCCGATTTTCATGGATGAATGCCTTTTTATCCTCAGCACTTTTGGCTGCGAAAGTTGGACACCGTATGATACCATGAGCTTCACTTTTACAGACTGAGCAGGGTGGTTTTGGTTTACTGTTGTTTGTTTCTTGTCTTTCCTGAGCAAAACTCTTTGGTTGTGTATTTGTGTTAAAAGCTTTGGCCTTCTTTGGAGTTCTATCATCTGCAGGTTTGAAATGTATCAACAGTGGAGAAGCAATAGGGTTACAGGCTATTCTTGCCTCTCTGCTCAGGAAATCTGTGAAGCATGCAAGATCCGGATAGCTGCCTGATTTGTCAAGCTCATCTACAACAATTCTACTCCACTTTCGAAAAATCCATTCCGGCAGTTTTTTGAGCAACTTGTGGTTTTCCTCACAATCGTTAAGGATAGCTAGTCCTTTGACATGTGGGATTGCCTCATTGCAGCTTTGGAGGAAGTCAGCGAACTCTCGTAGTGCTAGTGGGTCATTTGCGCTGATCTTTGGCCATTTCATGAGCTTATCACGGAAAGCCTTTTGTATAATGAATGGGTTTCCATATCTGTCCTGTAAAACTTTCCATGCTCCGTTGTATGCGCTTTCTGAATCTCGATAAAAGAAACCTTCAACGGCTTTGCGCGCCTCTCCTGCAAGATACATTTTGAGATAAAACATCTTCTCATTTGGTAAGAGGGGTTTTCTGTCTATAAGAGTCATGAATGACATCTTCCAATCTGTAAACCTTAAAGGGTCACCACTGAACGTGGTGGGTTCAGGGACTGGCAAGCGATTCATACTTAATGAGCTAGCAATTGCTTGTGCTAAGCTGACAGACTCCTGGGTCATTGTCATTTCAGGAGCTCTTTGGTGAGGATGGAATGAAGCAGCATCTGGATTTAATTGAGGTTCAGTTTGCATTCTGTAAGAAGTAGTTTTGTTGTCAATTTCTTCATTGTGGTTCTCAAAACATTCAAAACTGTCATATGCTCTCACACGAGCTGCTGCTATAGCGACCTCTTTTCCTGCTTGTAACTGCTGCAGTTTTGCTCTCTCTTGTTCCAACTGTTGTTGCATTTCCACCTCTCTTTGTTTCATTTCTGACAACATTTTTGCCTCTTTAAGTTTCCATTCACTTTCCAACTTGTGAAGATGTGCTTTCTGTGCCTGAATTTCTTCCATGGCTTTTGATTGCTCCAGCTTAGCAGCAAGCTCTGCTACTGCATCTACTCTACTGCTATGGGTACTGGCTGAGCTGGAATATTTACTTGATTCATCTGAGGAATCTGATGAACTTACAGTTTCAGTTTTAGTTTGGCCAAAGACAGACCCATATTCATTTTTGTTTAACGTTTCTCTTACCTTTTCCTTTTCTAGTTGATCGTTATAATCTTTATTAATAGTCGCTAGACGGTTGCTTATGAGACTACAGATTTCCTTTGTTAGCGTAACACAAGCGTCCATTTTGTTGACGATCTCTGCTGTGGTTTTACTGTTATGTAGGATAGGTTCATATTGCTGTCTTATGGCGTCGTGCTTTGTTTCAATATCCTGCTGTAATTTATTGAGACCTTCTAATGAACAGAGGGTTTTTAGTTTTGTCCTTGTTTCCCTTGCTGTTAGCTTCCAAGAATTATAGGCCTTGTTAAATGTTTTTTCACGTTTTTTGGTGTCCTCGTCATGCATTTCTTGGCCTTTCTCTGTTAATTTTCTCTCATGTGAGCTAAACCTGACTGGTGTGTATGTAGGATTCTCTGTTTCTTCTGTTGGTAGTGACATTATATTTGCTTGTGCAACTGCTTTAAGTCTTGCGTGGCTTTTGATTGTCCTATGCCTAAATTCCCTTATAAGCTGTAGTTATCTTTTACCACAGAGTAATACTTATATCAAGCATTTGCATATTATGGACATTCAAATCAAATCAAATCAACTTTATTTATTTATAGAGCACATTTAAAATTTACCACAGGAAAGGATTTTTAACATAAAACAGTAACAACAAAGTATGTCATAAATGAGCGCTCTAACCATTAATAGCTAAAGTGCTTCACCCTTTAAACCTTTATCGCAACAGACATGTCACAAATTACCTTTTAAAGACATATACCAATTGTCTTAAAACATTCATCCATTTCAGAATTGTTACGTGTTGCTCACAAATTATTTTGACCTCAAAATATGATGTTAGTATTTAAGACACTTCAGATACGCTGTAAGCTTGTAACGTGTGTGTAAATAGTCTCCTTTGCTCCTTGGCACCCAATGTTATACCTTTAGCCTGCTGTCCTTTTAATCTTGCCTGTGCAGGATGTGGGTGCAAATGGAGTCAGTTGGCTGGTAACAGGTTGGTAGCTGGATCTCGGATGAGATGGCGTCAGCTTCTCTGCAGGGATGGCAGGTCTGTTGCAGCCAGAAGTTGTCACTGGTTGCAGCCGTGGAGTTTTCACTGTAGCGGCCCACTTGGATTAATGACACAAGATGCAGAGAGCTTCGACTGGTGCAACTTTAATTCTCTCCTCTTTTTCTCCTCACAATTTTGACACTGTGAAAACTCCTTCCGCTTCCAAGGGCGCTAAGTTTGCTCCGCTAGTTAGCTTAGCTTCCACACACAGCTCGGAGTGACTCTCCAGTCCTGGAGTAACGTGAGTATGCTGTTGAAGTCAGACAGAACGGCAGCAGGAAGTCAAGTATCAGCAATAAAGGAAGTAACAGAATAAGAGTGGGCTCTTCAAAATAAAGGCACAAAAACGTAACATGCCAGAACTGCAATTATCTCCTGAACAAAATTTGCTGCCATTTACACCACACGCTAAACAGCGTGTGCATAGTATAAATAGCGTGGGCTTTTTTTGGGGCGTTTTGCATGCGATTTACAAATACTGCGCATGCAATTGAAAAGTGGTGCAGACCGCCTTACTTAAATGAGGATTTTTCATGTATAATATGGGCATCACTTTTTATGGGCATTTTAAAAGCAGTCATGCAGTGCATCTACACGTAAATCCCTTTTTTTTCCTCATTGGTGAGAGGCTGCACTTAAAAGATGCAAACAAATGCATACCTAAAGAAGCTTTCTGAATAATAGAAATATTTTAATAATATTCTGTATTCAATGTGGGCAGCACGGTGCGACAGGGGTTAGTACGTGTGCCTCACAATACGAAGGTCCTGGGTTCGATCCTGAGCTCGGGATCTTTCTGTGTGGAGTTTGCATGTTCTCCTCGTGACTGCGTGGGTTCCTCCGGGTACTCCGGCTTCCTCCCACCTCCAAAGACATGCACCTGGGGATAGGTTGATTGGCAACACTAAATTGGCCCTAGTGAATGAATGTGAGTGTCGCCACCTGCGATGAGATGGCAACTTGTACAGGGTGTACTTTGCCCGTGTGCAGCTGGGATAGGCTCCAGCACCCCCCGCGACAAGCGGTAGAAAATGGATGGATGGAAGTTCTGTGTGGAAAACAATGAACATCATTAAAAAAATATTAAATAAATGGGTTATACTTGTATAGCGCTTTTCTACCTTCAAGGTACTCAAAGCGCTTTGACACTATTTCCACATTCACCCATTCACACCCACATTCACACACTGATGGCGGGAACTGCCATGCAAGGCCCTAACCACAACCCATCAGGAGCAAGGGTGAAGTGTCTTGCTCAAGGACCCAAAAGACGTGACGAAGTTGGTAGAAGGTGGAGATTGAACCAGGAACCCTAAGGTTGCTGGCACGGCCACTCTCCCAACTGCACCACGCCGTCCCCTAGATGACAAATGACATCAAAACGCATCAATTGAAATCGCTTTAATCAGCCCTTTAAGTCCTCTAGCAGCTATAAAATTGTAAAATGTTGTTGCTGAATATAGACGATGTGTTGAATATTTTTTATTTCTGACTGCCCATAGCAAAGATGTGCTTGCTCATCTGTTGCTTGATCTCGTATCTTGAGAACATTTTGAGCTTCTCATATCTGTCCAATTCTGTGATCAATTGTTTCTCTTTTATTGCTCCTAAGGGACCCTTAGGAGCAATAAATAAGCTAAAAAGAGACAAGACATCACTGAGACAAAGGAGGTTGAGTTGAGACAACCATTTGAGCAATATTTGAGAAGTGGGATACACTGAGGAGAGCTCATATATGTATGCCACTGATCTCAATTATGTCTCATTTATTTTGAAGGAGAATTAAAGAGAAATAAATGAGATGTATGAGCAATAAAAGAGATCTTTTGTATGTCTCTTTCATGTCTTGATTATTTCTCTTAAATGTCTTAACAAAGCCATCATATCTCAAATTTGAGAATAATGAGAACAAATTGAGAGGGCAATTATCTGACTTAATTAGAAATAACAGTAAAAAAAATACTCAAATATTGAAAGTTGTATCACTTTATTTGGCTATACAAAAATACAAAACATAAGGTATAAAAATAGATTAAATACAACAATTTAAATGTAATTAATTATTACATACATAATGTACATATTGACATTCACAATAATTAAAACAACATAGAAAACAATATACGAAAAATAAAACAAATACAAATATAAATGAATGTAACCCTAAGTACTCACTTAGTTGTCAGGTGTAGTTTTTTTAACTCCTTGTCGAGCAAACCATGTACCGTAGTTAAAAAAAACCACCTGACTTCATCTCAGTAAGAGGGTGAGTAAATGACTAAATTTTCCATTTATTAAATATTCCAAGCAAAAACTGAAATACATTTATAAAATAGTAACTGTGCTGTTTGGAACTGGTGTACATACAAAAAATAATCACACATTGAAAACCAGGGATACTTAACATTTTTTACCTCGGGGCCCGACCAACTTTTTCACTACAGGGGGGTGTGGGGCCCACTCAAACACAAACACTGAATTAGTCATCTTACACTAAAGTGTGTTAAAACTGAGTACCATTGCGGCCCATATGGACGGACCAAAGCTAAGAAACAGATATTTATTGGCGGCCCCCAAGGGGTACTCGCAGCCAAACAGTGGGCCCCAGCCCTGTGATTAAGAAACACTGTTGTAAACAATAGAACAGCCTTCTGCGATAACAATATAACATTTGGTACATAAATGAATTGAAACATTTTGAAATTGGTTTGCACTGTGAAGGGATATTAGCTGCTAGCTTGTTAGTGAGGTTGCATCGGTGCCAAATTTGCGAGACACAGCAAAGCTCAATATGCATTGTCACAGTATAACGTGGTACTAAAAGCTACATCATAGGGCAATTTTATACAATATATACTGTGCAACCCCAGACCAAAATATTAACATGTTTATAAAGGAAACATCCTACCCCAGAATGAACTTGGCAGGTACAAGGGCCTACTTAAAACCTGCTCTGGCCCGACATTTGTTTACCAAAGCTTTCTTGAGCTTGGCCTCCTCAATATTGTCCCAATCAGGAAGGGTACCGCATCTCAGGACATACGCTGTAAGGCAAGAACATAATAATCAGGCATTCGTAATTTTGCCACATCAGAGTTTCTACAAGTATCAAACCTATGCAATGCAATAATAATAATAATGCAAATCTAATTTAATGCTTTTTAATCCCATTTTTTTGGTACTTAAAAAAATGTAATGCCCATGTGCAACTGCATATAGTTATTATATATAGTCAAAAGCCGACAATTATCTGTATACACACAGTTGTAAGCATTAGACAAGTTAATTAGTTTACATTAACTGTTACTATCTAGTGTATTAGAATTGGCCATACAAAGCTGTTTAATTGGAGAATGTATTTGTATTTATTTATTTTTCTGGAGTAGCATCTGGTGTTTTGACTGAGCATGGCCGTAGACATTTTAGAAAAACACAGAACGATATTTGGAAAAATGCCAATAAGATGCATAATAAAAAAAGCTATGTCATTGAATATATTGTATTTTACACCCTCTCTGTTGTTTAAAATGTTTACAGTAAATAGCAAGTTTTGTATCGAGTGTCATGTCTTGTATTCATTTATTGTGGGAATGTCAGAGAATAAAAGAGTTGTGGTCTGCTGTGAAAATTGCCTTGTTGTCCATCCTAGGCCAGCGTAGATCACTTGAGGCGCCTGCGTCACGACAGTTGCTAATGTCAGCCAAGTTAGCTCATATGTGTTGAAGTGGAGGTGATTGAAATAAACGAGTTGTGTATGAAAAAAGCTCAGCTTCCCCATTATCCTGATATGGTGTCACAGTTAAGGACTACACGCCTACAGTGACCAAAGAATGGAAAAGTTTAGGCCCCCAGTGCAGTTTCATTTTGCCGTATTGGGGCAGTGCTTTTGTCGCGTTCCCACCTTACAATACTTCTTGTATGCAGTTTAACAGCTACAGCTATAAAAAAAAAAACACACAGACAGACGTAGCAATTTCGATGACCGTAACGTTCTTAAGTTAATTTTCATTTACCGTTTGACATACCGTATTTTTCGGAGTATAAGTATGCATAATAAAGAAGGGAAAAAACATATATAAGTCGCACTGGAGTATAAGTCGCATTTTTTGGGGAAATGTATTTAATAAAACCCAACACCAAGAATAGACATTTGAAAGGCAATTTAAAATAAATAAAGAATAGTGAACAACAGGCTGAATAAGTGTACGTTATATGACACATAAATAACCAACTGAGAACGTGCCTGGTATGTTAACGTAACATATTATGGTAAGAGTCATTCAAATAACTATAACATATAGAACATGCTATACGTTTACCAAACAATCTGTCACTCCTAATCGCAAAATCCAATGAAATATTATACGTCTAGTCTCTTACGTGAATGAGCTAAATATTATTATTTGATATTTTACGGCAATGTGTTAATAATTTCACACATTAGTCGCTCCTGAGTATAGGTCTGGCCAAACTATGAAAAAAACTGTGACTTATAGTCCGAAAAATACGGTATTGACTATCGGCCATGTCCTACAATTGTATCACATTTTTTAAATGCCTCTAGACAACGCATTTAATGCTTTTTATTGCCGTTTAAGGCCTTAATTTACGCAAAATCCATTTAATGACTTAATGCCTTGTGAAAACCCTGAACATACAGTACATTAATACACACAACCACACTTCAAGTTGATAGACATAACACTATATTGCTTATCACAAAGCTAGTTTTTTGGCTAATCACAAACTGTAATTATGTAACATTCAGTTATGCTTCTAGTGTGATGTAATCAATAAGGGATCAAACGTTCTCGTATTGAACTTCTATTTAATTATTGTTACACAATTTTGGCCTGAAAACACCCTCAGTTTGGGAAAACTTACTTAGGATTCCTTCAACTTTTTTCCGGTCAAGGATGCGCTTTCCTGTTCCTGGAGGTTTGTTTCCAGGGCGACCAAAAGGGACAGCATTTTGACACTCCTCAACTGTAAAAAAGTGATCAAAAAGTGCGTGGAATAAACGCATACAATTGGGCTTTGAAGCATGACTCATGGCAGCAAGGCGGAACGATGATATGAATACGCCGCTCTCAGGAAAGAGCTCCTGCTGGCCCAATTGTTGAGGAGGGCCCTCGCTGTATTTGTCTACAACGAGGTCGCAGAGAGTTTGGAGTACTCTGACTTGGCCTGGATCTGAAAGGGAAAAAAATAGCACAAATACCAGAATGAGAAAAGAATGTGTTCAAGGCCCAATCACAAATTTAAGTAAACAAAACAATTACATCATGAACAAATTAGCATGAATTACTTGCCTATTTTCAAGAGGACTTCTTCGATTCTTTGCTTTTCTCGCAGGATTTTTTCGAACTCCTCCCTACATCCATCACATGGCGTCCATGATTTTTCTGCCTGCGGTCGATATGAGATAGTGTCCTCAACAGATGGGTTGCCTGCATCTCTCCTGTCTGGTGCCAGGAAAGCTGGGTTTTCATTATCAGGTGGATTCACCCTGCTAGCTGGCAAGCTATTGTGTACGCCGGGTGAAGGACCAGAGGTGTTGTAGACATTTGGTGATGGGCCAGCGGTGTTGAAGTCATGCAGTGATGGGCAGGATGCATGGCCTTCGTAGGGAGATGGACCTTTGATGTTGAGGCCATACGGTGGTAGGCTAGATGTATGGCCTCCATAGGGAAATTGACAATTGATGTGGAGACCATACGGTGATGGTATGGCTGTATTGCCGCTGTAGGGTGATGGACCGATGGTTCCCTCTTTGGTAAACCTATCATGAAATTTCATTGAACCATAGATTACTATTCTATAAACTCAATTTGTCCATATATATATACAATATCAAAAGAGATGAGAAATACTGAACTACAAAAAAATGACTGAATTGACCCGCATTTTAACCTCCAGTGGACAAAGGAGAACAAGTATTTGATAGACTGGCGATTCTGTAAAATATAAAACAAAACAAAAAATGACATTGTATGATTTTCAGGTAATTTGCATTTGTTTCCTCTTTTTTACCTCTACTTCTCTGAAGTATAAAATATGGATTTCATGCAGTAAGATGCACATTAATTACTTAAAAATGAATACGATGTGATTTTACGGATTTTTGTTTTGGATTCTATCACTTACAATTGAAGTGTGCCTATAATGATATTATTAATAATAATAATAATAATAATAATAATAATAATAATATAAGTAAAAGACCTCGTACTACAAAATCAACAGTGTATAAATTATTTGTTCTCCTTACTCTATGATGGACGGTACCAATAATGAAAAGGAATGTACCATGACCAAAATTGACCATATCTATAATCGTTCTGTACAGTACTCCTAAACAGAAACATTTCACATCAAAAACAAAGGAACTGGACCAATACTGAAGATGAAATCATCCTGACTGCAAGGAAATAGACAACTCACTTAGTCAACAATACCAACTAACAGATTATGACAGATTTTTTAATATGAAGTTATACATAACATTGACTATCACCAAGAAGTTATTACTTTATATATCTCAGGATTATTTATGAAATGTACAATTAAGTATAAACTGTCAAACCAGTACTTATATTTGGTTTAAATATGTTTTTTTAAACTATTGCTTATTGAGATTTCCGCCCTACCTCCTGTCTTTCACAGAGGAAGTACAGGCATGTGAGCAACCTTTGACAAAAGAAGAGGAAAATTCACAAAACAGAGGAACATTTCTATCCGCACGTAGTGCTCCCATGCAAGCCCCATTTTTTTTTTAAGAATCAATACTACATAGCACCGGGGCAATAAAACAATAAATATATATCGCGATATACACTTAATCATATCAATATTAAATGTGTTCGATAAAAGATTTGAGCAAGCAATAGATTCGCTGCATTAGGTCACTCGTGCTTTGGGAACCCAGAAAACAGAAAACAGGAAGTGTCACTGAGCAATGGGAGGGACATACTATAACAGCATACTTGCCAACCTTGAGACCTCCAAATTCGGGAGATTAGGGGGGCGTGGGGAGGAGTATATTTATAGCTAGAATTCACTGAAATTAAAGTATTTCTTACATTTACATATACATATATATATATATATATATATATATATATATATATATATATATATATATAGATATATATATTTATATATATAACTTTTATATATGTAACCTTCAATACCTTCTCAAAACACACCTATCTCCGCTCGGGATGGTTTCCTGCTGACCCCACTGTGGACTGGACTCTTACTGTTATGCTGGATCCACTATGGACTGTACTCTCACAATATTATGTTAGACCCACTCGACATCCATTGCATTCGGTCTCCCCTAGAGGGGGGGGGGGGTTACCCACATATGCGGTCCTCTCCAAGGTATCTCATAGTCATTCACATCGACGTCCCACTGGGGTGAGTTTTTCCTTGCCCTTATGTGGGCTCTGTACCGAGGATGTCGTTGTGGCTTGTGCAGCCCTTTGAGACACTTGTGATTTAGGGCTATATAAATAAACATTGATTGATTGATTGATATTCAGATCTGCTTTTAACCAGTGATTAGTGATACTGTATTTTATATTATTACTTTAAACTGTTTCATATTTAAATTTTTTCTCCTGTAAAGCGTCTTTAAGTGCTTTGAAAAGCACTATACTAAATAAAATGAATTATTATTATTATAATTCAACCACACAACAGCTCCAATGTGTGTCTATCCCTTTTCCCGGCAAAACTCGATCACCCATTTCCTATTAACTTCCCTATCTCTCCCGGAAGTCCCGCCCCCCAGCCAAAGTCATTGGCTAACACCCCGTAGCCCAGTATTAACGTGCCGGCTGGAATAAACACATGCTGAGAAATAGCTCCGTGCCTGCCTACTTTATGGATAAACCTATAGATAACGGAGACATATACAGTATAATAGTCTCCTTTTCAGGTGAGAGATGACGTTAAGGGCAGTGCCTTTAAGGCACGCCCCCAATATTGTTGTCCAGCTGGAAATCGGGAGATTTTCGGGAGAATGGTTGTCCCGGGAGATTTTTGGGAGAGGCACTGAAATTCGAGTCTCCCGGAAAATTTGGGAAGGTTGGCAAGTATGATAACAGACAATCAGTTAACAGTATTTACTGAGCGATGGAAGGGACACACCAACAGCCAATCACGTAACAGTATCAACAACAAGTAAGCTAGCACGATGATGCTAATTATGCTAACTAGCAAGCTTGTTTTGGTTTCCCTGTCCTGAAATTCAGTGCGGAGCAACAGCAAGTACCTGCGGCCGAGGCGAGCGTTCCACAAATTTTGCTTGGATCCTATTTTTTTATATTGTTTACTTAATTCATCCATGGAACTTTTGTTATTGTTGAAAGCTCCGGTCGGACAGGTTTCACAGGACACATTTCCGGTGTTGTGTGTTGCTCTGAGAACCCAAGGGTGTTTCGTTAATGCTCGATTGCTGATAAGAAAGCAAAGTTAGCTCTGTTTTTGACATTCATCCTTCAACTCCCATCCTTACACTACTTTTATTTATATTTGTGTATATTTGTATTTATATTTAATTTTAAAAATGCAGAATTTATATTTTGACGTCAAACTGAATGTTTAAAAACTTTGATTTCTTCTGTTAAGAAAGTATATATTGTGTAACCATTTTTTTCTCTCAATAAAACTTGTTTATAAGATTTCAGTGTGTGTTCAAGTACTTCTTGAGCACATTCATCAATACTGTGATAACAATTGTAACCATGACATGATATGTTCATTTTGTTACTCCCTAGTTTTGACACATGAGATTGTAGAGTGGATATTAACACTCTATGAACATTTTGACCATGGTTAAAAAGTAATAAATTATGGCAAATAATTGTTTTCAGGGTCCACAAGTTCAGAACTTTTAATCCTGAAATGAAAGTGGAAACAGATGTTGGGTTTTGGGCAATTAAATACATTAAATATTTGTATTTGTCATTCACATACTATTTACTGAAACAATTATTTGATTGAATATTTCAGTTAATGCTGTTTTTTTGGTTTGGAAATACACCAAATTTGATTTTATAAAGATTAAAAGTTTTGAACTTGTAGCCCCATAGGCATGAGGTAAAAAATGTCAAGCTTACCCATAGGGTGGTGGTGGTCCAACAGTGTTGCTGCCTGTTACAAGTCCCCTGTCACTTGATAGATTCAGCGCTGTGATATTATCATGTTCAGACAGTGGGTTCCGATCTACTGTAATGGTGTCAGACCCTGATGTTGAGTGTGATGGCTCAATGGCTTCCAACATATTTAAAAATGACTCCTGTGGAGTTTGGCAGCCTTTTGGTGACTGAGTCTGATCTTTTCCTGAAATATATTCAACAGTTGCCCTATAAAATTTACCATCTGACCACTTTGCTAAAACAGAATCTCCTGTTCTAAGATCTAAGATCGGCACAGGAGCTTCATCTCTTGACAAAATGTCTGCTCCTGTAAAGATTTTGCCGGTATGACCGACGAATGCCAAACACCCTGAAAGAGAGAGTGCAAAAGAGAAAGTGTTTAAAATGTTTTATTTGAGTATGTGTACAGCTCCACTAATGGACATTGGAGTGTTACTTTCAAAGGCAAAATTAAAGTATTGCTAGAAACATAATTTTATATGGGAATTTATTGTATTATATGTATAGTACATGTTCCAAAAAGAAAAAAGCATAAAACACCACCAGAATTAGAGATATTACAAGTCAAAGTGATGGACCTTAGTGTTACGCTCATGACTTGGTGTAACTAAACATTAAAGTTAAAGTACCAATGATTGTCACACACACACACTAGGTGTGGCGAAAAATATTACCCTATAAGATGAAGGCAATTGCATTTTATTGATATTTGAAATGTATTCAATGTTTATAAATTAATATTTAAATATACTAAATGTAAAAAAGAGAATACATATTCAAAATAAGATCATTAAATGAAATCTAGTTTGGTTACGCCATCATGAGCGCAACACAAGGTTGTAAAAGTTTCAACTACAATTCTAAATAAGATGTCAAAAGCAAACTGAAATCAAATACACACAGCTTAAAGATTGATCAATACCTATTTAAATGTAGTAATACATAAATATGATGATTTATCAAAATATAAAAGAAATATACCTAAACAGAACACTCATGATGGTTACACCAAAAAGTAACGCTATGAATCGCGTTTTTCCGAGTTTTTGGGGCATTTTTATGCTATTTCCAAGCATCTCCTTTTCATTATCGTTGATTTTAAATGGTGAAACTAATGCATATTATATATGCATGCCCTAGTAAACAAAAAAAAAGTCATATTTATTTTGATTGTTACATTTTGAAGTACATTTGTGCAGGTGGGTGCAAATGTACCCATTACCAGAGCTGTACACGTATACAAATTTGGACTGGTATTTGTCACCTCAATTGGACAACAATGTTATGATTATTCCCTCTCCCCATCCCTATTTGCATTTTAAAGCATATGCAGTAGGATGAGCTTGCCCATCGCTGTCTTAGAGGTGTGTGGCCTCATTACAATTAGGGTACTGTTACCTAACTTCCTTGGGGCGACTTTTTCAAGGTGGCATTCTCAGCTGTTCTTTAAATACTAAACAAACTAATAAAGTCATTTTTCCAGTTTGTTAGCTACATGTAACACTGCAATTTGGCTTAACCGTAGTCCGCTTTGCCACACATACATAGAGACTTACCAGATTGCCCATTTGGGGGAGGAGAATTATGCAGGTCCTTCATTTTCTTTGTGGGAACTCTTAACCTCTTTTTTGTTGTCATTTTCTTTTTGTCCATCCTGTTAATGAAAAAATAAATTTTGGATCACAAACTGGGGATAGGTTGATTGGCAACACTGAATTGATGCGAGCGTGTGAATGTTGTCTGTCGATCTGTGTTGACTTGTCCAGGGTGTACCCCGCCTTCCTCCCGAGCGCAGCTGGGATAAGCTCCAGCACCCCCCACGACACGGAAGGGAAAAGCAGTAGAAAATAGATGGATGGAACTATAATATAAATGGAAAGTATTTACATATATGGGGTCACTCCATATGGATGTTAACTTTTTGAGTAAAACATATTTAACTTCTGTCAAAAACAAGTAAACAAAATGATTGTTTATGATCATTCTGGCTATAGTAAAAAAAAATCTCAAATCAGACAGTTTAATTCTTATTTTAATTTGTATCTATTTTGGGGTGCGGGGGGCTTGATGGCACCTTTTTATAATAGGGTACATATTAAGAAAGTTATGGCATTTTTAACAAAAAAGGTCATGAATAAAATCTCGAGCCCCAATGACTTTGTATTGAAGAGTTTGACCATAAATTAGTACATTTTGACCAGGTTAAAACAATCATAACTTTTTAAACATGTATCACAGCAAAATTATTCTTATATCACGTAACTAGTATTAACAAGACCTGTCTGATAATACTGGTTTTATTTAAATGAATGAATGTTTAAAATTTTACACACATACCTACTTTATTTTCAAATATATATGCAGTTTATATAATCAATAGCATGATACAAAACTGCCACTGCCAGCGAGTAAGCAAATGTCTGCTGCTTTCAAAATGGCGGGGAAAATTGGTTAATCATTGAACACTTTTGGATGTCATCTCTTATCAAATACAACTAGCCAGCCATACCAATAAAATGCAGCCCTGACCTTCTTTGTCGATTGTTACTTTACCTACAACAGTATTATAAAACATTTTAAAGTCAATGCACTGTAGAATCTAATCATGAAGGTCATTATGTATACTAACATTACTTGTTGGGCAGACGCCATTAGCGTTACCGCAACCTCCCAAAGGACCACTTCGTTGTCACAACAGTTAAATATTTTCACTTCACAACATTACATGGTTGAACAACTAAACAATATTAGGATACTTACCTCTCCAAGTCTAATGTCGCAGGCATTGTGGTCGTCGTTTCCAAAAACTTTCCCGCTCCTTCTTCTCTTTCTTCTTCTTCTTCGTTTTAGTTTAAGGTTGGCGCAGACAACGTTACAATTTTACGCCACCTACTGTTTTCCCGCTTCTTCGTCTTCTGACGTTAATTGATGGCAAACAACGAGTGATGTCCGCCGCTGTCTGGTAGAAAGCGTGAATTTTCTGAATTGCCTTCCTTTGAAAGTTACACATAGTCAAAAATGGCTATTTTCAGATGGACATATAAGGAGAAAATCAACTTTATCTGAATTCTGAGATGTGGATTTGTCTCAACAACATTCTCGCGAGATTTGGCACGGCGCCCCATGAATCTGTCCAATCATATTTGCTCTTCCTGGAAAACACGCATGCGCGGTTCACACTCCATTACAGTAGGTGGCGGTAATGCACATTACAAGGTTGCTTGCCAACCGCCATAAATAAAAAAAAAGAAGAAGAAGAAGAGGAACACGCGTGCACATTTAGTGGGCGGATGTGACTTTTTCGATTGGAAGAAGCAATTCAGCATCGAAGGAATAACGACTGAAAGTAAGTAATACCATTTATTGTTTTTGTTTTGGTATTTAAATAACTTTAACACACACGAGTTATTATTTATTAAACTAATGTAACGTCACTGTGTTACGAAAATATAGCTATAAATGCCGCATTCAACGGCACAACCACCTTGCTAAAAGCTATGATACTTTCCTCCACCGAGGCATCGCAAGTGATAAGCTACACTATACATCCCATAGTGAAATAACAATGATAGAAATAAATGTACAGAGAACATTGGAAGTGGAACAATATAAAGAGTGCCTTCTGATCATCATGGGTTATGTAAACTGTCATAAAGTCACTGATAAGGCCCTAAGCGATTTGTTGAAAATGTTCAAGTTGCTTTGTCCCGATAGTCTGAATACAGACTGCTTAAACAGTGTGCAGAAGTTCAAAAACTTTTTTTTATCCCGCTCTGCATCATCGCCTATTTTATTACATAAATACTGCAGTAATTGTTTTGGGCCATTAGAAAGTAAACAAATGAAATGCCTGTCTTGTGGGACCAGTGTGTCAGAAGAAAGATCCCCATCATTTATAGAGGTTCCAATTAAGGCTCAAATAAGGTCATTGTTCCTCAAGCCAGGTTTTCAGGAGAAGCTTAACTTTAGATTAAGCAGAAAGAAGGCAAATGCTAACAACATTGAAGATATATATGATGCAGAAATTTACAAACAGCTTGTCGATAGGGGTGGTCCTCTTAGTGACCCTAAAAACATCTCACTTACTTGGAACACCGATGGGGTACCTATTTTCAAATCATCCAAGTTTTCAGTGTGGCCTTTTTATTGTATCATCAATGAATTGAGCTTCATGGAACGCACAAAAAGAGAGAATATGATATTTGCTGGACTTTGGTATGGGGATTCAAAACCATCCATGGTTACATTTTTGAGACCACTAAGTGACACACTGAGTAAGCTTGCAGACGATGGAATTATTGTGCAACCTGCAGAGTTGACATCTGAACCTTTTGTGTGTAAAGTGCTCACTATTGCTGGAACATGCGACTTGCCTGCGAAAGCATTAGTCCTTAATTCAGTGCAATACAATGGAAAATTTGGATGTCATAAATGCGAACAGCCAGGAAAGACTGTGAAAACCGGGAAAAGAGGACATGCCCATGTATTTCCATTCCAACATAGAGATCCAAAGGGGCCACTGCGCACCAATGAAAAGTTTGTACTGGATATGAAAATCGCAAATGAAACCAAAACCATTGTCAAAGGGGTAAAGGGTCCCTGTTGCCTGAGCAAACTTAAAATGTATAACCTTATCAAAGGCACTGCCGTAGATTACATGCACTCAGTCCTCCTCGGAGTAATGCGCCTTTTGATGGTGTTGTGGTTTTCTACAGAGTTTTCTCGTCAGCCCTTTAGCATGGCAAATAATACCAAATAAATTGACAGGCGATTTCAGCAAGTCTGTCCTCCATCCTCAACTAGATATCCTCGATCAGTGGCATCTCACAGAATGTTTTTAAAAGCATCAGAATACCGGGATATTTTGCTGTTCTATGGACCGGTTATTTTCCGTGGAATTCTTGCAACAATGTACTACAACCACTTCCTTCTACTAAGTGAAGCCATTTTCATTTTGTTGATGGAATCTATATCGGTTGAACAGATCCATCATGCAGAAAAACTATTGTGGAATTTTTGTTCTCAAATGGCTACACTCTATGGTGAGCGGTACGAAACTGCAAATGTACACCTTCTCGTGCACCTGGCAGACAGTGTCAGGGCCCTTGGTCCATTATGGACTCATTCATGTTTTCACTTTGAAGACAAAAATGGATATTTGTTAAGGCTCATACATGGTACTCAAAATATACCTATGCAGATGGTAAATGCAGTCAAACTTGTGCAGTCTATTCCTGTTATTTCACAAACTATTAAACCAGGGAATGTCATAGCTGAATTTTACAGACATATGACTAAAGATGATAGTTTCTGTCAGGAAAACAAATATTTGTCTTGGATTAAACTATATGGAGCATCTAGTGAACTTCTATTGGACACAGTTCACCTCTCTGCATTGCAAATACATGCTGGTCACTGCATCAATTCTGGAACAGTAAGCATCTTTCACAGGGCACAAGTTAAGAGAAATTATCTCACATCAAAACACTATGGTAAAGGTAATAGAAGAAACAATTTTACAGTTTTTTTTTTCAAATGACGGACAAACAAAGTATGGACAGATTGATTTCTTCTTTACCATAGCACAATCATGTTCCAAATGGGCCCTCGTTCGTGAATTTAAACATGCAGGTTTTTCTTTGCTGCAAGATAGTGTAACAAATGGTACATGCAGTCATGTTATTCCCCTATTGGAAACCTCCGCCAGTACAGTAGTATCCTTGGATGACATATTGGGTAAAGTTGTTTTCCTTGACTTCACATCTATGCCTGGCATTGTGTTTGCAGTTCATTTCCCAAACACACTTGAAAAGTTTTAACTAATCAAGAACGGAACTGGCTTAAGAAGCCACAAATCAAATATTTGATAATTGTTATAAATGCTCTGAAAATACACACCGTTGTGATGTTGCCGTGGATGCTGTAAAAGTCTGTAAATATGTACTGTATATGGAGTATCATTGTTGATTAAGTTTTTGCATTGTCGGTAATATTTCAGTGGCCAATATATAAAATTTACTTGTTAAATAAAACCACTGTCTTTTTTTTAATGCTTATTTAGGCCTACTACGCTACTGTATTTTAATATTAGTCCTTGTCATGGTGGTTGGAGAGCCAAATGTTTTCTGAAGTGGTACTTTGTGAAAAGAGTTTGAGAACCACTGCTCTAGAAAGTTCACAAATGTTAAAAGGTCTCAAAAAGTGTCTTGTGATCATAACAGTATTGTTTGGGTTCAGTTTTAAATCTCACAATTGTAGTCACTGTACATGGCGTGTGTATAAGAAATCAACAAATTAAGTAGAACATTATGTAAATAAACCATATAGATTACAGACCATATATCCATATTGCCTGAATTAATTATTTTCTCCAAATGTTGGCATGAGATAAACTGGAGTATGATCGAGGTATAAATAAATTGTGCCAATTAAAATGTATTATTCCTAAGATAGAAAAGAGGCATATCTGACAACTCAAATGGTGAGCAGTGAGAGACAAAACCAAGTATATCTCTCACTGAGACATCATTGAGAGATATTGAAACCAATACTCATCAATTTTCTTTTTGCCGAAATAGAAAAGAGACATCTGAGAACTCAAACAGTGAGTAGTGAGAAACAAAACCATGTGTATCTCTCACTGAGACATAATTGAGACATATTGGAGACCGGCTCATTCATCTCTCATTTTGCTCTTAGTTGAAATCAGGAAAAGAGATAACTGTTAGACAACTTTGAGATCTCTCACAGTGCTCACTGTGAGCCTTTTTTCTCAGGAGATACATCTGAGAAGAATGAGAAAACTACTTTGGTCTCGATTAGTGCTCTTTTATGTCTAGGAGATGTATATAAGACACACATGAGATCTCATCTTCAATTTTGCTTTGCTATGGGTGTCCATTATGTTGACACACACATAGGACAAAGGATTCTCGTCTGTCCATCGTCTGTCTTTGCAGCGCGAGCACTGATCTGCCGTGTGTGGAACTGTCAATTTGCACGTCCTTCTGACACTTGCTGCAAATTAAAATTACCCCATTACATAAACACAGCGGGATCAAAAATAAATGCAAAAGCAAAACATGCTGAAAAAGCCCCAAAACACACACAAACCCTCAAAACACATGATATGGATGGGTTCCTTTTACAAATGAATCGATACGGTGCTAATTTACGGTTTGGAAATTTTACTAATTTGATTTTACATGAATCGATACCCAGTAGTAGACGGACCTACACATGTACCGAATGTGGTACCCTTGCCTACACATGCATGACAGAAATGCTGCAATTTCACAAAACAAACAGAAGTTAGGCGCCCTTAAAAGAATCTAGCCAGGCTACCAAGGTTGCCAGACCTGAGAAATGTTACTATGCAAAATTAAGCCATATATACAGCAATCCATTTTTACAGCCTAGTGTTCAACAGAGACATAGAAAATACATTTTAATTCTGCAAATGTTCTTCTGGGCATCTCACTCATGCCTTTAAAGATATCCAGTATAGCCCTTAGGTCTGGCGACTCTGGTAAGCTGACTAACTTCCGTTTGGTTCTGTGAAGTTGCAGTATTTCTGTCATGCATGTGTTTTGGAGGTTTGTCTTTTTTTGCAGTATTTTTGTTTTTGGTCCTGCAGCATTTATGGATTGTCTTTATGCTTTTTAATTTGCATCATTTTCCCACTGTATTTGCAAATGGTGTTATGTTTATGTTTTGTTATGTTACTTTAGAAACTAACACTACGTGGGTAAGAATGTAGACTTAATACGTATGAATTATCAGTACAAATATAGACTCTCGCTGCTTTTTTGTGCTATAAAGTGACCACATGTGGAATGTTAAAGTTGCAATCAAAATAGGACACTTTTATCACTTAGTTAGTAATTATGTTATAGATAATAAAAAATGTAAAGGTATATAAATGCAAAGCTGTATATTAATAGAACCGTATGTATAGTAAATTCTGGTTGAGAGCCTACTGTACGAAATGTAAGTTGTCATGTTTTACAATGATAAGTACACACTATATACGGTATAAACTATGGTAATGAGTATGCATAAGTCACATCTGAGAAAATGTTTTATAGTGATAATAAAATGTGCAAACTATGTGGTAAAAAATGAAAGGGAGTTGTTTGTTTGCTTGTTTTTTCCCACTTTTCCAGGAGTATTCAAGTCCTTCTTTCATGCCGTGGAGCTGTAACTGCTGCTGAGAAGTGGCAGTGTGGGTTGCCTTTCATTATTAGAGTACTGGTAAACTAACCATGCAAAACACAGCAGGCTTTGAGTAAACTCACTCCCCTTTTCAGTGGAATGGTAGTAAACACTCCCCAGAGATTTTTTTTTCTTTTTTTCTTTTAAACTGAAAAAATGATAGCTGATGCATACACATACCACACCTCGTTGGAAAGAGTATTCCTGACCTTTATGTTAAGGGGAAAAGCAACTAGATGTGCTGGTTGTTTCTGTAAACCATCTGTATACATTATTTTTGAACTTTTCCACTTCAACAAAGAGAAGTGCGCCATACTCTGTACAAAGGATCAGACAATGACATATCACTGACTGCTGACCAGTTTAAGATGACACAACATGTACCTTTTTGATGCTATCCATTTGAAAAATTTGGTGCCTGGAAACACCAAATTGCTTCTGGCTCATAAAAGAGGACTTTTTTTTAAAATGAAATGTACAATTGTTAATGTAATGTGTTTCAGAAAGTTCCAGAGGGAACGTTCAAGTACAGTAGACAAACTCTGCCATTGCAAAATATATTTATTGGCAAAATATACAAACTTTTCAATAAACCAAAAAAAGCAACTATTCGATTAATACATCACTTATAATAATAATACAAATGGTCACCATTTTGTTTTAACTTACCTGAAATCTATTGAAAGTCTCCACATTTGGAAAATAAATGTAATTTATAATGGGTGTTGAGTATTTTTCAGTGCAACTGTAGATGGAACGGTGAGTCAAATGTTTGACCACCTGAAAAGGGTGTTTTCATGTTTTCTTGTCATAACAGTAGAGACTATTGATGCATGAATGAAGTCAGATGTTCAGTACAGTACAGAGGACCACAGAACCTGCATCTCTCTCATACTGGCTTTAGTGTCTGATAAGTTTGTTCACATCCTGTTTGAGCTTTTGTTTGTTTTTGCTATTTTTGCCATAGCAGGATTTAAATGATTAATGCAATGCATTCCAACACAGAGTCTAGAGATATAATATATTAATGTTATACAAACCATTTTCTATTTATTAATAACTAGTATTATTTGTATTCTTATTATTGGTGAAAAAAACCCAAAAAACATTGAATTGCATTTTCATTTTACATTAAAATACATTAGATAAAAACCTGTTCAAAAACGGATAATGTTTGATAAACAAACACTTACATGAATCACACCAACATTTTAATAAGCTATACCAATGATTCTAAAACTGTGGTACGCTTACCACTTCATCTAGTGGTACGCCAAAGATTTTAGTCATTATTTAGTACAGTATATTATTTTCCTATATTCAAACACAGTGTTACTGTTCAATCTGTGTGTAATGCAACAGTGGTCAAAAATATCAAATATACTTGTTAAAAAAAGCATCTACTTGTTGTAATGAATAGTTAGGCCTCCTACACTACTGTGTTTTGATGTTGGTCATTATGGTGGTACTTAGAGAACCAAGTGTTTTCTGAGTTGGTACTTGGTAAAAAAAAGTTTGAGAATCACTGAGCGACATGAATAAAAGATTTAAAAAACTTATCTTTGTGATTAATCTGATTAATCGGGAGTTAAATATAAACCAGATGTGATCAATCACCATTACATTTTTTGACAGACCTGATGATAAAATAAAAACATAAAATATATTACAATTATATAGTTATAAAGAAGAAAATATGTATATTCAGTTAATTATTTATATCAAGTTACACATTGAAAAGACAAACAGTATATATTTCATGTTTGCCTATTTATCAGACTTTATTTATATCATGTTTATCTTAATTGTTTACTCCCATTCCTACTTCACAAATACATATTTTACATAATTCTATTGACTGAAAGAATTATGATCTGAGCAGATTTTTCTGCCTCTATGTTGATCTGCGATGTAACTACTGGTACTTTATTCTGGTTGTACTAAACCAAGACAATTATGACAATGCCCCCATTCCACTTTACCGTTCTTACATATAATTTGCAAAATAGATCATTATCGGGGGGAGCTTATTCGAAATAGTAGACATAAAAGAACAAAAACAAGAGGTCTATTAGCTGTAAATGATGTCTAATAACATGATCCCATGAGAGTCCTCCCCAAATGAGCAAATAAAAGCCATTGTAATGCCAATACAACCCTGCCCCCCATTTGAGGCAAATCCCCTATTTAGAGTATAAATCTGCAAGGCTTTGTGGGTAATTAGTGAACATGCTCGGGAATGTTAGCAGAGCTTGGCAGGTGCGTTTGATCTGTGGCAAGAAGCAAAACCACTGTTGACAGAGAGATGGCAGGAGGATGGAGATAGGAGGGCAAGTGAGTGGAGGAAAGGAAGATTTGAGAGCTGGGGGGCAGGTTTTACTATTTCTCTGCCTCATTAGAGAAAGGCAGTGAAGTGATTTTAGGTGGACTTGCCTGACAGATAAAATACAAATGATGCTATTCTTACTGTTGAGAATGTAAGATTTCAGATAAAACACCACTCACTACAGGTCATGAGACAATATCCCAAACATCAAATATTCCAGTTGAGATATGCCAGCTAATCCAAGTCTGACCTAAAAAGCACCCCGCCCCCAACCTTTACAATACTAGTTAGAAGTTGCTTAATTTTAAAAAAAAAAACAATCACAATCATTCCATCACAACTTAAAACATCTGAGTCAAGAATGATTCATGTGTTTTAACTCCATAACTGTGCCATAGATCCATTTAATACCTTGTGACCAACAATTAATTACGTAAACACATCCCTCTACTTAATTATTCACATTATTGTGTGCGGCTACCATGGATTCAATGACGCCTAATTAGAGCAGACACACTAAACCTAATTTGCGGATGCCAGAAGCAAAGTTTATATATAAGAGCTAATATTTGAAAGTCAAATTAAAGTTGAAACGGCCAGTAATAACTGTTAATTAACTCTGGTTTTGTGTTTTTCCTTTGACAAACCAGAATTGTGTACAATATGCACACGGCTAGTGCTTAAGATTTCGGACCACAACGATACATTTCAAAGCTTTGAATTATTCTTTTGATGTGGGTATTCTCAGAAGAGTAGATATTATTTTAAGATCTCTTTGTTCAAAAATTCATTTTTATTATGACTGCATGTAATGCATAGCAATTCCCCACATAACTAGCCATTGGTGCAATTAACATCTTCGATCCAGTTCATATTGCTGATAATTTATACAGAGTCTTCTCCTCCCCTGTGATAGCTCGCAGGGATCTACTCTTCCCTTGCATTTACAGAATCTGTCTCATGCTGATGAAAATGAAAAGTGAAACTTTAATGAACGGGCCTCCACTGTCATGTTAATAAAGACTTTTGAAACAACACCAAGGCCAGTTGAACAAGTAAGCCGACATCAACGCCAGTGAAGAGACATCAAACCAATTAACACTGACAATAAATATTAACAGCAGTGGGTGTTAAAATAACATGAATGGTAAGCTGATCTATAAACAAGTGCTGGATGGATGATCATTAAAATGGTGTCGCAGATGGCTCAGTGCACAGAAACATTGAAATTAAAATTTGCTGTAAACACTGGAATTGATCGGAGTGTTGAGCAAAATCAAATACTATTATCTTGTCAGCAAATGGAACTGATCAACTGATGATGGCATTATTATAGTCAGTCACATTAAAAAAGTAGAACACCACAAGGTGTTAATATGTTTCACATGATTGTAAATGAAATGTGTGGTCACCTAGTAGGGCTGCTCTCGAATGCTTACTATACTGCACATTTAATGCTATGGATGTAACAACATCATAATCTCACACTATTGTCACTGTATTAAGGCCATAGTATGATATTATTGTGGTTGTGTCCCCCCCAAAAAAGTGCTTGGTAAAAATTCCATAGTGTGTAAAATGAAGTGGCAGGACTGTTTAGGATAAACACGTTTACTGTAATTGAACAGAAACATAATACTCAAATGTTCTAATCATATTTTTTTTACCATACAAACATTTATTTTTAAGAGAATGGAGAGGGAACATCCAGTGTTGCAAGTAAATATTTAAAACAATCTTGCAGTTGTGTGTCTTTGAAGTGACAATGTAAACATCCAGCATTGATGGACACTTTAGCGTCCTTCAACTTTTACTTTTTCAGAAGCAGTGTCCTCTGCTTTGTGTAATGAAAATACCTAAAAAATACCCCAAATATAAAATAAAAAAATTGATTTAGCTTCGCTTGCTTCAAATATCTCTTTTCGGGTGATGGTTTATCAAGTATCTTCTCATATTAGTCGTATTGCATGCTGTGTGAAGTGTCTGCGCTCCCACTGGTCGTTTTCCCTCCACTGCGAGGCGCGGTGACCAGCTTTGTGTCAGCTTGGAAACGCTTAAGACGAAGATGGCGCACTTTTCAATACGCAAACTTTATTACCTCTGCCAACGAGGTTCTGTTTTTGTCTGTTGTTGTTGTTTACTTTCAGACCGACCAAAGCAAAAGTGCCAGAAAAAAACTACACCCACCAATTTTCCATTTGATACCGTGAGACGTCCCGACAATATTGTGAGGATTTTGAAACCGCAGTATATACAATACCGTCAAATCCCTATTTACACAATTTTACAAACTGAGTCTTTTTTCAAAAGGATTTAGACACTTTTCCAAACACAATCTTAAATTTTCTTAACTCGTAGATTATTTGAAAAATGAAACACTTCGGTCAAAACATATGCCCATTCATCAAAATAAAGCAAGCATTTGTAAAAATGCAGTTTTATTGTCATCTCACTCACACAGACTTCAAATGATAAGACACTATTGGAGTGAGTTACCCAGAACAGTGATAAATACAAAACACATTATAAAAAACCCTATTTGACCATAATAAATCACATGTTTGGGGCATTTTGCATGATCTTTTTAGCATGGTATGTGATGAATGATTACTGTAACTTGACAAAACATATTGGCAAATCCATAGCAATCGTCATTGTTTACTTTAAAGTGGGCCTATACGTAAGGACCTCAAGACAAAAGAACAGCTCAACAATGATGCTGCAAACTGAAAATGTTTATGTTTACCACAGTCGGGTAAAGTAACATATCACAGTAGTCAACAATGACATGCAGTACAAATTCAAATCTGAGACAAATAAAAAGGTTTGAAAAAAAATCTGGAGATAAAGATGTGTGTATCACAATCCTAGTGTGTGTGTAAAGTGTGAAAATGGGTGTATCACAACCGTTATCTGTGTGCAAGATGTGAAGATGTGTGTATCACAATCCTTATCTGTGTGCAAGATGGGATGGTGTGTGTAAAGCATTTTGTGTAATATTTTGAAAAAACTGTTAACTGTGTGAAAATGTAAAATTTAGTGTGTAAGCAATTGGAAAAAACTGTAATTCAGCACCACCACATGGTCTATGTGTCAGAAAAGTAACTAGGTAAATAGGGGAGCACGATAATTATCTGTCCGATATTTATGGGGCTGATATGAGGAATAATGATGGCATACCGATAAATCCGTAACATTACAAATAGTTCCAAAAAATGCTCTAATAGGGCAAGATTACCCGTATTGTGCTGTGTGTGTGTGTGTGTGTGTGTGTGTGTGTGTGTGTGTGTGTGTGTGTGTGTGTGTGTGTGTGTGTGTGTGTGTGTGTGTGTGTGTGTGTGTGTGTGTGTGTGTGTGTGATTGCTGATGTGAAAAAAAATTGTCAAACGATTGCTTTGCTTAATTCCAAGTCAGAAAATCGTGATTCACATGTTTCTTAGAATCATGCAGTCCTAGGTCCTGCTTAAGTAGGTAACAAGGGTGTTAAATTGTGTATCAGAATTGTGCTGCAGGGACAGGTCCCTGCAGCATATCAATTATAAGGGCCCACAGCCTGCTAGGGCCCACACATAGCCTTCAGTAGCTTATTTTGATAATTTTGATAACCCTTTTGGCCCCTTTTTAAAAAACGGTATGGTCCACACCGCGGTTTGTTCTTACTGCCCTGGTACTTCCTCATCGCTCGCAACTAAGTGGGCACAAGCGAACTCCACCAGGGTTAGGATGCCCTGCAAATAACACAAGTCTGGACATCAGAAAAGAGTTGAGAAGAAGGCTAGTAGTAGGAGCAACAGAGCAGTGACCCAGGACATTAAAAAACTTTTTTTCTAAGAATGGCGAGAGAGTAAAATTACGAATGTCGGCTGAAACAATTAGCCTACTTGCTCAATCGATTAATTTCTGTAACAGTACTTTTGACGGGCGGTAGCTGTCTCTGGCCGGGCTACACACTGGACAAGTCGCCAGTTCATAAAAAAAGCAAAAAAACGCTAGTTCGTTGAAGAGAAACAATGTGACTGTTAAGTCGTTAATCGTAAAAAAGGAAACAAATTGGATGTATTACACCTGCAGGCACTGTCAGGAACGCTGAAAAACAACACAATTGAAGGCAGCAATAAATGGGGTAGAAGAGCCCACACCGATATTCTCTCAGGGGGAGCAGAATTCCTAGCAACGGCCCTGTGTAGGGATGTGGAACCTTCAGATAGTCTAGACTTCCACACTTCGATCAAACTAGTCATGAAAACTCTCTGACAACCACCTATCACCCGTGTGAGAAGGAATATTTGAAAATGTCACCAAGACTTAGTTGGTCTTGAACTTGGTATGAAGCTACTTAACCAACAGGGAACAATATGTGAAGCTTGGCAAACACACGTCTGCAGCGTTGAATACTGTAAATCTTGCGGTATAAGGGTCAATACTGGGACCAAAATTGTTCAATCTCTATATAAACGACATTTGTAGAGTTACAAAGGACTTAAAGTTAGTATTGTTTGCAGATGACATAACTGTGTTTTGCTTGGGAGAGAACACAGAAGTTAATACAAATACTAAGAGAAGAAATTAATAAATTAAAAAAACGGTTTAGCACAGACTATCCTTGAATCTCAGTAAAACTAAAATAATGCTATAAAACAAACACCGTTTCCATATGAGTTGGGAAATTGTGTTAGATGTAAATATAAACGGAATACAATGATTTGCAAATCATTTTCAACCCATATTCAGTAGAATATGCTACAAAGACAACATATTTGATGTTCAAACTGATAAACATTTTTATTTTTTGCAAATAATCATTAACTTTAGAATTTGATGCCAGCAACACGTGACAAAGAAGTTGGGAAAGGTGGCAATAAATACTGATAAAGTTGAGGAATGCTCATCAAACACTTATATGGAACATCACACAGGTGTGCAGGCTAATTGGGAACAGGTTGGTACCATGATTGGGTATAAAAACAGCTTCCCAAAAAATGCTCAGTCTTTCACAAGAAAGGATGGGGCGAGGTACACCCCTTTGTCCACAACTGCGTGGGCAAATAGTCAAACAGTTTAAGAACAACGTTTCTCAAAGTGCAATTGCAAGAAATTTAGGGATTTCAACATCTACGGTCCATAATATCATCAAAAGGTTCAGAGAATCTGGAGAAATCACTCCACGTAAGCGGCATGGCCGGAAACCAACATTGAATGACTGTGACCTTCGATCCCTCAAACGGCACTGTATCAAAAACAGACATTAATCTCTAAAGGATATCACCACATGGGCTCAGGAACACTTCAGAAAACCACTGTCACTAAATATAGTTTGTCGCTACATCTGTAAGTGCAAGTTAAAGCTCTACTATGCAAAGCGAAAGCCATTTATCAACAACATCCAGAAACGCCGCCGGCTTCTCTGGGCCCGAGATCATCTAAGATGGACTCATGCAAAGTGGAAAAGTGTTCTGTGGTCTGACGAGTCCACATTTCAAATTGTCTTTAGAAATATTCGACATCGTGTCATCCGGACCAAAGGGGAAGCGATTCATCCAGACTGTTATCGACGCAAAGTTCAAAAGCCAGCATCTGTGATGGTATGGTGGTGCATTAGCGCCCAAGGCATGTGTAACTTACACATCTGTGAAGGCACCATTAATGCTGAAAGGTACATACAGGTTTTGGAACAACATATGCTGCCATCTAAGCGCCGTCTTTTTCATGGACGCCCCTGCTTATTTCAGCAAGACAATGCCAAGCCACATTCAGCACGTGTTACAACAGCGTGGCTTCGTAAAAAAAAGAGTGCGGGTACTTTCCTGGCCCATCTGCAGTCTAGCCCTGTCTCCCATCGAAAATGTGTGGCGCATTATGAACCGTAGAATACGACAGCGGAGACCCCAGACTGTTGAACAACTGAAGCTCTACATAAAACAAGAATGGGAAAGAATTCCACTTTCAAAGCTTCAACAATTAGTTTCCTCAGTTCCCAATCGTTTATTGAGTGTTGTTAAAAGCAAAGGTGATGTAACACAGTGGTGAACATGCCCTTTCCCAACTACTTTGGCACGTGTTGCAGCCATGAAATTCTAAGTTAATTATTATTTGCAAAAAAAAAAAAAAAGTTTATGAGTTTGAACATCAAATATCTTGTCTTTGTAGTGCATTCAATTGAATATGGATTGAAAAGGATTTGCAAATCATTGTATTCCGTTTATATTTACATCTAACACAATTTCCCAACTCATATGGAAACGGGGTTTGTAGAAGAGAAAGTCAAACACAAATAGACAGAGTTGACATTCATAGAGTAAAACCAACACAATTATGTGTGTAACAATAGATTATCAAATGAACTGGAAATCTCATTTCAAAATATACAACATAAGGTGGCAAGAATTATTTTAATAATGAATAAAGCAAAATATGTTCTTGACCAAAAATCCCTCCATATTCTCTCCTGCTCGCTTGTGTTACCATATCTGATTTATTGTGCAGAAATATGGAGAAATAACAACAAAATTGTACTTCATTCCCTAACCGTGTTACAAAAGAGATCAGTTAGAATATTGCATAACGTTGGTTACAGGGAACATACAAACCCTTATTTATTGAATCAAAAATATTTAAATTCACTGATTTGGTGTATTTGCAAACATCTAAAATTATGTACAAGAATGTACAACAATTATTTTCAACAAAAGAGGAGAAATAGAACCATAGGAAAAAAGTGTATTTAAAACATTTGTATACATGTACAACACTTAAACATTGAGTAAATCAGTATGTGGGGTTAAAATATGGAGTGGATAAAGTAAAGAACTCAAACAATGTACTATTATAATCCAGTTTAAAAAACTTTTCAAACTCAAAAGTGTTTACAAAGTTCAAAGAAGAAGAATTCCGATGACCATCTTGAACCTTATCGAAAAATGTGACAATTTAACATCTATTACATATCAAGCAAATGATGTGACTCACAACTTATTGATAATTATTTATCCATATGTACTGCATTTATTATTTACTTGTTTATTTATTTATTTTTTGGTTAGTTTAGGCACAGACAGTCAACAAATGTGTTGGCAATTGCTATGAAACTGTTATGTACTGGGGGGGGAGTAGACGGCACAGACACAAGGGGGCCTAGTAGCTTTATGATTTATTATATATATGCACCATATATATAATAACAAACAATAATATTAATTAAACAACAAGGGAATAGAATGTGATGAAATCCAAGAGTGTGTATAGTGTGTGACTAAGTGTGGAATTAACTGTTGCGTGTTACCGTAAGTGTTGAGTGATGAAGCGGACAAGTCCAAAGGGGCTAGGCAAAAGGAGGTCCGTAACACAAGCGGGAGGTCCGTGGGGCTGCAGAGAGATGTCGAGAGGTCTGTGTTCAAGCCAAGCAGGGGTCGAAGATCGAGGAAGGCAGTCCAAAGTCCAGAGAGAAACAGAAGGAACGCAGGGAAAAAGACGAGATGCACAGCTCGTCAACGCGGGAACGGAGGTCTGCAGTTGGAGCAACAGGGAAGACACGAGACAAATCAATAAGACGGGGAAGAAAACACAGAGAGAGAGAGCAAGGTTGCATAGAACTAAATGATCGCTTACGGTACAGGAACAGATGATTACGTTCTGGCCCGGAACGCAGGTCTGCACTAGCTTAAGAAGCCCAGGGAGATCATCAACCACAGGTGCACTGAGTACATTGCTTGCAGCTGCTTGCTGCCGCCGGAGTGACGCGTGCAGGTGAAGAGCGGCCGTGGACGTGTCCCGAGGTGCGCTTCGCGGGGCTCATTGATGAATGCACATTGGCATGCGCTTGGGCCGTGACAGAAACGGAAAAGTGTTATAATTAAATAAACTCAACTTCTTCCTGCTTTTTTTCCAGACATGTTAAAATGTGAAAAATCTAAATTGTGGTAACGAACAAATACCATAACATTTATATGTTTTATAAATGTATCATACACACCTACTTGTCTCTACTTTAGATCACCCTGTACATCTTAATTGTTTACTCCTATGCCTACTTTACAAAAAAGTGCATATTATGTACGTATATTTACACAATCAAATTAAATAAAAAAAAATAAAAAAATAACATAACATAGGATAACAATATTTTTTAGCTCCCTAGTTATAATCTTGACCATATTGGTAATAAGATTTAATGTGCCTCTGCTTATTCGAGCAAACAATGGTACAGAGCAAAAAATCTAATTTCACAATCAAGCTTGTTGAAATTGTTGAAAAAGGAGTGGCTATTGTTTTGTTGGAGCATCATTCTGTATGAAGCTTTAAGTAGCAGCACCAAACGTTATAAGGCATCTTCAGGAGGATGTCCATGTTCAGTTGAGACAAGATGTGTTGAGAAAAAATGGTACCAGTCTCAAAAAGACTTATATTAATGTAACCAAGTTATGATGTTAACAAACTACCACAAAGTTTACCAGCTGATTATTAGTCAAAACTAGAGATGTCCAATAATATCGACCTGCCTATATTATCGGCCGATAAATGCGTTAAAATGTAATATCGGAAATTATCGGTATCGTTTTTTTTATTATCGGTATCGTTTTTTTTGTTGTTTTTTTTTGTTTTATTAAATCAACATAAAAAACACAAGATACACTTTTACAATTAGTGCACCAACCCAAAAAACCTCCCTCCCCCATTTACACTCATTCACACTCATTCACACAAAAGGGTTGTTTCTTTCTGTTATTAATATTCTGGTTCCTACATTATATATCAATATATATCAATACAGTCTGCAAGGGATACAGTCCGTAAGCACACATGATTGTGCGTGCTGCTGGTCCACTAATAGTACTAACCTTTAACAGTTAATTTTACTCATTTTCATTAATTACTAGTTTCTATGTAACTGTTTTTATATTGTTTTACTTTCTTTTTTATTCAAGAAAATGTTTTTAATTTATTTACCTTATTTCATTTGATAATTTTTTTTAAAAAGGACCTTATCTTCACCATACCTGGTTGTCCAAATTAGGCATAATAATGTGTTAATTCCACGACTGTATATATCGGTTGATATCGGTATCGGTTGATATCGGTATCGGTAATTAAAGAGTTGGACAATATCGGAATATCGGATATCGGCAAAAAGCCATTATCGGACATCCATAGTCAAAACACATATTGCGGTCTCATCATGTATGAGGCGCGACATTTTGTTTGATCAATAATGGTTCACCATTACCATAGTTGATTCTATTATCATTTACTTTGGGTTTCCTTTGTTTTCCATATTTTTAATAAAGTCTTAATAACTTGGCTAAAAAACTTGAACTAATATAAAGCCTGCATAAGATTGAGAAAAACAGAGTGTTCCTCAACCTGGCTTAAAGATGGTCGGGTTCTTTCAACTACACAATGACTGAAAACGAGAGACTTTGGAAATGTCACAGTTTCTAATAAATAGGCTGGATTAACGCATATCTTTAATATTCGCTCTACTTAATGGGCTGACATTGTTGAATAATCTATAGGTCTCAGTGATTCAAAAAAGACCATCAAAACCAAACTTGAGAGCAGTGTCTTGTAATTGAATAATACATTACATGTGGCAATTATTTCTGTTAGAAGCAGACTGAGAAATCAATAACCAAGGGATCAAATCAAGGACTGTGAAGCTCTTGTTTCTACTCCCCTTGTGACCAATTACATCACTACAGTTTAAACACCTGCAGTGTCACAGTTTGCTGTCATACACTTTCCTGCGCACTCTCTCTCGCCCTCGCAGTGTTACAAAGAGGCTGAAAGGTGCTCATCAAAACTCACTTAAACTTGAAGTGAGCGATTAATAACCTAAATTAAAATGTTTGCATGTTGTGACCGTGCCTGTTTGATTGTGCCACTAGTGTGTCCTTAAAGAACAGAACACCAACACCTAAAATTGTTGGGAAAGTAATGCAACTTGTTGCCCGACCTGGAGATATAAATTATGCACTACTTTTTAGCTTCAGGCACTTTCTTCCCATGACATACAGTACAGTATGTGGTGTAATTAAGGGGTATTCAGATTGATCGTTCTATTGAACATTAAATCAACGCATCACATGACACAAATACACACCATAGATATTTGGCTCTAAAGTCACAGGTGACAATGTGCTCTGGGCAGACATTTAATTTCAAATGTTCACAGCCCCAAAAAGCTGATATCAGATCTCATTAAATGTTGATGCTCTTGGTAGGTGAAGAGAGAATACGAGCTACATCAAAGACCTTGTTATGTCCACCAAATACTAACACCGAGCATCCCTCAAGAAAAATCTCAAGTTTTCTCCAGTCACGTCTGAAAACTTCTAATGAATTGATTTATTGATTTGCTACTCATAGAATTTCTTTGATTTAACATTTGTATCAGCAAAGTTACGTTGAATTGTCAAAACTTTTTCAAGCAAAGATAAACTTGGAGACAGCTTGCAGAAGGTAAAAGCCTGAGCTCTGAGCAGACTGCAGAAGATGTTTGTATACTCGGGCTGTCAAATTAACATGTTAATGCCTGTGATTAATCACAAATAATTATCGCATTAATCGAGTATGAACACAGATTATTCACACAATTTATTTTGAATGCAAGTGCTCCTTTATCGCAAACCATTTATATATATATATATATATATATATATATATATATATATATATATATATATATACTGAATATAAAGGAGCATTTGCAGTATATATATATATATATATATATATATATATATATATATATATATATATATATATATATATATATAAAGGAGCATTTGCAGTATATATATATATATATATATATATATATATATATATATATATATATATATATATATATATATATATATATATATATATATATATATAAATTTCATTTATTTATTTATTTTCTGGTGGGATTTGGAGTATTCATGAATAATCACAGGTTATTAGGTGTTCACATACTTTTGTAATATATATATTGGACATAAATGTTGTCAGAATGCCATTCAGGAACATTAAAATATTTTACTTGAATATTTTTCATTTATTTGCTCAAAACTTGGTAACAGTTTTACATAAAGTCCTGTCATGGCGTTTTGAAGGGTTATTTGGCACCAGTCGGAGTCTCCTCACTAATCATTACACTAACGTATGCATTGAAAAAACTGAATAACAACCTGCGCCGCCTTTCAGGTAACCATCTGTAGTTGAGGTAAAAGAGCATGTGCAGTCAAAATAAATTTCATGATTAATGGGATTATTTGTGTGATTATTCACATGAGTTAACACATGAGTTAACTTGTTATTACTCAAAATTAATTGTAATTAAGAGCAGACGGATATAATTTTTCATTATTAATCAGTGTAGCTTAGACATCCGTCCATCCATTTTTCTACCGTTTTTCCTTCTAAAGGCATATCATTTTTACGTTTTTAATGCCATCAGTTTGCTTTAATGAAATATATTTTTTCAAACATTATGCGTTTTTAAACAGCTCAACACAAAATGTACATAAAAAATATTTTAATGACAATAAAAATAAAATAAGAAAATAAATGAAAAAAAAACATACAGTATGTATATATATATAAATATATATAAATATATATATATATATATATATATATATATATATATATATATATATATATATATATATATATATATATATATATATATATATATATATATATATGCATACTTCTCAGCATTCACACAATTACCTGCAGTGTGTTGGTGCCAGATTCTGTATTTTGTAGCAACACATAATCATAATACATAAATCCTGCTCTATGAGCATTTGCATTCAGAGGAAAGGAGCTACACCATGTGTAGATACCAGTTGTGCGCAATAATACCAAAATGTGGATTGTTACGATCATGGTTTGATTGTCAACAATGTTTAGTAATATAATAGTTAATATTTCTACCTGAATAAATGCTTCTGATATTCTGTACATACATGTTGTACAAGTTAATCTTATTTGTATTGCTGCATGGCAATGTCTTAACCGTCTCTGTTTTGTAATAAAGTGTAATATTCAGACAGCTAAACATTATGTATTTGAGAAATATCAACCAGAACATGTTATAAAATATAATACAGTTTATTTCAATCTGCCCTCTATATTTCTCAATTGATGTACCAGCATTTATATATGTAGAAATATCACAGATTACATTACAAAACATATTTGACAAAGTATTATCGTAGCGTGAGATATGGAAGTATTATTGCAGCAAAATTATTTGCAAATATGTATCTCAGTTTGTGCATGTGTAATCCAATCCACGTCTGTGTACTAATGTGTGTGTCAGTACATCAATCTTTGTGTGTGTAATCACATTTTCATGTGTGTTTTAAGTTGTCTGTCCATATTATGATTTGTCTGCATGTAAAACATTGTCCGTATGTATTTGGATCCTGACTGTTTTCAGCAAATAAATTACATACATTTAAGAAAGACTTTAAAAAAGTGTTCGCGTATGACATTCTTACAATAAAATTGCATTTGTGTCAAAATAAGGGGGTCTTTTTTTTAGGTTGATTTAAATCATGTTAGAAAGTAATTTACTGTGATTAATCATGATTTATCCAAATTCAAAAATGTGAAGTCTATAGCCATCCATTTTCTACCGCTAGTTCTTTTCGGGGTCGCAGGGGTGCTGGAGCCTATCCCAGCTGCACTCGGGCAGAAGGCAGTGTACACCCTGGACAGGTCGCCACCTCATCACAGGGCCAACACAGATAGACAGACAACATTCACACTCACATTCACATTCACACACTAGGGCCAATTTAGTGTTGCCAATCAACCTATCCCCAGGTGCATGTCTTTGAAGGTGGGAGGAAGCCGGAGTACCCGGAGGGAACCCACGCAGTCACGGGGAGAACATGCAAACTCCACACAGAAAGATTTCGAGCCCAAGATCGAACCCAGGACTTTCGTATTGTGAGGCACACGCACTAACCCCTATGCACCGTGCTGCCCATATATATATATATATGTATATTAAAATCAAATTGCAATTTGATCAGTGGTTCCATTTGTTGGTTTTAATTTGTCAATCAAGCAAATCGATTTAAATAAATCCTGCTTTAAATTCAAAATGAATGAGTTAAAAATGTTTAGCTGGAGTGAACACTGAGACGACAGCATGATATTAACCTTGTGTTTCATATCTGCTTTGATATGCACTGGTCTTCTCTCTCTCTCATCTGAGAATAGTTTATCAAACTAAGAATATCAATAGTAGCCAACACACACAGGTTCGACCGAGCTAGAATAGCCTGGAGCCAAAGGATGTGTCTTCCATGATTGATTGATTATAAATCTCATATGTACTGTTTGTTTACTTACGACTGTGTGCTTAATAGGGGGCAAGGTAAACCGCCATACCTTCATATTTACTTCTTTCATCGAAAAACACAGCTTGTCCAAAACGATGTTATCATTAATCAGGGTTGAACACCTTGCCAAAGGCAGTCAAAACTGTCACTGAACTCATCAAAATTAACGGCACTAGTAGCTACACATACCATATCTTGTGTTGGAGCTAACAGACATACGGTAACTCAGCTGTAGGACACTATCATGGCCACTGATAAACCATGGCAAAAAAAGACACAGCGTTCACGGGGGAAAAATAATGGGCAAAACCGTAGCAGCACATTACTCTGATGCAGCGAGAGAACTGCTTGGATAAGTTTTACTAAAACATCCACAAACTAGCACAACCAAAATGAGTGAACATCAAAATAACACGTGATTTACACCACAATAGTCTGTGTGGTGGGCCTGACTTGCAGTAGTGGTTTGTTTTCAATTGCACATCACCTTTCAGTTGATACCTTTCTGTGTTTAGTTAGTTTTTAAGAAGATGTTTACAAAACTAAGAAGGCAACGTTTGTTTTATGCACGTGAAAAATTTGCAAGCTGACCTATGGTTCAAGCCAGACCTATAAAAGAATAGAGGACAATCTAAAGGACAAATAGGACTTGCCTCCTCTGTGAGGTACATGATGAATGTGAAACGGCGCGGCGGTTCTATGATGTCTTTGACCTGAAAGTTCAAAGCTGCTCTTGGATTCTGGACCCCCGTTCAGCGAGTGAGCACCTCAGACAAAGGCTTTGTTCATAATAAAGTAAATCCACCATATTGTTCCTTTGAGCTGACCATCCATTTTCTACTGCTTGTCCGCAATGTGCTCACAAGTACCTCACACATTACTTCAGAGGGAAGAAAGATATACCTGGTGTTTCTCCCGTATCACTGCAATTTTACTTTTCCAAATGTTGAAAAATATTTTTCTTAGTAATTAAATGTGACATTGACGGGGGGGGAAAGTACAGAGTCAACCTGTTCTAGCCCGCCCCGGTACACTGGTTACCTATACCTACGGTTGCACATACACTGTTCTCAACAAGTGTGGCCTTGTTACGGGTGCATAATGAGCTTCTGTTTTAAGGGACACGTTATGTGGTGGCGAGGAACAAGGCAGTGTGCTGTGGAGCACACCCTTCTGCTCTGGTATGAAGAGGCACGGGGAGGTGCTGCAGCCTGCGGTCATAGTTAACCATGGCCAAGCAGTGAAGGCTGGCTTCTGCGGTGCCTCCATTCCTCCGGAGACACAAGGGTGAGCTTTGCTTTGAAGTTAAAAGTGTGCCTGGCAGACAATATGAGCTTCTATCTGTGCCGTGTGAGCTGCCGTGTGATATCAAGGCAAAAGGTTGTCTGATGATGTACAAATTATACAATAGTTTTTGTACAGACGAACTGCCGGTGGATGACCATCAGCATCCTAAAGCTACAAAAGTACTCAGTATATAACACTTTAAATCAACCTGACTTTCAATCCATTTAGTAACCACATTTTTAGTAGGACAATATTTTTTATTCGATTATATCAATTTAAATGAATGTAATTATCAAATGCAATGGTCACCCTGCTGTATGAAATGTGCTGCATGCATTCTACCAGACAAGAACCGAGGCACACGCATACAGGCAAGGGGAGATGTTGAGCCCCTGAGATAAGTCTATAGGAGTTCAGTGCTTTGCTCAAGGGGACCTTGGCAGCAGTACGAAAGCAAACGCATCTCTCCGACTACATGCTATGTTTTTGTGTGTAGCAGGATTCAAACCATGACCTTCCAGTACCAAAGCCAAGTCTTTAAGGTAGAGGTTCTTAATGTGGGTTCGATCGAACCCTAGGGGTTCGGTGAGTCGGGCTCAGGGGTTCGGCGGAGGTCAAGACACACCCGACTCATCGTGTAAATAAAAACTTCTCCCTATCGGCGTATTACGGATACGGCAACAGCAGAAGTCACACTGATTTGCAGGTGTGTAATGTGTTGTGAGTTTATGCACTGTGTTGGTTTTGTTGTTTGAACAAGGTGATGTTCATGCACGGTTCATTTTGTGCACCAGTAAAAAAACCTGGTAACACTTTAGTATGTGGAACATATTCACCATTAATTAGTTGCTTATTAACAAGCAAATTAGTAACATATTGGCTCTTAACTAGTCATTATTAAGTACCTTATTCGGCATGGCCTTATTATAACCCTAATCCTCTAACCCTGGCCCTAACCCTCTAACCCTAACCCTAACCAAATAACTCTAAATTAAGTCTTTGTTACTTAGAATATGTTCCCCTAGTGTCCAAAAACTCTAAATTAAGTATTTGTTACTTAGAATATGTTCCCCATACTAAAGTGTTACCAAAAACATAGAACTTTGTCTTGAATTTGAAAAAATATATATCTATATTTTTCACTAAAGAAGGGTTCAGTGAATGTGCATATGAAACTGGTGGGGTTCAGTACCTCCAACAAGGTTAAGAACCACTGCCTTAAGGAATGATCTACATATGTTCACAATGGTGATCATATGCAAGCAACTTATTATGCAAACTGACAAATTGCCAGATGTCGGTAGAAAAAATCTATTTAAAAAAAAAAAAAATTAGTATTTTACACAAAACAAATACATAGACAAATTGTATACGGTTGCTTATGTTATTGCATTATCAATTTTATTAAAACATGAACTAGTCAATACATTAGCATGAAGATGCAATTTTATGACTATATATATAAATGACTAATATTCTAAAGACATGGCAACAAATGGCAGAGAATTGCAGCTTTTTCATTTGCAAGCAAGGCTCCTTGAAGCGGCATTCTTTTGACAATCGGGCCTGCATCAAGCACTTGACTTTTAAAAGTATTCTAGGATTTTATCAAACACATTAAAAATCTCTCTGTCAATTACATGTAAACAAATTCGCAGCAACCGCTTACATGTGTAAAACTGAAAGCCTTCTTTACATTTCAGCATCCTCACAGGGCATGTAGTCGTCTACTAGTCGTACAAAAGAGGCCTTCAGAGAGAACAAAATAAAGGGAAATGCTGAGCGTGCTTGCGTGTGTGTGTGTGTGTGTGTGTGTGTGTGTGTGTGTGTGTGTGTGTGTGTGTGTGTGTGTGTGTGTGTGTGTGTGTGTGTGTGTGTGTGTGTGTGTGCGCGCGCGCGCGTGCGTGCGCGTGTGTGTGCATGAGGAGCTACATCTGTGTGACCAACACAGAACTGTTTTTGTTGTCTTTACAAATGACACTTACATGACATTAATTATCCCCAGTTGATGTTGTTGTGAATATGACCAAAAGAGTTCAGCACGATTCTGGGTGTTTGGAAATCTGCAAATAAACCAGTCTTAATGTAAATGTACATTACAGCAGTGTACACCGCCTTCCGCCCGAATGCAGCTGAGATGAGCTCCGGCACCCCCCGTGACCCTGAAAGGGACAAGCGGTAGAAAATGGATGGATGGATGGATTACATGGGACTCGTTCACACTGCCTATTTCAGCTATTTATCAGTTCACGCAAACCATTCTTAACAGTCTATAAAAACAGATATTACACAAATACATCAAAAACCAAACACAGTTATGTTTCAAAACAAAAGGTCACTCTGTAAACATTTGACGTTACACTCTATGAATATGCTCCATATTGTGATGAACATGTATTCCCAAATGCTCAGGTTTGATCACTTAAAAAAGCAATATTTGGCAAACAAACGACAACTTCTAGACAAATACATTGTGACTAGAATTCGTATACATTTCAAAATATGTTTCAAATATACTCATAGCATAATTATGTTAGTAAGGTGGCTGGTTTGGTTTACTTGGTATATTATTTTCTATTAAAAAAAACATAAAAGCTTCCAATTAAATGACAAACTAAATTAGAGTAGAATATATGAAATATCTTGCATATAAATTGTTGACTGCATAGAAAGGCTCTGTGGCTATTTGCTGCCATCTTGAGTAGCTCAAGCCAAACTGCATATTTCCTTGATTTGTCAACCAACCGAGTAACACAGTACAAATAATTATTTAGAAGTAAAGGATAACAAAACATTGATGTTTTTTTTATTTTATTTTCACTTAGTTTATTGTTCTGTGCAACATAGAGATAATTAATTTTAGTATTTACATTACACTTATAAAGTATATGAAAACGAAGGCCAATGCATTTAAAGATGACGTTTTTGGTTGTTTGTTTGCTTACTTCATAAATCTAAGCTCGGTGATATTTGGAATTTCAGTGAAACCAAAGTGTATGTAGTAGATCAAATAAGTTTTATTATCACGTGCACGTAGAACAATGAGTTAAGTCTTGGGAATTTGATTGGACGTGTCCTTAATTTCATCTGAGGACACATGCCTAAGGGATCAATATGATTGCTGTCCTGTTGTTTTAATGCAATGTCTTTGGTGTTGGACTACAGGATCTGGTTCCAAACATGTGTCTATTACTGAGGACAATAACACATTGCAGGGGCCTTGGGAGGATAAAGTAGGATTAGTACATGCTTAGCAGATGCCATATTAGGGTCAATATTACATCAAAACAACTACATAATATTCACTGAAGGAAGTCATTGGTTAGCGGAATATAACATAATCACATGTGAATCTATAGTACAAAGCAAAATATTGTAACTACAAGTAGCTACACTAGCAAACACTGCCCTCCTGTGGCGAAATTCTACATTTCAGTTATTTGGTGAGAGACAGTGACGGAACCACACACACCGAAGATGTTTGCACCAGGATTGATTAGTCAAAGACCTGGTACAGGTAGTTGTCATAGAGTATTACTTTTCACAGATGGATGTATCATTCAGAAAACTTAGTGACCTAACACTAAACAAGATTGTGTTTGTGACCCCATTTTAGTTTCTAATATTACTTATTTATTCAAGTTAAGTTAAGTTAAATTACCACTGATAGTCACACACACACTACGTGTGGTGAAATTACCCTCTGCATTTGACCCATCCCCTTGTTCCACCCCCTGGGAGGTGAGGGGAGCAGTGAGCAGCAGCGGTGGCTGCGCTCGGGAATCATTTTGGTGATTTAACCCCAAATTCCAACCCATCCATCCATCCATTTTCTACCGCTTGTCCCTTTTGGGGTCGCAGGGGGTGCTTGAGCCTATCCCAGCTGCATTCGGGCAACCCTATTATTATTATTATTAGACTCCTGAAGGGATCCCACCTTACCCTAAACCTAAGTATGTTTACATGTACCAAAATACAAGTACAGAACGGATGGATTTTTTTTCCATCCGTTGTACCGAAAATAGAAGAACATTGAAAAGTTTTTAAAGCACATGTAAAAACCTTACAGGGGATGTATGATGATTTTAATATGCATTTTTAAAACACATACGTGTGGTCTAGATAAAATGTTGTTAGACTCTACCCAACAGTCAAAAGTCAGGTCTTTTGGAAGAGTTAACAAGCATTTATTAAAACAGGCCACAGGTAAATGTTACAGTGTTGGTTTCACTCCCGTAAAAGCATTGTGGATTGCCGACATAAACACCACAAGCGGGTGCCTCCACAAGAATGAGCTTCTGCCAAAAGTGAAAATAATTCTTCTCTTTCTCTTTATAGCAAAACAGCCGATAAGTCCAATGGGTCAACTAGTCCATGGTCAGCCAGTGTTCACGAGGGTGGCGTCGATGATAAGTAAAAGGAGAGATAAAGAACAAGACGCTTGAGTTGTTCCCTCCATTGATAAGGGGATTTTTGTCAAGAGGATGTCTAACTAATTAGAGATAAAAAAAAATATTCACATTAGAGGCTATTTACTCATTTTTAAGAATTTGACTTTTTTACCATTCTTTAGCTATTAAAAACAGCTTGGACTTGCGGTTACATAGAGTCATCAATCTTCCGCCTTATACAAATATTATATGTATATTAGACGTACAAAAACACGCATCATGTCTCCACAGCAGGCATGCCTGAAGGTCGTGTGCATGTGTGCTTAACCAGATAATTTGATGCCAAATAAAGTAAATATGATATATATTGGAATACATTGGATATGCTTTGGTGTAAATTGTGTGTACATTTTGGTCAGAGTCACAATAATAACACGTTTTTTTAACTCTGTCTGCTAGATGTTTGATGATTCTGGATATGTTCCAAGATTGCAAATGAAATCACATCGCACAATCTCCAATAGTATCATAATGTATCTTTTATCTGTGTAAATATATATCTTTAAGTTGTCACCGCTAATTTTTTTTCAGACACAACCGAATATAAACTACATAAACATATAGATTCACCTGGTCACAACATGAGGCACACCTGCCCACTCTCCGATTGATACAGACCTGCATAAAAAAGTAGTTTTTACCAGCATCTACAGTATGTTAATGCATGGCACACATTGGTGTTATTATGCACATGCCATGGTTAGATAAAAATAATACTTAATCCTACCTTAATTTGTTTCCTCTTAGCCTGAAACAGCTGGCTGAGAAGACTTAATGCCCAAATATATTTGTTTACCTTGCTGTCACATTATGACGTAGCCAGTTGCAAAACCCCACGAACAGAGGCACGCTAAACTGCGTGCACGCTCAAGCTCCAATACATAAACTTTATGATTTGACACATTGGCATTGTTTACCACGCATATACAACATTGCAACATTTATAAGTCAGAAAATACTAAATTCATCATAGGTCCCCTCTAATAAGCTCTATGCATGCAGCTTGTAACGTCGCCACGATTTCGTACAAACAAAACTTGAATAAGGTGTTTAATTTTTTTAAACGCTATTAACACATCTAGATTATGTGATTGTAAACCAGTTCCCTCTTGCATGTATACATTCCCATCAATCCAGCGGTCATTGTATACAGCGTTTTACGTACGGGCCAGTCTTCCCAACGTGATAACCCAGAAGCACAGTAGATTCCGGGCTCCATGATCAAAAACCACAATATTTACAGTACATGTTTGTTTCATCAATAATGTGGTTCAACAAGTGTTGACATCAGGGTTCTATATGCTCCCTAAAAACCTTAAACCCCCTAAATTAATTATTGTATTTTTCAAAAAGCTCTCTTTTGGGTTTTTTCTTTGTTTGTTTTTGGGGGGTTTTTACATAATAGTGCCAACAAGTTTCATATAGTAGCCAGATACATCATTATTATAATACTAATTATAATAATAATAATAATAATAACTGGGATTTATATAGCGCTTTTCTAAGTACCCAAAGTCGCTTTACATGTAGAACCCATTATGACGATCATATGCTGGGGATTAGCCGTCCACTACCTGTATGAAGTTGCCCTCCTGTCTCCATGTATATATATATATATATATATGTATATTTATATATATGTATATATATATTATACAAACATTAAAATAACACTTGTGCTGGTTCGTGTTGTAAACATTTTTGTTTGTGTCGTTATGCTTTTTATTAATATAAAAAACATTTTCTGAATAGTGACATCATCCAGCCCCCCCACCTTGTTAAAATCACCCCAAATTTGTCACACGCTATTGTGACACCAATAACATTTACTTGTTTGTCACCTTTTTGTTTGGGGAATAATACCATTTAGGTGTTCAGTGTTTGCAGCAGTTAATAGTTGTTTCCTTTGTGTCTTGTGTGTTTCTTTGTTTCCGCCCCTTTTCTTTGTTACAGACCTAACCAATCCCTGAGCCAGGCCTAATTACCGGGGGGGGGGGGGGGGGGGGGGGGCTGCAGGTGTGCTTAATTAGCAGGCCTATTTAAGCACACCTGGTCGGGCAGGAGGCACTGGCTGATTACTCTTCGTGACACAGGACTTCTTATTCATGCTCTGGATTCTTCTCCTACATTCCAGTTCCTGCACGACCTTTCGCCTACCTGCCCAGTATAATCTTCCTCCTGGCTCAGGTAGGAACTCTGTTCTTGATATCTTATTTTACCCGTTGCAGTATTTTTCGTGGTGCAATCTTTTGTTTCCCTTTTTTCATGCTCCGTAGTTTTTTGTTATCCACTTAAGTGTTGCTCGTTATCCCTGTCTTGAGCAATAAAGAACCTTTTTGTTCTGGCTCCTGCATGTGTTTTGCATGCAAAACGCATGCAAAACACATGTGTTTGAGAGTATCACCAGCGTGACAAACCATTTCCCATTTGTTTCTGCTACATTTGTGCTGGTGTGTGCTGCAAAATATATTTTGTCTATTATATTGTTTGTTTTTTAGTGTGTTTTTTGTTGTTAAACATTGTTTACTTTTTTTTCCTTTGCGTCCATCTGTTTTGGGGTCCTGTTCCGGCTTAAGCACAGACCCCGCAGAATTGGAACACCTTCGCTCGGCTCTTAGACACATCGAGCAGCATACTTGCCAACCTTGAGACCTCCGATTTCGGGAGGTGGGGGTGGGGGCGTGGTTAGGGTGGGGGCTTGGTTGTGGGCGTGGTTAAGAGGGGAGGAGTATATTTACAGCTAGAATTCACCAAGTCAAGTATATCATATATATATACGGGCAGATGTCGGCAACCACGACCAGCTGCTATGTGACATGGGAACTGCCATCACTAAACTGTACACAAATATCAGGACTTTTAATCAGCGCTTTGAGCTGGCTTGATCCTGTCATCGTTAGACCGCACATCTCTCTCTAATTTTGCATATTTCCAGTATGACTGATCTGATGAAATGGTCAGAGTGCAGAAATGTTACTCCAGTGACGTCAATCTATGGAAATTACCGAAGACGTTCAGAGCGGAATATTCAAAAGTGCTGATGGAATTTGTGGTATTTTGTGATGTTTAGACGGTATTTTCACATACTCTGTGGATTATAAATACAATTTGATATGGTTTAATGCATACAATGAAACACAATTAAGCATAAAGTCAACTTGTTTTTCCACTCTACTGGTACTTTAACGTGATGGACCGGTTTTCGAAGATGGTTCACTTCATCGCCCCACTCAAGTTTCCATCATCCCTGGAGACAGCTCAGCTGCTGGTGAGGCATATTTTTTGCATTCAAGACATTCCCTGAGCCAGAAGGCAAAGCTCTCGGTCTACCGAGCTATCTACATTCCTACTCTCACCTATGATCATGAAGTGTGGGTCATGACCGAAAGAATAAGATTGCGGATACAAGCGGCCGAAATGAGTTTCCTCAGAAGGGTGGCTGGCATCTCCCTTGGAGATAGGGTGAGAAGTTCAGTCACCCGAGAGAGACTCGGAGTAGAGCCGCTGCTCCTTCGCTTGGAAAGGAGCCAGCTTACGTGGTTCGGGCATCTCGTGCGGATGCCTCACGAGCGTCTCCCTAGGGAGGTCCTCGTTGCACGTCCCACTGGGAGGAGACCCCCCGGCAGGCCAAGAACCCGATGGGGGATTACATCTCCTCTCTGGCCTGGGAACGCTTTGGGATTCCCCAGGAGGAAGTCGTTAATGTTGCTCTGGAGAGGGAAGTCTGGGGGTCTCTGCTGGAGCTGTTGTCCCCGCGACCCGATTCCGGATAAGCGGTTGAAGATGGATGGATGGATGGATGGATGGAAGATATTCCCTTGGACCTGGTCTCCGACGATGGGCCCCAGTTCATGTCCCAGGTCTGGAAGGCTTTCTGCAAAGCACTGGGAGTTATATGAGATATATCATCCCCAGACAAACGGCCAGTCGGAGCAGGCAAATCAAGACCTGGAAGCTTCCCTCTGCTGCATATGTCACAGACACCCTTCTTTCTGGTCCTCCCATCTCCCCTGGGTGGGATACGCATACATTCCCTTATCTGCTCGGCCACAGGTATGTCTGCTTACGGTTCTCAGCCTCCTTTGTTTCTTTTCCAGGAATATACATGTATCTGTGGCGTCAATACACCTTTACTTTCGCCGGGCGAATCATGTGTGGCGGGACACCTAGACGGCCTTGTAACATACTGCCCGCAACAGAAGGTATGATTCTCTTCCCAGAACTTTCTGTTGTCTTATACCTCCAGGAAGCTGGCTCTGGAATTTGTCGGACATTTCAATATCGACAGGCTCTTCAGCAGACAAAAAATGGCAGCACTAACAGTATAAATGGATTTGACAAGTTTGGGGTGATTTTGACAAGCTGAGGGTGCTGGGGGACATCACTAGTCAGAAACTGTATTTTAGAAAACTTAAACGTAATGGACATTTTTACAGCACAAACTAATGGCAGTGTCTTAATATTTGCAAAGATAAGGAGGGGGGGACAGCTTCAAAAACTAGCGATACCTCGGTTTCTAACTTTAATCATGGTTCCTTGAACATACCACAATTATATGCAATTAGATGTAAAACTTAAACACAACTTTGTCTGATGCTGCCACAAATAGATGGTTTACCTTTCTTTTATGACTTTATCCTTGTTCCCAAATGTTGGTGCTGTGTGTGAATGCTTAAAGGTTGAGCTTTGATGGCGTTATCCATTCATTTCACATTTTTCCATGGGTGTGGAGGTTGTTACACGTTCCTAATATTATTTAAACAACCGTATATTTGAAATTTTGACATTTTTAATTTTATCTTTACTTTTAAGAAGTAATCTTTTATAACTGACTAATTTAAAAAAAAATAAAAAAAATATTCAAATCTTTAAAAAAGCCCAGGCCATGATCATGTGACCTCCCGGCAGGTTGTGGTCCAAAACAACCACCTATATCACAGGTTTAGTTATTGGAAACTTAACTTTATAACCGTAAAGTACAGAAAATGTTCTATCTTGACAAAGAGGCTTTAATGAATCCTGATTTACTAAGGTGCATATTAGATATAATATACAAGTTAGAATTTGAACAACAGTCATACACAGCTAACTAAATCCCCTCTGCAGAAAAACAGACACACTGTATTGCTGTTTAGCCACGTGGTGGCAGTGCAGTGTAAAGTACAAGCTTCATCATCTTTCCCCCCCAATCTATTAAAATAAATACATCAGGCTCCAGCTGTGTCATTAGCATAGTTACTGCAGTTTGTCTTACAACTTTTGTTTTATGATTGATCAAATATAGTGTGATTAATATATCACATTCCCACAAAAATAAGTATTACTTTTAGGACAAACTTGGAGTCCGATGTTTGATTAGAGGCTCATAGTTGTCAATGGTATTTAAAAAGAATCATAGAAAAGTTATGTACAGTATACATCTGTCTCAAAGCAAACCACTGCTACAGCACACATTAGTAACAATGGGAACAACTTTAATTGGCTCCCTTGTTGTCAACCAGATGGTGATTAGACTGAAGTGACAGTTGCTAGTCCCTAGACAGTCCAGAGATCCAACGTCTGTAACAGCTCAGGTGACCCTTGAACCTTCTCAAACAATAACTCTGGTCTCCTTTTAATAGCTGTTTTGTGTTACACATGACTACTCTCATCCAGGAGGTGCCCTGCTCTGCCTTGAATCTTCCGGGACATGGAGCAGAGAGAGTAGGAAGCATATTCAAAACAACCTTCTCTTGACATCCTTCATCTATCACAGCGATGTTTAGGTCATTGACTTCTTCACAATCATTATCTTTCTTGTTTGAAAACCATCTGTTTGTACAATTTTATAATACATCCTCCAACAAAATGTTAAGACTGGGAGTATACTACAAGTATTCATATTTAGTACTGGTGGACAGTAACCAGATGGTAAGAATTAGTAGAGTCATGCTAGTGCGAACCTAAAGTTCCATCTTTATAAGTTATGTCCCAGATGGTTATTGGTTGAAGTCAGCCTCAAAAAGGGCCTTCATTTGGATGGAGGACGGGCCTGTACTTTGTTGCATCCTCCTGCTTAGTGCATGTGAATTATTTTTGGGTTTACCACTTAACTTTTTTGTGACATAACCAAGGACCAAATCTGGATTTCAGAAGGGAGGTGACAACTGGCTCGGGTACGCAGCATGTGACTTGAAAGGGGAGTGGTTTGAAGGGATTAGATGCGTGTTTTGGAGTAATATAAATAGGAAACACATTGTACAATGATCTATTTTTAGTACTAAATTAACAGAATGAAATAACTTTACTTTCTTTTTTCAGGATTGCATTATGGTGTAGTTTAATGTTTGCCTTGTATGTCAGCTGGAACAAAAGACTGATACTTAAGCCATTGCCCTACCAGGAATTGCAAACCATGACTGCTGTTTGAGTTCTTCTTTGATCGGAGTGCCACACTTTTCCTGTTTGGATTTTTTATTTGTCTTACTTATTCGTGATCCATATTGCCTTGTGGAGGCCAACTCGCTCTTATCTCACATAGGACTGCGTGCTGTCAATCATTGTCACGTTGGCAAGAAGGCAGCCCCAGAAAGCCGATCATTAAAGGGGAACTGCCTTTTTTTTTTTTTTTTTTGCCTATTCAGAATCCTTATGAAAGACATGGCGATGGATGGATTTTTTTTTTGTATGCATTTTAAATATTAAACGTAAATAAAAGTCCCCTTACAGCGGAGCCGATGGGAGCTCCACTATTCCGCCCATAAAATCCAATACATAAACATTCAAAAAGCGTCAACAATACTCAATTTACATTTCGTATTGACCAAGTATTAGTGATATTATTACACGTGCTAACACAGACAAAGTATTTATAGCGGCAACGTATCACTTCTGTGTGTGCCTAATGCTTACATTGAGTGGTCTGCTGCTTTCTCGCTTCTCTGCTCCCTGTAAGTTTATTGCAGATCATAAATCATGCCTCTCAGCTGTAAAGTAGATAGCTGAGAATATAATCCAACAAATTGGGACACTTTGACAGCCATTTAGGACCTGGAACTGGCAAGAACTACACAAAAAGTGCTTGTCCCACCCCCCACCACGTTTCTATATGAACATCCCAGCAGTTGGCATCTTAATGACAGCAGATTTTATACAGTAAGTGATGTTTTATTATGTTTGTTGGCTCTCATAAAGTCTGCAGTGAGTAATAATCAAAATGTAATCTTCATCAGACTGCAGTTTAAACCCCAATGAGGCCTCAACCTCACTTGCATGCGCAATTCGATGAAGTGAAAACTATGGAAGTTTGATTGTAGCAAAATTATTTGCAAACGTGTATCTCGCGTGCGTACTAATTTGTGTGTCTGTATATCAGAGTGTGTATTCAGATACGCATGCATGTGTTTTAAGTTGTCTGTCCCTAATTAAGCAGTCTACTTACACGTGACTTTTGCGACACTTCTGCCGTATAAAATTTGAGCGAGCGCATCCAGATTCGTGAGCGTGTAATACAACTTGTGCACACGCATTCAGTAGTGTGTGCGTGCAATACAATCTGTGTGTGCATATCTGAGGTGTACCCCAGACACCACACAATTCAACACAATCAGAAACAACGTACAGCTGAGGTGCGTGAAAGAGAGACGGCAAGAACCTCAGCTCTATGTTGCTTCTGATTGGTTTGAATTGCGCAGTCTCTTCTGTGGTTGGTTGAATGTAGGCACAGTGGATTGATCATTTCTATCAATCAGAGTTACTTGAATTACGGCAAGCTGCCAAAACCACAGTTTACTATAAAAAAATAAATTGTAGTGAATGGGGAATATATACGTGAGAAATGTCAAGTATGGTGTGTTGTGTGAGAAAGGGTTAATTTGCGTGACTGTCAAGCTCAGACCGGGAAGCTTGGCAGCTCTGAGCAAGTGTTCGAGCGTTGTTAACTTCAACGCAGAATAACATGATCTGTGTCTTCAAGGTGCCGACTAGTGGTAAGTATAAGGAAAGGCAAGGGGGAGTTACATACAGACCACTCTTTTTACAGTTCAAATCGCTGTACAGACCGATCGAAATGTCCAATCCCAGACCAAGCCATCAATTCACTGTGCCTACATTTATCAATCAATGTTTATTTATATAGCCCTAAATCACAAGTGTCTCAAAGGGCTGCACAAGCCACAACGACATCCTTGGTTCAAATCCCACATCAGGGCAAGGAAAAACTCAACCCAGTGGGATGACAATGAGAAACCTTAGAGAGGACTGCAGATGTGGGTGACCCCCCACATTTCCGTTTAGACTGCAGTCATATTTGAAAAGATCAAATTCCAAATGGTTTCGGACTGCCTCTTGATGTGGCCCAATTCTGATTGGAAAATATCCGATTTGAAGTACTTTGGAGTGTTTGGACTTGCAAAAAATATCGTATACATGTCATTTGAGAGCAAATAAAAACAGATTTGGTGTCCAGTGTAAACAGAGCCTTAGTCTTCCGTCTATTGTCTTGTCTACTGTTTTGGTGAGAGAAACGAGACATTCTTTTAATGAAATTAAAATAATCAAAATAAAACATTTACAGTGTAAAGGCAGCTCTAGGCTCATATGTCACTAGAAAGCCCAGGATGTCTTCTCCACAGCAGGAGTTTTATTCTTCCAAAGTGTTTTGCGTTTGGCAAAAGGTTGTGAAACACTTGCCACCTGCAAAGAACAAACATACATTGCTGAGTCTCAGTAGGGTCAACCTTTTATCAGCTGATGAACAGTTTAAATTGAAACTAGGGCCGTCAAAGTTACGCATTAACGCATGTGATCAATTGCAAAAAAGTTTTGCTTTAATCATTTATAAACACAGATTTTGACCGCTCATGCTCCTTTACCTTAAACGTGGATGGTTACCTGAAAGGCGGCACGTGTTGTTGCACGGTCAGTGTTTAGGTCAATGCATACGTCAGTGCAAAGATGAGTGATGAGGAGCTCAGTGGCAAATTTCAGTTCAAAATACAACAAATATTGTTGCAAAGTTTTTTGCAAATAAATGTCATACAAGTACACAAATTTTTGTGTGCTACATATTGGTAATACAATTGCATTTGTGTCAAAATATTACAGCCTTCTTCAAAATTAATTCATTTTATGCAAACAAGTAATTTACTGCAATTCATCATCATCATGTTATATTTGCAGTCTGCAGGTTGATTACAATGAAACACCATTTCTCTCGATCTTGTGCCTTTCTGACACATTCACAGGAGCTGAGCTTGGTCCAGTCTTTGATGTTAGTAGTCCATGTTGTTCTGAGCCTCTCTCTTTCCATCCATCTTTCCTTCTAATGGTGTCTTTGTATAACATCTTTCCTGATTTCATGGCCCAAATATTTTAATTTTCATGATTTAATTGTGTTTAGTCGTAGTTTATTACAATTCATTGTTTCTACTGAAAGTGTGATCAATCTGAAAGAAAAAAAATAATGGTTTGACACTAATTTAAACAGTGTTCACTCTTGAACTGCATTATTAGGTCAATTGTTTTAGAATCAATTTCAACCAAACTAAACCGAACCTATAAAGTGTGAACACAGCCTGTGATCAAAAGGACACAATTCATTGGATTTGAGCATCTGACAGTGTTTAGGATGTATTCATTAATTAATGATGAGTGCCAGCATGTAAAACAGTTCCATAATCTCCCTAGCTGATGACATTGTTGCATGCAAACAAACATTCTCTAACTCAAATCAAAATTCATAAAGCGCATTGTTTTGACAATCCTCCCTTCTGGTCCCAGAAGAGTCACACTGGCAGAACAAGCATGTCAATTAAGGAACCCAGCAGCCATGAAGCTCAGGGTCTGCTCTTCTGTAGTCATATGGCTTGAATACCCAATGGGGCTGTTAGGCCAATAATAAATGTATTGTTGTAATAAATATTTCTTCAGTAACACAGGAATGTAACCTACAACAGCTGAAGTGCTTGAGATCATAATTTTTGGGTTAAAATGTTGAATCACTGTTTTCTTTAGACAACTTTGTCCTGGTTTTTCAGCAAACATTTTATTACTTGCTGGCTGCATGCTGAGATATTTTCATTGGAAAGCAAATCTATATTGCTTGCTATACAAGCTGTGCACAGACAAAGTATCTACAAGTTACAGTGCCATAGTATCGTGAAGATATACAGTTATAACAATGGTTGCTGAAATGTACGCTTTTGAGCAATTTCTCACAGCACTTGGTAACAGACAACAAAGACGACTATATTTGGACAAATGAAGATTCACAACCTTATCTTTTTGAAGCTGAATGAACGAAGGATTAACTGCTGCTTTTAGAAGCAAGCACGAAGAAGAGGATGAAATGTTGGAGTAGACAGAAACCGAGAGAGTGAGCTGGACCAAAGAGACAACTGTCCATCAACTAGCTAGCTGCTAAGCTAGCGAAGCTAAGCCCAGCGCGGCAAAATTCTGAAGATATCTGCTCCCACATGTTGCGCCCGCTTCTCTGAAGACAGGAAGAACTCGATTCGGTGAAAGATACAACTTGAGTATGGCTCTGTGCTCTTTGTGCACCGTTCTCATGGATAGATTGGCCCTACTAGAAGACCGTGTCCGCCAACTGGAGCAGAGTAATTTCGTAACTTCAGATACTGCGGACATATTTGCTAGCGTTAGCTGTAGTGAGCTGACTACCCCAACTTGTAACCGCTCTAAGCAGCCTACAAGCCACAGTGATCCGGTTGAGATGCATAATAGATTTAGCCCTTTAGCTAGTCCTACACCCCAGTTTACTGGGCACCACACCTTAGTCATCGGGGACTCCATCACCCGAAACACACAGCTTAACAAACCAGCCATAATTAAGTGTATTCCCGGGCCAGAGCACCTGACATTGAAGCTAATCCTAGGGTAATCGCACCAGTAGCTACGCGAACATAGTTGGATACGTTGGCTCCAATGATACTAGGATGAGACAGTCAGAGATTACAAAAAGGGACATAGCTCGGACTTGTAATCTCGCTAGAAAGATGTGCAGGCATTGAGTACTTGTCTCTGGTCCCCTGCCTGCGAGAGGCAATGATGAGAGGTATAGCAGATTAGTCTCGCTTAACACGTGGCTGGCTATATTTTGTAGACAACAGGGACTAACGTGAGGAGTCAGTTAAACTAGAATTAACCAGCGTCAGGCTGGAAAATTCCTGCACACATAGCATTTCTTGTAGAATAATACATAACTCACATAATGTTTTTTCTGTAGTGACTGTGCCATTCTACTGAAGTGGCAAATTATGACGCGTTCAATCTACTGCAGCACCATGCAAATAATCTCAAAATCCCCATCATATCAATTACTAGATGTGATTGGAATTATGTAAAGCGCACTACACAAAATAAACGTAACGTTATTAATATCACTACTATTGATGTCATAAGCAAAACATCCTCAAAACAGCCCACTATCTATAATATGGGCTTTTTAAATATCAGATCATTGTCTCCCAAAACGTTATTAGTTAATGAGGTCATTAGAGACAACAATCTTAACATCATTGGTCTCAGCAAAACCTGGCTAAAACCAGATACATTTTTCCCACTTAACAAGGCATCTGCTCCTAACTACACGAATGCACATATTGCCCGTCCCCTTAAAAGTGGTGGAGGGTTCGCACTAATATACAATGAAAACTTAAACCTTACCCCTAACCTAAGTAATAAATATGAATCATTTGAGGTGCTTACTATGAGGTCTGTCACACCTCTCTACCTGGCTGTCATCTACCGCCTCCCTGGAGGATTTTAATATCCATATGAATACCCCATCAGACCCTCTGTGCATGGCCCTCTAGACTATAATTGATAGCTGTGGTCTTACACAAATAATAAATAAACCCACGCATTGCAACGGTAATACGATAGATCTAGGTGTCACCACCTCCAAAGTTATGAGACTCCCGTACACTAAAGTAATGTCCGATCATTACATTATAAAATTGGAAGTTCTGACTCATTGTCAACAAGCTACTAATAACCACTGCTTTAGTAACTGCAACATTAATGCTGTCACAACTATGACTCTCGCTGGCCTACTGCCTTCGGTAAGAGCGCCATTCCCAAATGATGTGGGCTCTATCGATAACCTCACTAACAACTTTAACGATGCTCTGCTCGACGCCATTGATTGTATAGCACTGCTAAAGCTAAAAAAAAAGGCTCCTAAAAGGCATACCCCCTGGTTTACAGAAAAAACTAGAGCTCTTAAACTATCATGTAGAAACCTGTAACGCAAATGGCGTGCGACTAAACTTGAGGTGTTCTATCGAGCATGGATTGATAGTTTAATAACTTATAAACACACGCTTACCTTAGCTAAAACTAATTACTACTCCAATCTCATCCACCTCAATAAAAACGATCCTAAATATTTGTTCAGTACAGTAGCACCGTTCACCCAACAAGGGACTCCTCCTGGGAGCTCCACCCACTCGGCTGATGACTTTATGAATTTCTTTAATAAGAAAATTTAACTCATTAGAAAGGAGATTAAAGACAATGCGTTCCAGCTCCAATTGGGTTCTATTAACACAGATACGAATGTATGTACGACGGATATTGCCCTCCAAAATAGTCTCTCTCTTGTTGATGAAATAACATTAGAGGAACTCCTACGTTGTGTAAATGGGACAAAGCATACAACAGGTTTACTTGACCCACTTCCTGAGAAAATTATCAAGGAGCTGTTTGTAATATTAGGACCATCAGTGCTAAATATTTTAGCGTTGGACGGGTTTGACAAATGTCATTGCTTGAAGATGTCAAGAAATGCTGACTCAATGTACGATCATTTAAACTTTTAATGATCACGTCAATTTTAGTGAAAGCAAAGCATACTTAGTCAACAGCCACACATGTCACACTGAGAGTCGCCGAATAAAACAACATTAACACAGTCACAAACATGCACCACACTGTGAACCCACACCAAACAAGAACGACAAACACATTTCGGGAGAACATCCGCACCACAACACAACATAAACACAACAAAACAAATACCCAGAATCCTTTGCAACACTAACTCTTCCGGGACGCTACACAGCCCCCACCTAGCTGGGTTCATTGTCCCCAACAGTCCATGTGTTCATCACAAAGTCCCGCAAGTGCTGAGGCAACCGGCGTCGTCGACGCCCCTCTGATGGTGGCTGGCTGCTACCACTGTCTGCAGGTAGGTCGGAAGTGGGGGTTACCTCAGCATTCTCGTTGCTCCCTGGGGGTATCTCCCTCTCCGGCAGGGTGCTTGACTCCAAGTCTGCGGGTACCGCATACGCTTCTGGCCACTTCGTGAAGCAATCCATGGCCAACAAGATGTAACGGTTTCTGCTATCAGTGACCGGAAATGGGCCTAGAATGTCCACACCCACTTGTTCCATGGGGGCCCCCACCTGGAACTGCTGTAGGGGAGCATGGGAGCGGCGTATGGGGCCTTTCTTTGCTGTGCATGCATCACAGCGGTGGACGTGCATCTCCACATCACTGTGACAGCCTGGTCAGTAAAAACGCTGCCTCAGTCGGAGCAAGGTCTTGGTCACTCCAAAATGGCCAGTCCCTGGGAAGCCATGCATCACTTCGAAGACCTGAGGCCACAGCACACGGGGCACCACGAGTTGGAGAGCAGTATGTTGTCCTGTCGGGGTTTCCCAGCGACGATACAGCAGGTCGCGAGACAACAGGAGGCTGTCCCACTGGGAGTACAGTGCTTTGGTCTCAGTGTCCAAGTGCACCACTGTGGCCCATTCCGGCCGCTGCTGTGCCCCCACCTAGCTGCGAGCTCTCTCAAGCACTGGGTCTTGTCTTTGATGGTCGATCATTTGTTGGGGGGTGAAACTGTCCAGGTCGACTGCGATGTCATGTTGCCTGACTGCAGCTACTGATGGGTCTGGCATACACCGCTCTTCCGCCCGCTGGCAGAAATGACACGCCGCCTCACAGAGCCGTCTGGACAGTGCATCGGCGTCGATGAGAAATCGTGAAGTCATATTCCTGCAAGATCTCGACCCACCTGGCCAGCTTCCCCTCGGGTTCCTTGAAGTTCAGCAACCAGGTGAGGGAGGCGTGATCCGTCCGCAACACAAACCGTTGACCATAAAGGTAGGGACGGAAATGACGAAGGCCCAGGACAATGGCCAACAATTCCCGACGGGTGGCGCAGTAGTTCCGCTCTGGCTTGCTCAGCCCCGACTGTAAAAGGCCACGACCTGCTCGCCGTGATTCCCTTCCTGTGACAGCACAACCCCCACACCGACATCACTGGCATCTGTATCAACCACGAAAGGTCGGCTGGGGTCTGGGTAGGCCAACACTGGGGCTCGGACCAAGGCCTCTTGCAGCTGTGCAAAGGCCTCATTGCAGATGTCAGTCCATTCAAATAACTATCCCTTGTGTGTGAGCTGGTGCAAGGGGCCAGCAATGGTTGCAAAGTCCTTGATAAATCTCCGGTAATAGAATGCCAGTCCCGGGAAACTCCGCAACTCTTTAACATCCGTGGGCGCCGGCCAGTCACAGACAGTGGCAACTTTGGCTGGATCAGTGGCAACACCTTGCCCACTGACGACATACCCCAGGAAGGAAACTTCACGCACTTTTTGGAGTTTAATCGCAGCCCAGCCTGACGAATGGCCTGGAACACATGCTGGAGGTTCTGTAGAGACCCCTTAAATCCTGCAGCATGCACCAGGAGGTCATCCAGGTACACCACACAGCGATCACGGGGGATGGATACCAGCACTCTCTCCATCAACCGCTCAAACGTGGCAGGTGCGTTGCAAAGCCCGAACGGCATCACCTTGAACTGCCAGAGTCCTTGACCTATTGTGAACGCTGTCTTTGGTCGAGCTTCGGCGGCAAACTCCACCTGCCAATAGCCACTGCGGAGATCCAGGGAGCTGAACCAGGCGGAGCCAGTGATGTAGCCCAGCGCATCATCTATGCGCGGCAACGGGTAAGAGTCCTTGCAAGTTACATCGTTGAGCCGTCTGTAGTCGACGCAGAATCGCCACGAGCCGTCCTTCTTCTTGACCAGAACTGCGACTGCTTGGCCCAGCATGGCAGTCTTTCTCCCGGTGACGGTTGTAATTCGGGCATTGGTGATTGTCCAGCCTGATGGCAAGCTGCGCTGCAAGTGAGGAAGGACACCCGGCCGGATGATGGAGATAGTGGACCCCGTGTCAACCAGGGCTCTGCAGACTGTTCCAGCAAGCTCACATTCCAGGTATAGCCCCCGGGCCCTGCCCAGGCGGCCCAGGCACTGTGCGTCACATTCGGTTACAGTGGAAACCATCCCGGGTGTCAGTTCCCCGACACTGACACCCCTCTCTAGTTTGACGACACCTCAGCGGCAACATCAATGGGGGAAGGGGCTGGACAGTGTCTTGCAATGTGGCCAGGGACACCGCAGCGGTAACAGTTCACTTCGGTCTGCCTTCTCCGGGAGGAGCGTGGCCGTGGCGTAGCAGTCACTTGGTCGGCTCCCTCTCGTTCTGTCCCGTCCCATCCAGCCTGGCGGACTCGCGGAACATCACGGCGGCCATCTGGACACAGGACGTGCTCCACACGTTCGGCTTCAGTCAATGCGGCAGAGAGAGAGTGTTTAGCAAATAGTCTGAGATGTTCCCGAAGTCGTTCAGGCTGTAGACCATGGACAAAGGCTTGCACGGTGAGCTCTTCCTGTAATACTTCTGGAAACGTTGGGTGGCCCCTTCGCACCAGACGGCGAAGGTCCGCAGCATAAGCTCCGAGACTTTCTCCCAAAAGGCGTCGCCGCTTGTACAGCTGCTCTTGTGCTTCGTCTGCATGGATTGGTCTCCCGTAACGTCGTTGAAGAGCCTCGCGCATGCCCCCCCCCCCATCAGCCAATTCCTCCTCTTGTAAATCGACCAAACACTGTAGGGCTGGGCCTTCCAGGGACAGCGCCACATGCCCTGCGGTTGCCACATTAGACCAGCCATTCAAACGTGCTGCTAGCTGGACTTGGAGGAGGAAGGATTCAATAGAGCCTTCCCCACTATAGTGAGGAAGCTTTGGTGTGGCAATGCTTGGCCTGTAGTCATCTCGCAGGGAATTTGTGTCCACCATCACCGCAGGAGAGGCAGTTCTTCACCAGGCACTCCTTCCCACACGAAGTGCACTTCTTCCATCTGGATGAATTTCCAATCTTGTCCCATCATATTGAGCTTCCATTCTTCCTCCGTGGATGGGCCTCCCGTCCACTAGGGTGGCGCAGGTTCCTCTCATTTACTTGGTGATGAGGTAGTTGAGCCTCCAATCCACCAGGGCAGCGCTTGTTCCAGCACTTGATGAGATCCTCAAGCCTCTTTGAGAAAGCCATCCCACTTCTCACACCAATGTAGCGTTGGACGGGTTTGACAAATGTCTTTGCTTGAAGATGTCAAGAAATGCTGACTCAATGTACGATCATTTAAACTTTTAATGATCACGTCAATTTTAGACACACGCACACAGGTGAAAGCAAAGTATACTTAGTCAACAACCACACATGTCACACTGAGGGTGGCCGAATAAAACAACATTAAGACAGTCACAAACATGCACCACACTGTGAACCCACACCAAACAAAAACGACAAACACATTTCGGGAGAACATCCACACCGCAACACAACATAAACACAACAAAACAAATACCCAGAATCCTTTGCAACACTAACTCTTCCGGGACGCTACAATATTATTAACTTATCACTTTCCTCTGGTATTGTTCCCCTGTCATTCAAAAAAGCGGTTATTCATCCTCTGCTCAAAAGACCTAACCTCGATCCTGACCTCATGGTAAACTACCGGCCGGTGTCCAACCTTCCCTTTATCTTGAAAATGCACAGCAGCTAAATGAAGACTTTGTGTCTAACAATCTCTCTGAACCTTTTCAGTTTGGTTTTAGGAGAAATCACTCCACGGAGACAGCCCTCGCAAAAATGACTAATGATCTATCTCTAACTATGGATGCTGATGCGTCGTCCATGTTGCTGCTACTTGATCTCAGCTCTGTTTTCGATACAGTCGATTATAACATTCTATTAGAACGTACAAAAACACATTGATATGTCAGACTTAGCCTTTTCTTGGTTTAACTGTTATTTTACTGACAGGATGCAGTGGGTCTCCTATAGCAATGTGACCTCGGACTATGTTAAGGTAACGTGCAGAGTTCCACAGGGTTCGGTTCTTGGCCCTGCACTCTTCAGCATCTACATGCTGCCGCTAGGTGACATCATACGCAAATACGTGTTTGCTTTCACTGTTATGCGGATGACACCCAACTCTACATGCCCCTAAAGCTGACCAACACGCCAGATTGTAGTCACCTGGAGGCGTGTCTTGATAAAATTAAACAATGGATGTTCAGTAACTTTTTGCATCTTAACGCTAAGAAAACGGAAACGATGATTATCGATCCTACTAGACACCGGCACCTATTTTATACTACCACCTTAACATGTGACAAAACAATTACACACAGCGACTCTGTAAATAATCTCGGTACTATCTTTGACCCAAGTCTCTCATTTGAGTCACACATTAAGAGTATTACTATAAAAGCCTTTTTGATCTCCACAATATCACTATAATGTGTCCCATTTTGTACACTAGCGACGCTGAGATCATTATTCATGCATTCATCACGTCTCGTCTCGATTACTCTAACAAGCAAGAGAAGGCTCGGCTGGTGCTGGAGCTGAGGGAATCCACTGACCAGCTGGGCACCCAGATAAGAACAGGAAGAAAGTGGAAAGCCCAAGAAGAGGTCGACACGGCAATCTGCAGGCTGAGTGGTCGGCAGAGTTCAGGAAGGTCGAGCAGGCCTTGGGAGTGGCGAGGCTCCCTTGTTCTGGTCAAAGGCTTCCAAAAAAGACCGGAGAGCCATGGTGGTGGCAGAAGTGGCAAGAACTGAGCAGGAACGCAAACATCAAAGCGGTGTCCCAGGGCCAGCAAGGTCATTGGACATCGTGGGAAGGTCTCAGACAGGTCTATGTCCTGTTCTGACGTGTGGAAGATCCCCCAAGTCAGGCTCAGCTTCCTGATCAGAGCAACATACGACACCTTGCCTTGTCCCCGAAACCTCCACCAATGGTTTGGTGCCGAGGAGACCTGTCCCCTCTGCAACTCCATCAATGCAAGCCTCCAGCACATCCTGTCAGGCTGCATGACAGCGTTGTCGCAAGGCCGCTACAGATGGCGACACGACCAAGTCTTTAGGAAGCTGGCAAAGGAGTCAGAGACCTGCAGAAAGGAGGCGAATAGCAGACCTTCCGCTTCAGCCAGACATCAAATCCAGTTCGCGAGGGCTGGAGAGGGTGCCAAACCCCCCGCCAGGGATCTACAGCGAGACTCCTCTCACCAGGAAATGAGTGGAGCATGAGGGTCGACCTGGGGAAGCAGCTCCAGTTCCCCAGGGAGATCGTCGAAACATCGCTACGGCCAGACCTGGTCTTCTGGTCAGAGACTTGCAAGACGGTTCTTCTGGTCGAGCTGACTGTCCCATGGGAGGGAGGGTTGGAGGCTGCTTATGAGCGGAAGCAAGCCAAGTACTCTGACCTGGCAGCAGAGTGCAGGGAGGCTGGCTGGAAAGCTGTCACCTGCCCTGTGGAAGTGGGGTGTAGGGGCTTCGTGGGTTCCTCAGCTGCCCGCCTACTCCGAGACATTGGATGCACAGGAGCGGGGCATCGGAAAGTCATGAAAGAGCTGGCGGAGGAGGCAGACTTCTGGCTGTGGCTAAGGAGGAAGAATAAGAGTTGTATAAAATACTAAACGGACTCCCTCCATCCTATCTTGCTGTTTGTATTGTACCAGAGATGGGACCAAGTCATTGTTTTGTCACAAGTAAGTCTCAAGTCTTTGCCCTCAAGTCTCGAGTCAAGTCCCGAGTCAAGACAGGCAAGTCCCGAGTCAAGTCCAAAGTCAAGACTGGAAAGTCTCAAGTCAAGTCCCAAGTCCTGCATTTTGAGTTTCGAGTCCTTTCAAATTGTGTATGCTTTTAAAACGCTGTATTTATTTATTAAAACAAGTGCATTTGAAATTGCAGGAAAAAAAATAGTGCTGAAATTGCACTTCATAATAGCACTATTAACCAGTCATTTTAAACATTTAACTCATTCCTTTACAGAATAAACACATTTGAAAAAACAAGTGCAACTGTACTTATTCGCACAAAAGTGTTAACATTGTATTTCCATGGCATATTGCATTGTAACTAGTTCCACAGCAGTTTCTATCCTGTTCTTACCTTATCTCATTGATCTCATCTCATACTGTATGTGTGTTTATGTGTGCGTACACATGAAAAACATAACAAATGCATGAACATAACAATGAACACTGTTGTACTTTTTAGATGTCAGGGCCCTATGCAATATGTACACATATTCTTAATATAGTATACATTTTAACTGACCTTTATTTGACTACGTTTGTCTTTTTGTAGGCGGCTAAAATCCGCGGTGCTGCTGACTGCCGTCTAACGTTACATTACTGTGTGTGATACATTGACTAACGTAACGTTAAGTGTAGGTACCTCATGCAACCCTGCTTAAAAAAATCACTTGACAAAAAGTATGAATAAGGTAATGAACTGCAGTGGACGCAACAGATTGCCGTGTTTGCAATGACATTATAACCATAGACATCTTATAAGTAGACGCAGCATTGGCTGCTGTGACGCGAGCAATTTGGCCGCCATCTTGAAGTGCTGATGAGGAGCCGGCGAGCTGCCTAACCTGACAGTTGACAGGTAGAAAACAAAGATGCCGGGTTGGTGTTCAGCGTTTTCCTGCTCAAATGAGCGGACTGTTGAAAATAGGAATCGGGGGATTACTTTTCACAAGTAAGATTTAACATTAACGCCATATTGGTTGTATCTTATGAAAATAATATTACCACAGAGTTGAGAAGGATCAAAGATCTTCAATATTTGTATGTGAAAATCACAAAGAAATCTTCCGGGGGAGGATGACGCCCCTACAGGGGTTTGGTTTACAAACTTTCAGCCCCACCTAAAACAAAATTCACCAGCCGCCACTGATTATGATGTGTTCTCATTTTAGGCAAAGTACAAGACAATACTTTCTTAACAGTATAATTGTAACCAGGAATAAGTCTTCAAGTAACAATATTCAAATACTAACATTGTTGGGTAAAACAGAATTGAGTTTTCTTCTGAATCCAGTGAAACAAATTGATGGTTTTAGCTGATATAAAGACTTTCAGGTGTTTATATATGTTTATGTTGAAGTATTTGGCAAGACGCTTTTATTCAAAGCGACATACATAAAAAATACATGTAAAACAATCACTGTAAACATGATCATTTAAGGGAAGAATGTAATACAAAAGTTAGTTACAGTAATATATAATACATAATACATATGTATGTATGTATATATATATATATATATATATATATATATATATATATATATATATATATATATATATATATATATATATATATATATATATATATATATATACACATCCATCCATCCATTTTCTACCGCTTATTCCCTTTGGGGTCGCGGGGGGCGCTGGAGCCTATCTCAGCTACAATCGGGCGGAAGGCGGGGTACACCCTGGACAAGTCGCCACCTCATCGCAGGGCCAACACAGATAGACAGACAACATTCACACTCACATCCACACACTAGGGCCAATATATATATATATATATATATATATGTATATATATATATATATATATATATATATACAGGTAAAAGCCAGTAAATTAGAATATTTTGAAAAACTTGATTTATTTCAGTAATTGCATTCAAAAGGTGTAACTTGTACATTATATTTATTCATTGCACACAGACTGATGCATTCAAATGTTTATTTCATTTAATTTTGATGATTTGAAGTGGCAACAAATGAAAATCCAAAATTCCGTGTGTCACAAAATTAGAATATTACGTAAGGCTAATACAAAAAAGGGATTTTTAGAAATGTTGGCCAACTGAAAAGTATGAAAATGAAAAATATGAGCATGTCCAATACTCAATACTTGGTTGGAGCTCCTTTTGCCTCAATTACTGCGTTAATGCGGCGTGGCATGGAGTCGATGAGTTTCTGGCACTGCTCAGGTGTTATGAGAGCCCAGGTTGCTCTGATAGTGGCCTTCAACTCTTCTGCGTTTTTGGGTCTGGCATTCTGCATCTTCCTTTTCACAATACCCCACAGATTTTCTATGGGGCTAAGGTCAGGGGAGTTGGCGGGCCAATTTAGAACAGAAATACCATGGTCCGTAAAGCAGGCACGGGTAGATTTTGCGCTGTGTGCAGGCGCCAAGTCCTGTTGGAACTTGAAATCTCCATCTCCATAGAGCAGGTCAGCAGCAGGAAGCATGAAGTGCTCTAAAACTTTCTGGTAGACGGCTGCGTTGACCCTGGATCTCAGGAAACAGAGTGGACCGACACCAGCAGATGACATGGCACCCCAAACCATCACCCAACCATGCAAATTTTGCATTTCCTTTGGAAATCGAGGTCCCAGAGTCTGGAGGAAGACAGGAGAGGCACAGGATCCACGTTGCCTGAAGTCTAGTGTAAAGTTTCCACCATCAGTGATGGTTTGGGGTGCCATGTCATCTGCTGGTGTCGGTCCACTCTGTTTCCTGAGATCCAGGGTCAACGCAGCCGTCTACCAGCAAGTTTTAGAGCACTTCATGCTTCCTGCTGCTGACCTGCTCTATGGAGATGGGGATTTCAAGTTCCAACAGGACTTGGCGCCTGCACACAGCGCAAAATCTACCCGTGCCTGCTTTACGGACCATGGTATTTCTGTTCTAAATTGGCCCGCCAACTCCCCTGACCTTAGCCCCATAGAAAATCTGTGGGGTATTGTGAAAAGGAAGATGCAGAATGCCAGACCCAAAAACGCAGAAGAGTTGAAGGCCACTATCAGAGCAACCTGGGCTCTCATAACACCTGAGCAGTGCCAGAAACTCATCGACTCCATGCCACGCCGCATTAACGCAGTAATTGAGGCAAAAGGAGCTCCAACCAAGTATTGAGTATTGTACATGCTCATATTTTTCATTTTCATACTTTTCAGTTGGCCAACATTTCTAAAAATCCCTTTTTTGTATTAGCCTTAAGTAATATTCTAATTTTGTGACACACGGAATTTTGGATTTTCATTTGTTGCCACTTCAAATCATCAAAATTAAATGAAATAAACATTTGAATGCATCAGTCTGTGTGCAATGAATAAATATAATGTACAAGTTACACCTTTTGAATGCAATTACTGAAATAAATCAAGTTTTTCAAAATATTCTAATTTACTGGGCTTTTACCTGTATGTATGTATGTATATATATATATATATATATATATATATATATATATATATATATATATATATATATATATATATATATATATACATGCTTATACATAATATGTACAGTATATTATATATATATTATTATTATTATATTATATATACACATATAAATTATATGGGTAGATATTTGCTCCAAAAAGGGTATTTCTACAAGTAAACAGTACAGTAGGTACTTGATTTATATACAGTATATGTAATGTTAATAAGAGTATTTTAGCTGAATATGCACAGATAAGATGTGTCAAAATATTACTAGAAATACATTTTTGGCAGCAACAAAGGCCATTTGGGTAGATATTTGTTCTAAAAAGGGTATTTCAACAAGTAAACAGTATAGTAGGTACTTCATTTTGATATATGTAATGCTCATAAGGGTATTCTAGTAGAATATGCAGAGATGAGATGTGTCAATATCAAAATATTACTAGAAATAGAATAGAATAGAATAGAATAGAAAGTACTTTATTGATCCCTGGGGGAAATTCAGCACCACAGTTCGCTCACAATAGACAAGAATAATAATAAATAATATAATATATATAATATACTATATATATAATATATAAATAATATAAATATATTCTACATATACTACATATACTCTACATTTAAGTGCAGTCAAGAAGGAACATATGCATTATACAGCTGATGGCTGTCGGTATGAAAGACCTCCTGTGTCATTCCGTGTTGCATTTTGGGAGTCTGAGCCTTCCACTGAACGTGCTCATTCTCCCCGCAAGGTCAGAGTGTAGTGGGTGGGAGGTGTTGTCCATAATGGCTAGGTGTTTTGCTAGACTTCTCCTCTCTGACACCACCGCCAGAGAGTCTAGCTCCACTCCCACCACGTTACTGGCCTTCTCTACCAACTTGTCCAGTCTGTTTGCGTCCCTCGCTCTCAGCCCGCTGCCCCAGCAGACCACGGCGTACAAGAAGGCGCCCGCCACCACCGACTCGTAGAACATCTTCAACATCTTTGTACAGACGTTGAAGGATCCTAGCCTCCTGAGGAAGTAGAGGCGGCTCTGTCCCTTCTTGTAGAGTGCCTCAGCTTGTTTTGACCCATTCAGCTTGTTGTCGATGTGTACTCCCAGGTATTTATAATCCTCAACCATGTCCACATTGACCCCCCTGATGGAAACAGGGGTCGCTGGAGTACTCCTCCTCCTTCCCAGGTCCACAACCAGCTCCTTGGTCTTCATCACATTAAGCTGGAGGTGGTTCTTTCCACACCATGTTACAAACTCCTCCACCAGTGCCCTGTATTCCTCATCATCACCATCCTCAATACACCCCAGTATTGCAGAGTCATCAGAAAACTTCTGAAGGTGGCAGGACTCTGACTGATAGTGGAAATCGGTGGTGTAGATGGTGAAGAGGAAGGGGGAGAGGACTGTGCCCTGCAGGGCCCCGTTGTTGCTGACCAGCCTGTCAGACATACAGTCCTGCAGTCGCACGTACTGTGGTCTGTCAGTCAGGTAATCAACAACCCAGGACAACAAGGGTGCCTCCACCTGCATCGTCTCCAACTTCACACCCAGTAGCCCAGGCCGTATGGTATTAAAAGCACTGGAGAAGTCAAAAAACATGACCCTCACACTGCTCGCAGGCTTGTCTAGGTGGGTGTGGGCTCGGTTCAGCAGGTAGATGACTGCGTCCTCCACTCCCAGTCGGGGCTGGTAGGCGAATTGGAGTAGGTCCAGGTGGGGCTTGACTGTAGGGCTGAGTTGTTCCAGGACCAACTTCTTCATGGTCTTCATGATATGAGAGGTTAGAGCCACCGACCTGTAGTCCTTCGACGTGCTGGGTCGCGTGCACTTGGGGATGGGGACTACGCATGAGGTTATCCACAGTGTGGGGACTTTCTGCAGCCTAAGGCTCATGTTGAAGTTGTGCTGGAGCACACCACACAGCTGTGGGGCGCAGGCTTTGAGCACCCTGGGGCTCACACCGTCAGGACCCGCGGCCTTGCTTGTTTGTAGCTTATTTAGCTGTGCATTCACCTGTTCTGCAGACAGACACACTGGGGGGGGTCTCAGGTGATTGGGGGAGGGGGGGGTTCATCAAGCTGAGGGTGAGGTGTTAAGTGGGGGGAGGTAGTCATTGGAGTTGGGGGGCTGTGAGGAGCGGAGGTGGGGATGGATTGATTAGCTGAAGTTGTCACGTGGCCGGCTGGCATGTCTCGTGGGGGGGGGCAGGAGCTTGTCGGAGCCACTGTGTCAAACCTGTTAAAGAACTGGTTTAGTTCATTGGCCCTCTCTTTGTCTCCGTCCAATACATTTTTGGCAGCAACAAGTGGCCATTTGGGTAGATATTTGCTGTAAAATGGGTATTTCAACAAGTAAACAGTACAGTAGGTACTTGATGTTGATATATGTAATGCTCATAAGGGTATTCTAGTAAAATGTGTGTGTGTAAATATGCGATGTGTAAATATCAAAATATTTTGTCGAATCACTTTTTGTCAGGCAATATTACATTTAAAGGCATACTGAAACCCACTACTACTGACCACGCAGTCTGATAGTTTATATATAAATGATGAAATCTTAACATTGCAACACATACCAATACGGCCGGGTTAGCTTACTAAAGTGCAATTTTAAATTTTGCGTGAATTATCCTGCTGAAAACGTCTCGGCATGGTGACGTTAGCGCGTGACGTCAAGGATTGTGGAGGACATTTTGGGACAGCATGGTGGCCAGCTATTAAGTCGTCTGTTTTCATTGCAAAATTCCACAGTATTCTGGTCATCTGTGTTGGTGAATCTTTTGCAATTTGTTCAATGAACAATGGAGACAGCAAAGAAGAAAGCTGTAGGTGGGAAGCGGTGTATTGCGGCCGACTGCAGCAACACAAACACAGCCGGTGTTTCATTGTTTACATTCCCGGAAGATGACAGTCAAGCTTTACCATTGGCCTGTGGAGAACTGGGACAACAGAGACTTTTACCAGGAGGACTTTGAGTTGGATACGCAGACTCGGTACCGTGAGTACGCATGCAGCTGCGGCTTCCAAACATTTGATCGATTGCCCGTACGTGCGTGCTGCTATGTGCATGTCACGTATGTAACTTTGGGGACTTTGGGGAAATATATGTGCTGTATGAACTTTGGGGAGGTGAACGGTACTTTGGGCTGTGGGATTGAGTGTGTTGTGCAGGTGTTTGAGTTGTATTGGTGGGTTATATGGACGGGAGGGGGGAGGTGTTTGTTATGCGGGATTCATTTGTGGCATATTAAATATAAGTCTGGTTGTGTTGTGGCTAATAGAGTATATATATGTCTTGTGTTTATTTACTGTTTTAGTCATTCCCAGCTGAATATCAGGTCCCACCCGCCTCACACAGCATCTTCCCTATCTGAATCGCTCCCACTGCCCTCTAGTCCTTCACTCTCACTTTCCTCATCCACAAATCTTTCATCCTCGCTCAAATTAATGAGGAAATCGTCGCTTTCTCGGTCCGAATCGCTCTCGCTGCTTGTGGCCATGATTGTAAACAATGTGCAGATGTGAGGAGCTCCACAACCTGTGACGTCACGCTACTCGTCTGCTACTTCCGGTACAGGCAAGGCTTTTTTATCAGCGACCAAAAGTTGCGAACTTTATCGTTGATGTTCTCTACTAAATCCTTGTAGCAAAAATATGGCAATATCGCGAAATGATCAAGTATGACACATAGAATGGACCTGCTATCCCCGTTTAAATAAGAAAATCGCATTTCAGTAGGCCTTTAATGACAATTTTACATAAATGAATACATCCAAACACGTTGTACATATTATATTATATTATGTGCAGGAAGAAATAACAGTTACAATTGTGTGCGTATCTTCCAAACAAGAAAGACGTTTTGTCACATCAACATCGGAGTAACGGTCCTTTAAATCACATTAATGCCACAGAAGAGGAAAACTGTCCTTTTGCGGGCACGATAAAGTCTTAAATAATGTCAAACACGTAGCGTTACAATAACCAGTAAGATAAAGTGTGTGTCTTACACCTAGTAATCCGCTGTGGACACACCAAGACAAAAATGTAGGTTCAGCGAGCGCTGCGCGCCCCCGCGAAGGAAACACATTTTTGGCAGGCATTCACATTTTGCCACAACACACATGGGGAAAAGTCCTATTTGGAAATAAAGCCAAATTAACTCCTGAACTGGCATTTTCACACACACCTCAAACCATCTGCACGCATCCGATGCTTTCTGGTGCGCACGAGAAACTATCTCGTGCGCACGAGTTAGTTTCTCGTGCGCACAAGTTAGTTTCTTGTGCGCACAAGATAGTTTCTCGTGCACACGAGATACATATTTAAAAAAAATATATAAATAAATAAATTATAAAAAAATAAAATTAAGTAGTTATCTCATTCAGCAACATGACAGCACCAAAAAGAGATTGAAACAGCTGCAGGACTTACAGTTTTTATTATTATTATTATTATTATTATTATTATTAAGATTAGAGTAACGCCAGTGTTAGTAAAGTTACACAACGCCAAGACAACACCACGACAACAATTAATCATACTCGCCCATGTATTTTATGTATTAAAAGATATGTGCAATAATTTCTTATCAGGTGGATCTTATGTGTCCGCCCCAATGTTAAACTCATTCTTACGCCCTTGGAGTCATGCCCAGACTTCTGGTCTCTGGCCACTTCTTCGATTTCCACCGGAGGAACACGGTGTTCCTAGGCCAGCTGCGAGACATAATCTCTCCAGTGTGTCCTGTGTCTACCCCTGGGCCTCATTCCAGCTGGGCATGGCTGGAACAGCTCAGGAGGCTTCCGGAATTGATGCTGCAGTCCCCTCAACTGGCTACTCTCCACGTAAAGGAGCAGTGGCTCTACTCTGAGCTCGACCAGGATGACCGAGCCCCTCACCCTGTGTCTGACTTAGGGTGAGTCTAGCCACCCTGCAGAAGAAAGACATTTGGGCTGCTTGCAGAGGTGAGTCGCAATGCACAACCTTTTTTCTGTTACATTTACTTATGTGACTTTTTGGATGAACTGTACTTGTCACAGTAGTCTTAATTCAACATACTTTTTACTTTTACTTGAGTATTTTTATGAAGAAGAAAGGTTACTTTTACTTTGTGACAATTGAGTTTCATTCCGATCGCTACATTTTTCATATCATCATTACATTTATTTATAACCTATTGATTACTGCTTGCAACGACATATTCATGTGGCTCGTTAGCAAGACTTCTTTCAGCGGGCAGTGTCACATGGCTCGGTTTCACCAATCCAACGAAAGCACGAGTAAAGTTTGACTCCGTTTTACCAATGAAACGGAGCCTGGCAATCAGGTGACAACACTCAAACTACACACTGTGAAAAGCAGCACACACACCTCTTTAATGTATACCTTATAAAATAGGAAAAATAACATTCATATCAGTGTCACAATCCATCCTACAAGAATCCTACTTCCAACTAAAGAAAACATGCTGTGGTAAGTTGTAAATGTTTTTTTTATGTTTTAGCTGCGCATATGCTAACATTAGCCATGTTACAACGTCCTAAATGACCACCCCAGTCTCCCAATCCAGAAAGACTGAGTCACAACAAAATGTACAGGGGTGGTAGAGTCATCGTCCACAAACTTGAGGGTTACTGGTATGAATCCAATCTCCGCCATCCTAAAGGGCCCCATTCTCCCATTTGCATTTAAGTGTTTAAGTTTGCGTAAGTTAGGCACAAGTGCATGAATCATGAATGAATGCGAGCTCTTTGCTTATGAGGCAGACATTGGCAATGGGCCTTTTTTGTTGGATGCCTGAAAATCATGCAACATGGAGTTTTACTAACGTTTGTGAATTGAACATTTTTCGCTTTAATTTTGAAAAGGCCGTATCAATTCATGCAGTTCCTTTCACGTTAAGGTGTGTTGCCATGGTGATGTACTGTGTGCATCCACGTGCAACAGTGTCTTCTTCCGACTGTATGAAACTCTGTAAATAAAACGATTTCACTTTGTTGTTGTAGATACCCTGATGTTATTTGTGATGTTAAAAAGAGTTCCGTTTAGTACAACTCTTTGAGACGTGACTGTTAAGCCTTGGCGGGAATGAGGACTCAGGTGCAGATGGGGGACGATTGACACAGGCTTTATTTCAACAGTTTCTTAGAACTCTCTTTAGACAGAGTGATTAAACAAATGGCTACAAACTCTATACTTGATACACTAGAGTACAAAAATAAACGTAGCACAGGGCATAAAACAATAAACAGAAAATCACTCCAGAGGAAGGAAAAAGGCAATGGCAAAATTCTACACTGATCTAATAACGAAAAACAACAATCTATGATTAGTTACGAAAAGACCAAAAAATGTGAGCACATTACACCAATTCTTAAATCCTTACATTTGTGATGAGACACAAGTAGGGGATTTTATTTTTTATGTTTCATTGCCATGCATGTCTTAAGAGTGTTTTTATTGTTGTGGATTTTAGTTGGATGTTTTTACATTTTAGAATTTGATTGTATTTTTAGTTGCATGTTTTTACACTTTGTGGATTTTGATTGTATTTTTAATTGCATGTTTTTACTCCTTGTGGACTTTGCTGGCATTTTAAGACTTTGCCCCTTTTAGCTTGTTGCCCCTGACAACCAAAGTGCCCCATCAAACGGCACCTGAGATCAGACGCACCTGTGGAGCGTTAGGACTGCACACATTTAAAAGGGAAGCATTCAACAGGCTTCAGGGGAGGCAGAAGGAAGAGCGACCGAGAAGGAAGAGAGACCGAGGGAAGCGACGGGAGGAAGAGCGACGGAGGGAAGCGCGACGGAAGGAGGAGGAAGCGACCGGAGAGTATCGACAGGCTTTGCCAAGAGCGTCCGGGTGGACGCCCGCAGGCTGGGAAGGAATCCAGGACTACACAGCAGACCCCGCAGGCTACCGGAGTGAACCCCGAGAAGCCCACAACACGCAGGGGCAGAGGAAACTCTGCCTCCGAAGTAAGTGTCGTGGATTGTGGATATGTGGGGGTGTTCAACTGCCTTGAGCTGTGGGCTTGCGGGCTTGCGGGCTTGCGGGCTTGTGCGTTGTGCGCTGGCTGTGTGGTCCTGTGGGCAGGAGCGATCGGGACCCAGAGACCTGCGGTGACCCCTGGAGCGACTAAGAGGCGGAGCGAGACGGGACGGCCACGTAGGTCACGAGAGTGACCGGCAACTGGCGAGGAGAGTGGGCGTACCCAAGGGCAGGGGAAAACCCTACGCTTGCGTGTAAGTGTGGTGTCAGCCCGGAGAGCGTCTCCGTACTTTTAGAAGATTTTATCCCCGTGGCCTGCCTCCGTTTTAGTTCTGTGTGCAGGAGGACGCCGTGGAAGTGGGCGGAGCCAGGACTCTGACCCACTACGCCTGTCGCGGCTGTACCCTCACCATAATATTGGTTACCAATTTGGTATTTTTAGTGTTATTAACTTGACTGTTTTTTAATTTGTATTGTAATAAATTGTAAATCAGCATCATTATCTTTACTTATTTTGGGACGGTTGCTCTCACTACATTGGGTTCTTAATATTTATATTGGTTTTTAACAACATTTTATTAGATTTTAATATCCCACCACTCGGGTCCATCACACATTGGCTCCCTGTACATCAGAGAATTGATTTCAAAATCCTCCTGCTCACATATAAATCACTACATGGTCTAGGGCCGAAGTATATCACTGATATGCTCCCACTATATAAGCCCTCTAGATCACTAAGATCTTCTGAGACCAATCTGTTAGCGGTTCCCAGAGTAAACTCAAATCAAGGGAGAGCATCATTCAGTCACTATGCAACTAATAGCTGGAATAAACTTCCTGAAGATGTCAGACTTTCCCCAACTCTGACTACTTTTAAAACTAGACTGAAAACTTTTATGTTCACCTTAGCTTTCAGCTAAATCTTTTAATCTTTTAACTTTTAACGTCTGCACTGTTTTTATTTTTATTGTCTGCATTTTAATTTTGCTTTTATTTTCTTTAATTTCACTTTGTTGTCTGTGAAGCACTTTGAGTCTGCCTTGTGTATGAAAAGCGCTATACAAATAAAGTTGCCTTGCCTTGCCTACACAAAAGGAACATCGCTCATGAAGAGGAAGAGACAAGAAGCTAAAAACAGAACGTACGCTATAAAGAGCTAAGAAAACTACAAATGAAAGTGCTCCAAGAGGAGGGAAAAAAGGAAGGTAAAGCACTATGAAATTAGCTAAAAAAAACTGACCAAAAAATTTTAGTAAATCAAAATCACTCTTCGTTGATTGGCAACACTGAAAATTGGCCCTAGTGTGTGAATGTGAGTGTGAATGTTGTCTGTCGATCTGTGTTGGCCCTGCGATGAGGTGGCGACTTGTCCAGGGTGTACCCCGCCTTCCGCCCGATTGTAGCTGAGATAGGCTCCAGCGCCCCCCGCGACCCCGAAGGGAATAAGCGGTAGGAAATGGATGGATGGGTGAAATCACTCTTCTTCAGAGGGTACAAAGAAATCAAGGAATAAGGTGAGGCAATATTTAACAACTTAGGACAAGACTGTGGAAGACAGCTGGAGGTACACGACAAGACGATATAGGGGAAGACAAAGGCTATATACACATGAGGGAGGGTGACACAGGTGAGCACAATCAGTCAATAAGGAAAGACATCAGACAGGAGGAAAGGCAAGTGGCCTGAAACAAGAGGAGGATTAGACTTTCAACATAAAACAGGAAGTTCACCAGACAACCCCAAAACAGGACTTCCCTCACCGCTGTGTGACAGTGACACATCAGTTTGTGTGTTTTAGTGGCCTTATTGCAGCTTCAGAAGCACATAAGAACAAAAGTACTTAAGTTGATGGGAGAATATACAAAAAACAGGATTTGACATGGAAGGCCCGTATTTAAATGGGAACTGCACTTTTTGTGCCTGTCGTTCACAATCATTATGACAGACATGATAATAGATGTAGTTTTTTGAATGCATTCTAACCCGTAAAAAAAAGTCTCCTGACAAAAGAGTCAGTGGGTGGTCCTCTACTCTGACCGTAAAGCCCTCTGAATAACCATCCAAAAACCACCAACAATACTCCATTTACATTTCATGTGCTGAATATTAACCAAGTATTAATGATATTGTTATTATAAGCACTAATGCTTCGTGGCGCTGTGATCACACAGAGCTAACTATATTGACATCATCAGCTAGTGAGCTGCTTTCTCGCCTCGGAGCTTGTAAAAGTTTATTTTAGACCATAAATCATGCCTCTCACCTTAAAAAAAGGATAAGGACATAATCCGACAAGTTGGTCAACTTTGGCATCCAAAATAGACCCGGAAATGGCAAGAAAGACATGAAAAGACGCTTGGTTCCATGTAGCATTACTAATTTCTGCAGTAGTCTAATCATTATAACAGTCACCAATGTGGTTAGCTAGCACTTTATATTCACGGGAGGAAATAAACAAACCGCCATTATTTCTTTTGTCCAGGAACTTACTGCACCGTTTATTCTGCACATGCTCACAATACTATTTCAGTGCACACAGGCACATGACGTCACTGCGTAAGATATTCAACATGGCATTGCTATTTATATTATTAAATGTGCTTAACATTCCACCCCCCTTTTCTTCACGGGGACTATGAATCATTCTTCATCTAAATGCGGATATGTGGACATCCTATCAGTCGGTATACCACTGAGGGCAGACATTGTATAGTAAGTGATGTTTTATTATGTTTATTGGCTCTTATAAAGTCTGCAGTGAGTAATAATCAGTGATGTTGTCGAACGGTCGCCACCAGTGTCTAGCGCCACCAAACCTCGCAATCCATCCCGCACTTCCAGGACCCCCTGCCCACCACCCACCAAGCATTCATTTCGGTAAAAGGCCAAAAGCCCCACTCCCACAGCCGGCATGCCGTGGCACCTCAGCAGACCCGCCGCTAGAATCAGCATTGCACACCGGGGTATCGACACATACGCACAAACAAAGCATAAGAGGAAAAAATGAAAAAATAAAAGTATATTTAAAAAAAGGAAACAATTAAATTAAAGCAAATACAACATGGAACAAATAAATAAATTAACAAATATGAATAAATACATTAAAACAAATATATATATATATGTACAGTACCGTATTTTTCGGAGTATAAGTCGCACCGGAGTATAAGTCGCACCTGCTGAAAATGCATAATAAAGAAGGAAAAAAACATATATAAGTCGCACTGGAGTATAAGTCGCATTTTTTGGGGAAATGTATTTGATAAAACCCAACACCAAGAATAGACATTTGAAAGGCAATTTAAAATAAATAAAGAATAGTGAACAACAGGCTGAATAAGTGTACGTTATATGACGCATAAATAACCAACTGAGAATGTGCCTGGTATGTTAACGTAACATATTATGGTAAGAGTCATTCAAATAACTATAACATATAGAACATGCTATACGTTTACCAAACAATCTGTCACTCCTAATCGCTAAATCCCATGAAATCTTATACGTCTAGTCTCTCACGTGAATGAGCTAAATAATATTATTTGATATTTTACGGTAATGTGTTAATAAATTCACACATATGTCGCTCCTGATTATAAGTCGCTCCCCCGGCTAAACTGTGAAAAAAACTGCGACTTATAGTCCGAAAAGTACGGTGTATATATATGCATATGCACGTAAATGGTAAATGAGTTATACTTGTATAGCGCTTTTCTACCTTCAAGGTACTCAAAGCGCTTTGACACTATTTCTACATTCACACATTCACACACACAGTCACGCACTGATGTTGAAGTGTCTTGCTCAAGGACACAACGAACGAGACTAGGTTGGTAGAAAGTGGGGACCGAACCAGGAACCGTCAGGTGGCTGGCACGGCCACTCTCCCAACGCCCCACGCCGTCCCCACCTATACCGTACCGTGCATACATATACAAACACATGCATACACACACGTACACAAATGTATACATATATACATATACCTGTACATACACACATATACGTACATACAGTACACACATACATACACGTATACATACAGATATGCGTACATATATGTATCCATCAAACACACATATACCCATATACATATATATATATGAAGACTTCTATGAGAATGCAACGACTCAGGGACTCAGATTTCCCTCGCCCGGACGCGGGTCACCGGGGCCCCCCTCTGGAGCCAGGCCCGAAGTTGGGGCATAATGGCGAGCGCCTGGTGGCCGGGCCTGTCCCGATGGGGCCCGGTCGGGCTCAGCCCGAAGAGGCAACGTAGGCTCACCACTCATGGGAGGGGCCATAGAGGTCGGGTGCAGTGTGACCTGGGCGGAAGCCGAAGGCAGGGCACTTGGCGGTCTGATCCTCGGCTACAGAAGCTAGCTCTTGGGACGTGGAACGTCACCTCGCTGGGGGGAAGGAGCCTGAGCTAGAGCGCAAGGTAGAGAGGTTCTGGCTGGATATAGTCGGACTCACGTCGACGCACAGCAAGGGCTCTGGAACCAGTTCTCTCGAGAGGGGCTGGACTCTCTTCCACACTGGCGTTGCACGCAGTGAGAGGCGACGAGCTGGGGTAGCAATTCTTGTTGGCCCCCGGCTCAAAGCCTGCACGTTGGAGTTCAACCCAGTGGACAAGATGGTAGCCTCCCTCCGCCTTCGGGTGGGGGGACGGGTCCTGACTGTTGTTTGTGCTTACGCACCAAACAGCTGTTCAGAGTACCCACCCTTTTTGGATACACTCGAGAGAGTACTGGAAAGTGCCCCCCCGGGTGATTCCCTTGTCCTACTGGGGGACTTCAACGCTCATGTTGGCAACGACAGTGAAACCTGGAGAGACGTGATTGAGAAGAATGGCCGCCCGGATCTGAACCCGAGTGGTGTTTTGTTATTGGACTTTTGTGCTCGTCACAGATTGTCCATAACGATCACCATATTCAAACATACGGGTGTCCATATGTGCACTTGGCACCAGGACACCCTACGCCGCAGTTCCATGATCGACTTTGTAGTTGTGTCATCGGATTTGCGGCCTCATATTTTGGACACTCGGGAGAAGAGAGGGGCGGAGCTTTCTACCGATCACCACCTGGTGGTGAGTTGGCTGCGATGGTGGGGGAAGATGCGGGACAAACCTGTCAGGCCCGAACGCATTATGATGGTCTGCTGGGAACCTCTTGCAGAGTCTCCTGTCAGAGAGAGTTTCAATTCCCACCTCCAGAAGGACTTTGAACATGTCACGAGGGAAGTGCTGGACATTGAGTCCAAGTGGACCATGTTCCGCACCTCTATTGTCGAGGCGGCTGATTGGAGCTGTGGCCGCAAGGTAGTTGGTGCCTGTCGTGGCGGTAATCCTAGAACCCGTTGGTGGACACCGGTGGTGAGGGATGCCGTCAAGCTGAAGAAGGAGTCCTATCGGGTTCTTTTGGCTCATAGGACTCCGGAGGCAGTGGACAAGTACCGACAGGCCAAGCGGTGTGCGGCTTCAGCGGTCGCGGAGGCAAAAACTCGGACAAGGGAGGAGTTCGGGGAAGCCATGGAAAACGACTTCCGGACGGCTTCGAAGCGATTCTGGACCACCATTCGCTGCCTCAGGAGGGAGAAGCAGTGCAGTGTCAACACCGTGTATGGTGCGGATGGTGTTCTGCTGACCTGGACTGCGGATGTTGTGGATCGGTGGAAGGAATACTTCGAAGACCTCCTCAATCCCACCAACACGTCTTCCTATGAGGAAGCAGTGTCTGAATAATCTGTGGTGGGCTCACCTATTTCTGGGGCTGTGGTTGCTGAGGTAGTTAAAAAGGTCCTCGGTGGCAAGGCCCCGGGGGTGGATGAGATCCGTCCGGAGTTCTTTAAGGCTCTGGATGCTGTGGGGCTGCCTTGGTTGACAAGACTCTGCAGCATCGCGTGGACATCGGGGGAGGTACCTCTGGATTGGCAGACCGGGGTGGTGGTTCCTCTCTTTAAGAAGGGGAACCGTAGGGTGTGTTCCAACTATCGTGGGATCACACTCCTCAGCCTTCCCGGTAAGGTTTATTCGGTTGTACTGGAGAGGAGGCTACGCCGGATAGTCAAACCTCGGATTCAGGAGGAACAGTGTGGTTTTCGTCGTGGTCGTGGAACTGTGGACCAGCTTTATACTCTCGGCAGGGTCCTTGAGGGTGCATGGGAGTTGGCCCAACCAGTCTACATGTGCTTTGTGGACTTGGAGAAGGCATTCGACTGTGTCCCTCGGGAAGTACTGTGGGGAGTGCTCAGAGAGTATGGGGTATCGGACTGTCTGATCGTGGCGATCCGCTCCCTGTACGATCAGTGTCAGAGCTTGGTCCGCATTGCCGGCAGTAAGTCAGACCCGTTTTCAGTGAGGGTTGGACTCCGCCAGGGCTGCCCTTTGTCACCAATTCTGTTCATAACTTTTATGGACAGAATTTCTAGGCGCAGTCGAGGCGTTGAAGGGATCCGGTTTGGTGGCTGCAGGATTAGGTCTCTGCTTTTTGCAGATGATGTGGTCCTGATGGCTTCATCTGGCCAGGATCTGCAGCTCTCACTGGATCGGTTTGCAGCCGAGTGTGAAGCGACTGGGATGAGAATCAGCACCTCCAAGTCTGAGTGCATGGTTCTCGCTCGGAAAAGGGTGGAGTGTCATCTCCGGGTTGGGGAGGAGACCCTGCCCCAAGTGGAGGAGATCAAGTACCTAGGAGTCTTGTTCACGAGTGAGGGAAGAGTGGATCGTGAGATCGACAGGCGGATCGGTGCGGCGTCTTCAGTAATGCGGACGCTGTATCAATCCGCTGTGGTGAAGAAGGAACTGAGCCGGAAGGCAAAGCTCTCAATTTACCCGTCGATCTACGTTCCCATCCTCACCTATGGTCATGAGCTTTGGGTTATGACCGAAAGGACAAGATCACGGGTACAAGCGGATGAAATGAGTTTCCTCGGCCGGGTGGCGGGGCTCTCCCTTAGAGATAGGGTGAGAAGCTCCGCCATCCGGGGGGAGCTCAAAGTAAAGCCGCTGCTCCTCCACATCGAGAGGAGCCAGATGAGGTGGTTCGGGCATCGGGTCAGGATGCCACCCGAACGCCTCCCTAGGGAGGGGTTTAGGGCACGTCCAACCGGTAGGAGGCCACGGGGAAGACCCAGGAGACGTTGGGAAGACTAAAAACATAAAATAAATGAAAAAATGATTTAAAAAAATAATAATAATAAATAAATAAATAAATACATTAAATAATAATTAAATACATTAAAAAAACATAAAATAAAATAAATAAATAAATAAATAACATTTAAAAAAAACACAGGCGAGGGTCTATCGCAGGGCAATTGGGTAGCACCGCCAGGGCCCCAACAATGAGGGCAAGCTGCACCCTCAGCCCGACACCAAACGGGCCCGCACCGCCACAGCGCAGGGCGGCCAAAGCCAAACCCGGCCCCACCCCCCAGGGGAAGGAGGAAGCCCAAGGAGACCCAAAGCCAGAGGGGCACGGACCAACCCCGCTCGACAACCGGGCGCAGCCCCCCACCCAACCACCCACGAGAGGGACAGTCCATCACTTGGATGTTTTTTAAGCGCTTTATAGGCGGAATTGAGAGACTCCCATCGGTTCTATTTTACCCTGACTTTTGCTCGTATTTATTTACTAGTTAGAATACATTAAAAACATATGTATTCTACTCTTACATAAAGATTGTGCATGATAGGCAAAATTCCCCAAAAAGTGCAGGTCCCCTTTAAAGGTCCCTCAATGAAGAGTGCACATTTTGGATGAAGGCATGCAGTGACAGATTTAAGGGGGGGGGAATGCTGCGCAATTGCACAGCTTTTATTTACTTAAGCACATGGAAGAATAGGGCCCAAAGATAATACTCATTTTGGATTTCAGACACAATAATAAGAAATGCCAAATCTGTCAACCTCTCTGGGTTGAAAGATAATTAAATAGAGCAATGGAAAAATATGTGAACATTTCCAGTTGTGGGTTTTGCCAATAAATGCCTGATTATCCAAAAATAGCAAAATAAAACAGGTTTTGGCTTGTTGACAGAACGACCAAACTTTGTTTTCTTTTTGTACAGTACAGAACTTAATTTTACTGCTGTTCATTGACACTTAAAATACTTTTTAATACCTAAAATGTTAACATATGTTTCTAGTGTCACAATGTATTGGTACTGTAACAAAGGATGCTAGTGGTAATGAACGTCAAAGTTGGTGTAGTTTATTTGCTAAATTAAGAATGTATTGATTGTTCAAAGTTGTCCATTGTGCAATTTTTTAGTGCCACTTCTTTCTGCATTTTAAAAGAAAGGGAATGTGTGTGTCAAAGAGTTGTCTTTCCATTGTGTTTATTCTGGCATATGCACCTTCTTCAAATGTGTTCATACTGCAGTGTGGTCTACTGCTCCTACTGTAACACACAAATACAGAGAGTCTAAAATACCTTGTGTAGCTAAATTACAATTTATTTCTGCTCACAATTATTACATACATCATATCACAGTATCACAGTCAAAGGAGGGCTCCATCGCTGCATTTGCAGTGTGCACTATGATTAAATATGATGGCATGATTTACTTGAAAGCACAAGACAGCCACAGTAGTTCCAGGTTTCATAAGCGCTGCAGATGCACAGTCAAACATCGAGTATGAAATATGATACTGCTCACACGGGTCAAAAGGGCAGCTGAGCTAGAGGCTCCTCCATCTTCTCTGCTTGCAAAGCTCAATACCTTGAAAACTCTTTTATAATGTACATATTTGTGCTTAACTACAGGCTAACAATAAACACCAAAACATGGGTCCTTAAAGTGTGAAGTGGAGGCACAATGATGCAACTTGATCTCTTCAAGCCTAGAAAAGCAGAGTCAAGAGAACAAAAATGGTTATGTTTGTTTAATGCTGTGGGAGGCTTTTTCTTATTTTGGTGAGTCAGCATGTCTTTACTGCTCTCATTCTGGGGTTTTTTTTAGATGTGATTAGGATTTCAATTATCATGTTTGAAGTGAGTTGTCAGTCGTCCTACCATATACTGGACTTGCGTGTTCATTCAGGGCTGCGTCGTCTCCGCTTGCCAAACGCCTGGGCCCCCACGCCTGTGGGTACAAAGTTACGGTACCCCATTCCTCCCGATCGACTCAAGTAGTCGGCCAAGCGGTGGGTTACGCAGGTGGCAGTGTTGCATGACCTCTTCTGTGTTGTTGTGTTGCTGAGACAAGACATTTAATCCAATTTTTACTCTTAAAATAAAATCAAGTATATGCTTGCACTTATAATAAAAGTTTTGATTGACACTTTTCATGCACATTTGTACACGACTTCTTCAAAATATGCAGTTGTCTAATTTAATCATTTGTATGATTATATGGCAATTGCTATTATTTTGCAATACTTGTGAATTGTCCTGTGCATGTGACCAATAAAGCTGGCTTTAATATGTTCAAAAATGCTGCTGAGATAGGCTCCAGCACCCCCCGCAACCCCGAAAGGGACAAGCGGTAGAAAAAGGATGGATGGATGTTTTGAATGGATGAATACGCTGCAAAGTAGTTTGCAGTGGTATTGAACTGTACAGCATCATACTGAGAGTTGTTTTTATTATGTAGTTAAAAAAGGTAATACGAATCATAAAATATGCATATATATATATATACACACCGTATTTTTCGGAGTATAAGTCGCACCGGAGTATAAGTCGCACCTGCTGAAAATGCATAATAAAAAAGGAAAAAAACATATATAAGTCACACTGGAGCTCGGCCAAACTATGAAAAAAACTGCGACTTATAGTCCGATAAATACGGTACATACATATATATATATATATATACATATATATATATATATATATATATATATATATATATATATATATATACATATATATATGTATATATATATGTAAATATATATATATATATATATATATATATATATATATATATATGTATATTAGGGCTGTTAAAGTTAACACGTTAATGCATGAAAGTAATCACAAAATAGATTAATCATGCAATTTATTTTGACTGCACATGTTCCTTTACCAGTAACCCTCAAGTTTGTGTTCCTTTACCTGAAACTGTTTTATAGTCAGTGAAATTTGCCAGCGAGCACATCAGCCGGAGTCTCCTCACTCAACTTTGCACTGACGTTTGCATTGACCTGATCACTGACCGCAAAAGCATGTGCGCTCAAAATATATTGCGTAATTAATCCGTGTACATATATGATTAATGCTATATTTTTGGGTGATTTTTAATATAGTAAATTTTACAAAATGTATATGTTTCATATTTATATACATATGTGATTAATATATACAGTATATACCGGTGTATATATATATATATATATATATACATGTATGTATATATATATATATATATATATATATATATATATATATATATATATATATATATTTTTTTTTTTTTTTTTTTTTTTTTATATATATATATATATATATATATATATATATATATATATATATATATATATATATACACATTTGGAATACATTTGGTTTTAATAAAATCATAATGTGTTTGAGTTGTATTTTATTGTATGAACTGAGATACATTCATTACATGCAAGAAAACAAATGATTGATACTATTGATAACAATATTCATGCCATAAGGTAATACTGCATACTGTACTTATTGAGCTCTCTGTCAGAAGACATACGTAAATGAAATGTAGGACATTCCTCTGGCGTGAGTCATTTAAAATTGCATGCATCAGCAGTCCCAAGGGTACATACATAAAGACGAATGAACAAGCAGTAAGAAGACCAAGGAAGAGAGACCATTTGAATATATCAATTATACGTGCTTCCGTAATGTTCATATTGCTCAGCTAGACTTCTCTTCTTTCCGGGTGTCCCTGCCCCCACATCTGTGCGAGGGTATGTTTGGAGTTTGTGAATGTCCTGGGACAGCTTGCCCAACACACAAGTGCTTAAGCCGGTGCAGCGCTTTGACACGGATCTATCTGGGCTGTTAAGGAAACACAGACGTGCAGAGACAACTGACAGTGACAAAGACATGATGCATGTTCATAGTTTTATTACATGCATTACATTGCTTAACATGGCATGCACGGAAATGGTTATTGCTTCCATTGTCATGCTATTATTTTTCATGGTGAAGTTGGTCATTCATGATTGTTTACATGCACTACCATGCTCAATGTTTGTTATTGACTCAATAAATGGATGCCATACAATGCATTTTGGAGTTTCATGTACTAAAACAGATAAATAGATCGATTATTACCTGTTTCCATCAGCTGGTTGGTGATCATCATCTAAAGCAAGCTGCATAAATTCTCTAATAGCTCTAAGTAACTTCTGCACATCATCGTTGGATAGAGTGACTCCATCTGTAATGGGGTCTTCCCGACTTCTGAAATACAGCATAGTTAGAGGGTTTTGTGCTAAATTCATGTTAATTTATGCACTTTACAAGAATGCAATCACTCTCATCTTCCGTCATCTCTTACCTAGATGGTGCTGCCTGCAAGATGTACATTTGACAGAAGACCAGCACACAGGCAAGAAAAAGAGTCCCGAATTTCAGTGTAATCATGATTCTCTGTGGGACAAAAAAAACATGCACAGTCCAAAATAATACATATAATGTCTGACTATGACCTACAATTAAGTCTCTATCCAAACTGGGTTGGTAAACAGTAGTTATGAAAATAAAGAGTCAGTGTCTACTTACCATGAGCTGGTATTGGTGGAGATGAAAGAATAAGTGTAGGCTCAAGTGAGGATGTGCTGACCGCTCCCACAAAACAGGCTTTTATGTATGTTCCCCTGGGTTCTGTGAGCACTTGATCATGGCCGACTGGCAGCCAATCACAGGTCCCTGTAAACCAGTTGAAAAATATATATCTGAAGCAAATGACATTAATGCATAATGATCAGGCATTTGCTGTTAATGTCAGCATCAAACACTATGTTTAGTTACAATAAGATGATTCAATTCATTCTGCATTAAAGCAGTTGTATGTGAAAGTTGTGTATCAGAATAAAAACTTCCACATTCTCTTCATGACACATCTACTTGTGATAAGGGAGAAGGCATTGGTGCCATTGCCATGGCAACCCTGAAATCCCTGTTTTACTTGGCTATTATATAGATGGACCTGCCAGGACACTGTTGTGTTGTTGGCATATACACTATCCTTACTATTCACGGTTTTGATAATGTTAATTGAATGACTTTTTTTTTTTATCCATGTCAGTGGTTCTCAATTATCTGATGTCATGTACCACCAATAACTGATATCAGTGATCATCAACCAGTTTTCACAATCTATGACAGAAACAACAACAAGAGAAACAAGGATGGAAAAAAGACATTTCGAAGAATATGCACAGAGAATAGTATGATTGCTTCTAAGAATGAGCTAGAAATGCAACATTGGGACATGTGTACAATGAAAACAATGTAGCTGAAGCATAGGGTATTTGATACATTTTTATTAAGACAAGTTCAGACATACAGTGCACTGTGACTTGCATGACACTTTGTGACAAACATTGTCCATGGAACAACTTTGTAAGAAGCAAAAGAAGAACAATCAACCATGGATGACAAAGAGACAGAAAAATTCTGGAGGAAAGGATTTCAGATCCCGTATCAATTGAGGACTTGAATGAGACGATAGATAGAAATTCCAACTCCATGTTCCTCACGGACATGACAGAAGAGGAAATATTTAGTACTGTGGAAAAAATGTAAACCCAACTGATTGTAACGAAATTCATGTGGAAACGATAAATAAGTTATTGAAGAGATTTCAGAAAATGAAAATAGCAAAAGTCATACCGATTTATAAGACAAGAGACAAACACCAGTTTACAAACTACAGACCTGTTTCTTGACCTCCACAATTTTCTAAAATGATAGAAAAATTATTTAACAGCATAAATAATTATAGGCATTCGTAAATGAAAGTGGAGCTCCCGCGAAAAAAACAATACGAATACAAAGCCAACATTTCAACATCAATGGCATTAATGGAAATAACGGAAGAGATTACGAATGCAATAGATAGTAAACAGTGTGCAGTTGCAGTGTTTATGGACTTAACAAAAGCATTTAACACAGTCAATCATGATATTTTAAAAACGTTGTGGCATCAGAGGGTTGGTCTTAAACTGGATTGGAAGCTACTTAACCAACAGGAAGCAATACGTGAAGATAGGCAAACAAACAATATATTGTGGCGTACCTCAGGGATCAATACTGGGATCAAAATTGATTACTCTCTATATAAATGACATTTGTAAAGTTACAAAGGACTTAAAGTTAGCATTACAGTATTTGCAGATGATACAACTGAGTTTTGTTTAGTAATACAAAAAATAACAGAAGAAATGGACAAATTAAAAAGATGGTTTGACAAAAACACACTATCTTTGAATCTCAGTAAAACTAAAATAATGCTATTCGATAACATCCATCCATCCATCCATTTTCTACCGCTTGTCCCTTTTGGGGTCGGGGGGGGGTCGCTGGAACCTATCTCAGCTACAATCGGGCGGAAGGCGGGGTACACCCTGGACAAGTCGCCACCTCATCACAGTATTCGATAACAGTAGAAGAGAAAGTCAAACACAAATACAAATAGACTGAGTAGATCTTGACAAAGTGAAATAAAACAATTTTTGTCAATCAATCAATCAATCAATCAAAGTTTATTTATACAGCCCTTAATCACAAGTGTCTCAAAGGGCTGCACAAGCCACAACGACACCCTCAGCTCATATCGCACATCAGGGCAAGAAAAAACTAAACCCATTCGGTGTAATGAGAAACCTTGGAGGGGACCACAGATGTGGGTCAAAAGTCTAGCAGCCGCATTTTGTACCAACTGTAATATTTTAATGCTAGACATAGGGAGACCCGAAAATTATACGTTACAGTAATTGAGACGAGACGTAACGAACGCATGAATAATGATCTCAGCGTCAGTGGTGGACAAAATGGGACGAATTTTAGCGATTGTGGAGATGAAAGAAGGCTTTTTTAGGAACACTCTTAATGTGTGACTCAAATGAGAGAGTTGTGTCGAAGATAATACCCATATTCTTTACCGAGTCACTTTGTGTAATTGTTTGGTTGTCAAATGTTAAGGTGGTAGTATTAATTAGGTGCCGGTGTCTAGCAGGACCGATAATCAGCATTTCCGTTTTCTTAGCGTTAAGATGTAAAAAGTTGCTGGACATCCCTTGTTTGAATTCATTTAGACACGCCTCCAGGTGACTACAATCTGGCTTGTTGGTCAGCTTTAGGGGCATGTAGAGTTGTCATTAGAATAACAGTGAAAGCTAACAACGCATTTGCGTATGATGTCACCTAGCGGCAACATATGTAGATGCTGAAGAGTGCAGGGCCAAGAACCGAACCCTGTGGAACTCTGCACGTTACCTATACATACTCCAAGGTCACATTGTTATGGGATGTATGTGTGTTATAATAGATGATAAATTTAACTGGAAATGTCATGTAAAACTATACAACATACAAGAAATACATGTCAAAAAATACATCAATACTGAATAAAGCCAAATATGTACTGGATTTAAAAAAAAATCACTCCATATTATCTACTGCTCGCTAGTGTTTACATATCTTAGTTAATGTACAGAAATATGGGGAAATAACTACAAATGTGCGTTTCATTCACTAACCATGTTACAAAAACAATCAGTTAGAATAATACATAATGTTGGATATAGAGAACATTCAAAGCCTTTATTCATTGAATCGAAAATACTGAAATTCCATGACATAGTGAATTTGCAAACAGCTACAATGATGCACAAAGCAAACTATAATCTGCTACCCAAGAATATACAACAATTATTCTCAACAAAAGAGGAGAAATATAATCTTAGAGAAAAATGTAATTAAAAAAATGTGTACACACGTACAAAACTTAAGACCTTCAGTATATCTGTATGTGGAATTAAATTATGGAATGGATTAAGCAAAGAAATCAAACAATGTACTAATATGATCCACTTCAAGAAGAACCATGATAAACATTCTGAATTTATTTCATCCTTCCATTCATTTTCTAGATCATCTTATTTATCCCGCCACATTAAATATGACTTACTTCACTAATTATTATGTATTTATTTACTTTGAATGTTATTACTTATGGAGTATACTGTGAATAAATTGTGAACAGGAAGTGAATAAAAGTGTTTGCAACTGCTATGTAAAGGAAAAGGGGTAGGATTATATAAGCTCTGCTTCTTCCAAATCCTTTTCGAACATGTTGAATAGAGAAACTGGAAATTGTGTTGTATCATGTTGTAATTGTATGCATGTTCCAAATAAACTCAAACTCAAGCTCAAAGTTTCCACACGGCCGCTGCAATAGAGAGAGTTGGCGAATGGTTTGTGTGTGCAGTGATCTGTGTAGCCAACAATGGAGTTTAGAAAAAAAAATGTATTGAAGCCCACATGTTGAAAGTGCAATTTTTATGTCGATGATATGATTTATTAGAAAAAAAGAAAGAAGGTTATGGCAAGCAGAATGTTTTTATATTACTCCTAAAATAAGTGTTGAAGCTAAAAAAAATATTTGTAATGGATAGATGACTTAATTACCCGATAGCTGCAGCCTTAATGTACTTCATCACTTTTCCTGTGGATTTATTCCAACACTGCTGCCACCTAGCTGGCAACTTGTGTATTGTTCAAGCATGAAAAAAGATACAAATATCTATACATTCATTCAATCATTTTGCATGCTGCTTGAAGCCATCGGGGGCTGACATTTTGATGACATCACATCCTGTACACACGGGCGTGGCCATTTCAAAGAGCGTCGACAGACAGAGCGGCTCTTCTGACTTGTTTATTTCCACAATTGTTGTACTTTGCGCCGGTCAGAGCTGTGTCAGCCTGTCTTAGAGATCACTTTGTGTGATCAGAAACATTTTAAATGTGTCCAAACTCTTACAATCTCTCTGTAAATACAGTAGCTTCGGGTCGCAAATAGGGAGAGAAAGTGCAAGACTATGTCGAAAACCTGTTGATTGCATGGCTAAGAAGCAGCTAGCAGGTGCTATTATATTTGAAACTATCATTTGCAAAAAAGAGTCAACATTTATGATATCCAGAGGCGACCATGCCAGAGCAATTCAAAGGGACCTTACCTTACCTTAATCCTCTTTGTCCCTGACGGGACATAAGGCTTCAACGATCTGCCTCCATTTGGACCTGTCTTGAGCAACATACTGTGCCTCGCCCCAGGTTAGGTTCATCTCCTTCAGCTCAGCTGTCACTGTACGCCGCCACCTGTTCTTGGGCCGGCCTTGCTTTCTTTTCCCAGGTGGAGTATAACGTAGTGCGATCTTGGGGATGCAGTCTTGGTCCATCCTGAGAACATGCCCAAGCCATTGGAATTGGCGGTATTTGATCTCTAGCACCACACTGTTGCACTTGGTCTTCTTGTATAGATGTGCATTGAATATTTTCTCGGGCCAGAAGATTCGACAGAGTTTCCTGAGGCATCCATTGTGGAAGGCTTCGACTTTTTTCATGTCGTAGGATGTTACTCGCCAGCACTCCGAGCCGTACAACAATACAGATTTTACATTACTGTTGTAAAGTCGGACCTTTGTTCTTAAGCTATATTGCTTTGACTTCCAGATGGTGTGTAGCCTAGCAAAAGCACCCTGTGCCTTTCCGAGTCTTGCTCGAATGTCCTTTTGTGCAGAGTTGTCCTTACTGACGAGACTTCACAGATCGGTAAAGTCCTCAACATAGTCGAGAGCGTGTCCATTCACTGTGATTGGTACATCTGGAGTGGCATTAAGGCACATCACTTGTGTTTTGGACACATTTATGTTCAGTCCTACATGTTGGGCGAATTTGTTCAGTCTGTCAGTTTTCTCCTGCAGATGGATGTGCTTTGGTGCAAGGACAGCAAGATCATCAGCAAAATCTAGATTTTCAAGTTGGGAGAACAAAGTCCACTTTTCAAAGGGAACTTCACTTTTTTTGTGGAATTCGTTCACAGTCATTATGAGAGAGTATATCCCAGCTGACAGTCAGCTGAGGGACAGAGGTGCAGTACCTGGAGAAACCACAGGCAGAACATGCAAACTACGTACAGACAACTTCTAACAAAGAGTCCAACTTGGTTCTCCTGACTGTGAAGTGTAGTGGTTTACATACTTTGTGGCAGCTATAAGTCAGCTGGTATTGGCTCAGACCTATGCTATGTCCCTGAACAGGATAAGTATGATAGAAAAAGAATGAGTGATCTCCTTAATAAAAGCAAAGGTAACAATTTAACAACACGTTGCTACAAGAACTATGCTTGTCCTTGCAGCTGATAAGCAGGTGCTGAAAAAAGGAGGTGAATTACCGGGAATGGCAACAATTACACTATTCCCAGTCATCCAGATGGTAAATAATTATGTCCAACTGCAGTATGCAAGGGGATGCGCTCATTGGAACACGACACAATGGAAGAAAACAGGAACTCTGCTTTGCTGATTGTGATCAATCTTTTAATTTCATTATATGCAGGAAAACCAATTAGACAGCAATGCAATTTCCCGGGAAACCTCAAAGGGTAGTGTGAAGTGAATTATATTTATATAGCGCTTTTCTCTAGTGACTCAAAACGCTTTACATTGTGAAACCCAATATCGAAGTTACATTTAAACCAGTGTGGGTGGCACTGGGAGCAGGTGGGTAAAGTGTCTTGCCCAAGGACACAACGGCAGTAACTAGGTTGGCGGAAGCGGGGATCGAACATGGAACCCTCAAGTTGTTGGCACGGCCACTCTTTCAACCGAGCTATACCGGGTAGCACTTTCTTTTTAAACCTCACACTGAACATCAGCTTTACAGATGCCATGTTTGTGCAAACTGTGCTTGTGGTGGCAATGATGTCTTCTGTGGTATATAATAGTATGGTGCCTTGGGACAGCAACATGGGGTGGAAAAAATGAGGCATCTATTGGAGTTGGTGTGGTGTTTAATTAGTCAAGGGGATTGTGTATCGTGTAGTTCATTTGTAAATTGAAATAGGTTGTTCCATGCTCAAACCATCCCAAAAATTATGAACCATAAAGAGAATGTTTTAAGAACATTATAGCATCCTTTACTAACCACTGTTAAAATTACATATGTACATAACACATGAAGTTAGCATTAGGATTACAATTAGCATTAGCTTTAGGTGTTGTTAGCTAATGATAGCAATTTAGATAGCTGGCGTTTTCAATTTGAGTTTGAGTTTATTTGGAACATGTGTTACAGGCCTCGCACTGAGTAGCCTGGTCCCAGTGTTCGATGTGGTGTGTCCTGTTTTATAGGAATAAAAACGAGACACAAAGTGCTTGATTGCGTTGTCATCTCAGGGTGTGACCTGACTGAGACACGGAAGTACTAACAAGCACCTCCCATTTTCCTCCTTTCCTATAGGAGTGCTCCCTCTGCTGGCGTGGCGGAACAACATGTCTTGTGGCATTCAGCTTGGAAACATACACTTAAACTGTGACTTTAGATATGAAAATACCTCGAACTAAATTAGGATACTCTATTTACACATTCATTTTACAAAACAATTGTGACTACTAATTGTAAGTGTCACAACACACCCCAACAAAAAAAGGAATGACTCCCGACATTTCACAACTTCAAAATACAACTATCACAAACTCTGTACATCTATGTAGGTGCCTTATGAGACGTACATTGGCATGTGCGGAGATGTTTGTATGGTGTACACGTTTGGTGAACAGAATGACGGGTTGAAAAATTGGGATGGCACGGGATAGGGAAGCAACGGGTGTCCTAGAATACTCCAGGCAACCATTGAGGGGCCTGCATACACCTCTGCACTGTTAACTACTGAGGGCACATGAAAAGAAGGCTGACCAAGGGTATCATAAGTAAATCGAGATGCCGGTTGCCTATTTCTAGTGGACCTTCTTGGGGGTTGTACCTCAGCATCAGGGGTGGGGCTCAGTTGCGCTTGTTCGTCTTGCAAAAAAGACTGCTCTCGTTCACATCCCTCTTCCATGACAGGTAGATTTCTGGGTTCATATCCTTTAGTTCCCTCATATCCCTCTATATCCCCATCACTGATGTCCTCCAAAATATGTTCATCATTGTCCCGTAAATGATCCCTCTTTCCTGGTCCTTCTGTCCCATTCATGGGTGCATGTCTCCTATTTCCTGAGTCCCTTTTCCTCAAAGTTGGTCCTTGGTTGGCGATTTGGCTGAGCTCCAGCGGGCCTGATTGAATTTTGGGGACTAAGGAGGGTTCCACCTCTGGTCTGTCTTTTGTACAAAAGTTATATCTTAGCTCATAATAGCTAGAACTGCCATCATCATCAGAGCCTGTGTCACTGTTTGAATCAGGTGGAATATTTATGTGAGTTGTTCTTGGTCTCCTTTCTGGTACCTTCTTTCCTCTCTCTTCCTCTACTGGTAGGTTGACAGGTAGGTCATTAATAAGATGCAATAAATTACGATGCAAAACGCGTGACTTGCTGCCATCTTTTTCCGAAACTACCCTGTACACGGGATTGTCACCAACCTGGTCTTTCACAACATAAGTGCTGTTTTCCCAATAGGACCTTAACTTTCCAGGGCCACCTCTTTCACTTAGGTTGCGTACCAGCACTCGATCTCCCGGTTGCAACACTACTCCTTTCGCATGCTTGTCGTAGTACTTCTTACCGCGGGCACTTGACTTTTTGCTGTTTTCTGAAGCTATCCTGTAAGCTTCTGTCATGCGTTTTGCCCATTTCTCGGCATACCTTTTGGTTGTCTGCGGTTCCTCCTGGTGAGTCATCCTGAGGAGCAGGTCTATCGGCAATCGTGGATGACGCCCAAAAAGCAAGAAGAAAGGTGAGTAACCAGTTGCTTCATGACGTGTGCTGTTGTATGCACTGACAATCTGGGGTATGTAATCTTTCCACTTTTCCTTCTTCTCCTCACTCAGGGTTCGCAACATTTGCAGCACTGTGCGGTTAAAGCGCTCGGCCGGATTACCCTGAGGGTGGTATGGGGTCGTCCGGGAATGTCCCACTCCGCTCAGTTGCTGTAGCGTTCGGAATAAATTATTTTCAAATTCGCGCCCTTGGTCATGATGCAGTTTCAAGGGATAGCCAAATCTGGGGATATAATCATTAAAGATTTTCTCTGCCGCAGTTTTCCCTGACTTATTACGGGTCGCATAACATTGTGCAAATCTGGTAAAGTGATCAACTACCACTAGGATATATTGGTAGCCTCCTCTACTCTGTTCTAAATGCAAATAGTCAATTGAGACAAGCTCCAGTGGAGAGTTGGTTGTTATGCTACTCATTGGGGCTCGTACGTGTGTCACAGGTTTTTTTTGTTTTATGCACTGGCATTGTCTGGTAACATATGTCTCAATCTCTCGCCTCATGTAAGGCCAATAGAACCTCTGTCTTGCTAAACTTAGGACTCTTTCAGTGCCTACGTGACCCATGTCGTCATGTAAGTGCTTGAGAACCAATGCTTTGAGACTAGCAGGTAAAACTAGTTGACGTCGCTCTGCGACTCTACGATAGAGGATTCCATCTTCGATGTGCAGCCTTGTCCACTCATGCATTACTTTTCTGCCTAACCCTTGCTGACTTTGCTTCATGCTGTCAGTTAGTGTTGCATTTGACTCTTTCAATCGTAGAATATTTCCAATCACTGGGTCCCTTTGCTGGGCCTGTTGGAGTTCAGTGAGACTAAATGGTGTCAATGTTTCTTTGGTCTTGGGTTCAAGCTGGTCACCCTGGGCCAGAGCCAAAGCAGCTATCCAGGCTACATCTCCCCTTTCGCCTGCTCTGCACCCTCCCCATGTCGTGGTAACAACTTCCCTGGTCAATTCCTGTGTACACTCACTGACATATTTGTTGATATCTAGGGGGCAACGTGAGAGTGTATCAGCGTCAACATTTATTTTGCCTGGTCTGTACCGTATATCAAATCTAAAATCTGACAGTTCACCCACCCACCTGTGGCCAACTGCATTTAATTTAGCAGTGCTCATGACATAAGTTAAAGGGTTATTGTCAGTGTAGATAGTAAAGTGTGGGGCATAATACAAATAATCCCTAAACTTTTCGCAGACTGACCATTTGAGGGCGAGGAATTCTAACTTGCCTGAGTGTAGTCTGTAGTTTTTCTCAGCTGGTGTGAGAGTCCTTGATCCATATGCAACCACTCTGAGCATTCCATTCTGTCTCTGATAAAGAACCGCTCCAAGTCCCTTGTCAGAAGCGTCTGTGTGGACTATGTAAGGCAGTTCAAAATCAGGATATGCCAGCACAGGTGGCTCTACCAACTGGTCAATCAGCTTGCATAAGGCTTCTTGATGCGTCCTGGTCCATTCAATTGGGGTTTTGGATGGCAATTGAGCACCTTTTCCTTTTTGAGCCCCTGATCTATTCAGCAATGGTTGTCTCAAACTTCTCCCTGGTTGGAGGAGTTCATAAATAGGGCTTGCCATTCTGGAGAAATCCTGTATATAGGACCTGTAGTAGCTCAAAAAGCCTACAATACTTCTTACATCTCCGATTGTAGTCGGAGGGTCATTCTTCAAGGCATACACAGCTTCCAAGTCTTTGGGGTCAATGCGCAAGCCTTCGGCTGACACCAAGCGGCCGACGTACCGCACTTCATTTTTAAAAAGGTCACATTTTGTGGGCCTGAGTTTCACTCCATGCGTCTGCAGGGCTCTCAAAACTTTCCTGAGCACTTCAATGTGATCTTCAAAGGTCTTTGCAAAACACAATATGTCATCCAGGTACGGGATGCAACACTCATCCCTCAGGGGTGCAAGCATTTCCTCCATACTGCGCTGAAATGCGGCTGGCGCATTTGTCAGGCCGAATGGTATGCGTACCCACTCAAATAGACCCCATGGGGTGATAAAGGCGGTCAGATGACGTGAACCTTCTGCAATAAACCCTTGATGGTATGCCTTTCCCTGATCTAAGATGGAGAACCAAGTATACCCCCCCAGGGTGTCTGTGAGATCTTGGATCCTGGGAAGGGGATGGCGGTCAGGGACTGTGCGATGGTTCAGAAGGCGATAGTCAATACATAGTCTAAGTGTCCCATCCTTTTTACGCACGCAAATGACTGGTGCGGAGTAGGGGGATTTAGACTTAACAATCCATCCTTTAGCAAGGAGATCCTCAATATACTCCTTGACCTCCTTGTACAAGGGTTTCGGAATGGATGCATAAGATTTTTGAACAGGGGTATTGTCTTTAAGTGCAATCGACATTTCTAAACTTCTGATACACCCCATGTCATTATCATCTCGAGCAAATGCTCCTGCCTCCTCTCGCAAGAGTTGTTTGGCTATTTCCTGTTGTTCCTCTGTCAGGTGGTCAATGTTTACAGGTGGGTCCCATGGCTCCACCACACAAGATCTTGTATCCTGTTTGGTGTTTTGAGACACAGCATTTGGGGACTCAAAAGGAACTTTTGTTTCAGTCAGCTGTGGTTCGTCAGTTGATACTATCTTGACAACAGGCTCAATGCTGCCTAATATTGTTTTACAGGATAATGTGACCTCATGCTTGTTGTGGTTGCCTATGGGGATTCTCAAGCAGGGTACTTTTGCGTGGTTGATCTCCAAGAGACTGTCACCGACATCAAGCTGCTGTAACTGTGGGTTATTTTCATTGGGTTCAAAGAGCACCAGGGGGTTTGATGTGTCAAACATAGGTGGAATCCTGCACTTTACTTGTCTAACCGCACCGGCTGGAATAACAACATCATGAAATCCCACTTTAAGCATACCATGTCTGACATCACTATCATGAGAGGCATGTGTCTGAATCAGACTGACAAGTGCTATTGCTTTGTCATTCTCAATGCTTAAGGCTCCACGTAGGAGGGTCACAAGGGCTGATATGAAGTCAGACTCACCCTTCGGTCCCATTATCAAGCATTCAATTACGTTAAAACCAATAAGGGGGCGGTCCATGGGCACACTACTTACTAAGAAGGGTACCTGTATTGATAGGTTTGGGTCGCTATTATCAGGGAGACTCACATTCACTCCCACCCAACCGTCATACGGCAAGGGCTCACCATTCACTGCGAGCACACTTAGAGGTTTACGCCCTATGAGATCTGCTAATGGGCGTGGCTTATGGTCGGGAAGGTAAGTTTTTACCCACTTACGATCAAGAAGACTCACTTGAGCACCTGTGTCAAGCAAACATTCAACTGTAAAATTGTTAATGTTGCACTTGACCCTGCATTTCTTCCCTACTAACTGGGCTACTTGTTCACGCACCTCAGTATCTTTGGACTGAAGAGAGGACATTCCAATGTTTCTTACATGTGCCGGTCTCTCCCCTGGTGGCTTCACCTCTGTAGGGCTCCAGGGGCTGCTGTTCATTATGGTGTGGACATCAGCAGGGGGTTGGTTAGCACTCTGGACACGAGGCCTCTTGAGACAGCCAACAGCTCTGTGCCCGACCTCCCCACATAGAAAACAATGGTGACATGGGCTTGTGCCTTCTTCAGCACACTTGGGGCAGCTATATTGTCTTGCTGTTTGCCTTGGCCTTGGTCTGGCATTTGTGCATCTACAGGGTTGTTCTAACATTTGGTTAGCTGTGAGAGACTCAACCAGTTTTGTCAGGGCATCAACTTTGGAACTAAGTTCCTCTATCACATTGCTTTTATTCTTTGTCTTATGCTGTAATGTTTTTTCCATGTCCTTATCAGTCTCAAGTTGGGCACTGTGAGCATGTGTTACCTTTTGACGAGATCCGTGAGCAAGTCTTCGCTGCCTCTCACTCTCTTCACTGCACACCTGGCTCACATGCCGAATTAGTGCTTCATCTGACACAGCATAGTCGGACAACATTGGTTTAAGTTCGGTGCGAATGTCACTAAATTTGGGTAGGAGACCCTGGAGAATAGTGCGCAAAAACACATTCTGCACTGTACGAGGTTCATACTCAATGTCCATATTACCTTGTCTAGATGCAAACAGCACTTTTTGTTTTAGTCCAATCATCCTGTACAGGAACTGTTGGGGACTTTCACTCTCAAGCTGCCGGGTGCTCATTAACTCCTGGAACAACTCACTTCCACTTTTTCCACTTAAGTGGGAGCGCAAAAAGCTTCTGAGTTCACAGAGTGTTAAATCATCCTTGTTAACTAGCATATCTTTGAACTGTCCGGGTCTGACAATACGGAAGATGCCCTGGATGATTTCACCTTCAGAGTAACTTGCTTTGAGCCCCTCATCTATCTGTTTACAAAGTCCATGGTAGCTAATATCTGACACACTGTCCCCCACCTGACCCCCGTGAACTTTAAATTCTCTACGCTGAAGTAGGGGTATTTCTCGTAAAGGAACCATACTACTAGGGCGAGCGTGAGAAGCGGCTTGATGTAGTGTTTGGGTACCAGCTGAGGTGGGTGTGTGCATGGCGGTATGAGCTTGCCGTGTATCAGTTAAAGTAGGCATGTTTGTGGAGTCGTACATATGTGTTGCGTTATACGTGCGTGTCTTCTGTGTTTCATATTCAGATATCTTTCTCCCCAAAGACTCATAATTGGCCATTAATATTTGGTACTCGAGTGCTTGTGAATCAGCGGAAACATGTGGCAATGTGTCATCACTGTTGTCCCTCTGTCCCTGTTGCATAGTTGTCAGTTGTAAGGGTGGTGGGTTAATGATAACACTTTCTGTTTGCTTAGCGTGACGGACTTCGGCGAAACGACTGGCTCTGATGTCATTAATCGTATCTCTTAGAGATAGCAAGCATGAAATACCTTGGTCTTCTGACTCTAGTAGTGTCCTACAATTTAAGTAAGTACATATATAGTCAAAACAACTCTCTTCATCACCCTTAATTACCCCAGAAGAATCAACATCTGATACCGGTGTGATGTCCTCAATAATTTCAAAAAGTTCTTGTGCTGTCAACTCGTGGAGTATTTTCTTTACCTCCCACGTCAGCTCTTTACGTACACGTTCTCCCATGTTGATTGTGTTACTCAACGACAGACTGTAGCTTTGTTGTCTCGGGCAAGCGGTGCTGCACTCCTCCAGCGAAGGTCCCTCTCACACGCGTTGGTCCTGTTGCTGCCTCAGTCGCACACTGCTTCAACTTGCTTCTGCCGTCACGTCTGCCTTGGATTCGTAGATTAGGAGATCAGCATCTTCTTTTGTCGGATGCCGATCCCAGCGGTGCCTCCAGAATTCTGTTACAGGCCTCGCACTGAGTAGCCTGGTCCCAGTGTTCGATGTGGTGTGTCCTGTTTTATAGGAATAAAAACGAGACACAAAGTGCTTGATTGCGTTGTCATCTCAGGGTGTGACCTGACTGAGACACGGAAGTACTAACAAGCACCTCCCATTTTCCTCCTTTCCTATAGGAGTGCTCCCTCTGCTGGCGTGGCGGAACAACATGTCTTGTGGCATTCAGCTTGGAAACATACACTTAAACTGTGACTTTAGATATGAAAATACCTCGAACTAAATTAGGATACTCTATTTACACATTCATTTTACAAAACAATTGTGACTACTAATTGTAAGTGTCACACATGCATGCATACAACATGATACGTCACAATTTCCAGTTTCTCTTTTCAACATGTTCGAAAAGGAGTAGGAAGAAGCAGAGTTTATTTAATCCTACCCCTTTTCTTTTATATAACAGTTGCTAAAACTTTTGTTCACTTCCTGTTCTCAATTTATTCACAATACACTCCATAAGTAATCACAATAAAAATAAATAAATAAATAATAATTGGTGAAGTAAGTCATATTTCATATGATGAGACAAGTAAGATTATTTTGAGAATGAAAGAATGGATGGATTAAATACATTCAGAATGTTTATCATGGTTCTTCTTCTTTGTACTTTGTAAAGACTTTAAGTTTGAAAAGTTACTTGAAGTGGATCATATTAGTACATTGTTTGATTGCTTTGTTTAATCCATTCCATAATTTAATTCCACATACAGATATACTGAAGGTCTTAAGTGTTGTACGTGCATACAAATGTCTTAAATTACATTTTTCTCTAAGATTATATTTCTCCTCTTTTGTTGAGAAGAATTGTTGTATATTCTTGGGTAGCAGGTTATAGTTTGCTTTGTTATTGAATCTTTGATTCAGTAAATAAAGGCTTTGTATGTTCTCTATATCCAACATTATGTATTATTCTAACTGATCTTTTTTGTAACACCGTTAATGAATGAAGTGTACTTTTGTAGTTATTTCCCCATATTTCTGCACAGTAACTCAGATATGGTAACACTAGCGAGCAGTAGAGAATATGAAGTGATTTTTGGTCTAGAACATGTTTTGCTTTATTCATTATTGACGTGTTTCTTGCTACTTAATGTTGCATATTTTTTACAAGAGATTTCCAGTTAAATGTATCATCAATCATTATACCTAGAAATTTGGTTTCATTTACTCTTTCAATTTCTATTCCATCTATTTGTATTTGTGTTTGACTTTCTCTTCTACTGTTACCAAATAGCATTATTTTAGTTTTACTGAGATTCAGCGATAGTCTGTTTTTGTCAAACCATCTTTTTAATTTGTTCATTTCTTCTGTTATTATTTGCATTATCTTCTGTGTGTTCTCTCCTGAACAAAACACTGTTGTATCATCCGCAAATAATACTAACTTTAAATATTTTGTAACTTTACAAATATCATTTACATAGAGATTGTATAATTTAGGTCCTAGTATTGATCCCTGAGGTACACCACAGGATATATTTAGCATTGTAGATGTGTGTTCGCCTAGCTTCACATATTGTTTCCTGTTCGTTAGATAACTTCTTATCCAGTTTAAGACTAACCCTCTGATGCCGTATCGTTCTAGTTTTTTGATTAAAATATTGCGATTAATTGTGTCAAATGCTTTAGTTAGATTCATAAACACTGCTGCCGCACATTTTTTACTATCTATTGCATTGGTAATTTCTTCCGTAATTTCAATTAAAGCAATTGAAGTTGAAACATTAGCTCTGTATCCAGATTCAATGACAGCGTTGTTATGTTTGTTGAGACTCTGACTATTGGCACATATCACTTCAAAATGCACACCAACTGTATTTTAGATAAAACTGTTTTAGCAAATATATTACCGGTACTTGCATTTAAGGAAAACCTTTTTTTTAATTGTTTGTGACATTCGGACAGTAAAATTGCCTTGTGTCAAAATATTAGGGTCATTTAAATTAAGCAATCATGTAATTTACTGTGATTAATCATGATTAACAAAAAAGCCCATATGCGATTAATCTGATTGAAAAAGGTAGTCGTTTGTCAGGACTAAAGTTAATTTAAACCACTCACTTTTAAACCTATAGATTATGCTTCTGGTTAGCTGCTGTGCCACCCCCACCAACGTGGTCTTGATCCCGTTATGGCTGTTCGGCGAGGGCTGAGCATGTTACTTGCAAACCTCTGCCAAAATATTAGGGGGCAGTGTTTTCCTTCCTGTGTAGTAGCAGAGAACAATGGCCACCGATGGCTGGAATTATACATGATGTGGAACATCTGTGACTTTTATTGTGCTTGTTGCTTTGAAATCGGAGACGAAGGCATTAGATTTAAAAATGGTGCTTTGGCAGGTGGTAAAAACACGAAAGGCTACATACTGGATGCAAGGTTGTATTTTTTTCAGAGGTGCACGTCAAGCTTCGCCAGATGTTTTGAAGGGGGTGAGTGAGCTGTAGCATAATTCAGCCTTTAAAGGGCTCATATTATGATTATTTTTCTCCATTTAAAAACTTTCTTGTGGTCTACATAACATTTAATGGTGGTTCTTTGGTCAAAATGTTGCATCGATTAATTTTTACAGACGCTTTTTGACCATCCCTTCATGATGCGCCATTTTGTTGGTTGGTTGGTTTGTTTGTTTGTTTGTTTGTTTGTTTGTTTGTTTGTTTGTTTGTTTGGTTGGTAGAAGTTTGTTTGAACATGTATACAGTTTCAATATGATAGATCACTTATTTTCCATTTCTCTTTACCACATGCCTGAAAAGGAGTAGGAAGAAGCAGAGCTTATTTATCCATACCCCTTTTCCACTTCAAAGCAATTACTAACACATATATTTACTTCTTGTTTTCGTCTTCTTTACGTGCTTCCACTTCGACTGCGTCATCCCCCCCTCCCATTTGTGTTGTAGAATTCAGCGCTTCCATATGGAGTCTACTGACAGACATAAGTTACAACTATTGCGCTACTTTGTATTACAAATGGCAACAGCGGAGGATGCATGTGCATGTATGAGCCAGTCTGCCCCACCCACATCAAGAGGATAGAGGAAAAAGAAGGAGCCTATTGATTACAGTGTCAGATGACAATGGCGGACTCGCAACAAGCTCTTCGCATAAAACTTTACCTTATATGGAGATATCTGCTGACGTCACCGTCACAAATTGGGACATTCCAAATGGCTCGTTTGGAGGAAGTATGAAAGAAGGCAAGATTGTTTGAGAAATATCTCAGCTAAGTTTGATTTTAAATTTTCAGGACATATGCAAATCACAAATACATAAACACAGGTAACAATAGGTAACTTAGACTTAGACTTAGACAAACTTTAATGATCCACAAGGGAAATTGTTCTACACACTAGCTCAGTTACAAAGGATGGAAATTGTAAGGATGGAAAGGATAATGCAGGTATAAAGTACCGTATTTTTCGGACTATAAGTCGCAGTTTTTTTCATAGTTTGGCCGGGCTCCAGTGCGACTTATATATGTTTTTTTCCTTCTTTATTATGCATTTTCAGCAGGTGCGACTTATACTTTGGTGCGACTTATACTCCGAAAAATATGGTATATGCTCACTGGGGGCGTGCCTTTAGTGTCCTCTCTCACCTGAAACCTCCACCCTTTAACAGCCGCATGCTGTCCTCAGTCACGTCCGCCTTTCCTCCATATAAAGAGCGTGACTGGACATCTACGGCTTTAGGAACTCAGTGCACACACAACAACCTATCTGGATTCGATAAGAGATTGGATAAGGAATCGGTTCGATAAGAGGATTCGATAATGGCATCAACATCGATAATTTCTTAACGAACATCATCCCTATCTGCAAGTTTCGAATATTTTGCGATCATCTCCAGCTTTTATTATAGTTGTTGCTACTTTGACAAAATTAAGGTAGAGCTTAATTATTATGTTTTTTTTTATGACTGACAACATTTAAATTCTGCTTTATTTACAAAGCTGATCTCCATTCAAATCGTGTTTTCATTGTCTTTATGCTCTTTTGTGGTCATTAGCCGTTACATAAAAGGCATCATTTTGAACAGTTTTTAAACTGCTAAGAGTTGAAGCAAATATTTCTTGACGCTGTGCTGAGTTATTCAAAATCAGAAGGCTCATGAGCTACCTGTTGGAGATCCTTGAGCTAAAAAAAAAAGAAAGAGAAAGAAAGAAAACCAAAATACCACATGGCTTTAGAGTGTATACCAGAAATTGTATTTATGTTTTCCAACTAAAGAAAATGTGATATTTTTTTTGGACCCGGATATCAACTTTGGAAGCATCTTCCAAAAATTCATATATTGATATAGGTTGATTAAAGCACATACTTTCACCATATTTGTATGTTTTTATGCCTTTTCCATTCATTTCTTTCAAATATGTAATGCAGACGTGTGCAAAGTGAGGCTCAGGGGCTCGTTTTTGTTGGCCTTTGTAAATGGTAAATGGGTTATACTTGTATAGCGCTTTTCTACCTTCAAGGTACTCAAAGCGCTTTGACACTATTTCCACATTCACCCATTCACACACACATTCACACACTGATGGCGGGGGCTGCCATGCAAGGCCCTAACCACGACCCATCAGGAGCAAGGGTGAAGTGTCTTGCTCAAGGACACAATGGACTTGACGAGGTGGGTAGTAGGTGGGGATTGCACCAGGAACCCTCAGGTTGCTGGCACGACCACTCTCCCAACTGCGCCACGCCGTCCCCATTTGTCACATTGAAGAAATAAAATTAAAACAATAAAACAACAACGATGGGGGGAAAAAATCACCAAAAGCACAGGACAATGTAAAGAGAAAAAGCTGAAATGTTGATACCTATAATAAAAAAAAACAGGGGAGAATGGAGTTGGTTGTCACACTCATTTAAACCTCTCATCTCATCGCACCGTCTCTCTTAGTGACAGCTACATAGTCTTCTCTGGAGTAAGACGGCTTAACTTGAGATGAGAGAACTTCTTGTGTTTTTCATGTCAAATTGAAATTACTCACTGCCTCAGTATTTGTTGTCTAGGCCTCGAGACCAGGGGTGTCAAACTCATTTTAGCTCAGGGACAGCGGGGAGGAAAATCTATTACCAAGTGGTAAAATAATGGCATGATCACTTAAAAATAAAGACGACTCCAGGTTGTTTTCTTTGTTTTACTTTGGCCAAAAATAGAACAAGCACATTCTGAAAACGTACAAATCACAAATAATCCTCTGGACAAAACACTTCAAGTTTGTTGAAAATTCTGAGGAAATTGGTGCAGTTTCAAAAACACAATGAGCTTAGACTTCGTCTTAGTGTATCTACAAAGCCAGGATTAAGCTTTAAATCACAGTCTTTCTGGGATTGAACAAAAAACAGAACATGTAAACACTTCTAGGTATCCAATACCTCCTTTGTCATGTCCACGTATCAATCCAGTGCTAACTCAACAAACCGTGAGAAACGAAGGTCAAAACTATTCAAAAGGGTTACGTTTTCTCGTTTTTGACAGAGACATAATGGGGGAGTAAGAGTGCCAAAATACAATGCGTTCGAAGCAGAAGACATAAAAGGTTTTAAGTTTCATTTGGGTCGAGGGAGAGGAGCCGCAACCACGCTTTGATTTTTTTGATTTGATTTTTATTAAGAATCCCCATTAGCTGGTTGCCACAACAACCCACTAGTTTTCCTGGGGTCCACAAACTCAATACAATTACAAGTAAAAGCATATAATTATAACTACACAATACAGGAAAAAAAAATAAAAGCATCAATAAGAAAAAAAGCAAACAATTTACAGTCACAGAATAATAATTACCATATAAATATAACTACACAATGTAAAACCAAACAAAATCATCAACAAGCAAACTAATTTAAAGACTCAGATAAAATATTACTTTCTTTTTAAAAACCTGTTTACTTTCAATGCCGGTGAGAATTCGAGGCAGGTTATTCCAGAACGATACAGATCTATAAATAAAAGATTTTCGCAAAGAATTCTTCCTGGGACGAGGGAGTACAAAATGCCCCTCACTGGACGCCCTGGTATTATGATTATGGATAGTGCTACTGTGAACTATTTGGGCCATGAAAAAAGCAGGAGTTTTACTACCAGTTACTGATTTGAACAATATCTGTCATGTCTGTGATCATGTTTTGTTTAGTTATGTTTTGCTTGGTTTTTGGACACTTTTTAGTTCCTGTTTTCACTCCCTTGCTTTGTCACCATAGCAACCATTAGTTTCACATGGTTCACATCCTCATGTCACGCACCTGTCTCATGTTTTCACATTTTGAGTCACGCACCTGCTGTCACTAATCATGTCACTATTATTTAAGCTTCCAGTTGCCAGGCTGTCTTTCTGGCGACATCACTCTCTACACACCTTTGTTGATATCCATGCTGCTCTTTTTCATGTCCTTTTCTCGTTCCAAGTAAGTTCTCTTTATTCAGGCCATAGTTTGCAAGTTTTGTTTTTTCCATAGTTCTGCTTTCGTGCGAGTGTTTTATTTTCATAGCCACGTTTTGTACCTCCGCTGTGAGCGCCTTTTGTTTGTTCTTTTTGAGTGTTAAAATTAAAAGATATCATTACCTTCACGCCATGTCCGGTCCAAGTTCACTTGCATCTCGGGAAAACAACCACTCCATAGTCCACGTCCTGACAATATCAGAGTATTAGCTGACAACCTTTTCTGCACTGTTAGCCAGGAAAGAGAAGCATGCATTTGGTTAACTTTGGTTCTTAGTGAACAACCCAGAACCAGCCTTTCTGCCATATTCTGGACAATCTGGAGCTTACTGATCTCTCCACTTGCAGCAGACGCCCAGACTGTAGAACAATAGTCCAGATGACACAAGACTAAACTCTTAACAATCTGACAAAGAAGAGGTGGATCAACAAAAGCAGCACATTTCCTGGAAATACCAACAGCCCTTCCCATCTTTATAACTATATCACTGATATGATTTGACCAGGATAGATTGCAGTCCAGCATCACTCCAAGGAGCTTGGCACTTCTGACATGTTGAACTGTTGAAATACCTAGCCTCAAATCCAACTTTGGGTCACAAGATAACCCTTGCCGAGTCCCCAATATAATACTTTTTGTTTTTGAGATGTTAAGGACAAGTCTGTTACATACTGTCCAGTCATGCACAGCCTTTAGTTCCTCACTCAATACTGCATTAAGTACACTGCATGATGGTGCAGCATGATATAGCCCAAGGTAAATCATTGGTGAATATAGAAAAAAGTAAAGGTCCGAGGCAACTTCCCATTAAGATACACCTGTTGTGATCTTGAGGACAAATAACTCTGTATCCACATTAAAGCTGAAGTATTAAAACCAAAACATTTAAGTTTCTCAATTAAAAGAGAGTGGTCAACCACGTCAAATGCAGCACTAAAATCTAACAGCACAGCTCCAACCAACATAGAATTATCTATAGCATTAAGCCAATCGTCGGTCATTTGTATAAGAGCAGCAGTGTTGGGTTAGTTACTGAAAACCAGTAACTAGTTACAGTTACTAGTTACTTTATTTCAAAAGTAACTCAGTTACTAACTCAGTTACTTACACCAAAAAGTAATGCGTTACAGTGAAAAGTAACTATTTAGTTACTTCTTCTACTTTTTTTTTTTTAAAGCTCCCAATAATGCCCTTTTAGCCTTCATTTCAGTACTGTTATTGCACTGGAGAATAATACAATCTGTTGATCAACTTGACATACATTTGCATCACTGAACTCTGCTAAGCAATGTGCTCTACATACAACACACAAAGACAAAGATATGTTTCAAAGGGCCAATTTATTTCAGGCCAGAACAAATTGACAAAACTATTTTAAATAGCTGCAACATAACATACATAAGTAACAAACAGCATAATAACACTAACACTAACACTAACCACGTTAAACCCAGATTACGAACTAACAAAGGTCTTAACTCATTCTCTTTCTATGCCACTTCAATATGGAATGCACTCCCAACAGGTGTAAAAGAAAGGGCATCTCTATCCTCCTTCAAAACCGCACTAAAAGAACACCTCCAGGCAACTTCAACCCTAAACTAGCACCCTCCCTTCCACGTAATATCTCTTCGGATTGTAAATAATCAAATGTAGACACTTTTTCTTATACTTTCTGATCTCTCTCTCTGTGTCCACTACTTGCTATACATAGCCTACCAAGTCAGACCTACACTGTTTCAATGTCCATTTCTCTGATGATGCAATTGTTGATGACTGAAGTGTTGATACCAACCAAACCTAACCCCCTCCCACCCCCCCTCCATATCCCACTCCCCTGATTGTAAATAATGTAAATAATTCAATGTATATACCCTGATGATTATCTTGTGTGATGACTGTATTATGATGTTAGTATATATTTGATAGTATATATCTGTATCATGAATCAATTTAAGTGGACCCCGACTAAGTTAAAAAAACTTATTTGGGTGTTACCATTTAGTGGTCAATTGTATGGAATCTACTAATAAAAGTTTCAATCAATCAATCAATCAACAACATAGCTGTAAACCTGGCTTCACCTAAGGAAGGCACACGTGACATACACAGAGCCTAACCAGGCAGATTTGAATTGTTGTTTTGGGCAGGAGACGGGATCTTTGATCCAAGACACAACTTACATTTAACTAAAATGTTCTTTTCTTTGTGCTCGACAAAAGAAAAGAAGTGAGAATATCTCATACTTGCCAACCCTCCCGAATTTCAGTGCCTCTCCCTGGGACAACCATTCTCCAAATTTCTCCCGATTTCCAGCCGGACTTAAGGCACGCCCCCTCCCGGTCCGTGCGGATCTGAGTGGGGACAGCCTGTCGTCACGTCCGCTTGGCCAACCAAAAAGTAACCACAGAACACTATACCGTATAGTCGTATAGTGTTCTGTGGTTACTTTTTGGTTGGCCAACGGTTTACGTTGTATTGCGCACCCCCCTCCCCTCCCCTTCCCACACCCAGACACACACACACACACACACACACACAGAGCGCAGAGGAAGAATCAGAAGCACGTCTCTGCTTCGCTGCAATAAAACACTCAGATCCTCAGTTTCTAGCCGATACTACATAAAAAATAACGTAAAATAACGTAAAATAACGTAAAATAACGCAGTAACGCATCATGTAGTAACGGTAACTGAGTTACTGAATATAAAAAATAACGCGTTAGATTACTAGTTACCGCCAAAACTAACGGCGTTACAGTAACGCGTTACTTTGTAACGCGTTAGTCCCAACACTGAAGAGCAGTGGACATAGAGTGGCCCGTTCTACAAACCCCGTTTCCATATGAGTTGGGAAATTGTGTTAGATGTAAATATAAACGGAATACAATGATTTGCAAATCATTTTCAACCCATATTCAGTTGAATATGCTACAAAGACAACATATTTGATGTTCAAACTGATAAACTTTTTATTTTTTGCAAATAATCATTAACTTTAGAATATGATACCAGCAACACGTGACAAAGAAGTTGGGAAAGGTGGCAATAAATACTGATAAAGTTGAGGAATGCTCATCAAACACTTATTTGGAACATCCCACAGGTGAACAGGCAAATTGAGAACAGGTGTGTGCCATGATTGGGTATAAAAGTAGATTCCATGAAATGCTCAGTCATTCACAAACAAGGATGGGGCGAGGGTCACCACTTTGTCAACAAATGCGTGAGCAAATTGTTGAACAGTTTAAGAAAGCCATTTCTCAACCAGCTATTGCAAGGAATTTAGGGATTTCACCATCTACGGTCCGTAATATCATCAAAGGGTTCAGAGAATCTGGAGAAATCACTGCACGTAAGCAGCTAAGCCTGTGACCTTCGATCCCTCAGGCTGTACTGCATCAACAAGCGACATCAGTGTATAAAGGATATCACCACATGGGCTCAGGAACACTTCATAAACCCACTGTCAGTAACTACAGTTTGTCTCTACATCTGTAAGTGCAAGTTAAAACTCTACTATGCAAGGCGAAAACCGTTTATCAACAACACCCAGAAACGCCGTCGGCTTTGCTGGGCCTGAGCTCATCTAAGATGGACTGATACAAAGTGTAAAAGTGTTCTGTGGTCTGACGAGTCCACATTTCAAATTTTTTTTGGAAACTGTGGACGTCGTGTCCTCCGGACCAAAGAGGAAAAGAACCATCCGGATTGTTATAGGCGCAAAATTGAAAAGCCAGCATCTGTGATGGTATGGGGGTGTATTAGTGCCCAAGACATGGGTAACTTACACATCTGTGAAGGTGCCATTAATGCTGAAAGGTACATACAGGTTGTGGAGCAACATATGTTGCCAACCAAGCAACGTTACCATGGACGCCTCTGCTTATTTCAGCAAGACAATGCCAAGCCACGTGCTACATCAAAGTGGCTTCATAGTGAAAGAGGGCGGGTACTAGACTGGCCTGCCTGTAGTCCAGATCTGTCTCCCATTGAAAATGTGTGGCGCATTGTGAAGCCTAAAATGCCACAACGGAGACCCCCGGACTGTTGAACAACTTAAGCTGTACATCAAGCAAGAATGGGAAAGAATTCCACCTGAGAAGCTTAAAAAATGTGTCTCCTCAGCAGTGTTGGGTTAGTTACTGAAAACCAGTAACTAGTTACAGTTACTAGTTACTTTATTTCAAAAGTAACTCAGTTACTAACTCAGTTACTTAAACCAAAAAGTAATGCGTTACTGTGAAAAGTAACTATTTAGTTACTTATATATATTTTTTTTTATTTTTTTAAGGCCCCATTTAATGCCCTTTTAGCCTTAATTTTAGTACTGTTATTGCACTGGAGAATAATACAATCTGTTGTTCAACTTGACATGCATTTGCATCATTGAACTCTGCTAAGCAATGTGCTCTACATACAACACACAAAGACAAAGATATGTTTTAAAGGGCCAATTTGTTTCAGACCAGAACAAATTGACAAAACTATTTTAAATAGCTGCAACTTAACATACATAAGTAACAAACAGCATAATAACAACATAGCTGTAAAACAAGAAAGGCACACACTACATACATAAAGCCTAACCAGGCGCTTTCTCAAGGAATTCTGAAATAAAATCATGTCTGAAGCCCAGAACACTCTACACATTTCCCCACTTAGTTTAGAGAAAAGGAAATATTAGCCTGGCCCACTAGTATCCCTCTTTAGGTTTGTGAACTTTATAGTCTAAACATTTAGAGTGATGTGATAATCAAACACTCTAAAAGTTTAAAATGAAAGAGTATATAAGAGAATTGACAGAGTGTGTGTACCTTCACGTGTGCAGTGCCTCGTTAAAATCCAGCCGCTGTTGGAGGTGGAGGTGAGTGTGTCTCTTTACTAGCTTCGTCGAAGCATGTTGTTTTTGTCGCTGTTTCAGCATATTTGAAACTTACATTCAGCTAAAATGTTCTTTTCTTTGTGGTCGATAAAAGAAACGTACTGAAAATATCTCCATTTTAAGAAACTCGGCTTCGGGGTTCGCCATGACGTCTTGATAGTAGACACAGACACGCCCCCTCCCACACACACACACTCACACACACACACGTACACACAGACAGCGCGCGGCGCGCCTCTTTTTTGTCGCCTCTTCAGCAGCGACACTCAGATCTTCTCAGTTTCTAGCCGATACTACATAAAAAATAACGCAAAATAACGCAGTAACGCATCATGTAGTAACGGTAACGGAGTTACTGAAAAAATAAAAAATAACGCGTTAGATTACTAGTTACCGCCGATAGTAACGGCGTTACAGTAACGCGTTACTTTGTAACGCGTTAGTCCCAACACTGCTCCTCAGTTCCCAAACGTTTACTGAGTGTTGTTAAAAGGAAAGGCCATGTAACACAGTGGTGAACATGTCATTTCCCAACTACTTTGGCACGTGTTGCAGCCATGAAATTCTAAGTTAATGATTATTTGCAAATTTTAAAAAAAGTTTATGAGTTTGAACATCAAATATCTTGTCTTTGTAGTGCATTCAATTGAATATGGGTTGAAAAGGATTTGCAAATCATTGTATTCCATTTATATTTACATCTAACACAATTTCCCAACTCATATGGAAACGGAGTTTGTATATGCATGTTGAGAATCAGTTGCTAGCCCATTTGATTGAAAGTAAGCTTGAATTTGTGCATACACACATTTCTCCAGTATTTTACATAAACCAGGTCAAATGCTTATTGGCCTAGAATTGCCCTCATTGAAAGCCAATTTGGTATCCTTATGTAGAGGAGTAACCTTTGCCACTTTCCATATCTTTGGACACAGGCCCACTTGTAAACATCTATTAAAAATATGACAAACCGGCACTGATATGATACCAGCAGTCATTCTCAGTAACTTACTATCCAGGTTGTCTATACCAGCTACTTTGTTGTCCGGAAGAGAGTGTAGTAACCTCTCAACCTCACTGACTTCAACCTGATGAAAATTGAATTCACACCCCTTATTAACCATTATAATATTCCTAATGAGGTCATCTGATTTGTTGTTGATGGATATATGCATACCATGCCTTATTTGAGATACTTTGTCAACATAATAGTTATTAAAATGATTGGCAATGTCACATGGCTTAATGCAGTGGTTCTTAACCTGGGTTCGATCGAACCCTAGGGGTTCGGTGAGTCGGACTCAGGGGTTCGGCGGAGACTCTGCCGCGGAGGGCAAGACACACCCAACTCATCGTGTCAATTCATGATGACACACCCCGCTTGGCCATCACTGGCTGCAGATGATACATTGCTTGGCCAATCAGTGCTGCGGGGAATTTAGTGCACTCCGTAGTCAACCTGTGACTGTCGTGGTAGTACGTCGTGTGATTTCTTTTTTGATATTTTAATCCATACTAACTATGTCGAGCAAAAAAAGAAAGTGGTCGGACGAATATGTACAACATGGATTCACATGTATCACGGAATGTGATGGGACCCAGCGTCCTATCTGCATGATTTGCAATGCCAAGTTGAGCAACTCTAGTCTCGCACCGGCAAAACTAAAGGAACACTTCTTGAAGCTACATGAAGATGGGGAATACAAGAACACAACGCTTGCTGAATTCAAGTTGAAGAGAGCCAGATTCGATGAAAAAGCCACTCTGCCTGCTTTTGGATTTGTACCCATTAACAAACCGTTCCTCACAGCATCGTACGAAGTTGCTTACCTGATCGCAAAGCAAGGCAAGCCACACACCATTGGTGAAACATTCATAAAACCAGCTGCGTTAAAGATGGCGAATCTGATACTCGGAACAGCGGCCGAAGGTAAATTATCCTAAATTCCTCTTTCAAATGGCACCATCAGCGACAGAATAGAGTATATGAGTAAAGACATCTTGGCTCAAGTAGTCGCTGATCTGATTTCAAGCCCGGCAAAATTCAGCCTTCAACTAGACGAGTTCACAGACATTTCTAATCTAAGCCAGCTTGCTGTTTTTGTGCGCTATGTGAAAGACGACATGATAAAAGAAGAATTTTTATTTTGTAAGCCTTTACAACAACAACCAAGGCAGCCGATGTGCAGAAGCTTGTGGATGACTTCTTCAGAGACAACAATCTTTCCTGGGATATGGTTTCTGCAGTTTGTACGGATGGAGCTCCAGTCATGCTGGGAAGAAAGTCTGGTTTTGGCGTGCTAGGAAAAGCCGATGCACCACACATCATTGTTACGCATTGTATTCTGCACAGGCATGTATGGCAACAAAAACTTTGCCTCCAAAAATGGCAGAAGTATTAAAAACTGTAGTGGAATGTGTGAACTATGTGCGAAATAGTGCTCTGAGGCACCGCATCTTCAGTGAGCTGTGTAAAAAAATGGGCTCTGAATTCGAGGTACTTCTGTACCATTCTAATGTTCGGTGGTTATCCTGGGGACAGGTGCTGAATCGTGTTTTTGCCATGCGTGTGGAATTAGCCCTGTTTTTGCAAGAGCACCAACATTGTCATGCAGATTGCTTCAAAAATTCTGAGTTAATTCTCATTTTAGCATACATGGCTGATATATTCGCAGGTCTCAATCATCTCAATCAGCAGATGCAGGGTGGGGGAGTCAACATCATGGAAGCGGAAGAAAACCTGAAGGTTTTTCAAAAAAAGCTACCGTTATGGAAACGACAAACAGAGAACAATAACTTCGCAAACTTTCCCCTTCTGGACTACTGTGTAAGTAAGATCGAAGATGTGTCTGGACTCGGAGACATTTCTGTACCCATGGAACTGAAGCAAACAATTGCTACGCACTTAGATGAGCTTGCAAAGTCTCTCGACGGATACTTCCCTACAAGAGAGTCATATCCAGCATGGGTGAGACAGCAGTTCACGTTTGCTGTTGAGACAGCAGATGTCAATGATGAATACCTCGACGAAATCATTGAAATTCAGCAGAGCCAGGTTCAACAGCAACTCTTCAGAACAATAACGCTCTCAACGTTTTGGTGTCAACAAATGGAAAAGTATCCAGTTATTGCTAAGAAAGCCCTGGAGTTTTTTATACCATGTGTTACAACATATCTTTGCGAGCAATCATTTTCGAGGATGCTGGACATAAAAACGAAGAAAAGGAACAGACTTTGCTGTGAGAATGACATGAGAGTGGCACTTGCCAAAGTGAAGCCACGCATATCTGAACTGGTCTCTCAAAGGCAACAGCAGAAGTCACACTGATTTGCAGGTATGTAATTTGTTGTGAGTTCATGCACTGTGTTGGTTTTGTTCTTTGAACAAGGTGATATTAATGCACGGTTCATTTTGTGCACCAGTAAAAAAACATATACCTATGTCTTGAACTTGAAAAAAATCATATTTTATTTTTCACTAAAGAAGGGTTAGGTGAATGCGCATATGAAACTGGTGGGGTTCGATACCTCCAAAAAGGTTAAGAACCACTGGCTCAGTGAGTACCAACCCATTTGATTCCACAAAAGGTGTACAGACATTGTTTTTTCTACCCATGATTTCATTCAAAACATTCCATAAGTTTTTGCTATCATATCTCACATCATATAACCTATGTTTGTAATATTCCCTTTTTTTCAGTTTGTTTAACTTTGTGACCTGGTTTCTTAAGGAACAGTACTCATGCCTGTCATCAATTAAACCTGAGTTGACAGAGGCTTTTTTAGCCATGTCTCTTTCTGTCATTAAACTCCTAAGTCCATTATCAATCCATGTGGCAGACTTAGTTTTGACTGAAAACTTTTTCAAAGGGGCATGCTTGTCCACAACACTCATGTACATTAACATAAATACATCCAGTGCAGCCTCAGGGTCTTCCTCACTGCACACCTCGTTCCAATTTAAACAGGATATTTCATCAATTAAACACTCTTCATCAAATCTCTTATAAGACCTTGTAAAAATAATTTTCGCTTTAGGTTTAGGAACCTAACCTGTCTTTCGAGTGACTGCTATTATATTGTGGTCAGTAAAACCTACAGGAACCGAGACTGCTATGGAGCATTGGTCAGGAACATTTGTATAAATATGACCAATGCATGTAGCTAAAATAATACCATCACTACCAACACTTATTCTCGTGGGAGGGGCAACAATTTGGGACAGATTGCAAGTATTTAAAATGGATAGTATCTTACTTTTGTTTGTACACCCCTGTCCCAGCCAGTCAACATTCATATCACCCAGTAAATAGATTTCTCTATTCTCATCTGATATCCTGTCAAACATCTCACATACCGGTAACTCCTTCAGATACAGAGCATCAGCACTAGGAGGCCTATAGAAACAGCATACTATAATTGGTTTCAAATAAGGCAGATGGACCTGCACACAAATAGCTTCAATGCTCTTCTCATCAAATCATTACGCACTTTGATAGATAAATGATTCTGAACATAAATAGCCACCCCAGCTCCAAACCTGTTCCTATCTTTCCTAAAAATTGAGAACCCCTCAATGGCTACAACTGAATCAGAAAAGGAATCATCAAGGTGGGTCTCAGAAATGGCAAAGATATTAATAAAATTATCTCTGATAATACACTCTACTTCCTGATACTTATTAAGCAGGCTGCATACATTCACTTGAGCTAACAATAGGCCCCTATGAAGGCCCAGCTTAATGCAGGACATAACAGTACTGGAAGTAGTCATGACACAGGCCAAACCAAGATGCTAAAAACACCCACGAATGCCCATTCTAAAATAGCCAGGGGGTAACCTTTGGGTCCCAATACAGCTGTCCATTTATGTACAGCCTATTGACTGTTAGTGCCACTCTCTTGTTCTGGGCCCGGTTCTCTCTAATGTTGTGTTGTTCGCGAACGATTCGTTCGAACGAACAAATCTTTTGAGTGAACGTACTAAACCGAATCACTTCATGAACTGATTCGTTCCTTTCTCAGTTCAGTTGAGCTCCGCCGCGACCATGCCGGTATGAGTGGAACTGGCGCATTCTGTGACGTCGGCGAACGACGCAGCCAGCTACTCATCATGGGGGCGGGGGGAGGGACTGAGCGAACGATTCGTTCACCGCGGATTAACGACATGAATCACTCAGTGAACGACAACGCTCTCGCTCTCTGCTCTGCTTGCCCCAATGCCGCGAGTGATTCTCCTCCCGTCGCGGGGATATGTTTCATGCCATTGGCATCCGTTCTCCATTCATTCTCCAAGCTAACGGCTAATGTTGACTCAAGCCACATGAAAACAAACACACACACACGCCCCGTCCCCATTATCTCAACACATAAAGTTATGAGAGTAGAGGAGACAGAAAGAAAGTCAGTGCAGGGCAAGGCTGAGCAGCAGCGACGCGAGGGGGAGGGGCGGGGGTAAAGTGTAGGGCAGGCTGTTTGAGAAGATTTAAAATAAAAATAATAACTAATGTATGTACATATACATAGGCTATTATTTATCTTGATTTTTATATTATTTAAGCTATTTATTTTCTTTTTTATTGCATATTTAAGTTGATATTTCCATTTTTATATTTTTAAATGTAAGCTACAGAAATTTTAGTTTTAATGTTGGCTTTTCTGGCACTTGGTTTAATATTTGTTTAGTTTTATTTAAGGTAGCCTATTTATTTTCTTTTTGTTTGCACATTTAAGTTAATATTTTCTTTGTTATATTTTTAAACGTAGGCTACAGAACATTTAGTTTTTATGTTGGCATTTCTGGCTCTTAATTTATTTGTTTTATTTTGAAGGTATTTATTTTCTTTTTGTTTGCATATTTAAGTTTACATTTTCTTTGCTACAGAACATTTAGTTTTTATGTTGGCATTTGTTAAGGGTTTCTTAATTTAACATTTGTTTTTGCACTAAACAAACAAGGCCTATTTATTTAACTGTTGATTGCAAGCATTTTAGTAGGCTATAACTATTTTTTTTATTTCCCACTTTTATTTATTTATTATTTTCATTTCAGTGCAATAAAACATATCTAACAACAGGACTCGCGAACCTACTGACACAGAGAAGTGACTGTGTCGCGGAGGAGGACGTCACATTGAGGCTCTCGTTCAGTCACTGTGCGTGTCGTTCATTGGGTGCTGAGGGCTTGTGTCGTTCGCGAACTGACACACACCGAGATCTGCCGCTGGGGAATCTGTTACTGACTGACTCGTGATTCGCCGACCTGCACACAGAACTGCTGCTGCAGAAGTGATTCGGTGATTCGCCGACCTGCACACAGAACTGCTGCTGCAGAAGTGATTCGGTGATTCGCCGACCTGCACACAGAACTGCTGCTGCAGAAGTGATTCAGGTTCACGTACTGAACTGTGCTGACTGTGGCGCTGTGTCAGTCACTCACTGCCTGGTGTACTGCATGCACAGAGCTGTGTAGGGACTCGCGTTCACCCTATTTGCTGCTTCTCCCACGAATGTCTGCACTGTACTGTACTACGCACGCCCCCCCCCCCCCCCCTCCTTTTTTTTTTTGGGGGGGGGGGGTGTGATTCGGTGAACGAATTTTTTGAACGAATCAATTTAAGGAACTGATTCTAGTGATTCAGTACAGTCAAAAGAACTGCCGATCCCATCACTAGTTCTCTCTCATGATCGGTGACAGTTTCTTTCTCCTATCGTTGATCTCAGCCGGAAAGTGGTCATTTAAACAGAGAGAGGTCCCTTTCAGCTTCTTTCCTCTGCTTTTCACCAATTCTTTGTGCTTAAAATGCTCAGAACAAGCTATTATGGGACGGACTTTATTGTCCACAGGTCTGCCCATTCTGTGCACTCTGGAGAAAGTTATGTCTCTTACCACATCCGGGGAGAGTTTGAGCTTATCCGACATGAACTCTCTTACAGTTTTTTCCGGATCGGCGTTGCCCTCTCGGATCCCCGAGAATATGAGATTGTCTCTCACGTCTCTGCACTGTATATCCAACAGCGTGTCTTTAATGTGCCTATTGTACGCGGTGAGAAAGTGGGTAGATCTCCTCATGTCAGTCATCGCGCCTCTCAGAAACGCATTATCCCTTCTTAGATCCCCGATCTCTTTCTGACTGAATTCCAGGCTACTTCTCAAGTCACGGATGTCCTGCTGTAGTGCATCCAGAATATCCAGCTTGCTCAGTCTCTCGTTGATCGATTCCAATACCGATGCGTCCACCTCCATGCTACCGCTCACTGGGATCGGTGTCTCCTGGCTGGTTGTTTGACTTTACACGGAGCCCCACCGGACACCTCCTCCTTGTCACTCTTTTTGTTGGTCATCGCAACTGTGACTGTCCAAAAACTCGGTATAGAAACGTGCGATCGTTAAAAAAACCAAGCTCAAGGCAAGCTGGAGGTTAGCGACTGGCTACCTAGCCACCTGGCTAAAAACAAACCAAGCTAGCTAGCGGTCGGTGGTGTCTTTTTAGACAAACAAGGACACCTTGATCACTTTAGAATTGTCAATAAAGTGTCCATTAAAGTATCCAGAATAGGTATCCAAAATAAAATCTGATATATTTGCGACCTAAAATTGGATAAAATGGCAATTTCTGCTCGCAGCAACGGAGAAGTTGACTTCAGACGTCACGTCACCACGTCACCAAAAGTTCAATGATGCTGAGTGCTTGCAGTATGCTTTCTTGCTACTAGAGAAGTAGCTTTACTTTGTACCTCTTGCTAGTCCTAACAGAATTGCTATTGTGACATCCAGTGGACACATTTAGAACAGCAGTTTCTTTCATTGAAAAAAAATGCCACTCATTTTTATACTTGGCAAACTTATCACGCGGGCCGGATAAAACCTGTTCGTCGGCCTGATCCGGCTCGCGGGCCGTAAGTTTGACACCCCTGCTATAGACGAAGGACTAAGAAGAAAACAATTAGCCCTAAAAAGTCTAAAGGGAACACGAGAGTTTAGATTGTTATTTAGATAGCTAAATAGTTGTTACACAGCAATTACATTTGGGGTTAGTTGTTACATTCTCTTCATGGTTGGCGCCATGACAAATTGTGTAAAATGTCAATTCATATGAAGTCTTACCGCAAATGTATTCCGAGCCCCTTCCTGCTCTGTGATTGATGAAAATATAATCAATCAATTAATCAATCAATGTTTATTTATATAGCCCTTTCTCACAAGTGTCTCAAAAGGCTGCACAAGCCACAACGACATCCTCGGTACAAAGCCCACATACGGGCAAGGAAAAACTCACCCCAGTGGGACGTCGATGTGAATGACTATGAGAAACCTTGGAGAGGACCGCATATGTGGGTAACCCCCCCCCCCCCCCCCCCCCCCCTCTAGGGGAGACCGAAAGCAAGGGATGTCGAGTGGGTCTGACATAATATTGTGAGAGTCCAGTCCATAGTGGATCCAACATAATAGTAAGAGTCCAGTCCATAGTGGGGCCAGCAGGACACCATCCCGAGCGGAGACGGGTCAGCAGCGCAGAGATGTTCCCAGCCGATGCACAGGCGAGCGGTCTACCCCGGGTCCCGACTCTGGACAGCCAGCACTTCATCCATGGCCACCGGACCTGTGCCCCCCCCCCCCCCCCCCCCCCCCCCTCCACAAGGAAAAGGGGAGCAGAGGAGAAAAGAAAAGAAACGGCAGATCAACTGGTCTAACAGGGGGGCTATTTAAAGGCTAGAGTATACAAATGAGTTTTAAGATGGGACTTAAATGCTTCTACTGAGGTAGCATCTCTAATTGTTACCGGGAGGGCATTCCATAGTACTGGAGCCCGAATAGAAAACGCTCTATAGCCCGCAGACTTTTTTTGGGCTCTGGGAATCACTAATAAGTCGGAGTTCTTTGAACGCAGATTTCTTGCCGGGACATATGGTACAATGCAATCGACAAGATAGGACGGAGATAGACCGTGTAGTATTTTATACGTAAGTAGTAAAACTTTAAAGTCACATCTTAAGTGCACAGGAAGCCAGTGCAGGTGAGCCAGTATAGGCGTAATATGATCAAACTTTCTTGTTCTTGTCAAAAGTCTAGCAGCCGCATTTTGTACCAATTGTAGTCTTTTAATGCTAGACATAGGGAGACCCGAAAATAATACGTTACAGTAGTCGAGACGAGACGTAACGAACGCATGAATAATGATCTCAGCGTCGCTAGTGGATAAAATAGAACGAATTTTAGCGATATTGCGGAGATGAAAGAATGCCGTTTTAGTAACACTCTTAATGTGTGACTCAAAGGAGAGAGTTGGGTCGAAAATAATACCCACATTCTTTACTGATTCGCCTTGTGTAATTGTTTGGTTGTCAAATGTTAAGGTGGTATTATTAAATAAATGTCGGTGTTTAGCAGGACCGATAATCAGCATTTCCGTTTTCTTGGCGTTCAGTTGCAAGAAGTTAGCGGACATCCATTGTTTAATTTCATTAAGACACGCCTCCAGCTGACTACAATCCGGCGTGTTGGTCAGCTTTAGGGGCATGTAGAGTTGGGTGTCATCAGCATAACAATGAAAGCTAACACCGTATTTGCGTATGATGTCGCCTAGCGGCAGCATGTAAATACTAAAGAGTGCAGGGCCAAGAACCGAACCCTGAGGAACTCCGCACGTTACCTTAACATAGTCCGAGATCACATTATTATGGGAGACGCATTGCATCCTGTCAGTAAGATAAGAGTTAAACCACGACAAAGCATATAATGGTAAATTTCTCACCTTGGCTTAATCTTCTTTAGCGCAAAGTGCTGAGCTGAACATTTTAGGTAGAGGGATCGAATCCCAGTCAGGGTTGTGCAAGGACCATGTGCAACGTTGTGTTTTTAGTATGTTAAATCAAATGACAGTATATGTGTTATTTTGCACTCTGGTGCGCAGAGTCAGGACAAAATATGGTGAGGCTTTGTTTAATGTTGTGCTCCTAAAATCTAGAATAGTCTTCCAGAGGATGTGAGACAGACCTCAACGTTGGCAATGTTCAAATCCAGGCTGAAAACACTTGTATTCAATTGTGGAAATGACAACTGAAAGTATTTTATCTACACTCTTTAAATTTCAATTGGTATTTGAGTTCTTTAAATGATAATATTTTATGATTTTAATTTGAATTATAATAATTTTCATGATTATTTTATTTTAATTGTTGCCTTGTTATAATATTATGTAAAGCACTTTGAATTGCCTTGTGTGCTATTTGTGCTCTATCAATAAACTTGCCAAACATAAACAAAAAACATAAATAATGGAACAATTTATTTCCCATTAATTTATCAAAGTTCAATTCAAGCATCACATTTAAGTTGGATTAAAAAAATATAAAGAATGTTTAACAAAATCTATCCCTCGCCCTGATGAGCAGCCGCTCAACCTGGATAGAGCGGATGTTTGGAAAACCCTGAGGAGAGTGAACCCCCGGAAAGCACCGAACCTGATGACATTCCGGGCAAGGTGCTTAAGGGATGTGCAGACCAGCTGGCTGGGGTTCTCACAGACATCTTTAACATCTCGCTGACCCAGGCTGTGGTACCATCATGTTTTAAGACGGCCACAATCATTCCAGTGCCAAAAAAAACCACAATCTCCTCCCTCAATGATTACCGCCCCGTTGCACTCACCCCCATCATAATGAAGTGCTTCGAGAGGCTGGTAAAGGAATATATTGTCTCCAGACTTCCCCCCACATTCGACCCATACCAGTTTGCTTATCACCCTAAACGCTCCACAGAGGACGCCATCTCCTCTGCACCCCACCTGAGCTTAGAACATCTGGACACACACGTGCGGATGTTGTTCCTGGACTTCAGCTCAGCATTCAACACCATCATCCCGCAGCACTTGGTGAGCAAACTGGCCCCCCTTGGATTCAGTACCCCCCTTTGCAACTGGCTGCTTTACTTCCTCACAGACAGACCCCAATCTGTGAGAGTGGGCAACAACACCTCCAGTACAATCTCCCTGAGCACCGGCTCCCCCCAGGGCTGCGTCCTGAGTCCACTGCTGTTCATGTTGATGACTCATGACTGCTGCGCCAGGTCCACTACCAACCACATTGTGAAGTATGCGGACGACACGACAGTAGTGGGCCTCATCCCATGGACTACAGGGAAGAGGTGAAACATCTGGTTGACTGGTGCAGAACCAACAACCTGGTCCTGAATGCCAACAAGACCAAGGAGATCATCGTTGACTTCAGGAAGCACCAGTCCAGCCACGCTTCACTCTACATCAACGGCACAGCGGTGGAGAAAGTAAGCAGCACCAAGTTCCTAGGGGTGCAGATAACTGACAATATAACCTGGTCCCTACACACCGGAGCTCTTGTAAAAAGAGCTCAGCAGCGCATGCACTTTTTGCGTGGGATGAAAAGAGCACAGCTCCCTCCCCCCATTCTCACCACATTCTACAGAGGCACTATAGAGAGCCTGCTGACCAACTGCATCTCTGTCTGGACTGGAGCCTGCAATGCCTCAGACTGGAAGTCTCTGCAGAGAGTGGTGAGGACGGCGGAAAAGACCATCAGGACTCCTCTTCCTCCGATCCAGGAGATGGCAAAAAGCCGCTGCCTGACCAGGGCTCAGAAAGTCTGCAAAGACTCCTCCCACCCCCACCAAGGACTGTTTTCACTGCTGGACTCTAGAAAGAGGTTCCGCAGTCTCCGAAGCAGAACCTCCAGGTTCTGTAACAGCTTCTTCCCCCAGGCCGTAAGACTCTTGAACGCATCATAATTAAATTATCCCCTCAACTCCCCCCAAAATGGATTAACTTGCTGGAATAAAAAAAGACAATATAACATACATCCCTAAACGTGGACGCATGTGAAAAAGTGCAATATATTTATCTGTACAGTAATCTATTTATTTATTTATATATATTTATATATATTTATTTATTTTATATATATATTATATATATTATTTATATATATTTATTTATTTATATATGCACCTTATTGCTTTTTTATCCTGCACTACCATGAGCTTATGTAACGAAATTTCGTTCTTATCTGTGCTGTAAAGTTAAAATTTGAATGACAATAAAAAGGAAGTCTAAGCCTAAGTCTAACAAGTGTGATGCCTCAAAATAAAATTCTGCTGACTTAGTCTACATATCACATATACAGTAGGCTGGCCTAAGGACGTGTTAAATGTTAATCTTCCTTGCTCACTTTGTGTAAAAATGAATGAAATTATGCATTTGTTAACTTTGTCACAGCAATTTAACCTTCACATTTACTTCTGCCTTCTTTAAAAAAAATGTTTTAGTTTTCAAAACTTGTGACAATTAACCACATAGTGCAGTGCTGTCAAATTCATTTTCATCAGGGGCCTCATCGTAATTATCGGCTGCCCTCAATGGGTCACTTGTAACTGTGAAACCATATAGATGTGTAATCAGCACATGATATTATTACACAAGTGCCCCTTTCACTAGATTTTTACCATATTGTCTGCCAGCAGACTGATGGAAAGGTTGACTTACGAAAGTCTAGCTTTGTAGAAATAACTTCAAAAATGGTTTCAATGTGAAAACACATGCTTGACATGCATTAAATGATATTAAGTTAAAGGGTTCGTATTATGCAAAACAAACTGTTCTTACCTGATGGTACCTGTTTTGTGTAAATGATATTAAGTTAAAGGGTTCGTATTATGCAAAACAAACTGTTCTTACCTGATGGTACCTGTTTTGTGTAGTTAGGATCAATTCACAAAAATGTGAAATCAAACCATGGAGGCATGGCAGAGATTAATGAAACACTTGGACAAAAATCTACTCCCGGACTGGTACAATCACGGCACAATAACTTAAAAATAAAGAACTTCAGATTGTTTTCTTTGTTTGAAAATACTGTAGAACATTCTGAAAATGTACAAATGATAAAGTTGTTTGGGGTTTTTTTACACTTACATGTTGCGGATAATAGTATTATATCTTTATTTGTCGTTATTTATACTTTCTGAATAAATGATGTGATAATGTTCATCAGTCAAATCATTGGTGTTTTTTTTCAATCCATCCAGATAGAAAAATATTATCAAAATCAAATTACAGGATGTTATGTATGTAGTTTGATCATTTTCCTCAACTGGTGCACTAACATCATGTGTTTTTTTTGTTTTTTGCATATGTAGCATCATCGACAAAGATGCAAAGAATTACTATTCTAGTGGACACACTTAGAAGAGCAGTTTCTTTCATTCAACAATTTCGGCTCATTTTTATACTTGGCAAACTCATCCCGCGGGCCGGTTAAAACCTGTTCGCGGGCCTAATCCGGCCGTACGTTTGACACCCCTGCTTTATTGATACACATTTTAGCGGGCCACAAAAAATGATGTCGCGGGCCAGATGTGGCCCTTAGGCCTTGAGTTTGAAACTGGTCTGTGACATGGTGTTTTAGCGTTTTTATCAAATAAAAGAAGTATCAAAGAGCCGTGCGTGCATCCGTTGCTTTTTCAGGATGCGAACCTCCATCATACTTGCCAACCCTCCCGATTTTCCCGGGAGACTCCCGAATTTCAGTGCCCCTCCCGAAAATCTCCCAGGGCAACCATTCTCCCGAATTTCTCCTGATTTCCACCCGGTCAACAATATTGGAGGCGTGCCTTAAAGGCACTGCCTTTAGCGTCCTCTCTCACCTGAAAAGGAGAATATTATACATGTCTCCGTTACCCATAGGTGTTGTCACGGCCAGGGTGCATTGGAATGCGCCCTCATCATTGCGCTCTGCGCTTCACACCGCGGGACACGCCCACGACTGTGGCGCACATCCAGGGACGCGCCGCGCGTGTCTCAGCCCTGCAGCTGCCGCCAGCTGCAATCACTTGCCGGCAATCATAACACCTGCCTGGAATGAAGGAGCTGCCTTCATAAGCCTGAACATCTTGGCATGCCGGCGCCGGAATATAATCATCTGTTGGCGTATAGTAAGCAATCATCCTGCTTGATGCAATACTGTTCTCTCTGTCTGTTTTCCCTTCCGTGTTTCATTGTCGTGTCATCCTACTGCAGACCTCCGTTCCCGTGTTTTGACGTTGCTGTGTGTCTCGTCGTTCCTCGTCGTCGTTCCCCTGCTTCTCGGACTGCTCCTTGGATCTCGACCTCCCGCTTGGACACGGAATTCCCCTCTTCCCCTGGACTTCCTCATCTCTCGTTCAACACTTGGTAACGCACATCTCAGTTAAATACTACACATAGTCTTACACCATACACACTCTTGGATTTTGCCACACTCCATTTCCTTAGTTCGTATATTTAGTGTTGTTTATTATTATATATATTACTATATATAATAAATCATTGAACATTACCGCCATCTAGTGTCTGTTGCCGTCACCTCCCCCTGCAAACCTTAACAGTATATTCCGGCCAATTGATTAGGGACCTGACGGCACAGTTCCTTAGCCCCGCCCCCAGTGACTTTAGCTCTGCCCCCAGTGGAAAAAAATTTTCACTTCCCTTTTTTTTCTTTTTCTTTCTGCCCCTCTCAGGATGTCTTTTTCTTTTACCTCCACCCTGGACAAATTTTCTAGCCCTCAACACTCCTTCAAGGGACTGTTTAACTCCAATATGGGGATGAAGGAATTTACCCGTCGCTTGGACACCCTCCTCCCACCCTTAGTGGCAGTCCCTCAGTCAGCTGGTAGCGTCTGGCATCCGCGTTCGGACGGGGGGGATAGTACTAGTCTCTTCCATTTTAGCACTGGTGGCTGTTCTGATGTGGTAGCACAGCTGAACTCAGACAGGCTACCACCTGCCAGTACTAGTCTCTTCCATTTTAGCACTGGTGGCTGTTCTGATGTGGTAGCACAGCTGAACCCAGACAGGCTACCACCTGCCAGTACTAATCTCTTCCATTTTGGCACTGGTGGCTGTTCTGATGTGGTAGCACAGCTGAACCCAGACAGGCTACCACCTGCCAGACAAATACCCCCTGTCTTCTGTTTTTCCCAGCCGCAGCCACCAGTCCCCCGGCTAGCCTCCGAGCTAGCACCAGTCCCCCGGCTAGCCTCCGAGCTAGCACCAGACCCCCGGCTAGCCTCCGAGCTAGCACCAGACCCCCGGCTAGCCTCCGAGCTAGCACCAGACCCCCGGCTAGCCTCCGAGCTAGCACCAGACCCCCGGCTAGCCTCCGAGCTAGCACCAGTCACCCGGCTGGCCTCCGAGCTAGCACCAGTCACCCGGCTGGCCTCCGAGCTAGCACCAGTCACCCGGCTGGCCTCCGAGCTAGCACCAGTCACCCGGCTGGCCTCCGAGCTAGCACCAGTCACCCGGCTGGCCTCCGAGCTAGCACCAGTCACCAAGCTGGCCTCCGAGCTAGCACCAGCCATCAAGCTGGCCTCCGAGCTAGCACCAGTCACCAAGCTGGCCCCCGCGTCTCCACCAGCTCCCAGGCTGGCCTCGACCTCTGCGCCTCGGCCAGCAGCGCCGACCTCTGCTCCGCCAACCTCTGCGCCTCGGCCAGCAGCATTGGCTTCAGCACCTCGGCCAGCTCCTCAGCTGCCCTCCTCGTCTCCGGCTCCGATGACGTCTGCTGCTTCCACGCCTCCGACGACATTGTCCTCCTTGACTCTGACTCCGACGACATCGTCCTCCTCGACTCTGGCTCCAAGGTCTTCATCCTACTCGTCTTTGGCGGGCCTTTCCACGTCGTCGCCTGCTCCCTTGTCTCCTGCATCGTCGCTACCGCGACCTCCGGCTGGCCGGCCGCAAAGGCAGTCAACAGGCGCCCGCACACGGCGCCCTCTGTGGCCAGGGCAGGGACACTTTCTGCGCCAACAGCAACGCCCAAAACATGGATATGTTTCCCGTAGGCTGCTGTGGTTCTGGCTCCACTCGCGTCCGCCCTCCGGACGTCCAAGAAGGTGGCCGTTCCTTGGTCGTCCACCTCGCAGGCTGTTGCGGCGTTCTACTCGCCGCCGCCACCAGACTCGTCCCCGCTAGATTCGGGGACACTTGGGACGGCGATCCACCTCCAGTTCACCCCTCCACCCTCCCTTGACTTTTGACCTCTGTGTTCTCGTGATTCCTGCTAGAGGACATCTGGGAGCTGTCCATAAGGAGGGGGATACTGTCACGGCCAGGGTGCATTGGAATGCGCCCTCATCATTGCGCTCTGCGCTTCACACCGCGGGACACGCCCACGACTGTGGCGCACATCCAGGGACGCGCCGCGCGCGTCTCCGCCCTGCAGCTGCCGCCAGCTGCAATCACTTGCCGGCAATCATCACACCTGCCTGGAATGAAGGAGCTGCCTTCATAAGCCTGGACATCTTGGCATGCCGGCGCCGGAATATAATCATCTGTTGGCGTATAGTAAGCGATCATCCTGCTTGATGCAATACTGTTCTCTCTGTCTGTTTTCCTTTCCGTGTTTCATTGTCGTGTCATCCTACTGCAGACCTCCGTTCCCGTGTTTTGACGTTGCTGTGTGTCTCGTCGTTCCTCGTCGTCGTTCCCCTGCTTCTCGGACTGCTCCTTGGATCTCGACCTCCCGCTTGGACACGGATTCCCCTCTTCCCCTGGACTTCCTCATCTCTCGTTCAACACTTGGTAACGCACATCTCAGTTAAATACTACACATACTCTTACACCATACACACTCTTGGATTTTTCCACACTCCATTTCCTTAGTTCGTATATTTAGTGTTGTTTATTATTATATATATTACTATATATGATGAATCATTGAACATTACTGCCATCTAGTGTCTGTTGCCGTCACCTCCCCTTAGTCCTACCATAACAGGTGTATCTATAACCCATAAAGTAGGCAGGCGCGGAGCTATTTCTCAGCGTGTGTTTATTCCAGCTGGCACGTTAATACACTGACACACAACATCCGGATTCCCATCATGCATTGCTTCAAAACTACGGCAAGTAGTAATGTCCAAAAACATAACAGAGACGAAGCAGAAGAACGAAGAAGAGACATGGCGACGGCGAGTAAGAAGAAGAAGTACGCTTGCAAGTTCAAAAATGATTGGAAAAAAATAATTTCAGTTCATCCAGGACAGCTTGAAGGCGAAGGGGTATGCTGCTTGCACATTTTGTATATCAGATTTCTACATTGAACACGGTGGATGAACGGATATACTCATTCATGAACGGATTATTTATATATACATATATATATATATATATATATATATATATATACATACTTGCCAACCTTGAGACCTCCAAATTCGGGAGATTGGGTGGGTGGGGTGGGGGGGGGGGGGGGTGGGGGGGGGGCGGGGTTAAGGGGGGAGGAGTATATTTATAGCTAAAATTCACTGAAATTAAAGTATTTCTTATATATATATATATATATATATATATACACATAGTACAGTACACAGTAATGAAAACACAGTTGTTCTACTAACTGTACTGTACTTGCTGCTTACTTAAAAAAAAATAACACTTATCTTTCACTATTTGAGTAGCTTTTGTTCTGCCATTTGAGTACTGGCGAGCGATCTCTGAATCCGGGAACATATCCCTCACGGATTTGTTGAAAACATCCGCAAATGAGAACGGGATGTTGCTTGCAAGGTGGCCCATAATACTGCGTTGCCGCCGCCTTGTGCTTCTCTGACCGTTCATGAGTGACTATATCCATTCGGCCACCGTGTTATGGGTTATTGATAAACCTATGGATAACGGAGACATATATAATAGTCTCCTTTTCAGGTGAGAGACGACGCTAAAGGCAGTGCCTTTAAGGCACGCCCCCAATATAGTTGTCCGGCTGGAAATCGGGAGAAATTCGGGAGAATGGTTGTCCCGGGAGATTTTCGGGAGAGGCACTGAAATTCAGGAGCCTCCCGGAAAATTCGGGAGGGTTGGCAAGTATATATATATATATATATATATATATATATATATATATATATATATATATACAAGAAATACTTGAAAATATATACACCCCCCGCACCCCAGATTGAAGCATACCTTTATAGTGACTTCCCAATATTTCTACACTAAAACTCTCTCCGAATTCGGAGGTCTCAAGGTTGGCAAGTATGCCCTCCATGGAATAAATGTGTATATTCCTCATGTAATGTTTCACCCCCATAAACAGCAACTAAGGCTTGTATGCACAAACCATGGATGTTTTTTTTCACATGCAGAATTACTTTCACATTCTAACTCAGGGGTCGGGAACCTTTTTGGCTGAGAGAGCCATGAAAGCCAAATATTTTAAAATGTATTTCCGTGAGAGCCATATAATATTTTTTAACACTGAATACAACTAAATGTGTGCATTTTTAAGTAAGACCAACATTTTTAGAGTACAATAAGGCTCTTATTCTTTTTAATAACATTGTTATTCTAAAGCTAACCAATAATAAATAAAATACTTCTTACCATTAATTCGACTTCTTGAACAGGTGCGGTAAAAAACGGATGGATGGATTAAAATGCATGAGAATGTTTTATATTTTGAACGTTATTTTTAACACTGATTACCAGCGGAATAATTGACTACTTATCGTGTTAAGCAATGTCAGCTAAGATTTATCTGAGAGCCAGATGCAGTCATCAAAAGAGTCACATTTGGCTCTAGAGCCATAGGTTCCCTACCCCTGTTCTAACTGCATATGCAACGAGGATAGTTGCGCACATTAGCTGTCTGCATACGTTTATAACGCCCCAGAATGATGGGAATTATTGATCAAGAGCAGAGCGAAGTTCAGCAACAGCTGACTTTCTGGCCAATCTTCGGCCAGAAGGCGGGGGATAGAAAAGGTGCAAGATGATACATATGTTCTCCGCAGCCTTGAGTTGAGCAGTCCGGGTCGGCGGTGCACGGAGCGCACATTCAGCCAAGATGGTCTCAATCAAACCCCCCTCGTCCCTGGCGCACATGTCGTGCACGCAGGCTCTGCTGGTCGGGGGCGGCGTGAGCGTCCTCCTGCTCGCCGTGCTGCTGCTCCGTCAGCTCGTCAAGCAGCGGAGACCCCCGGGCTTCCCCCCCGGGCCTTCCCCCATCCCTGTCATCGGCAGCATCCTGTCTCTGCTCACCGAGCCGCACGTCTTCCTCAAGAAGCAGAGTGAAGTTCACGGACAGGTACGCGCACGCTCACGGAGGCAGAAACGTGCAGAAAGTCTTCCGCCTCCTAACTTCTCATGTCGATGACTTGAAACCGTACGAGCTCATGCATTTAGTTCGTGTGCAGCCTGGGCACATTTTGCACCGGACTCACCTTGTCTTTTATGTGGTGCAGATTTTCAGTCTGGACCTGGGAGGAATCCTGACCGTGGTGCTAAACGGCTACGACAGTGTCAGAGAGTGTCTTTACCATCAGAGCGAAGTGTTTGCTGATAGACCGTCTTTGCCTCTCTTCAAGAAAATGACCAAAATGGGCGGTAAGATGCTTTACACATTATAAAAAGGTAACCTACAGCAGTGTTTGTCAACCTTTTCTGAGCTAAGGGACATTTTTTTCATTGAAAAAATGCAGAGGCACACCACCAGCAGAAAACATTAAAAAAATGAAACTCAGCAGCCGATATTGACAGTAAAAAGTTGTTGTCGCAATTGTTGGATATGAATTAAAACCATAACCAAGCATGCATCAAAGTCTCAAAGTAGGTGTACTGTCATGACCTGTCACATCACGACGTGACTTATTTGTATTTGTTTGGTGTTTTCCTGGGTGTAGTGTTTTAATTCTTGTCTTGCGCTCCTATTTTGGTGGCTTTTCCTGTTTTGTTGGTGTTTTCCTGTAGCAGTTCCATGTCTTCTTTGAGTACTAGTGCCCACACCTGCTTCGTTTTAGCAATCAAGACTATTTAAGTTGTGCGGATGCTATCCTTCTTTGTGGCAACATTGTTGATTGTCATGTCATGTACGGATGTGCTTTGTGGACGCCGTCTGCTCCACACGCTGTAAGTTTTTGCTGTCGTCCAGCATTCTGTTTTTGTTTACTTTGCAGCCAGTTTTAGTTTAGTTTTGCAAAGCCATCTCTAAGCTTCAATGCCTTTTCTTAGTGGCACTTAGCAGCACTCGCTTTTGTTTATTTTTGGTTTAAGTGCTAGATACCTTTTTACCTACACGCTGCCTCTCGCATATTGTGATCACCACAAACCATGTTCCCGACATCTACAAAGCAATTAGCTACCTGCTGCCACCTACTGATATGGAAGAGTATTACACGGTTATTCTGCCGAGCTCTAGACAGCACAGACACTCAACAATGGCACATTTGCGGATTATAATTACTGGTTTGCAAAACCCAATTAGGTGAAATTACTTAATCTCCCACGGCACACCAGACTGTATTTCAACCGCGGCACAGTGGTTGAAAAACAATGTCCTACACTGTCAACATTTACCTGCATTTCACAGCATTTAAGTTGTGTTTCACAGAAAAACATTGTAATCAAAATTTACTGTAACTTTAAAGTTAAAGTTAAAGTTAAAGTACCAATGATTGTCACACACACACTAGGTGTGGCGAAATTATTCTCTGCATTTGACCCATCACCCTTGATCACCCCCTGGGAGGTGAGGGGAGCAGTGGGCAGCAGCGGTGGCTGCGCCCGGGAATCATTTTGGTGATTTAACCCCCAATTCCAACCCTTGATGCTGAGTGCCAAGCAGGGAGGTAATGGGTCCCATTTTTATAGTCTTTGGTATGACTCGGCCGGGATTTGAACTCCCAACCTACCGATCTCAGGACGGACACTCTAACCACTAGGCCACTGAGTAGTATTTACAACAAATTGCTGCAAATATTACCGTTACCCTTAAAAAGGCAGTGTACTTTTTTGGACTTATGCCTATAGTTCACAATCCTTATGAGAAGCAAAAATAAAACATGTATTTTTTTAATGCATTCTAACTTGTAAGTAAATGTAAATAAAAGTCAACTTACAATGGAGCCAATGGGAGCCATGAAGTTATGACGTCATTGCATCTATTCCAAGCAAAAAACCCGATAAATAGCCGTCCAAAAAGCGCCAACAATACTCCATTTGCATTTTGTGACCTGAATATTAACCAAGTATTAGGGATATTGGTATTATGAGTGTTAACATTGAGGGCCTATTTTTAACGGCGCATTAATCAGAGAGAAGCAATTTCCTTATGCTGCTATATTGACATCATCAGCTAGCTGGTGAGCTGCTTCTTTGTCTCCTAGCTGGTGCAAGTTCATTTTAGATTGTAAATAATGCCCCTCACCTTGATAGTAGAAGGATGTGGACATAAACTGAGCAGTTTGTACACTTTGACAGTCAACTTAGACCCAGAAATGGGGGAAAATACACTTTGTTCCACCCCCTGTTTCTTCGTGAGGATTAAGTAAACGCTGTGATGCGTTTGTGAAATTAATGCGCCTTCGTGTGCTTAAAATGTGTGTGTAAAACCTTGATGGAGGTTTTTGGATGTTTTTTTAGAGCGATTTAAAGGCAGAATAGAGCGACTGCAAAATATTTCATTGTAAGCAGACTTTTGATCACATTTATTAATTAGTTAGAACGAATAAAAAAAGAAAGACAGTAGTGGTTAAAAGTTTACATACACTTGTAAAGAACATAATGTCATGGCTGTCTTGAGTTTCCAATTATTTCTACAACTCTTATTTTTTTGTGATAGAGTGATTGGAGAACATACTCTCTTCAAAAAACATTCATGAAGTTTTGTTATTTTATGAACTTATTATGGGTCTACTGAAAATGTGACCACATCTGCTGGGTCAAAAGTATACATACAGCAATGTTCATATTTGGTTACATGTCCCTTGGTAAGTTTCACTGCAATAAGGCGCTTTTGGTAGCCATCCACAAGCTTCTGGCAAGATTCTGGTTGAATTTTGCGCCCAAGACCCAAGCTCAATTTTTGTTTAATCTGACATCACATGGACAAAGATAAGACCTTCTGGAGGAAAGTTCGGTGGTCAGATGAAACAAAAATTGAGCTGTTTGGCCACAATACCCAGCAATATGTTTAAGTGTACAGCTCCACTAATGGACATTGGAGTGTTACTTTCAAAGGCAAAATTAAAGTATTGCTAGAAACATAATTTTATATGGGACTTTATTGTATTATATGTATAGTACAGGTTCCAAAAAGAAAAAAGCATAAAACACAGTATATTTAAATATACTAAATGTAAAAAAGGGAATAAATATTCAAAATAATCTAGTTTGGTTCCGCCATCATGAGCGCAACACAAGGTTCAATCAATCAATCAATCAATCAATGTTTATTTATATAGCCCTAAATCACAAGTGTCTCAAAGGGCTGCACAAGCCACAACGACATCCTCGGTACAAAGCCCACATAAGGGCAAGGAAATACTCACCCCAGTGGGACGTCGATGTGAATGACTATGAGAAACCTTGGAGAGGACCGCATATGTGGGTAACCCCCCCCCCTCTAGGGGAGACCGAAAGCAATGGATGTCGAGTGGGTCTGACATAATATTGTGAGAGTCCAGTCCATAGTGGATCCAACATAATAGTAAGAGTCCAGTCCATAGTGGGGCCAGCAGGACACCATCCCGAGCGGAGACGGGTCAGCAGCGCAGAGATGTTCCCAGCCGATGCACAGGCGAGCGGTCCACCCCGGGTCCCGACTCTGGACAGCCAGCACTTCATCCATGGCCACCAGACCTGTGCCCCCCCCCCCCCCCCCCCCCCCCCCCTCCACAAGGAAAAGGGGAGCAGAGGAGAAAAGAAAAGAAACGGCAGATCAACTGGTCTAACAGGGGGGCTATTTAAAGGCTAGAGTATACAAATGAGTTTTAAGATGGGACTTAAATGCTTCTACTGAGGTAGCATCTCTAATTGTTACCGGGAGGGCATTCCATAGTACTGGAGCCCGAATAGAAAACGCTCTATAGCCCGCAGACTTTTTTTGGGCTCTGGGAATCACTAATAAGCCGGAGTTCTTTGAACGCAGATTTCTTGCCGGGACATATGGTACAATGCAATCGACAAGATAGGACGGAGCTAGACCGTGTAGTATTTTATACGTAAGTAGTAAAACCTTAAAGTCACATCTTAAGTGCACAGGAAGCCAGTGCAAGTGAGCCAGTATAGGCGTAATACGATCAAACTTTCTTGTTCTTGTCAAAAGTCTAGCAGCCGGTTGTAAAAGTTTCAACTGCAATTCTTAATAAGATGTCAAAAGCAAACTGAAATCAAATACACACCGCTGAAAGATTGATCAATACCTATTTATGATGATTTATCAAAATATAAAAGAAATATACCTGAACAGAACGCTCATGATGGTTACACCAAAAAGTAACGTTATGAATCGCCTTTTTTCAAGTTTTTGGGGCATTTTTATGCTATTTCCAAGCATCTCCTTTTTATTATCGTTGATTTTAAATGGTCAAACTAATGCATATTATACATGCATGCCCTAGTAAACAAAAAAAAGTCATATTTATTTTGATTGTTACATTTTGAAGTACATTTGTGCAGGTGGGTGCGAATGTACCCATTACCAGAGCTGTACACTTAAAGGAGAAAAGGTGAGGTCTATACGTCAAGCATGGTGATGGTAGTATTATGCTCTGGACCTGTTTTGCTGCCAATGGAACTGGTGCTTTACAGAGAGTAAATAGGACAATGAAAAAGGAGGATTACGTCAAATTCTTCAGGACAACCTAAAATCATCAGCCCGGAGGTTGGGTCTTGGGCGCAGTAGGGTGTTCCAACAGGACAATGACCCCAAACACACATCAAAAGTGGTAAAGGAATGGCTAAATCAGGCTATAATTAAGGTTTTAGAATGGCTTTCCCAACAAGTATGTGCTCCAATCACTCTATCACAAAAAATAAAAGTTGTAGAAATTATTGTAAACTCAACACAGCCATGACATTATGTTCTTTACAACTGTATGTAAACTTTTAACCACGACTGTATGTGTTATTGTCTTACATAAGGATTGTGAGTGATAGACTTTTCTTTTTTTAAAGAGCAGTTCTTAGAGGGGTGTCCAAGAAAATCGATTTTTGAATGAATCGTGATTCTTATGTGTAACGATTTTTAATCATAATTTAATATATATGTATTTATAGTAGGGATGTCTGATAATATCGGCCTGCCGATACTATCGGCCGATAAAGGTGCTAAAATGTAATATCGGAAATTATCGGTATCGTTTTTTTTATTATCGGTATCGTTTGTTTTTTTTTTGTTTTTTTTGTTTTTGTTTTTTTTGTTTTGTTTTTTTTATTAAATCAACATAAAAAACACAAGATACACTTACAATTAGTGCACCAACCCAAAAAACCTCCCTCCCCCATTTACACTCATTCACACTCATTCACACAAAAGGGTTGTTTTTTTCTGTTATTAATATTCTGGTTCCTACATTATATATCAATATATATCAATACAGTCTGCAAGGGATACAGTACGTAAGCACACATGATTGTGCATGCTGCTGGTCCACTAATAGTACTAACCTTTAACAGTTAATTTTACTCATTTTCATTAATTACTCGTTTCTATGTAACTGTTTTTATATTGTTTTACTTTATTTTTTTTATTCAAGAAAATGTTTTTAATTTATTTATCTTATTTTATAATTTAAAAAAAAAAAGTACCTTATCTTCACCATACCTGGTTGTAAATTAGGCATAATAATGTGTTAATTCCACGACTGCATATATCGGTTGATATCGGTATCGGTTGATATCGGTATCGGTAATTAAAGAGTTGGACAATATCGGATATCGGCAAAAAGCCATGATCGGACATCCCTAATTTATAGTTATATATACGTATTGTTTTGTTTAGATTTTTTCCAAAATCTGTCCCGTTCAGCCACTTCAGTTAAGGTTTGGGTAGAATTGTATCCAACAAAAGCAGTTTTCAGTAATATATAAATGTATCAAAGCTGTTTATGTATTTTATGGAGGAATGTAGTTGTAATGTAATCATAGAACTGGCACCCAATGTTAGTAAAAATGTATTGATTTTGAATCGAGAATCGATTTGGAATCTTATCGTTACCCCCAAGAAACGAATTGAATCGAATCATTCGGTGCCCAAAGATTCACAGCCCTAGCAATTCCCCTATTACAGTATATAACAGTCTTATTTCGCAGAAAAACACTGAAATTAAAATTTACTGTGGCCTTACAATGGGCAACACGGTGGACAGGGGTTAGTGCTGGTGCCTCACAATAAAAATGTCCTGGGTTCGATCCATTGCATGTTCTCCCCGTGACTGCGTGGGTTCTTCCCACCTCCAAAGACATGCACCTGGGGATAGGTTGATTGGCAACACTAAATGGTCCCTAGTGTGTGAATGTGAGTGTGAATGTTGTCTGTCTATCTGTGTTGGCCCTGTGATGAGGTGGTGACTTGTCCATCTTCCGCCCGAATGCAGGAGGGACAAGCGGTAGGAAATGGATGGATGGATGGACGTATTCTTACAACAAATTACCCTAAAAATAACAGTACCCTTACATTTTGCTGAATTTAACTTCACAGTAAATTACTGTGAATGTTAGTGTGGAAGTAATGTAATTATTAGACAGTATTTTACTGTGAAATTACAATGAAAATGTTCACAGTGTAAGAACACAAACAATAACAATGGTTACAATAGTGTTGCAAGTGTGCTTTAAAGGCCTACTGAAACCCACTACTACCGACCACGCAGTCTGATAGTTTATATATCAATGATGAAATCTAAACATTGCAACACATGCCAATACTAAAGTGCAATTTTAAATTTTGCGCGAAATATCCTGCTGAAAACGTCTCGGTATGATGACGCCTGCGCGTGACGTCACGGATTGTAGAGGACATTTTGGGACAGCATGGTGGCCAGCTATTAAGTCGTCTGTTTTAATCGCAAAATTCCACAGTATTCTGGACATCTGTGTTGGTGAATCTTTTGCAATTTGTTCAATGAACAATGGAGACAGCAAAGAAGAAAGCTGTAGGTGGGAAGCGGTGTATTGCGGCAGACGTTGTGCCGGACAACGCACCCCCGCCGTAGAATGCACCCCTTGACTGTAACACAGCCGGTGTTTTATTGTTTACATTCCCGGAAGATGACAGTCAAGCTTTACCATTGGCCTGTGGAGAACTGGGACAATAGAGACTCTTACCAGGAGGACTTTGAGTTGGATACGCAGACACGGTACTGTGAGTACGCATGCAGCTGCGGCTTCCAAACATTTGATCGCTTGCCCATACGTGCGTGCCGCTATGTGCATGTCACGTACGTAACTTTGGGGACTTTGGGGAAATATATGTGCTGTATGAACTTTGGGCTGTGGGATTGAGTTGTATTGGCGGGTTATATGGACGGGAGGGGGGAGGTGTTTGTTATGCGGGATTAATTTGTGGCATATTAAATATAAGCCTGGTTGTGTTGTGGCTAATAGAGTATATATATGTATTGTGTTTATTTACTGTTTTAGTCATTCCCAGCTGAATATCAGGTCCCACCCGCCTCTCACAGCATCTTCCCTATCGGAATCGCTCCCACTGCCCTCTAGTCCTTCACTCTCACTTTCCTCATCCACAAATCTTTCATCCTCGCTCAAATTAATAGGGAAATCGTCGCTTTCTCGGAATCTCCGAATCGCTCTGGCTGCTGGTGGCCATGATTGTAAACAATGTGCAGATGTGAGGAGCTCCACAACCTGTGACGTCACGCTACTCGTCTGCTACTTCCGGTGCAGGCAAGGCTTTTTTATCAGCGACCAAAAGTTGCAAACTTTATCGTCGATGTTCTCTACTAAATCCTTTCAGCAAAAATATGGCAATATCGCGAAATGATCAAGTATGACACATAGAACGGACCTGCTATCCCCGTTTAAATAAGAAAATCGCAATTCAGTAGGCCTTTAAAAGGGTTTGTGGGCAGAAGCCAACAAAATCAAACAAGCTGATGGCTCCTGCTTGGTTGACTTGAACTGCAATAACTAAGAGTTCACCCGACTGTCTCCTCAAGGTCTCCTCAATTGCAAATACGGCAAAGGCTGGATCGAACATCGCAAACTGGCCTGCAACTCCTTCCGCTACTTCGGCAGCAGTCAGAGCCTCTTCGAAAAAAAGATCTCGGAGGAGTGCATGTTCTTTGTGGACGCCATCGACAAGCACAAGGGCAAGCCCTTCAACCCCAAACACCTGGTTACCAACGCCGTATCCAACATCACCAACCTGATCATATTCGGACAGCGCTTCAGCTACGACGACCGAAACTTTCAGCACATGATCGAGATCTTCAGCGAGAACGTGGAGCTGGCGGTGAGCAGCTGGGCTTTCCTCTACAACGCCTTCCCTTGGATCGAGTACTTGCCATTCGGGAAGCACCAGAAGCTCTTCCGCAACGCCGCTGAGGTGTACGACTTCCTGCAGCAGATCATCAAGGACTTTTCTCGAGGCAGAGTGTCTCACGTACCTCGACACTACGTCGACGCCTACTTGGACGATTTGGAGCAGAACGCGGCAAACCCAAATTCTTCCTTTTCCTTTGAGAACCTCATCTATTCAGTGGGGGAACTCATCATTGCTGGCACCGAGACCACCACCAACACCCTGAGATGGGCCATGCTCTACATGGCGCTCTACCCCAACATACAAGGTCAGATATCAAAACTTTTTTTACCACAGCACTTAAAGGGGAACTGCAGGTTTTTTGGAATTTTTCCTATCATTCACAAACATTATGTGAAACGAGAACACGTTTTTCTCTTTTTTTGTGCATTTTTAATTCTAAAAAAGGACAGGATGGCTAACAATGTAGCTAATGGGATTAATCTATTCCGCCTATAAACCCCTCTAAAAACATCCAAAAACCGCCAACAATACTCTATTTATAAGCAGTGACCCGCATATTAACCAAGTATAAGCAACATTTTATTGTAAATCTAACACCAACACCGACTCAGTGACCTAGTGGTTAGAGTGTCCGCCCTGAGATCGGTAGGTTGTGAGTTCAAACCCCGGCCGAGTCATACCAAAGACTATAAAAAGGGGACTCATTACCTCCCTGCTTGACACTCAGCATCAAGGGTTGGAATTGGGGGTTAAATCACCAAAAATGATTCCCGGGCGCGGCCACCGCTGCTGCCCACTGCTCCCCTCACCTCCCAGGGGGTGATCAAGGGTGATGGGTCAAATGCAGAGATTAATTTCGCCACACCTAGTGTGTGTGTGACAATCATTGGTACTTTAACTTTAACTTTTTAAGTGACTATGTTTAGTAACTACTGCAGGTATTGGTTGTATTTACCTGAGGTCACGTCGGGCTCATTAACTATTCGAGGCTCGAAGTGGTGGTCAAGCAACCCTCTGCTGTCAAAGTGTCTTGGGTGGCATTTTGGCTTCTCTGAAAGAAAAATGCCCCATGTTGGCGTTGTTTTAGATAGATCGATAGGCTGTTGCAACTGTTCAAATCGCAAAAAGGATAAAAGTTTCTTCGGAGTTCCTCGAGAGGGAATCAAGAAGGGCAAAAAGAGTCCAAGATTTTTCAAAACCTCGACGACAAACGCACAAGTTTGCAGTGATCACTTTGTTAAAGCTTTGTTTGATATTCTTTTAACGTTTAGAATTTCCCATTGAAGTGTTATGTTGATATTATTTGTATTTTATCTTGTTTCTTAAAACACATGTTTGAGTGTTTGGTAAACCATCAACTCGGCGAGTCTAAATAAAGGAATGCAAATGTGAGCAAAACTTAAAAGAGTTAAGATTTTACCAAAGGCAGCAATCATAAATGAAGCTTTCAGCACATACACAATGTTGACATCTATAGTTGTATTTTGATAAAGAAGGGGAAAAACACGCATACCCTTAATGACACATGCAACAACTATTGAGGCTACATAGCCGAAAATTTCCATTTAGGCACAGTAAGCAGGGATCACTTCTCCATCTTCTTTCACAACCTGTCAGGTCTTCAGGGGTGTCTCCGATCTTCTTCATGAGAGATTAACATAATGGGAAAATGAAAAACAGTGACTCAAGGCTATGGAGTGCTACCCGTATGTTTACAAGGACGCATCCTCACAAGACGCAAAGTTAAATCACAAAATGCAACCTTCATTTATCTGGGAGAGTTTTGATACTAATTTTCTTGACCCAACCACACACAAAGAAGCTGTAAACCTCCGTGCTTTTCCAAGCTTGCACCTGTTTTGTCAAGTATAATGGCGGCTGGAGCACAAAATAATTGGAACGCGACCGACAGATAATCCGTAAGATCACTCGACAAATCTTTTTTTGATAAAGTATAAGGATCGATTCTATTGCATAGTTTGATTTTTTTTTACTCGTATCTGCTTTTAGCGGTTATATCTTAGCCCCTTGCATCCTCAGATAGTTTGCACACTGTTTGCTGCTCGGTCGCCATGTTGGTTTGGTTGACCACCACTTAAGTAAAAAAGTCACATGACTGAATACAAATAATTGACATACATAGCTGTTGCATCGCCTCTGAGTTGGTAAAAGATTGTGTTAGATTATAGTCTGTAGAGTAGAAAGTTCCAGCCGAAGACGCGACAAAATGCAGGTTAACACTAAGCATTTTTTGCCTGAGGAGTGACTATTATGATGAAATTATCATCAAATCAGGGAACACCAGTCTTGTGCTGAAAGACATAAACATCCCATCAGTCTGCATCCCAGTGACAGGAGATATTGTACAGTATGTGATTGGTTTATTATGTTTGTTGTTTGTATTTCTTGTTTAGCACTTAGCTAGTACTATGATTAGTGTACAAGCTACATGATGCTTAGTAGTTCACTAGAGCATGATGTGCTTACCACACAGCTTCCTAAACTTGTAGCTCCTCCTTATATTCAGGCTCAAAAATATAAGGTTCTGGATCATCATTTGTCCCAAAGTAGTTGTCGTTTGCCATGATTAGTAGTAGTTGTTGTTGCTGGGATGGCGTGGCGCGGTTGGGAGTGTGGCCGTGCCAGCAACCTGAGGGTTCCTAGTTCAATCCCCACCTTCTACCAACCTCGTCACGTCTGTTGTGTCCTTGAGCAAGACACTTCACCCTTGCTCCTGATGGGTCGTGGTTAGGGCCTTATGGCAGCTCCCGCCATCAGTGTGTGAATGGGTGAATGTGGAAATAGTGTCAAAGCGCTTTGAGTACCTTGAAGGTAAAAAAGCGCTATACAAGTATAACCCAATTACCATTTATTTTTGAAGGAAATAGCGAACATTGCGATGCGCTCTGTGAACTCAAAGAAAAAGTTCTGGCAATGCTTAAAATGACCAAAATATGTTACATATTACATGCTATTGTGAATGTGCCAATTACTGCATTACATACATATTTACAGCATGTATATAAAACTTTTTTGAGTTTTTTAGAGCACCATTATCTGCATCTTGCGAGCAGTTTTTCCCTATTTAGAATGCACAAAAAAGCGAAAGACATATGTGTAATTTGCTGGCATAGGGATTGTGAACGACACACAAAATAAAATGAATAGAAAAAGAGGAGCTAACTAACTTATGTTCTCGTAGCTTGTGTGACTGACTCTGGGTCTTTACGTTCACCTCCTAAAAAATCTTGCTTGACATCAACTGTGGTTGGTCAGCTTAGTTCAGGGTTTTCCATCCTATCAGTCCTTTGCCCCGACTCACAACTGTCCTTTGCCAATGTCTTCTTCTCCGGTTTCAAAGCAATATGTACAACAGAAGTGACCGTTGTTTGAAAAAAGATTAGTTCCAGCTCCAACAGCAATATGGATCTCGCCATTGTGTACTAAAACTACTACACAGAGGAAGCTGATAGCTTGTCAACGAAACACTGGCCTTCAAAAGGCATTCGAAGGGTTAAAATATATATATTTTTAAAGTTGATTAAGAGATCGGAGCAAAAAAAAGTCAGATTTTTTTTTTTTAATCTAAAATGTTTTATGCCTTTAAAAATTGAAAGGTTTTTATTACCTGTTTGGCTTTAGGGTATTGTCTAATAACTGCAAGTATATTGTACACCGGGAAAATAATTGGATATTGGAATTTTAAATTGTTACATAAAAAAATGATCTTTGTAAAAATCATGTAACTGAGTAAGACAACAAAATCTATGGCCAAAATACAGCAACCATTTACTGAAAGAACAAAAGGGTCAACTTTTGTCCCCATGAGGTATCAAATAATAATTTACAATGTGAGAGGCTGGATAGCTAATGGGTAATATAGATGATGCACACATATACACATATGCTCTTTATTGTCATTGCACAAGTACAACAACATTTCATTTTCACCACACACCTGTTCAAGATTAGACAAAAATTGTACAGGAACAGAACAGGAACAGTGATCGGTCGTCGTCCCGTACGGCGTCCCGTAAAAAGTGGGAAAAGGCAGACGTTGGGGGATGAGTAAAAACGTAGATCTCAGACTGGGCTCCCATAGAGAAGGCGGCACGGACTGGGGCCGAGAAAAAAAACTTGATAGCCAATATGCACATATACACATGTTGACACAGAAACCACAAGACTTGCAACAGGAAGGGAGGGGGCAGGGATCTGGCTCGAAGCTGCCAGCCACTAGGGGCTCTGCTCTGTTGTCCATCATACCACATGGGCTGAAGCTGTGGCAAAGGCGTGGGGTTGGGGGTATGTTTGCATGTGTAGCCATGGTCCATGACGTGTGTGTTAAGTCTGTAGGCCTGGAGTCCCTCTGCTTGCGGTGGCAAAGAAACAGAGATTATCTTTCCAGGTGTTGTATGAAGGAGTTTGTTTCGTCTTCGCTGCACTGTACTCAAGGGAAATCTTGAAGCAACAACCCCGCCACGTTACAGCCATTGAAAACAATCAAGATTAGAATGGTTGTGAAAAAAAACTAATTTAAACTTTTTACTTTAATTGTCTATTTCTGGTACTCAAATTCATCCTGCAGGGCAAACTGTTCGATGTTATCCAAAATCACCAGAGTCTGAGTGTCCAGAGTGTCCACATTTGTGGCAGCTATGGGATACTTTGAATGGCTGCTAACATCTACCACGTTGTTGATACATCAGAGCAACGCTACTCAATCAGCAGATGTCTTGTTATCACGATTCCAAAAAGGTAGATATCCTCAACATTCTCGATCGAATGGCTCATCACACATGCGGCCCTCCTCTTCTCCTAAAAGTCTGCCGCGTGTCCAGCAACAACCGTTCCGACAGGACTGTCAGGTTCCCCTGAGCCAGAGATCTTGTCAAGCAAGCAAGTTCATTAATTCCATTGCTTAGATTTTGGAGAGCAGTGCAAAAAGAGGCAACATGAGAGTCAAACAAGACAGGACGAGACAAAGAGGAAAACGGGGAATTGATTGATTGATTGAAACTTTTATTAGTAGATTACACAGTACAGTACATATTCCGTACAATTGACCACTAAATGGTAACACCCCAATAAGTTTTTCAACTTTTTTAAGTCGGGGTCCACGTAAATCAATTCATGGTAAAGATGGAAGACATGGAGGGCGTGCGACCGCCTTTGCCAAGAGTCAAGAGAGAGAAAAGATATATATATATATATATATATATATATATATATATATATATATATATATATATATATATATATATATTGCCATTTACCTTGAATGGGGATCCCCTTGCATCATTCATTACTCATTTAGTTATCCAGCACCTCACAATGTGAAGCTGTACAGTTTTATGACATGAATTGTTCACTAACTTGCATACGTACCCCTAAGATGCTTACATTATTCACTAGATATTATGAAAACATTACGTATCCACTTAAAAATCTTAAAAATTACTGATTTTTTTGTAATACTTCCATGATACATTTCGGTGTTGTCAGTTAAATTTCTGTGTAATCTGTCTTACAAGAAGAGCATAATGAGCATTTATGAGTCAATTGCATTATGATCCATGCGATTTCAAACGGCCAAAACATTTCCCATATTTCTCAATCAATTCAAAACATTCTAACATCAACAAAGTCCATTAACTCAGGATATTTTAAGCGATCTATTTGTTTATGTCCGAAAAACACCCGGTTGTTTCACTTTTGCGTAAAACACTTGTCAGTATTCTCTTTTTACTTCATCATTACTCAATAGATTCAAACCGTTGCAAAGTCAAAACGCTTCCTGATAATTTGAGTCAATTGCTAGCATGCTCATTATTAGCATGTTAAAAGTTAGCATGCATCAAGTAACAAAATATTAGCTTGCTAGGTATTTTCATATGCTGGTATACGCCTCAAAGTCAAATATTTTGTTTTGACACATGCTAAATGTTAAAATGCTGACCTAAGCATGCTAGGTTTTTAGCTAATTTTGCAGATATACACCTCAGAGTCAAATATTTTTTTACTTCACACTTGTTAACATGCTAATGTTAGCATGTTTCTTTTTTAGCTAATTTTGCAGTTACATACCTCAGAGTCAAATATTGTATTTCATGCATGTTAACTTTTTTAAAAATTGATGTTATCTGGTTAGCGTGCTTTCAATTCCGCTTTTCTCCCAAAATTGCATTTATAGTTATTGCCTTTCTTCTTTGATTGGCTATGGGAGGTCACATTGTTTTTCTACCTGACAGGTAGATAAATAGTGTACAAAAGTAGTCAGAAGAGCATACTAGTCTTTGACATAAAATGATTGGAGCCTGGATGCCAAGAGTGAGTGCTAGTTTGCTGCCTTATCATTAGCTAATGTGCTATGTGAATGGTTACTAACAGTGTGTGTCTTATTGTGTGCTATAAAGAGAGGGTGCACAGGGAGATCGACAGCGTGCTGGCTAATGGCCGGGCCCCGTCTTTGGAGGACAAACACAAGATGCCCTTCGTGGAAGCCGTCCTGCACGAGATCCTGCGCTTCTGCAATATTGTTCCCCTTGGCATTTTCCGAGCCACCACGCAGGATGCACAAGTGAACGGCTACACCATTCCCAAAGGCACCATGGTGATCACTAACCTGTATTCCGTGCACTTTGACGAGAAATACTGGACCGACCCAGGAGTTTTCTCACCGCACAGGTTTCTGGACAGCAATGGTAACTTTGTGAGACGTGAAGCCTTCCTGCCATTTTCACTCGGTTAGTATCTTCTTTAGGCCTTTGACAGGCTAATATCAATATGATTATCATCTTTTGGTTGGGTGGTACATGCAACGCAAACTTAGTAGACGAAATCCAAAATGCACGAGGTGTATCAAAAGTCTGCATTTTCAAGGGTCCTGTAGCAGGGTATTATAGCAACTATTTCAAATTGTAAGTTGCACTCAATCATACAGAGAAGTGTTACTAATACAGTAGGGAAGGGATTCATATGCCACCATTCCTGGGTGGAACTCACGTGAATGGATGAGAGGGGGTTAACCATTTTGAAATGCATTCTGCTGAAAATGATATAAAGCGCCACTCGGCATAGCAACTGACGCTGTGGTCAAAGTTGGAATTGCCACAAAACACATTTTAAGACATTCAACACTTTACTGCCATCTGGCGAGTAAAGTGGACAGTGCACACCCCAAATTTGTCACATTTCATGTGTCAGGTAAACCGAGACGAAAGGGGTCATATGAATCCCCTTCCTACTGTATTTTGGAACTTTTATATAGTTAGGTGAGGTAATCAACAATAACGAAAATCCATGATGTTTTGGCTTTTTAAGGTAAAAGTCGCGTAAAACGTTAGCATGCTAATGGTAGCCTCCTATGGCATACTTGCCAACCTTGAGACCTTTGAATTCAAGAGATTGGTGGAGGGTGGGGGGGGGGGGGGGGGGGGGGGTGTTGAGGTGTGGGGGGTGGGGTTTGGTGGTAGCGGGGGTGTATATTGTAGCCCGGAAGAGTTAGGGATGCAAGGGATTCTGGGTATTTGTTCTGTTGTGTTTATGTTGTGTTACGGTGCGGATGTTCTCCCAAAATGTGTTTGTCATTTTTGTTTGGTGTGGGTTCACAGTGTGGCGCATATTTGTAACAGTGTTAAAGTTGTTTATACGGCCACCCTCAGTGGGACCTGTATGGCCGTTGATTAAGTATGCCTTGTGTGTGTAAAAGCCGTAGATATTATGTGACTGGGCCGGCACGCTGTTTGTATGGAGAAAAAGCGGACGTGACGACAGGTTGTAGAGGACGCCAAAGGCAGTGCCTTTAAGGCACGCCCCCAATAATGTTGTCCGGGTGGAAATCGGGAGAAATTCGGGAGAATGGTTGCCCTGGGAGATTTTCGGGAGGGGCACTGAAATTCGGGAGTCTCCCGGAAAAATCGGGAGGGTTGGCAAGTATGTCCTATGGTAACATGGGGACAGTTAGCATATTTTTAAGTTGGCAGCAAGTAACAAAATTCATGACTAATAGGTTACAATGTTCAAAATGACCTAAAATGCTAGCATAAAAAGTTAGCAATGCTAATATTCACATAGAGTATGATGTTGCACTTCATTTACTGAGAGGTGTTACTAATATTTTGGCACTTTTGTTTAACAGTAAGGAAATCCATGATTTGTTGGCATTAAAGGCAAAATGTTAGCATGCTAATGTTAGCATAGCATGCTAAGATAGGGACATTTAACATACTTCCAAGTTGCTGCCAAGTAACGAATGATTAATAGGTTAAAACATACTTAATAAGCTAAAATGATATGATATGAGAACAGTTAGCATACTTGCAAGATGGGACCAAGTAACAAAATCAATGATTATTCGTATAAAATAAGCTAAAATGCTGGAACATATTACAAACCCTGTTTCCATATGAGTTGGGAAATTGTGTTAGATGTAAATATAAACGGAATACAATAATTTGCAAATCATTTTCAACCCATATTCAGTTGAATATGCTACAAAGACAACATATTTGATGTTCAAACTGATAAACTTTATTTTTTTTGCAAATAATCATTAACTTTAGAATTTGATGCCAACAACACGTGACAAAGAAGTTGGGAAAGGTGGCAATAAATACTGATAAAGTTGAGGAATGCTCATCAAACACTTATTTGGAACATCCCACAGGTGAACAGGCAAATTGGGAACAGGTGGGTGCCATGATTGGGTATAAAAGTAGATTCCATGAAATGCTAAGTCATTCACAAACAAGGATGGGGCGAGGGTCACCACTTTGTCAACAAATGTGTGAGCAAATTGTTGAACAGTTTAAGAAAAACCTTTCTCAACCAGCTATTGCAAGGAATTTAGGGATTTCACCATCTACTAGAGATGCGCGGATAGGCAATTATTTCATCCGCAACCGCATCAGAAAGTCGTCAACCATCCGCAATCCACCCGATCTAACATTTGATCAGAACCGCATCCGCCCGCATCCGCCCGTTGTTATATATCTAATATAGACGATGCAAGGCATTAGTGAGGTTATAAAGCTTTTGCCTGTTAAAGAAAGGAGACTGATCCAATGCAGCACAGACATTTGCGTGCCACGCTGTCACGACCCAGACGCACACCAGTGCGCAATCATATGGGAGCCGCGCTGAGCGCACCTCCAAGCGCGTCTCGCTGCCGGCGACGGCCGGGTATATGGGCCCGACGCTCCAGCGCCATCCATTTTCAAGGCTAGTTGATTCGGCAGGTGGGTTGTTACACACTCCTTAGCGGGTTCCAACTTCCATGGCCACCGTCCTAGCTGCTGTCTATATCAACCAGGGTGAGCCCCACCCCTTTCGTGAGCGCACTGCGCGTGGAGTGACCCCTGTTACGCGCCCCCGGCAACAGGGGTGGCGGGCAGGTAAGCTGCGCGGGCGGAGCGCGCGGAGTGACCCCTGTTACGAGCCCCCGGCCACGGGGGTGGCGGGCAGGTAAGCTGCTTACCTGCTGTGCGTGACGCCGGCCGCGGCGAAGGCGGACGAGGCGGGGTGTCGGTGCGGTGGGCGCGGTGGTGACCCTGGACGTGCGTCGGGCCCTTCTCGCGGATCGCCTCAGCTACGGCTCCCGGTGGGGCCCTCTCGGGGGAAGGGGCCTCGGTCCCGGACCCCGGCGAGGCGTCCCTTCTCCGCTCCGTAAAAGTGTCCATCTCTTTTTTTTTTTTTCTGCTGTTGTGGCATATGCTGCAGGTGCCTGCTCGTTTTTCGTATGTGGGTAACAACATTTAGCTATGTATATATATTTCCGAATTGGTTTAACTGCCACCCGCCTGAATCTATTTAAAATCTAATTTTTTTTTAACCACCCGACCCGACCCGCGGATAAAATCTAATTTTTTTTAATTTTATCCGCCCGATCCGCGGACTCCGCGGTTGTGCCCGCAAACCGCGCATCTCTACCATCTACGGTCTGTAATATCATCAAAGGGTTCAGAGAATCTGGAGAAATCACTGCACGTAAGCAGCTAAGCCCGTGACCTTTGATCCCTCAGGCTGTACTGCATCAGCAAGTGACATCAGTGTGTAAAGGATATCACCAAATGGGCTCAGGAACACTTCAGAAACCCACTGTCAGTAACTACAGTTGGTCGCTACATCTGTAAGTGCAAGTTAAAACTCTCCTTTGCAAGGCAAAAACCGTTTATCAACAACACCCAGAAATGGCGTCGGCTTTGCTGGGCCTGAGCTCATCTAAGATGGACTGATACAAAGTAGAAAAGTGTTCTGTGGTCTGACTAGTCCACATTTCAAATTGTTTTTGGAAACTGTGGACGTCGTGTCCTCCAGACCAAAGAGGAAAAGAACCATCCAGATTGTTATTGGCGCAAAGTTGAAAAGCCAGCATCTGTGATGGTATGGGGGTGTATTAGTGCCCAAGACATGGGTAACTTACACATCTGTGAAGACACCATTAATGCTGAAAGGTACATACAGGTTTTGGAGCAACATATGTTGCCATCCAGGCAACGTTACCATGGACGCCCCTGCTTATTTCAGCAAGACAATGCCAAGCCACGTGTTACATCAACGTGGCTTCATAGTAAAAGAGTGCGGGTACTAGACTGGCCTGCCTGTAGTCCAGACCTGTCCCCCATTGAAAATGTGTGGCGCATTATGAAGCCTAAAATACCACGACAGAGACTCCCGGACTGTAGAACAACTTAAGCTGTACATCAAGCACCTGAGAAGCTTCAAAAATGTGTCTCATCAGTTCCCAAACGTTTACTGAGTGTTGTTAAAAGGAAAGGCCATGTAACACAGTGGTGAACATGCCCTTTCCCAACTACTTTGGCACGGTTTGCAGCCATGAAATTCTAAGTTAATTATTATTTGCAAAAAAAAAATAAAGTTTATGAGTTTGAACATCAAATATGTTGTGTTTGTAGCATATTCAACTGAATATGGGTTGAAAAGGATTTGCAAATCATTGTATTCTATTTATATTTACATCTAACACAATTCCCCAACTCATATGGAAACGGGGTTTGTAAAAACAGCCCTCAGTATGAGCACGACATTCACAACAAAAACGTATTCTAAGATGTAGTGCTCTCTGACCAACCAATAAAATGTAATTATTTGACTTCATCTGTTTGTACCTAAATTTGTAAGAGTTTAAATTCAGACTTTTTATTTTTCCCATCTCCCAGGGAGGCGCCACTGTGTCGGTGAGCGTCTGGCCCGGATGGAGATGTTTCTCTTCTTCACCACTCTGCTCCAGAGGTTCCACCTTCAGTTCCCGCCAGGTAGCGTTCCCACGGTGGCTCCCAAACTGGGCATGACTTTGCAGCCAAAGCCTTACTCCATCTGCGCCATCCGCAGGCAGCACTTTGGAGACACTCCTTATGGCATGTAGGCAAGCAGTGCAGAGACTTCATGTTCAAATTCAATCCACAAATCTACTCTTGTACAGCAACTCCACAGCACACACAGGGGCATGTAAGACTGCAGCACTCTGGATTTCAGCAGTGCATTATTTTTGGACTCGTTCTTACACACGCGTGATGCAGTTTACTTGCTTCTTACCAAATCTTTGTACTGGGCAATATGCATGTTTGCACTAAAGGCACAATGCTGTGCAAAGACAGACATGTTATCGATGGAGTTCTGCGTAGCACGCAGCAGTTCTGAGCACAGGACACAAAATGCCTATGAACCTTAACGATCCAGGGATGTGTTGGGTGGAAGTCAATGATTGATACTAAGTACACACGTGGTGGTTCACAGCCCTCATCCTTCTCAGGGCAGCGTCAGGCCAGACAAACGACCTGTGAGCAGAGACGAGACTTTCCAGGAATGTTCCGCACACTGTATGCTTAGGCTGGATAGGGACCAGCTTTACTTCATGTAAACTGACTTTGACTCTGCCTCCAGGGAGAGTTCTTTTTGGAAAAACCTTTGCCAATGCAAAAGAAGGTGAATTTCTAGAATTGTTGGTTTGTATACCCTCTGATGGTGCTTGTCAGTACTTACTAAGTCTTTTATATTGATGGGAATTTGTGTTCAACGACACAACTCTTAAAGTGTCTTCCCATTTTGTACATTTTCTATTCAATACTTGAAGAATCAAAGGGTAAGCGAGGACCACAACTTAGTAAACGGTAATAAATGACTATGTTGGACTTGCAAGTTTGACATGTCATGACTTGAATTATTTGATGTTGTTTTGTCAATTACAATACCAATTGTGAAAAGTATTAAACTTGTTCATGTGTCTGTGTCATCTTCATCAGTGGGAATTATTATGATTAAATGGATGACTGGTGGTCTAGTGCCTTTAACCTTTGAGGATCCCCCAAGTGTGGTGAATGTTATAGGTCCTGGGGACCCAAAAGGATTTAAATCATAAAAGTCTTAAAAGTAAGTCATATATATTAATATATTTCTACTTTTTAAATGCTTAAATCTCTACTTCGGATCTATCTGTCAAAAAAACTTACTTGTTTTTTTTTATATGTCCATTTTGTGAAAGAAAACTAATTTTTTTCTTATGGCAAAAACTTAAACGATATGCAATATTTGTGAACGCATGCACAATATTTTTGTAACCACATCCACACAACTCTTATGTCACTGCCAACTAAGTTGTTGGCAGATTCAAATCCACTATGCGTCTAATATGAATATTTAATGGTACTCTGGGTACTCTGGTGGTATCCAGGGTTGAGAGTTCAAATTACACCTCAAATATAATTTGAACATACTTCAAAGGGAAATTCTTGAAATAATTTGGTTTTCAGGTTTACAGTATATCAAAAATGCCCATTATAAAAGAGAGTTAATGGGGACAAAAGGGTCCCGAGGAACTCCAATGTATACTTACTCAATAGTTTGTGCTTAAAATAACTTAGCAAAAAATGGACGATGCAGCTTTGAGATTGATTTTAAAATGAACATTCTATTGCATGATGTCATCTTCAAAGGCACCAAAAGACCCACAAAGGTCCCAGGTCTCCCCAAGGGTTAAACAGCAATCAATTATTAGTCATCAGCATAAATCAATTCTGCTATTAGTTATCTTAATAGATATTTACAATATCTCATACAAGTAGGGATGGGTATCTTCCACATTTGAAATCCCGGTACATGGGACACAATTTTCCATTGTTCATGTGTTATTAAATGTAAACATTTTTAACAATAAATTCTGTTTGTGATATTTAAAATGAGGTGGTGAGGATAACTGTGAAGTACCGTTTTTTTTAATTAGATTTCTTAGTCTCATTAGCGAGTATTTTATTAATAATATTGGATTAGAATTACATGGCACTCTTTTAGACACTCAAAGCGCTTCAAAGAGAACTGAGAACCCATCATTCAGTCACTCCATAATTGAAACATGGATGGTGGTAAGCTACATTTGTAGCCACAGCTACCCTGGGATTGACTTAACGACCGGCAACCACCAAGCATTCAAACACCATTGTCAGCAGAACTGGGAGCAAGGTGGGTGAAGTATCTTTCCAAAAGACACATCGACCCTGAATTGGATGACAGAAGCTAGAATAGAACCAGGAACCCTCAAGTTGCTGGACGGTCCCTCTACCATCTGAGCCATGCCATCCATTAATAGTAGACTTTGCAAGCAGTTGTAATTCAAAAAGATTAAATGGCATTATTGTACAGGCTATGGTGTGTTACATAGCATAGCTGAATCTATTATTTTGTTGCACCCTGCCAAGTGTCTATACTGTTAGTATTGTACTTATCACACACCAGCTGATTGATTGTAACATGTAGCTTTCATTACCAAATTTGGATGTTTTTGTCTAGCGATATAGTAGTCTTGTTCCTTCCGCCTGAGTGCAACTGATATAGGCTGCAGCCCCATCGCGACCCAGAGAGGAACACGCTGTAGAAAATGGATAGTTGGTTGGAAATTGACATATAAAATTGCAAATGCTAATCAGTAGCATGTCTACAGAAAATCAAATGTGAATTAGCATCGAGCTAGTGCATTTTGAAAGTTAGAGCCTTACTGTACGTTCCCGTGTTTTGTTTTTATCAGGCATGCTTGCTTTCTTGTCATTGAAAATTGCAACATTAACAAGAGGCAGTCCAACAAAGTCAGCTCTGAATGCTGCTTGAGCGATTGCTTGCCCGCAGAGTTTTTGAGCCGGCCAAGTCTGCAAGTCAACCACGTGCAACAAATGTATCGAAAAATGGCACAGTTTGATTTTACGTGAATCGACACCCGGTAGTACAGATGGAAATTTTGTCGGTGCCTATATAAGTACTGAATTTGTTACAGATTCTTACACAAAAATTAGTACATGCCTCACTTTTCAGAAACTGGGTTATTATATATTTTCAATGGACGATGCGATATAAATGCAGCTTGGATGATGGTCCGTGTACAGCTTCACATTCAGAAAAGTTTATTCTTCCCTATTGGGAAAATAATTCATCTAGCACAGTGGTTCTTAACCTGGGTTCGAGCGAGCCCTAGGGGTTCGGTGAGTCGGCCTCAGGGGTTCAGCGGAGACACACCCGACTCATTGTGTAAATGGATACCCCCAAACAATGTTCCCTCTAATTTTCCATCTGATTTGCAGGTGTGTAATTTGTTCTGTTTCATGCACGGTTCATTTTGTGCACCAGTAAAATAACATATAACTTTGTCATGAATTTGAAAAAAAAAACATTTTATTTTTCACTAAAGAAGGGTTCCGTGAATGCGTATATAGAACTGGTAGGGTTCGGTACCTCCAGCAAGGTTAAGAACCACTGATCTAGCAGCAGCAGAAAAAGGAGGACAATAAAACAAACTAACAGTTAGAAGTAGAAAATGTATAGACACTACAGCAAAGCTAAGTATATTATAGAAACTAATATATACAACGTAAGGCAACTGGTGTTTCTGACAATACAGAATATTAAACAGGCGAGTAAAAGTGTCCAGTGTTAATGTTCATCTGACCAGGCTGGAGGAATTGAGAAGCTAGGCAGCAGCAGACAGGAAAGACAGTCGTGGTCAAAGGTTTACATACACTTGTAAAGAACATAATGTCATGGCTGTTTTGAGTTTCCAATCATTTCTACAACTCTTATATTTTTGTAATAGAGTGATTGGAGCACATACTTGTTGGTCACAAAAAACATTCATGAAGTTTGGTTCTTTTATGAATTTATAATGGGTCTACTGAAAATATGACCAAATCTGCTGGGTCAAAAGTATACATACAGCAATGTTAATATTTGGTTACATGTCCCTTGGCAAGTTTCACTGCAATAAGGCGCTTTTGATAGCCACCCACAAGCTTCTGGCAAGCTTCTGGTTGAATTTTTGAGCACTCCTCTTGACAAAATTGGTGCAGTTCAGCTAAATGTGTTGGTTTTCAGACATGGACTTGTTTCTTCAGCATTGTCCACACGTCTATCACATGGACTAAAATAAGACCTGGAGGAAAGTTCGGTGGTCAGATGAAACAAAAATTTAGCTGTTTGGCCACAATACCCAGCAATATGTTTGGAGGAGAAAAGTTGAGGCCTTTAATCCCAGGAACACAATTTCTACCGTCAAGCATGGGGGTGGTAGTATTATGCTCTGGGCCTGTTTTGCTGCCAATGGAACTGGTGCTTTACAGAGAGTAAATGTGGCAATGAAAAAGGAGGATTACCTCAAATTCTTCAGGACAACCTAAAATCATCAGCCCGGAGGTTGGGTCTTGGGCGCAGTTGAGTGTTCCAACAGGACAATGACCCCAAGCACACGTCAAAAGTGGTAAAGGAATGGCTAAATCAGGCTAGAATTAAGGTTTTAGAATGGCCTTCCCAAAGTCCTGACATAAACGTGTGGACAATGCTGAAGAAACAAGTCCATGTCAGAAAACCAACAAATTTAGCTGAACTGCACCAATTTTGTTACATCAATGTGGAATGCGCTCCCAACAGGTATAAAAGAAAGGGCATCTCTATCCTCCTTCATAACCACAATAAAAGTACACCTACAGGCAACTTCAACACTAAACTAACACCCTCCCCGGATTGTTGTTAATAATCAAATGTAAACAATCAAATGCAGATATTTTTCTTATGCCTTCTGATCTCTCTATGTCCACTACTTGCTGTACATATCCTACCAAGTCAGACCTACACTGTTTCAATATCCATTTCTCTGTTCTCAATTGTTGATGACTGATGATAACAAGCAAACCTTACCCCCCCCCCCCCCCCAACCCCCACCCCCTCCACACCCCGAATTGTAAATAATGTAAATAATTCAATGTATACATCCTGATGATTATCTTGTGTGATGACTGTATTATGATGATAGTATATATGATAGTATATATCTGTATCATGAATCAATTTAAGTGGACCCCGACTTAAACAAGTTGAAAAACTTATTCGGGTGTTACCATTTAGTGGTCAATTGTACGGAATATGTACTTCACTGTGCAACCTACTAATAAAAGTCTCAATCAATCAATCAAAAATGGAGTGGTCAAAAGTTCAACCAGAAGCTTGCCAGAAGCTTGTGGATGGCTACCAAAGCGCCTTATTGCAGTGAAACTTGCCAAGGGACATGTAACCAGATATTAACATTGCTGTATGTATACTTTTGACCCAGCAGATTTGGTCACATTTTCAGTAGACTCATAATAAATTCATAAAAAAACCAAACTTCATGAATGTTTTTTGTGACCAACAAGTATGTGCTCCAATCACTCTATCACAAAAAAATAAGAGTTGTAGAAATGATTGGAAACTCAAGACAGCCATGACATTATGTTCTTTACAAGTGTATGCAAACTTTTGACCACGACTGTAACTCCTTCTTTGGACGAAAGAGATTGAAGGAGTTTATTTCTGAAACCAGGATTTTTACACTTTTCATCAATGACTTCTCCAAAACTTTTTACTCAATTTTCATGACCAAAACTAATTATTTTATCTCAATAGGACTACCAAAAACTAATTATCGTAACACTGATACTACATTATTATATACATACTATTGTTCTTGTACTCATTAGGCTAAATTTTGGACTGCAGGTATTAATTTGTGCCATCTCATGTGTTTCGGTATGACGACAAAGTTTCTTGAATCCTGCATAAACATCTGAAATGTCTAGCAAATCCATTTGATTTAGTCTTGTCTAACAGCATTACATTCGTCATTTTCTGGGACTCTAATGACAGTGTGCAGCTCAAGCCCTAAAGCACAGACTAAACACACTAGTCTTCACCACAGGTACATTTCGCTGCAATCTGGCTGTTCTGGTGCTCTTCAGATGACTTGAATAGGTACCATAAAAGTACCAGTGCAGGTGAGCCAGTATAGGCGTAATATGATCAAACTTTCTTGTTCTTGTCAAAACTCTAGCAGTCGCATTTTGTACCAACTGTAGTCTTTTAATGCTAGACATAGGGATACCCGAAAATAGTACGTTACAGTCATCGAGACGAGACGTAACGAACGCATGAATAATGATCTCAGCGTTGGTGGTGGACAAAATCGGACGAATTTTAGCGATATTACAAAGATGAAAGAAGGCTGTTTTAGTAACACTCTTAATGTGTGACTCAAATGAGAGAGTTGGGTTTGAAAATAATACAGAGATTCTTTACTGAATCGCTTTGTGAAATAATTTTCTTGTCAAATGTTAAGGTCAATTATCATTCATCAAAGGTGGTATTATTAAATAAACAGTGGTGTGCCGTCAGGGCCAGCAAGGCCTTCTCTGCTGGCCTAACATAACCAGAAATCCATCCATCCATCCATTTTCTACCGCTTATTCCCTTTGGGGTAGCGGGGGCGCTGGAGCCTATCTCAGCTAGGAAGGCGGGGTACACCCTGGACAAGTCGCCACCTCATCGCAGGGCTAACCAGAAATCATGATCATAATTAAAGATAAAATATTTTTTTCATTTACTTTCCCTAAATATCTAAAAGTATTCATATTCTCTTCATGTCATATTATGCTCCTTCCAGCTTTGTTGTTTTTAGTTTGAGTTTGTATCCAATCAGAATTCAGCTGTACCTAATCTGCCGGTGGCCTTCAGAATCAACAATGCGGGTGTCTGTGCACTGTAAGTGATCGGGGACATATAGTTGATAGATAATTGCAATAGCCAATCAGATCACGAGTTGTTGTCAGCAAGGCCTTCTAGCTGGCCGAAGGTTGAACATGACATTTACGCGTCCTGTGATTGGATACTCAACGGGACCGTTAGCAGTCAGTTGCGATAGCCAATCAGATCACAAGTTGTTGACAGTAGCCTAGCCAATTAGCCTGATGTTAACGAGACTGTGATGGGATACTCACTTGTCACTCCAAAATGCGTATCCATTTGTAAGTTTCAATTTAGCAGGAAGCAGGAAGTGTTGCACCGTAGCCAGACCGGGATAGCAGAGAAGGAGAACAAAACGTTGATTAGGTGGCAGATATATATATTTGCGAGGCCATTTTCAAGCAGGATATTTAAAGAGACGATGTCGGCCAACCCCGGAAGCTAGCTCAGCTGTTCTGGCGATGAAATGCTCGCCATTTCCACTCGAATAAGCCGACGACGAGGGGTACCACTGGCTTATACGGCGTCGAATAGTTTCTACTAATCTTGAGTTCAAGTATTAAATTTTTTCACTTTTAAGATGTTTTTTGCTATTTTAATTTTGACAGTACCACCACATAATATATGTTTTAATTGCTGATGCGTTTTAATTTATTTTTAAATGCGCCAGAAAAATAACGCGTTTTGTATACTGTTGAGGGGATTCAGTGCCCTGTTGGGGCGTAAATGTGTTCCTGTATAGTATTTTGCCAGCAATGGTCATGTGGTGACATCAATGATGGTATTTTTGAGAGGTAATCTTTGAAGTCGGACATCACTGAAGGTCGTACGCCGCACCACTGTTAAATAGGTGCCAGTGTCTAGCACAGACCTGGGCAAATTAAGGCCCGGGGGCCGCACGCGGCCCGTTAAGCTTTTCAATCCGGCCCGTTAAGATTTTCAATCCGGCCCGCCAGACATTTCCAAATAATTTTTTTAGATCTTTAAGATAAAAAGTGTAGCTGCCATTATGATGTGCAGTGATGTTTTCTACTGATTGTAAGTCTTCAACTATCTAATTATTTCAATGGTTGGAATCTGCGCTTTTGCATGATATCACCAAATCACTATTCAATAATCACCAAAATGATTCCCGAGCGTGGCCACCGCTGCTACTCACTGCTCCCCTTACCTCCCAGGGGGTGGAACAAGGGTATGGGTCAAATGCAGAGGGTAATTTCAACACACCTAGTGTGTGTGTGACTATCAGTGGTACTTTAACTTTATTATACTAGTTACTATGTTAATCTAATTAGTTACTATGGTAATCTAAGTCACAGCAGCTCAGACGAGGCACCAAGCAGTGTGGGTGGGGGGCGTTTCCACAGAGTGTTTCCAGAGCCTGAAATGTGGGTGTCAGGGACAGACGTGGAAGGAGATTTTTATAACAAAGTTCTAAAGCTTAGTGATACATCAGATTGTAGGTGTTTTGTTTTTTTTACCCTTTGCGGTCATATTTCGTTGTATTTTTGTTGCATTTCGCTTGATTGTAAAATATGTCAATCGGGAGGGTGTGTAACGTTCATATGTTGTCAATATTCAGTGTTTTGTCCTTCATAGTTAATATTGTAAATCCCACATTCTTTATTTTCATGTACATTGTGGGTGTCTCATTCAGTAAAAAAAATTTAAATTCCATTACGTTTTTTAAGGCGGTCTGTCATAACGTTTTTAGCATTCAATCAGACATGATTGTGAGCTTTTGTATTAGTGTCCCTAAAAATAGATATCCCGGCCCTCAGACACATTTCTTTCTCTAAATGTGGCCCCCTAGTCAAAATAATTGCCCAGGCCTGGTCTAGCAGGACCGATAATCAGCATTTCTGTTCCAAAGACATGCACCTGGGGATAAGTTGATTGGCAACACTAAATTGGCCCTAGTGTGTGGATGTGAGTGTGAATGTTGTCTGTCTATCTGTGTTGGCCCTGCGATGAGGTGGCGACTTGTCCAGGGTGTACCCCGCCTTCCGCCCGATTGTAGCTGAGATAGGCTCCACCGTCCCCCGCGACCCCAAAGGGAATAAGCGGTAGAAAATGGATGGATGGATGGATGGATAGCGTTAAGATGCAAAGCGTTGCTGGACATCCATTGTTTAACTTCATTAAGACACGCCTCCAGCTGACTACAATCCGGCGTGTTGGTCAGCTTTAGGGGCATGTAGAGTTGGGTGTCATCAGCATAACAGTGAAAGCTAACACCGTATTTGCGTATGATGTCACCGAGTGCCCCACCCCCCATCTTCCTACGTGGAGAGATTTTTAGGTGGCTACGGATCAGTTTCCACAGAGGAGACGCTTGTGGTGGACCACTTCTCTCTGCATCAGTTGGTGATGTCCCTGCGCTGCTGACTTGTCTACATGCTAGAGGATCCCCACACAGGTCACACATCTGCGGCCCCTTCCAAGGTTTCACATTGTTTCCATTGGGTTGAGTTCTTTCGTGCCTTGATGTGGGATCAAATCTAAGGATGTCATTGTGGTTTGTGCAGCCTTTAGAGACGTTTGTGATTAAGATCTATATAAATAGTTTTGATTGATTGATTCTTGCATCAGTGTTTGTGTTCCAGTTGCACACCTAGATATCTGTAGGTGCTAACAACTTCGACAGCTGTCCCACCAAAACAGACAGGTGACGGTGGAGGTCAATTCCTGCCAAAATCCACCACCATCTCCCTGGTATTTCTACCAGCTCCACTCCACAAAGCCGTCAACCAGTCCTTGTCCTCCCGTCCACATTCCACTCTCCCGACTATAGCCAAGTCAAAATTTTTTGCAGGTGATAGAACTCGGTGTTGCATTTGGAGTCGGCGTCGTTAGTCACTGGTCCTTGTGACCATAAAAGCTTCCACCTGCTTGTCCTCCAACTTCTTCCTCAGCAGCAGAGGTTGAATTATGTTAGGAAGTCAAGGAAGAATGTGCACACAAAGGTGTTGGGTTTATCCAGTGAAGAGTATGCCCTTTGCAGCAGATGGATGATAGCATCATCAACCCCAAGATGGGGCTGATGGAAAAAATGTAGAGGATCCTGTGACGCGCCAGCCAGAAGCCCAAGGTGTTCCAGGATCAGTCTCATGAGCTTCATGGCGTGGTAGGTCAGTGCTACGGGCCTGTAGTCATTTCGTGTCACTGGGCAGCTTTTTTGGGCTGGCTCTAGGACCAGGCATAATGTGTTCCATAGAAATGGGACTGGCTAAATGTGCAAACTTAGGTTGTACAGGTGCTGAAATACTCCACACAGCTGGTCTTCAACACTTTAGGTCTGATGCCATCAAGTCCTGCTGCCTTACAATGAGTTTTTCCAGGTCTCTTCTCACCTGACTGCCAGAGGAGACAGAGTCAAACTTTGTTTGGAATTTTGCCAATCATTCACAATCATTGTGAAAGACATGTCAATGGATGTTATTTGTATTTTGTTTGCATTCTAAATATTAAATAAGTGTGATCAAAAGTCTGCTTATGATGGATCATGCCAACTGCACGCTCCTTCAAAACTTGTGACATCTGTGGCATTGTGCAGAGTGGCCTTTTAGGGCACACCTGGGCAATATTGTAGTAATTCAATGTTACTTCACTGCCATTGGACCAACCAATCTTCTTCCGCTTATCCGAGATCGGGTCGCGGGGGCAGCAGCCTAAGCAGGGAAGCCCAGACTTCCCTCTCCCCAGCTACTTCGTCCAGCTCTTCCCGGGGGATCCCGAGGCGATCCCAGGCCAGCCGGGAGACATAGTCTTCCCAACATGTCCTGGGTCTTCCCCGTGGCCTCCTACCGGTCGGACGTGCTCTAAACACCTCCCTAGGGAGGCGTTCGGGTGACATCCTGACCAGATGTCCGAACCACCTCATCTGGCTCCTCTCCATGTGGAGGAGCAGCAGCTTTACTTTGAGTTCCTCCCCGATGACAGAGCTTCTCACCCTATCTCTAAGGGAGAGCCCCGCCACCCAGCGGAGGAAACTCATTTTGGCCGCTTGTACCCGTGATCTTGTCCTAAAGCTCATGACCATAGGTGAGGATGGGAACGTAGATCGACGGGTAAATTGAGAGCTTTGCCTTCCGGCTCAGCTCCTTCTTCACCACATGCTTTTTGACAACGTTTAATCAATGTCAGGTTGAGACGTATTTTTGACCTTTGAAATTTGGTAATCGTGAATCCAACATTAGACATCAACATTGTCTCAGTTTACAAATACAACTATTTTTGCAACATTGTTTCAAAGTCAGTTTCAAAGGACATGTAGGTATAACAACTTATCAATGTCTTGTGACTTTTGGGATGGATTTACTAACCTCTAAAGATGAATCAACACACAGTTAATATAGGAAGTGAGCAATTGTGTCCAAAGTGTCACCATTGTTGTCTGCTGCCTTAATTCTCTTGGACACGGGATTCACCAAAGCCGCAAAAGTCTGTAACTGGAACTCTCTTCTACTCCTCCATGATGACATCATGTAGATGGTGGATGTTTGACACCTTGCCCTCCTACACCTTCCTTCTGCTAGACGATACGTCACTTCAAAGCACTTGTCATCTTAAAAGAGGTGTTTGGGCTCCTTATCATGTTAGAAAACTACCATAAAGCTCAGCTTCCCGAGGGATGAGACCAAGTTCTGCTTCCCAATATCCCAACACATGTTGGAATTCATATTTTTCTCAATGAACCACAGCTCTTTAGTGCCGATGATATTGGTGCAGCCACAGACCATGATGCTCACCACTACGACGGCGCTTGATTACATCACTTATCTTGGTTGTGTTGCCAGCTATTTAGACAGTAATGACTGTGTGTTGAGTCATTTTCAACAAATAGTAAATCTATACTGCTTTACAAGCTGTACACTGACTACTCCAAAACTGTGGCCGCCAACCTTTTTTCTTCTGAGAGCTACTTTTACAAAATAAAAATAGCCATGAGCTACTCTTTTTTTTCTAACATTTATTGCCATTGTTTATTTCAACCTAAACAAAAGGAATACGCTGGTTTGTAAACAAAATGTTGGTCTCCACAACTCACATTTTGTATTGAAAACTATTTTTGTTCATCTGCATCTTATATTTCAGTATACATATTCTTCTCGCCCAGGTTTGGGTTTTTTGAATCATTAATAGAGCTACTTTAAAAAAATAAATGATTTTGTGTTTTATTTATATGATTGGTAACATTTAAATTGTACTTTATTTAGGAAGCAGATCTCCACTCAGTGTGGTCATTGTTGTTATGCTATGTTATAATTTGTCATTTAAATAATTGTATTGTCTGAAGAGAACTGTTGTACAATTGCTGAGAGTTTAAGCAAATATTATTTCAACCTTAGGTGAGTTACTTCAAATCAGCCAGCGATCTTCCAGTATCTTGCGAGCTACTGGTTCGAGACTCCTGCTCTTAAGTATATACAAGCCTAATATCATTGTCCCTTGAGAAGATTTATTGTAGAAAAAAATGAAAATAAAAAACTTTTAATGTACAGTAAAATCCCCTAAGTCAATGTTGAATATTGTCTTTTTAGTATGATATTCCAATACTAACAAATTGAAACAAAAGAGGAAATTACATTTTTGTGACATAGGAAGGCGACCTTGGCCCCTCTGTACAATAAATCAGCTAAGTGAGGAATACTAATAAAATAATGGAATGCACACTGGGAAGTGAGAATATCTATAGCGCAGGGGTCACCAACGCGGTGCCCGCGGGCACAAGGTCGCCCATAAGGACCAGATGAGTAGCCCGCTGGCCTGTTCTAAAAATAGCTCAAATAGCAGCACTTACCAGTGAGCTGCCTCTATTTTTTAAATTTTATTTATTTACTAGCAAGCTGGTCTTGCTTTGCTCGACATTTTTAATTCTAAGAGTGACAAAACTCAAATAGAATTTGAAAATCCAAGAAAATATTTTAAAGACTTGGTCTTCACTAACTGACAAAGAAACCGATAACAGATTTGGTGTCCAGTTCAAAGTGTGACATGATTTATTTAAAAAATTTGATAGTTGACTTTTGTATTTTACATGAGTTATTATTTGTACAAACATGGTGCAAAGTAATTCATGATTTGTTAAAAAAATGTTAGTGGCTAGCTAGTTAAAATGGGATATTGTGATTTCACAAGACTGTCTTAGAAGTGATCATTTGAAAATGTTCAATTTGAAAAATGTGCACTTAGAGAAAATACAAAAATAGTGTTGCATATTGATATTTATCTGTTTCTATATATATTTATTGTGAGAAATCATTAAGATGATCAGTGTTTCCACAAAGATAAATATCATTAATTATTGATAATAACAGAGTTAAAGGTAAATTGATCAAATTGGCTATTTCTGGCAATTTATTTAAGTGTGTATCAAACTGGTAGCCCTTCGCATTAATCAGTACCCAAGAAGTAGCTCTTGGTTTCAAAAAGGTTGGTGACCCCTGCTATAGCGTTACGATTCACGCTTTTATGACAATTTGGAATTTTTTTTTTTTTATTTCTTTCCATTACGTCCAGTGTTTGAACTTCAGAGGTTAATGAGTAATGTTACATTACATGCAAAATATTTCATTTTAAGCTCAGCACGTCTTATTTGTCTTTTTACCAAGTGTGTTGTTGCAGGCACAGTTCATCTTACGCGGACTAATGACGTTCCAAATCAATTTTTTTTTTGCATGACTTGTGACCAGATTTCAGTGGGACCTCACACACGCTGACAAAAATCAATGAGGAGTTGTGTTTCCTTTTCGGGATGGTGCTTTATGACAGCTTTAAATAACAACCAAATAAACAGTTGTCCCACAGTGTAGGTAAGGATGAATGGTTACATTGGACAAACATACGTATACGGATGCTACATTACTTCAAAGAACAAGCTTCAGAAGGGTGGAGACTGTGGTTTGAAGGGTTACACCGTGAAAATCAGACAACATTGAGCAGAATACTAACTTCTGGATAAGAATGAATATGGCTCTAACTTGAGTCCAGTCTGACTTCCGCTGTACTGTCTCTGCTCCTTTGACATGCACTACTGGAACCTTCATGCCGCAGCACACGGTTGGTACTGTCAGTCCCGTTTGGCACTAGTTGTCGACACAGTGAAGGAGAGATGATGAAATAGGACGCAACACTGCTACACTGCAGAAAAATTAAATCTAAGCAAGATTAAATATGTATTCATCTATCTGTTCTTATTATTATTAGGGTCACTTATTAGCAACTTTAGGCCAGAGGTAGGTTACACCTTGGACTGGTCACAGGTAGTCAAACATTCACACTTATGGACAATTTAATAGACAATGAACGTTTTGGCAGCTACATGGCGTTAAACATGCAGACTCCACACAGTGAGGCTCCAACCTGACATTTGAACCTGCATCTCCTGACTGTGAGGCAGATGTGCTAACCACTACGAGATCAAGATACTGTACGTCTCACTATGTTTGACCAATTTGCTTAAGCTAAGCATAGAAAGGAAATTTGACTTCGGGCATGTTGGAGGACCACTACAGTATTTCTGGGTCTGTTGACAGATAATTACCTTTGCCAAGTTATGTTTTTGTTTGGGTTTGGTTGTTCGTTCGTTAGCAACTTAACTCAAAATGGTATGGTCAGATTGTTATGAAACTTTCAGGAAATGTCAGAAATGGGACACGGAATACGTAATCCAGTTTTGGTGGTGATCGGGATCATTGTCTGGACTAAGGAATTTTTACAAGATTTTTACTATTGGGGGATATAGCCCGGTCGAGGTCTGCGCTCTACTCACGCTTTTCTGATTTGCTTATTTTAGTTAGTAGGGGTGTTTAAGAAAATAGATTCTCATGCTATTATTTCTGATTCTAAATAAATTCGAAACATTTCAAAATTCAATAAAAGTAATCTTTTTTTTTTTAAATATGTTGTTAGGCCATCTCCAAGCTTACTCACTGCGCACATAGGCCATACGCATACGCCAGCTTTTGTAACCTTTTTTGAAAATGTTCTTTTATCATTTTCATACCAAGTACGAAAGTCGGTTTGAATCGAGAATCACATTAAATCGAGAATTAAATTGTCACCCCAAGAATCGGAACTAAATTGTGAGATGTTGTAAGATTCTTACCTCTATTACATCGTAAAAAATCTAATATTAGTACATATTACTTAAAGGGGAATTGCACTTTTTTGGTGATTTTTACCTATCGTTCACAATTATGAGAGACATGACGATGGATGTTATTTTTTTTAATGCATTCTAAATATTAAATAAATGCGATCAAAAGTCTGCTTACAATGGAGCCTATGGGAGCCGCTGCCTATAAAGCCCTTAAAAAAACATCCAAACGCCTTTTTTATATACACATTATGTTAAGTATATATGTAACGAGCACATTTATAATAACATTTGATATTTATGTATTTTGATCATTTTAAGCATACGCATCACGTTTGCTTTTTTTTTTTTCATCATCACTTATTATTACTCACTGCTGACTTTATGAGAGACAACAAACATAATAAAACATCACTTACTGTACAAGGTCTGCTGTCATTAGGATGCCGACTGCTAGGATGTTAATATATTCCCATTTTGGTGAAGAATGTTTTATAATCTTTGCCAAGAAACGTGGTCGGGGCACGGTGGAGACCAAGCGTATTTTCGTGTCGTTTTCGCCATTTCTGGGTCCTAAATGACTGTCAAAGTGTACCAACTTGTCGGAATACGTCCTCAGCCATCTACTTTACAGGTGAGATGCATGATTTATGATCTACAATAAACTTCCAAGGAGAAGGGAAGCAGCAGACTACTTGATGACGTAAACATAGGCACACATGGTAGTGATCTTAGTGCCGCTATAAATACTTTGTCTGCGTTAGCGCTTATAATAACAATATCACTAATACTTGGTTAATATTTAAGTCACGAAATGTTAATGGAGTATTGTTGGTGCTTTTTGCATGGTTATTTATTGGGTTTTACAGGCAGAAAAAAGGGCCTCCCATCGGCTCCGCTGTAAGCAGACTTTTATTTACGCTTAATATTTAGAATGCATTAAAAAAAAAATCCGTCGTCTTGTCTTTCATAATGATTGTGAACGATAGGCAAAATTTCCCCCAAAAAGTGCAGTTCCCTTTAGAGATAAGCAACATGCACCAACATAGTAAGAAATCAAGATTTTTTTAATTTTTTTTTAAACCTTGATTTCATTCAATAAATCATGCTTAGATTTAATTTTTCTCCAAGGTGGATCAACAAATGAGTACAAAAAACCCCCTGAAACATGCCACATTACCACACCTGCAAATGAAAGTATGGTAGATTAAAAAAAAACAATAACAGGATTTTTAATGTGTGTAGAAAATGGATGCATTTGATTGAATATTTAAAAATATATATTTATGCACATACTCTTTTTTTGTACAGTGGCTGAACACTTGTCTGGTATTAAAATGAGAACTGCAAAAGTCAATTTGACTTTTTCCAGAGAGTATTATGAATTATAAAGTGATCATAAAGAGGCCACAACTGGGCCTTCCCTTTCATAAAATGGAATGCGGAGATAGATGGGTCCCTTCTTCACACTGGCCGCTATATAGAAAAGTAAGAGAGCTCTAAATGGAATGACAAACGTTACCTTATGGCTTGTTAGAGAAGTACAATGGCTGCAGTCTGCTGACTGCCAGATAAGTGAAGTCGTTAAAAAGGTTATCCTAACAGTGTATGAATGATAGCTAAGTTCCCCTCAAATCGCAGAGCACTTCAATTGCTTCAATTTGTAGTCCACTTGTTCACTGAGACAAGTCAACAAATGATGTCAGTCAGCCACATGTATGATTATTTTAAAGTCTATATCAATGACATAAAATTCTTGCAAAGCAATTATTCAGCTTTACATGAATCCTGAGTAACCTTTTAAAAAAAAAAAAAATTACAGGAAAAAATGACAGCATTCCTGATGTGAACTCAACACGACTGAAAGGACACGCGAGCATACACACAGATTGAGTACTAAAAGAATTACAAATGTGCTCTCTCTCTCTTTCTTCTGACCTATATTCTCTCCGTCGCATTCTTCTTCCACACAAATTGAAGCAAAGCAACCGAAAAAGTGGGTGGCACACATGAGTAAGAGCATCCAAAAGGATGCAAATATAATGCTAATCCTCAGTCAACATTTCAATAATGTCTATATGACTGAGTGAGATACAGTGTTTTGTGTCACCAGCAAGGAGAGGACTCAGTAAAGGTTCAGACAGGCACATCTGATATACATATATCTATATAGATATATACACTTGACAAAAAGAGCAATTACACTTTGGTTTCAGCACACAATTTTTTATGAGCTGAACTGAAGGATCTAAAACATTTTCCATGTACACAAGCATTTGCTGACCAAATATGTTGTATCGCCCTACTTCTTCGCTGAGATAATCCATCTCAATGTGCTGATTAGACAGCATGATTATTCATATATGAGACAAAACAAGCTGTGTAAATATCAATAGGTTGTCCATTATTTGAAAAGTACAGACATTTGTAAAATAATGCAAAACAAATGTATAAATAAATATTACAAATAGTGGGGCCTTTTATTGTGGACATCCTAGGTCACACCTGCACATTAATCTTGATATGCCACACCTGTGAGGTGAATGGCAAAGGTAAAGTGCTCATTTACACGCATTTGTTGCTGTTAATTAGCTCTGGACAGGACAGTGATAAATGATTTTCCACGAAGTAGGAATTTTCAATTATAAATCGAATATTTTCAGAGCTAGACGATAAAAAAAAAAAAACCTGCTTACAACCCCCCCAAATACATGTGTTCAACATAATGAGAGCCCTCTATACATTAAATAACACCCTTTAGTCCAGTGTTCCTTAACCATAGGGCTGGGGCCCATTGTTGGGCTGCAAGCATACCCTACAGGTCCGCCAAAAAGTATCTGTTTCTCAGCGGTGGTACGTACAGTCCACAGTGGCACTCACTTGTAATACACGTTTCACCACTTGTGGCAGTAATGACAATTTCAAACAAACAAGTCATAAAAGTTTCCTAAACTCAAAAATTATGACTAAAATGGTGAAGTTGTATTTTCATTTGCATTTACATTTTATTGGCAATTGAGTTAAGAAACATATTTAGTGTCAATTTAGTTTATTTACAAAATAATTGTATGAAAATAAAATGTTTGTCAGTTATTTGAGTCCCTTCGTATGCTGTATATTTGGCTATTACTGTTTTTTGTTAGCCTTGTGATTAACACATGCTTTTACATCATTTGACAAGCTTGTAATCAGCAAGTAGGTTGAAGATAATTATTGAATAACATTCAAATCAAGAATAAGACAACTAATTCAGTGTTAATATCTCAGTAGGTCCCCGAGGTCAAAAAGGTTAAGAGGCCCTGCTTTATTCATCCTTTACAGTCTTTTAATCCGATATAGTAATGTTGCCTGAGGCTGAGACGATCTGTGGCCAGAATACTGAACAACGTGTGCCGGTTGGTTTGGTCTCATCGAGGGGCCAATGCTACTGTAGTATTGATGTTTTTCACTCCTTCAGTCATTTAATACTTAAAATTATTAATCCATGGCAAAAATGTTGTTGAATATGCTTAAAAAACAAAATATTCTGCAATGTGGCGAAGCTGTAATAACTGAAGTGCAATGTGGCGAGGGACGATTGTGATCCATCCGTCCATCCATCAATTTTCTACCGTTTGTCTCTCTCGGAGTCGTGAGGGGTGCTTGAGCCTATCCCAGCTCCGCTCGGACGGAATGCGGGGTTCACCCGGGACTAGTCGCCACCTCATCGCAGGGCCAACACAGATAGACAACATTCACACATTAGGGCCAATTTAGTGTTGCCAATTTTGAGAGAAATAGGCCTTTTGTGTACATAGAAAAACTGCTTTTCATTTTTGAGTTCAGCTCATAAAAAATGAGAGCAAAAGCAGATGTGTTGATATTTTTGCTGTGTGTATATGTATATATATTTATTTCTATAATTCAAAAAAATAAACCCTAAGCTGAGGCTGAAAGAGTCTTAGCTTGGTCTTTCCACATCTGAACAGTTCACTTTGGTAAAGGGGGTCAATCCTTTTTGCTTGCTTGGTTCATCCTCAACCTCTCCTGCTTTGTTTTTGTTTAAATAGGACTTGTTTTGTACCGAAAGGGAGGTGTAAGCGCTTTGCATTCAAGGCACCCGAGGTCATTCCAACGCTCTTCTCCAACACCCTGGACCTCACTCTTGGTGCTTCTTCTTGGAGCTGCTCTGGGACTCTCCACAGGGTCAAAGTGCATAGGAGTTGGGCTCTCACTGTTGCAGTGAGGATCCGCTCACAGTGGTAAGGCCGTTTGTTTTGAGCATCCAAGTGTCTGCACAGTGTTCAAGGTGTGTAAAGGTTGTGTGAGGGGAGGATGTCTATTTAATGTCTGTGTGTGTGTGTGTGTGTGTGTGTGTGTGTGTGTGTGTGTGTGTGTGTGTGTGTGTGTGTGTGTGTGTGTACAAGGCTGTTGGGTAAAGAACGTCTTCTTCTCCACACGTGTTCATTCCTTGTGTCACGCTGCGACACACGTTACTCCCCTTCCTCCTCCTCCTGGATGACCTGAATGTCATCTGATGGTGAAATGGGAAGGCTGGCCGGCGAGCCGTCAGGCGGCTTGCCACCATCTCTGTCTTTATCTTCCTCTTCGATTTTCTTCTTCCACACTTTGTGGTTCTCGGTCAGGTGCTGCATGATGCTGCAAAATAACTGCCGGTGGCTCTTACTCCTTTCTGCAAGTCAAGAAATACAGATGAGTTGTTTAACTGTGACATAAACACAGTTTGACGGGAGACTCACTTGGCCGCAGATCTTCCTCCATCTCTTCATCCTCTTCCTCATCATCAGTGTCGGAGTCAACCCGCCCCTCGTCATCTTCATCCGATCCGTCTCCATGGACCCAGCGGCCAGGGAGTAAACCTGCGGCGTCGTAGGAGTTACAGAGTGGTCCAACTATGTGTGTGATGAAGGACTCCTGCAGCTTGGCCAACTGTGGGGAGGAGCGGTCCATGAAGGGGCTGATGGGTAATCCCAGCCTCCCTTCTTCATCGCCCTGCAAGTTCAAACAAAAAATGTACATCTTGATGGGATAGAAAGGGTTTTTTAATTTGACACCCCAAAAATGAGCTTGTACTTGAAATGTTGAACATTAATAACACACTTTGGACAAGGGGTCTGCAACCGATATCAAGAGACATTTGCTGCCTCTTGCCCTAAAGAAAAATAGTATAGAGCCTCAAAACGTAACACAGCCTATAAACTTCTAAAAGTTTAATTTATTTATTTATTTATTTTTTTCCATGTGAAATTTAACTATTTCCCTTTTGGCAAGTATTCAAAGTGACCTTACCAAAGGAGTTGCACACTTGAGAAGCTGAGCTGAACACAGGCTTCCAGTCTCTTTTACTTGCCATCCTTGCACCTCAGAACTCAGTCAGTGTACTTTAATGCCCTCACAGTAACTTTAAATATGCCTCAGCAGTCAACAATTGTCTATTGAAAATGCTTTTTCCAAAATCTAGCCCTAATGCTGGAATTTAGACCATTTAAAAGTGCTCGCAATTTTGTGTGTCAAGCTCTAAGAAGCGCACTTTTTACATAAACAGTGTAAACAGTGGATGTCAAAAACCATATACATACTCTTCACAGTGGAAGAAGAGGGCAAAAAAGGTTAAACTTATTAGCTTAGCTAAGTGAGTTATATTGCTCACAATACCCTCACATTTTGGCAGCAGAATCATGCATGGTTAGCATATTCACTGAAGAGCAAAATTAACAAGCTGACTTAGTTTATTTAAGATATGTCCCAAAGCCTGCTTTACCTTTTTCTTACAAAGCTGTCCTCCATAAAATGATAAGGGTATGCATTGGGCTGGACAAACTCGTAAGTTTGTCCCAATACAAAATAAGGGCTATTGAACTAGATTGTTTTGGGGGCCACATTTCCAGAATGCTAAGGGTCAGGGGGCTGGACTTCTCTCTTCACTATTAGTCCTATTTTGTATATTCAGGGATCCAAGTGAGGTAAAACAAAATAATATTAAAGGAACTGAGCCAGGGTTCAAGGGGGGATTTTGGAGGGTTGAAGATATTTTATTATTTCTTTGGAAGGCATTTCCTGCATACAAATTATGTAAAAATGCAAGAAAATGTACCACTGGTTTTGTCTATTACATTCTATAAACTGAAAGCCACAACTCTTTTTCATGACTGTACCAAAGCATCAATAGTTCATTGTTTTTGTTGAGAAAATATCTTTACAACACCATATCGGGGGCGGCATGGTGTAGTGGGTAGAGCGGCCGTGCCAGAAACCTGAGGGTTGCAGGTTTGCTTCACGCCTCTTGACATCCAAATCGCTGCCGTTGTGTCCTTGGGCAGGAAACTTCACCCTTGCCCCCAGTGCCGCTCACACTGGTGAATGAATGACAGGTGGTGGTCGGAGGGGCCTTAGGCGCAAACTGGCCGCCACGCTTCCATCAGTCTACCCCAGGGCAGCTGTGGCTATCCAAGTAGCTTACCACCACCAGATGTGAATGAATGGTGGGTTCTCATTTGTCTGTGAAGCGCTCTGAGTGTCTAGAAAAAGCGCTACATAGATATAATCCATTATTATTATTATTATCCATCCATCCATCCATTTTCTACGGCTTATTCCCTTCGGGGTCGCTGGGGGCGCTGGAGCCTATCTCAGCTACAATCGGGGTACACCCTGGACAAGTCGCCACCTCATCGCAGGGCCAACACAGATTATTATTATTATCATTATTATTATTATCCATTCCAAAAATATACGACAGCATCCATAGTTAATTTCATTTCTTCATTGTTTTTGTTGAGAAAATATCTTCAGCACATCAATACAAGCCATTAAATCCATAGTTTATGTCATTAGTTCAGTGTTTTGTTTGGCTTGAGAAAATCTATTCACTCCTCACTATAAGGCAATTCATGAACACATGAGATATGATGGCTATATTTGACAGAAGGCAAGATTTTCTTCAGCATCTTGTCACGACGACTAACGGAGTTCCTTCTGAAGACCAGCTACATTGACACCTCTGTTCAGAAGGGTGGAGTCCCTGGAGTGCCTGGAACACACTGGTGTCGTAACTCCTCAGAGAGGTACGTGAGAGGAAAGTGGACCTCACTGTGCTATGGCTTGATCTCGCCAACGCATATGGCTTGTTGAGCTTGCCCTCCACCGACATCAGGTTTCCAGCAAAGTTTCAGACCTGATTCTGGATTACTACAGTTACTTCAGGCTAAGATTCACCGCTGGATCAGGTACATCGGATTGGCATAGGCTTGAAAAAGGCATTATAACCGGCTGCACCATCTCAGTCATCCTTTTCGCCCTCGCCATGAACATGATAGTCATGTCAGCGGAGGTACAGTGCAGGGGCCCTTTGACAACATCAGGAGTACGCCAGCCACCAATCAAAGCCTTCATGGACGACCTGACTGTCACCACTACGTCCGTACCAGGCAGCAGGTGGATTCTCCAAGGCCTAGAGAAGCTCATCACCTGGGCTCGGATAAGTTTTAAACCAGCAAAATGAAGGTCTCTAGTGCTCAAGAGAGGGAATGTAGTGGACAGGTTCCGCTTCTCACTGGCTGGAGCCATCATCCCATCCATCAAAGAAAAGCCAGTCAAGAGCCTCGGGAAGTACTTTGACTGTAGCCTCAAAGACTCTGCCTCATCCAAAGTACTAAAAAAGAACTTGAGAACTGGCTCAGCCGGGTTGACAAGACTGGTCCTGCCAGGGAGGTTCAAGGCTTGGATTTACCAGCATTCCATCCTGCCTCAGATCCTGTGGCCTCTGCTAGTGTACACAGTACCGATAACAACATTCGAGGGCATTGAGATGAAGATCAGCAGCTACCTGCAAAGATGGCTCAGTCTACCATGCAGCCTAAGCAGCTCTGCTCTGTATGGAACCAGCAACATACTGCTTCTCCCAATCAGTGGTCTCACTGAAGAGTTCATGGTGTCCAGAACACGGGAAGCATTGCAATACAGAGAATCCAAAGAGCCAAAGGTGGCATCAGCTGGTATCCAGGTGCAAAGAGGCAGGAAATGGAATGCAAGCAAAGCCATAGATGTGGCTGAGTCATGGCTGAGGCAGAAGTCACTGGTGGGGTCCATAGCAACAGGGCGTGCAGGCATTGGCTACTTTCCGTCAACCAGAGTTGACAAGGTCCAGAGCAAGGAGCGTCATCATCTGATCCAGGAGGAAGTGCGAGCAGGTGTGGAGGAAGTACGAGCTAGCAGGATGGTGGGAATGAGGCAGCAAGGAGCTTGGACTGTGTATGATGTCCTCCCAAGCCCAGCAAACCTCCATGTCTGGGGTATAACGGAGACATCATCCTGCCCCTGCTGCTCAGAACGGGGCTCCCTGGTACACGTACTTAGCAGCTGACCAAAAGCTCTTAGAGACGGGCGCTATCGCTGGCGTCACGACCAGGTGCTTAGGGCAGTCGCTGACAGCATCGCCACCGCCATCAACACCAAGGCCCCCACAAGCCAAAGACCATCGCATTCCACAGAGCTGTAGAGAAGCCCAACATACCACCACGGACAAAGTCCTGCCTCCTCACCTCTGCAAACGACTGGCAACTGGAAGTGGACCTGGGCAGACAACTGAAGTTCCCTTCTAGGATTACATGAACCAGGCTCCGCCCAGATATGGTCATTGTCTCAGATTCCACCAAGCAGCTGATTATTCTGGAGCTAACTGTGCCATGGGAAGAACGCGTAGACGAGGCCAATGAGAGGAAGCGTGCCAAGTACCAGGAGCTGGAGGAAGAGTGTAGGAGGCAAGGATGGAAAACAATATGTGAGTCTCTGGAGGTGGGCTGTCGGGGATTCGCAGGGCGGTCACTCTGCAAAGTGCTCACCCGGCTAGAACTTGTCGGGGAGGCAAAACGGAAGGCTATCAGATCCACAACTGAAGCTGCAGAGAAATCCACAAGATGGCTTTGGATTAAGAGAGCAGAACTGTGGGCAAACGCTGCTGGGACACAGGCTGGGGATTGATCATCCATGGCCGGGTCGCCTGGGCTGAGACGGTCTGATGTTGAAAGACCCGAAGCCCCCAATGATCCCAGGAAACAACATCACTGATGATGTGTCCCAGCGCATCCACAGGATGTATCTTTCACCGATAAGAAATATTGTAATTGAAAAAAACGTTTGTTGAACTCGCTAAAGTCATGGATGTAAGATTGCATTCATGGTATCTGCTACAAGTTTGTTCGTTCATTTATAACATGAAGCTTTTTATTACATATAATCTTAATAAATTCATGATTATACTTTATAGTGCTTTTTAGGCAACTTGGGCCATGCGGCGCAAAATCTCGGACAAGGTAGTGGGTTTAGTATTTTAAATCATGATTAAAATCATTAAAACATTATCTACTGGTCCACAGAAGTATAGTATATTTGGATATGTGTTACAGCACTCGTGTTGCCACAACGATATATCCTGCGTTTCCCCATTTACTGACTACTTTCATCCTTTTTACCGCCTCACTTGATAACCTATACTAGAATGCGTTCCAAACTAAAAATGTTTTTAATCATTCAAAGCATTCACTCTTTGATTTTCATCGCTTACCATGCAGGATAGCTTAGCCTAGCTTTGCTAGCTCCAAAACCATCACCACTCTGGAGTCGGCATCATACTTGCCAACCCTCCCGAATTTCAGTGCCTCTCCCGAAAATCTCCCGGGACAACCATTCTCCCGATTTCCAGCCGGACTTAAGGCACGCCCCCTCCAGGTCCGTGCGGACCTGAGTGAGGACAGCCTGTCGTCACGTCTGCTTGGCCAACCAAAAAGTAACCACATAACACTATACCGTATAGTGTTCTGTGGTTACTTTTTGGTTGGCCAATGGTTTATGTTGTATTGCGCACCCTGACGGAAAGTGTGGGAGTCGGTTCTGAAGTATGAAGTAAAGAGACGTAACTTCATCACCTCGCCTGGTTATTGACACTTACCCAGAATATTACACTGCCCATACCTATGCTCCCTCAAAGGCTGTGCTACTGGCTGCAAAGCATTGCACATTCAAATACAACAATGAGTAGAGAGGAGAGGAGTGTTGTGTGTATATGTGTTAATAAATAAACACTGAAATTCAAGTATTTATTTTATTTATATGTATATATCCATCCATCCATCCATCTTCTTCCGCTTATCCGAGGTCGGGTCGCGGGGGCAGCAGCCTAAGCAGGGAAGCCCAGACTTCCCTCTCCCCAGCCACTTCGTCCAGCTCCTCCCGGGGGCTCCCGAGGCGTTCCCAGGCCAGCCGGGAGACATAGTCTTCCCAACGTGTCCTGGGTCTTCCTCGTGGCCTCCTACCGGTCGGACGTGCCCTAAACACCTCCTTAGGGAGGTGCTCGGGTGGCATCCTGACCAGATGCCCGAACCACCTCATCTGGCTCCTCTCGATGTGGAGGAGCAGCGGCTTTACTTTGAGCTCCCCCCGGATGACAGAGCTTCTCACCCTATCTCTAAGGGAGAGCCCCGCCACCCGGCGGAGGAAACTAATTTCGGCCGCTTGTACCCGTGATCTTGTCCTTTCGGTCATAACCCAAAGCTCATGACCATAGGTGAGGATGGGAACGTAGATCGACCGGTAAATTGAGAGCTTTGCCTTCCGGCTCAGCTCCTTCTTCACCACAACAGATCGATACAGCGTCCGCATTACTGAAGACGCCGCACCGATCCGCCTGTCGATCTCACCATCCACTCTTCCCTCACTCGTGAACAAGACTCCGAGGTACTTGAACTCCTCCACTTGGGGCAAGATCTCCTCCCCAACCCGGAGATGGCACTCCACCCTTTTCCGGGCGAGAACCATGGACTCGGACTTGGAGGTGCTGATTCTCATCCCAGTCGCTTCACACTCAGCTGCGAACCGATCCAGTGAGAGCTGAAGATCCTGGCCAGATGAAGCCATCAGGACCAAATCATCTGCGAAAAGCAGAGACCTAATCCTGCAGCCACCAAACCGGATCCCCTCAACGCCTTGACTGCGCCTAGAAATTCTGTCCATAAAAGTTATGAACAGAATCGGTGACAAAGGGCAGCCTTGGCGGAGTCCAACCCTCACCGGAAACGTGTCCGACTTACTGCCGGCAATGCGAACCAAGCTCTGACACTGATCATACAGGGAGCGGACCGCCACAATCAGACAGTACGAAACCCCATACTCTCTGAGCACTCCCCACAGGACTTCCCGAGGGACACGGTCGAATGCCTTCTCCAAGTCCACAAAAGCACATGTAGACTGGTTGGGCAAACTCCCATGCACCCTCAAGGACCCTGCCGAGAGTATAGAGCTGGTCCACAGTTCCACGACCAGGACGAAAACCACACTGTTCCTCCTGAATCCGAGGTTCGACTATCCGGCGTAGCCTCCTCTCCAGTACACCTGAATAGACCTTACCGGGAAGGCTGAGGAGTGTGATCCCACGATAGTTAGAACACACCCTCCGGTTCCCCTTTTTAAAGAGAGGAACCACCACCCCGGTCTGCCAATCCAGAGGTACTGCCCCCGATGTCCACGCGATGCTGCAGAGTCTTGTCAACCAAGACAGCCCTACAGCATCCAGAGCCTTAAGGAACTCCGGGCGGATCTCATCCACCCCCGGGGCCTTGCCACCGAGGAGCTTTTTAACTACCTCAGCAACCTCAGCCCCAGAAATAGGAGAGCCCACCACAGATTCCCCAGGCACTGCTTCCTCATAGGAAGACGTGTTGGTGGGATTGAGGAGGTCTTCGAAGTATTCCCTCCACCGATCCACAACTTCTGCAGTCGAGGTCAGCAGAACACCATCCGCACCATACACGGTGTTGGTAGTGCACTGCTTCCCCTTCCTGAGGCGGCAGATGGTGGTCCAGAATCGCTTCGAAGCCATCCGGAAGTCGTTTTCCATGGCTTCCCCGAACTCCTCCCATGTCCGAGTTTTTGCCTCCGCGACCGCTGAAGCCGCACACCGCTTGGCCTGTCGGTACCTGTCCGCTGCCTCAGGAGTCCCATGAGCCAAAAGAACCCGATAGGACTCCTTCTTCAGCTTGACGGCATCCCTCACCGCCGGTGTCCACCAACGGGTTCTAGGATTACCGCCACGACAGGCACCAACTACCTTGCGGCCACAGCTCCAATCAGCCGCCTCGACAATAGAGGTGCGGAACATGGTCCACTCGGACTCAATGTCCAGCACCTCCCTCGTGACATGTTCAAAGTTCTTCCGGAGGTGGGAATTGAAACTCTCTCTGACAGGAGACTCTGCCAGACGTTCCCAGCAAACCCTCACAATGCGTTTGGGCCTGCCAGGTCTGTCTGGCATCCTCCCCCACCATCGCAGCCAACTCACCACCAGGTGGTGATCGGTAGAAAGCTCCGCACCTCTCTTCACCCGAGTGTCCAAAACATGAGGCCGCAAATCCGATGACACAACTACAAAGTCGATCATAGAACTGCGGCCTAGGGTGTCCTGGTGCCAAGTGCACATATGGACACCCTTATGCTTGAACATGGTGTTCGTTATGGACAATCCGTGACGGGCACAAAAGTCCAATAACAAAACACCACTTGGGTTCAGATCCGGGCGGCCATTCTTCCCAATCACGCCTCTCCAGGTTTCACTGTCGTTGCCAATATGAGCGTTGAAGTCCCCCAGTAGAACGAGGGAATCACCCGGGGGAGCACTCTCAAGTACTCCCTCGAGTGAATCCAAAAAGGGTGGGTACTCTGAGCTGCTGTTTGGCGCGTAAGCGCAAACAACAGTCAGGACCCGTCCCCCCACCCGAAGGCGGAGGGAAGCTACCCTCTCGTCCACCGGGTTGAACTCCAACATGCAGGCTCTGAGCCGGGGGGCAACAAGAATTGCCACCCCAGCCCGTCGCCTCTCACTGCTGGCAACGCCAGAGTGGAAGAGAGTCCAGCCCCTCTCGAGAGAACTGGTTCCAGAGCCCTTGCTGTGCGTCGAGGTGAGTCCGACTATATCCAACCGGAACTTCTCTACCTCGCGCACTAGCTCAGGCTCCTTCCCCCCCAGCGAGGTGACGTTCCACGTCCCAAGAGCTAGCTTATGTAGCCGAGGATCGGACCGCCAAGTGCCCTGCCTTCGGCTACCGCCCAGCTCACATTGCACCCAACCTCTATGGCCCCTGCTATGGGTGGTGAGCCCATTGGAGGGAGGACCCACGTTGCCTCTTCGGGCTGTGCCCGGCCGGGCCCCATGGGGAAAGGCCCGGCCACCAGGCGCTCGCCATCGTGCCCCAACTCCGGGCCTGGCTCCGGAGGGGGGCCCCGGTGACCCGCGTCCGGGCAAAGGAAATCTGAGTCTCGGTTCTTGCATTTCCATAGAAGTCTTCGAGCTGCTCTTTGTCTGATCCCTCACCTAGGACCTGTTTGTCTTGGGAGACCCTTCCTCCAGACTCTAGCACCTTGACTTCCAAATTAAATACAAAACTTGCTTTCGTCTGAAAACAGGACTCTGGACCACTCTGCAACTGTCCAGTGCTTCTTTTCCATAGCCCAAGTCAGGCGCTTCTTCCGTTGTCTTGAGTTCAGGAGTGGCTTGACTATGGGAATACGGCTACATGCTTCCATCTGTTGAAAAGCTCTATGGAGATTACCATTACTGTCCTCGATTGGCCTGCCAACTCCCCTGACCTGAACCCCATAGATAATTTGTGGGGTATTGTGAAGAAGAAGCTGAAAGACACCAGACCCAATAATGCAAATGAGCTAAAGGCCGCTATTGAAGCATCCTGGGCATCCATAACACCTCAGCAATGCCACAGGCTGACTGTCTCCATGCCACGCCGCATTGGTGCAGTAATCCGTGCAAAAGGATTCCCAACCAAGTACTGAGTGCATTAATTGACATTTTCAAATGTTTGATTTTGTTTTGCTGTTATAAATCTTTTTTTTTTACTTAGTCTGAGAAAATACTCTAATTTTTTGAGATGGGATTTTTGAGTTTTCTTAAGCTGTATGCCATAGTAAGCAATATTAAAATAATAAAAGGCTTACAATATTTCAGTTGATCCAGAATGTATGACATTTTCATGTTTTTAGTTGCATTACAGAAAATAAAGGACTTTATCACAATATTCTAATTTTCTGAGACAGTCCTGTATATAAAAGGAATACTTGAATTTCAGTGAATTCTAGCTATAAATATGCTCCTCCCCCCTTAACCCCCCCCCCAATCTCCCGAATTTGAAGGTCTCAAGGTTGGCAAGTATGGTCAGCATTAATGCGAGTATGGTTTCATGTAGAAATTGTACACTTCTCTTAGAGAGGTTGTCCCTGCCAACTTCCTCTATACAACAGGAGCACTCAAGTGTTTTTAGGAAAAAAGTTTTTTCTCCCAAGTTTTGAACTGAATCAGGGGGCCAAATCTTGGTCGGTAGTTGGGTAGCCCTGGTCTATATCTCTTATAATTTTGGGAACTAGGGGCCTGATTTACTAAAGGGTTGCGTGTACTAAAACCTGTACAAAGCTGATAGCACACACAAAGCTGATCTACTAAACGTGTGCAAAGTGGATTATGTCTAATAAGTGAGCAGAATAACGCGTACAATCCATTTTGCGTCTGTCTTCATTAATATGCAAAATATGCTGATATTTAAAACACCCACAATACTGGGAGGAGAAAATGCAAGTATATTTGTTTAGCATGCGCTATATAATGTAATAATAGTGTCAAAAGGACACGCAAACTGACACACACACTTCTACAGTATCTGTGCTCGCGCTGCAGACAGACGAGAATCCTCTGTCTGTGTGTGTCATCATTTTGACCTGACAGAATAAAAAATCTGACAAAACGCTTTTTCAGCAACATTATTTTATAATTTTATAGCTGCTGGATGACTTGAGGGGCTGATTAAAATTAATTCAACTGATGCGTTTTGGTGTCATTTAATATATTTTTTTAAAGATGTTTTTTTATTTTTTATTATTAAAAATATTTCTTGTATGAAAAAACTTCTTAAAGTATACATTCGTTTACGTCTTGAGCAGATTAAGTACAGCTTCTCACCAATAAGCAAACAAATAAAAAAAGGGGTTTAATTGTAGATGCACTCCAGAACCGCTTCTGAAATGCCCATAAAAAGTGGTACATGTCTCCTGCATGTTTGAAAACTGCAAACATGGTGGTAGCATGATAACATGAATGTGCAGTAAATGAGAGTGCACCGTATAGTACACGTAAAATCTTAATTTAAATAAGGCGGTCTGCACCACTTTTTAATTGCACATGCCTATTTTAGTAATCGCACACAACACGCCCACTAATAGTACATGCTATTTTATAGGTTGCACACGCTGTTTACTGATTGTTGTTTGGATCTTAGTAAATCAGCCCCTAAGTGTAGTTAATGGCGGGCAGTGTCTACCTGCTCATAAAACTCATTGACAATGCCTTCCGTCCACTTCAGGTGAAGGTCGCGGACTTTGGCTGGTCCATTGATGTCTGCCAACTTGATACACATTTGGCACACCAGCAGTCTGTCATTCTCATTCGTCCAGTCAATTCCTGGACTGTTTACATCATTGACCTGCAAATCACAGAGACAGGACATAATACTGCATAAGCCATACAACTGCTCAGATATAATGATGCAACATTCCCCTCATGGTTTTAAGTACATTTCAAATTGTGATCAAATAATGACCTTGGAATTGAACTCTGCCAGGAAGTCAAAGTGCTTCTTTAAGTCTGTGGCTAGAATGGCCTCAATGACAAGGAAGCGAAAACGCTTAAACTCCACATGATCCAGATTGACTAGGAAGTTGAACTCCGGCCGGGACAGGTAGAGGCTCCAGGCTGACGCAGCGTGGTGGTTCTCCAACACGGAGCGGTCGTTGTACAACACCGCCTACATTGGGCACGACAAAAGATGACAACGAGATGTCAATAACATTGTGCAGATGAACCCATTGGCAAAGAAATGCAGATTATATTTACCAAATGCATGGTAGTAGATGGCCACAGTGTATGATATGTACAGTGGGATATGTACAGTGCCGATTTTGTAAGTTTACTGCCTGACAACGATATGAACAGTCCAGTATTTTATGGTAGGTTTAGTGTGTTGTATTGTCAGAATGTTAAAAAAATACTGAAGAAACTCATTTGTATTTGATTGAGGGAAATAACTAGTTGATCCCCAACCAACAAAACCAGCAAGCAAACAGCCACCAACAGATACATTTTTGCCCATGAACATGAAGCACACAACTACAGTCCCTTCAAGGTAGTACTCTTAATCTCAACAGTCAACAGTCAACTTTATTGTCAATTTTTAACATGTACAAGACATACAAGAAATCGAAATTATGTTTTCACCACAGTCCCACTCAAGAGCAGACAAACATTACAGGGAGACAGAACAGGACCGCTGATTGGTCAGCCAACTTCCAGCGCCACTTAAAAAGGTAGGAAACAGGTAAACATTGGGGGGGGGGAGATGAGTAAAAAAATGTTCAGTCTAAGGCTGTAATCCTGGGGGAGGGGGTCCAGACTGTGGCCAGGAAAAAGAAACCTCAATAACCATAACACACATAAACAAGTTACAAAGAATTCACAAGACAAAAAGAGGGGAGGGAGTGGGGGCTACGGAGGCAGGCTGCTGCTATCTAAGCGCTACCCAGCCGTCCATCACTCCTAAGGGATTCAAGCGGTGGTGAAGGCGTGGGGGTGTGTGCATATGCCCATCGGGCAGTGTTGTTGTGTCTATAGGCCTGGAGTTGCTCTGCAGGCACTGCGAGCATAGAGCGTCCATCACTGAGGTGTCCTCAGGGGATGTTTACAGAACAGCCTTCTTCTGTTGTGAGCAGCATCAAGGCCACGCGAGGGAGTCAAACCGTAAATTAGGATTGTTGTTTTCCAAGCGAGCAGACATTTTAATGGCTTGTCTGTTCTTAATCGTCCATGGGGCCAATTTTTGCATTTCAGTAAGCCTCTCCATGGTGTGATCTAACTTACGATTCAGTTCAAAATCGCCACAGTCTATGATCTCACAGCTCGACCCATGCCTTACATTTCGACGGGCAGCATTTGGGCTCCTTGAATGCCTGCCATCGTCTTCCGAATTTGACGATAAACCAGGGCTATACCCAGCCCAATCAGCAGATGCCCTGCGATCACGGTTACAAATAGATGTCTTCCACGTCCCCGACGTAAAGCACATTAATCTCCATTTCTTCCAGGAGTCTCTCATGTACCCCGCAGCAAGTTCCGCCAGGGCAGCCAGGCTCCCCAAAACATATTTTCCTCATCGAGGAGATATTGTCAATTGAGTCGAGAGTCCAGCTAATCAATTCCATGTCTGGTGTTTAGATTTTCGGAGGACAGCGCAGAGAAAGAGGCTCTTAAAAAGTGCAAACAGGACAAAACAAGAGAGCAAGCAAGGAGTGACAAAGACAGAGCGGGAGAAAAAATATGACCGCCTCCACCATGTGCCAAGCCAGAAGAAAGAATGAATGAATGTCGATAAAAGACATCCGTACGAAAATCAGTCCCTTCCTTTGAAACATTTCCACCAACATGAGCAAGACGTCAGGGACAAAATTGCAGACCAGCACAACACTGGAATGGACTCAAAGGTCAACAACAAGAAGGTTGGCGAGAAAGACACCACTATTGGTGCAATCATTTGTAAATGTAAGAAATACAAGATAATAGTCATTCTCTCTTGTTCTGGGGCTCCAATCAAATATAATTAATAATGGCCTTGATTTAATGGGTTTTTTTTTTACATTCTATCTGTTAAAATTAACCTACCATTGAAAATATGTCCCATTTATATGTTTAAAAGAGGGTACACTTACAAAATAAGGATCATATACTAATTTTTCCCACTGGACGTGTAGTATTAGTTATATAATGTACCTCATATAGTGGCTAAGGGAGCCTGTTTACTCAACTACATTCAGGACCAGCCGTCTATTATATGATTGATATATTTATTGTGTTGGAGGCCTTCATTTGTACAAATACAGTGGAACCTTGATTTATGAACTTGAACTGTCGATCAGTTTGAGTATTTTAACCAATTGGATTGCCGGAAATTCACAGTGGCCGCCTACTATAATCAAGTTGGCGCCACAAACATTATCGTGTGAGCATTGAGACAGGCACTGAAAATCTGTAGAACTGCCGTTTATTTAAAAAAAAAAAAATTCTTAGCTGTGCACTGGTCACTTGTATGTGGGTTTACAATATCCTGAGAGATTGGTTGGAACAAAACTCCCTAAAACCAAAGACAAATTACGCGAAATGTCTTCTTTGGGTCAAAGCTAGCTTGTGTACTTTCAACTAAGTAAGAAGAATATCAACAAGCACATGGTTGTTTGTTGGAGGGTAAGTTCAATAATTGAATGAAAAATTTACATTCAGGAAATCCCAAAGTTAGAGTATTACGTCCATAAATACAGTACAAAGGATTGCACAATTTAGTCGTTGTTTTGATCGTCAATGAATTTAGGCATACCAGTATGTTTGTAGTTAAAGGTATCCTGAAGAAACATAGTTTTTTTATGAATAGTAAAAAGTAATTATCTATCAGGGTAATTACGGTAATTAACAATGACAGTATAAGTAATCTTCTATTTTCCTGGAATATTTAAATGTGGAGTCTAATTGGTGGCTAATTTTGCTGCATTGACCACCATACTTTGCATCAACAGGCACATCGTAATTTCCATCTTCTGAAACACAAATTTGGGTAAAGTAGTTGAGCCCCCTCTTAAGTGATCGATGTGATAGATGTTCAGCTTCGAGAAAAAGATATGCTAATTTTGTCTGAAATACAAGAACGTTTTGGCTGATCTTTGCAAATGTTGTCAAAAGCGTGTGGGGCATGACAACAGTAACCAAGGGGGAGTGGCTTACAGGAAAAGTCGGAAGTGTCCATTGGTTCGTCAATAAACTAGTTTGTATATTGAAAGAAATGTCTCCATAAGAAACAACTTAAACATAAATAATTGGTTACACCAGGAGTCGGGAACCTTTTTGGCTGAGAGAGCCGTGAAAGCCAAATATTTTAAAATGTATTTCCATGTCAAAGGACACTTCCTGTGGTATTAGAAAAAAAATGTAATCTGCTTATAAAAGTCAAATTATTGGCATGTATTAATCGTGACAAAATGTCAAAAGAAATCAATGAAAATACTCGAGTAAAAACCTCTAAAACACATCATTAAAAAGTGGAAGGACAGTGAAGAAACTTTGCACAGTCTGAAACTCCCGCCATCAATATAAGTTATTGGCGGAAAATAATTGCAACTCTGGATAGAAATAAATATTTTGACATTGTTTGAAGCTTGTAGAGACGATTAAACCTAATCAAAGCTAAAGATGGTCCAAAAAACAAATACAATGTTAAGAGAGTTTTACTTTTTGGGGGATAAGTGATGTATATAATACCCTAATGCAGGCTTGACAAAGGCCATGGTCATTATTATTTTTTCCATTTTGGCAGACTGGGCAGAACTAATCTGATGAAGTGTAGCTCACACTGCAGAGCGAGCACAGCAACTTAATGCTACTCTCTGGAATGCCATTTTTACATAACTTCTTCACTACAGAGCATGGAACTGGTGTACAACATCTGAGTTGCAGCTGCCAAGACACTTTAATTCCTCTAAGAATGAAGGTACACATAAGGCATATTTGTTTCTGCGAATAATGTAACCTGCAATTAATTCACAGCCACACAGTTCTATACCCTGCAAACTACAAACACAACATGTTAAATTAATATTTTTCTAAACTGTCAAAACTAAGCAGAAAGGCCTTTTTCCCAGTGAAAGGGCCATTTTTAATAAAGATCTTAGGTATACATAATGCTGTGGTCGTGTATGGTCAAATGTGATGTAATCTATTGTGGTAAAATGCCTTTGAAGCAGCTGCCACTAACTAAACAAGGTAATGATGACCCTTTAATCAATGAATGGTGAAATCCAAGCAAAAAGCAAGAAACTGGGGACACGTTCGACCACTTAAGGTAGACATGTTTGTCAACATCCTTAGCAATCAATAGGTTCAGAGTCTCCTCTTTTTTTTTCTTTTATCAGTCTCTTCTTTTGTTTCTTTTACCCACTTTCCTGAGTCCAATAGTGGAACGGGAGCACATAGCTGACCCTTTTACCTCTCACATCACAAAGAGGTTGCTGCTAAAGAGATTGTTTTTGTTATAAATATATGCCACAAACTGGACCAAAATGTAACGAGTGCTTCTTTAGCTAGCCTATGTTTCACCCTTTCAACCACATTTTAATAATTCTTCCAAGTGGATTTATGTGAAAACTTGCTGACAGTAGAGCAGAGGGTGCATACTTTTGCCAAGATAAATGAAATTAGAATCCACTTTCCACAAAGTTAAATTGCTCTAGTACATTAGAATGGCCAATTCAGCCTTCTCTATGGAGTGAATCCAGCACTCAGTCAAACGGAGGTAACATTTGAAATGAATCAAGGAGAAAGTAATAAGCTGTTATGTTGTTAAGTTTTTCAATGTAGTGAGTCCCCAGAACCCAAAGGTAGTTTTTTGAATGGGTCCCTGGGAAATTCAATGTGTCCACAATTAAAAGAAAAAATTCTACAGTATATATTGTTGCTTTTCTTAAATTGGAGGGTGAAAATAATTTGATTATGATGATTATTATTATCATTGGTTACAACTAAGATATACATTCATTTATGTTTAAAATTTAAAATCTGAGCACAACAGAATGGCAACCGCCATTCAAAGTATTTTTCATTACCGCCACTGCAGTACCCGGTACGTTTTTTTTTCCTATTTATTTAATGAGTTTAGTTTAGTTTAGTCTTTATTTGAAGGGACAATGCACAGAAACAGCAGTGCAATACTTTTTCATAACATGGTCACTACTGCCTAGTTTATCTTGTTATATTCTTATTTTACTGTTATATTTGTATTCTCATTGTTGCTTTTTATTTTTATTCTATTGTAATATTTTTCTATTTTGTTTCCATTTATACCCCCATTATTTACTTTTTATTTTTTAAATTTGATCTCAATTCTGTACACTGCTGCTGGAATTTTAATTTTCCTGAGGGAACTCTCCTGAAGGAATCAAAGTACTATCTATCTATCTATCTATCTATCTATCTATCTATTAAGCTCAAAGACAGATCTGTTCTGCACCACATTATAGCTAAATAGCTCATTTCCATCTGCAGTCCCTGGCTACCTAAATTAAAGAGATACAAAAATCATGAAATAAAATTATAACAATAAAATTATACTATAGCATGTAATCAAATTAAAAAAAAGTCATAAAATGCCCTTTTATTGACACATACTTATACATTACAACCACACCTCAATACATCACACAATACATGCTCTGGTTCACATCTGTTTACAACAAAATGTTCTCATGCATAAATATAATACACATGAATTTGACATGTCAATCATAGTGCCCACCTCAGTGACCGTGTGAGCAGGTTTGATTGCTCCAAAGCCACTTTTTAACTTCAATTGTGAATGAAGAGTAATCTGTTAGACTTTTCTAGTTTGTTGTGAGGTCGTTCCCTTCCTTTATCGCTTTATATGAAAAGGCTGATTGTGCAAAAGAGGTTTTACATCTGGGTACACTACACTGCATTACAGCATGTCCTTTGAAAGGTAAAACACTAACAACTCGAATGAGCACAGCATCATGCATTTGAAATGTGGGTTGAAATGAAATCCATGGTGACTGGCTAGTTGTTTTGATAGTGGCTAAACAAGCATGTTATGATACTGTGTATAGGTGTTGATAGGGATGATGTTTGATAAAAAAATTATCGAGTTCGAGCCTATTATCGAATCCTCATATCGAACCGATTCCTAATCGATTCTCTTATCGAGTCCAGATAGGTTGTTGTATATGGAAAAAAACACACAATATTTGGTTTAATAAAAGCTGACTTTTATTATATAAGAAAAAATAAAATCTAATAAATAAATAAATATTGACTGTTACCCCCCTAAAAAATAAAAAAAATAAATAAATATTGACTGTTGTTACCCAAAGTATATTAAGTGGGATTTTTAAGAAAAACAAATATATACAGTAACACAAAAACAACCTGTCTCTGTGATCACTATAGGTGTATCAATAATATTATAGTGTAAAATAAAATCAGTCCCTTGGGCACAAAACTGAAAATAATACAGCTCTCCAAAAAGTGCACTTCTCCTGCTATTTGACATAACTGTTTGTTATGATGCTTTGACTTTTTTGCACTTTATTTCTTTATTGAAAGAAAATTCTATGAAGGGAAAAGTTGTTTGCAAATGTGGTTCCAATGCTAAAAAATGAAAAGTTAAAGCTAAAAAAAGAAATACACTTTATTGAGTTAACATTATTTCTTTATAGGGCAGGGGTCGGCAAACTTTTTGGCTGAGAGAGCTGTGAAAGCCAAATATTAATGTATTTCCGTGAGAGCCATATAATATTTTTTAACACTGAATACAACTAAATGCGTGCATTTTTAAGTAAGACCAACATTTTTAGAGTGTAATAAGTCTCTTATTCTTTTTAATACCATTGTTATTCTGAAGCTAACCAATAATAAATAAAATACTTCTTACCATTAATGCGACTTCTTGAACAGGTGCGGTAGAAAACGCATGGATTAAAATGCATGAGAATGTTTCATATTTTGAACATTATTTTTAACACTGATTACCAGCGGAATTATTCATTACTTATCATGTTAAGCAATGTCAGCTAAGATTTATCTGAGAGCCAGATGCAGTCATCAAAAAAGCCACATCTGGCTCGAGAGCCATAGGTTCCCTACCCCTGTTATAGGGGGGGAAATGTGATGTTATGAGCTAGGGCAGGGGTCGGCAACCTTTACCAGTCAAAGAGCCATTTTGACCAGTTTCACAAATTACAGAAAACAATGGGAGCCACAAAAATCTTTTGAAATTTAAAATGAAATAACACCGCATACAAAGTTTTTATTTTGCTTTGTGCTAGTATGTATAAACCAAGGGTCTCAGACACGTGGCTCAAACCTTATTATGAAAATTGAATGTTAATGTGGCCCGCGGGTTTTATATGAATGGCGCTTGACAGCGTCATACTTACCAACCCTTCTGATTTTTCCGGAAGACTATGAATTTCAAGGCAACTGTTCCCCCGAATGTGCCGTGATGGTTCAGTATTTAGCGCCCTCTACAACCAGCGTGCCGGCCAAGACACACGTCGTATGGGGCTTCTGCTTGCTCACGTAAGTGACAGCAGGGCATAATTGGTCAACAACCACACAGGTTACACTGACGGTGGCGGTATAAAAAACTTTAACACTCCTACTAATAATGTGCCACACTGTGAACCCACACCAAACAAGAATGACAAACACATTTCGGGAGAACATCTGCACCGTAACACAACATAGACACAACAGAACAAATACCCAAAATCCCATGCAGCCCTAACTCTTCCGGGCTACATTATACACCCCCACTACCAAACCCCGGGGGGGGGGGGGGGGGGGGGTGTTGATGTGTGAGGGAGCAGGGTTGGGGTGGGGGCGGGGTTTGGTGGTAGCAGGGGTGTATAATGTAGCCCGGAAGAGTCAGGGCTGCATGGGATTCTGGATATTTGTCCTGTTGTGTTTATGTTGTGTTAAGGTGCAGATGTTTTCCCGAAATGTGTTTGTCATTCTTGTTTGGTTTTGGTTCAAAGTGTGGCGCATTATTAGTAAGAGTGTTAAAATTGTTTTATATGGCCACCGTCAGTGTAACTTGTGTGGCTGTTGACCAAGTATGCCTTGCTGTCACTTACGTGTGCAAGCAGAAGATGCATATAACAAGGGGCTGGGCTGGCACGCTGTTAATACAGATTGTAGAGGGTGCTAAATGCTGTACCATCATGGCATCACCCTTATTATTATTGTAAGGGTGAAAATGGGAGAATATTAATCCCGGGAGTTTTCTGCGAGAGGCACTGAAATTCGGAAGTCTCCCGGGAAAATCGGGGGGGTCGGCAAGTATGCAGCTGAGCCGCATCAGAGTGATCAAAGAGCTGCATGCGGCTCCGGAGCCGCGGGTTGCCGACCCCTGAGCTAGGGAATATAACAACTACACTACCCAGCATGCAACGGGAGTGACAAGCATGCGCGGTAGCCCTGAAAAGTGTTGTTGCATGTTGCCACCCGGCAGCTAAGAATGAGGTTATGAGCACATGTGAAAGTAAACGTCAAGAACTCAGCCAACATGCCTCGTCTGCATTATTTATAATTAGACAGACAACACATATACAGTGTGATTTTGTTTTGTTTACAAAAAAAGAAAAACAAAAGTTAAAAAAGGGAGATGTACTGTATGTATGTGCTGCGGTTGCTTTAAGAACGTTGCGACAGCTGCCGTAAAGGAGGTGCATTGCTAGCCTGGTTGCTATGTTTCCGGTAAGTCGTAAAAGTGTTCGTCATGTGTTTGTACCCTGCTCAAATCTCTCAGTAAAGTTATTCATTGGATTATACCTTTTGTTTTGAACTTTATCACTACTTGGAGCGCTTTTTCCGGTCCATTGTTTTTCCTGCTTTCGCTATCTGCGCCTAATGACTGAGCTACATGACGTAATTTCTTGCGATGTCCCACGGGGTATTTCTGGTTGGGACGGGATACGTTCCCAGGGATTCGAATAAAGAACCAACTCTTTTTCTTTACTATAGTGGTCTCGATAACGAATACCGGTTCTCAAAAAGGGATTTGAGTCCGAGGACTCGGTTCTTTTCTTATCGAACAACCGAGAAAATCGGTTTCGAGTATCATCCCTAGGTGTTGACGTCTGTACTCAGTAAATGCACAGTAACAGAAACAACGCTTGTCTGGTCCACTGACTTAGTTTATTTTGCTTGTTATTAGGGCAGCAACTAACAACCATTCTTATTGTCAACTAGTCATCGACTATATTAAAGATTAGTTGCCTAATTAGATTATGAAACAGAGGCTCCAATTTAGCCATTGACTTTTAAATACAGTTTGAGGAATTTAACTTTTGTGCTAACTAACAACAAAGAGGACTATTTCATTCAGACGTATGTATTTATACTCTCTGTAACTGTGCTGCTCATTATGCTGTTATCAAATAATAACTTTATTAAACTTTTGTCCATTTAAGAGCAAGGAAAGGCAACGCGCTGCTAAAATCAAATAACATATTTTTTAATGCAAACAAAAAACTGTCCAACTAGTAGCAATAACAACAAAACACCAAATATATCTAGCTTCCTCAAAAAGAAAAGAAGAAAAAAAAAGAAAAAAAAGAAAAAGAAAAAGAAAAGACCATTATGCGATGATGATGTGTGTTATACAGACGGTAATTGCCAGGTATGGACAGGTACAGTGGAACCTTTAATTGATTCTTGAACAGGGTTCGTTAATAGAAAAGTTTGTAAAACAATGTGAATATGAATAATGTGTTCCTGCCTCGACAAAAGTCCATATTTTAGCGAAGGTTTGTACGCTTTGTACACAAAATAAAGTGCTATGCAGTATTGTACATCAAACAAACATAAAATGGGAGTGATGGATAAAGTTTATATTTATTAACAAGTCAAAATGACAACATTGACAAGCTTAACTGGAACACACACAGGAGTCCCTTTGGTGCCCTCACAAACATTCAGAAACCACAAAAATGTAAAGAAGAGGGGGAGAAGGGAGAAGGGGCGGCGGGGTGTGTGTGCTCTTGGAAGGGACTCTGCTGAACAAAAGGTTGTGTCTTCGCTGCGATACAAGTTTGCTTTGGCATATTTTTCCAGAAAAGTCCGGTGTCAACACAATTAAAAACTTGCTGTGGTATGAAGCCTGCTTCGTCAATCTCTTGAATACGAGCAAGCACAATTGGCTGCCGGCGGGACACAAAAATGAGTGAATGAAGCGTTCGCACACAGAGACATGGTTTGCACACAGAGGGCATATTTGGCTCGATCTAATAGTTTGTAAATCGCAAAGTTCGCAAAAACAAGGGTTGGTAAATCGAAATTCCACTGTATATTGTCCCTTAAAGACGTTTTGGTATTGAGTTATTGGTCCAATAACTTCAGAATGTGCCAATCTCTTTCTAACTTTACCGGACTGACAAACCTCTAGCTGGCGCTAGAGGTTTGCTAACAAGCTAACTAATCGAGAAGAGTCGGAGACTGCATCCTCCAAATGTTTGAATTGCCTCCGTTTTTAAATGCTTCTGCATCACAGACGTACTGCTGTGAAAAGCAGGGTCTACTTGGCAAATTGAGGAAATTTTGTCTTTGATGTGTGTAAGTTTTACTCGCGGTGTTTTCTCTTGCTTGGCAGTCACTGGACACGCAGACATGTGCCTTTTCGTTTCTGTTCCAAAAAATGTTTGGCCAACTATTATCTGCAAAATTATTTGTCAGCGAAGGGTTTCATCCCTGCAACTGTGTTTTAAAACACAATATGTTGTTTACTACTGGAAAAATTAGGCGTGTCCAAGGGAAGCAAGGAGACTGAGTTGACTGCGTCCTTAAATATAACTCTGTGTCAGGGACACAGGACCCGTACTGTACCTAGCAACATCAGTAAATAGGCATCTGTATGAAACCAAAAAACAGATTGACTTTGCATCATGACTTAAGGCAGGGGTGTCCAATCCACAGCCCACAGGCACCTTAAATTCGGCCCGCGAGACGACAGTACAAGTTAAATTTCAATAAGCAACCTGGCCGTGCGGGGTGCTTTCATATTAAATTTAAATATTAGGGGTATGATGGGTGGCACAATGTAAGAATCGCAGGTGAGTGACCATGATGTTTACTTTCTTGATACTAAAAGCACAGCATTTATATATATCATCCAATCCAAACAACCATCCTTAGTCATGGTGCAGAAATAAAAATTCAACCAGCACAAAAAGTCAACATGCATGGACACACATAACACAACCTGCTGACTGAACATTGTAGATACTATATACAAAAAAACGTACTATCACCACAAAAAATTCATGATATGTACAGCCTATTATTTGCACAGTATTGACAAGTGATGTTTGGAAAACTTGACGACCAAAAAAAGACTGAAAACCGCGACGTCGAAATCGGATGGAAACAAAACGCACACCATTGTCTGGAGTGTTGTCAGCATGTCTGCAATGTTGACGTCATTTTAATATGTCCCAGATATACACAAGGAGAGCCATATACAACATGTGCAAATATTAGGAGGACAGTGGTGGCTTTTAAAGGTGGAAAGTCCAACCGAAAAGCAAAGCACATGTGAAGTCATGCTCGCCTTTCATCAGGGACTTTGAGGGACAGAAGTAGAGACTCTAAACTGGGGCTGTAATAAGGCGACATGATCCACACATGTCAACAAAAACAATTTGTTGCCAACAAATATATATGTCAACACTAGTTGTGACGTCATCACTTGTGTTTTCCCGGGCGGAAGTTGGTCCGCATCGCCACTCGCTAAAACATTGTCAGTGATAACATGTAAAGTATGAGAACATTTCCTCTTATTATTGTTAAAAAAGATGAAGACCTTGATAATTTTGCAAAGTGGACATTGTTTTTATGGCAGTACATCTGTGATACGTGAGCATTTAAAGCGGAGGCATGATGTCAGACATTTGGAGGGAAGATGCATCTCAACCTTGGTAAGAGTGTTAGCTTATGCCTTGCTAGCTAGCTATCCAGTGTGAGACGAAGTTGTGTGAAAAATAACTAACTATCATTTTAGCCAAAGTCAGCAAGCTCAACTTTGTCTCCATCAATTCAAGTACTTTTTAAAGCAGCATCAATTTGCTAAAACTGCCAAGAGTTCATCAATAGATCCAGTGGTATCTGATCAATGGATCAGATACCCAGTGGTATCTGATCAATGGATCAGATACCACCAGACCGGTGCTGATCAGGGCACTGGAGGAGCTGGAAAAGTATGACTAGAAATAGGTAGAACGATACCTATGGAATAAGACAGCTCAATGAACTCAGTTCAACCTGATTGTTCACAAATTAATAAGAATGAATTGGACAACCCGATTGCTGTCTATGGAAAAATAAGTATATCATCTGATCTGCATCAAGGATATGAAGACCCAAATGAAGAAATTGACCCGGATTATCATTGCTATTACAACGAGGTAAATGACTGTGGATATTACACAGAGGGTAAATTCAACGACAACATTTACCTCAAAGGAAATCTTTCAATAATTAATTTTAACGCCAGGAGCCTATATGCTAACTTTGATCAAATACAGGACTACCTTTCATCATTTGACAAGCCATTCAACATAATTGCAGTGTCGGAAACCTGGATTAATGAACAGAAAGGTATGGACTTCCAACTTGAAGGTTACAACTTTGTATGCAAAAATATAATCAACAAATCTGGGGGTGGAGTTGCATTGTTTATTGATGTAAACATTAATTTCAAAATTCTGGAAAATATGTCTAGAGTGGTTGATGATGTTATGGAGTGTGTAACAATTCAAATCTCAGGGCTCAAAGGAAAAAAAACATCCGTATGCTGTGTTTACAGGGTTCCAAATTCAAACATTGATATATTTGGAAATTACCTGGGGGAAATAATTGCAGAAATGAAACAAGGAAATGTATTTCTATGTGGTGACTTTAATATTGATCTGTTAAACCCCAATGACAACAACCAGAATGAGGACTTTGTTAACTCTATGTATGCCTATGGCTTGCAATCTCTTATCACACGTCCTAGAAGAATCACGAAGCAGAGCGCCACTCTAATTGACAATATTTTTACCAACATACTAGACACTGAAATAACTAGCGGCCTTATGGTAACTGATATATCTGATCACCTTCCGGTATTCATTGTCTGTAGTTTGGATTATTGCACACTTGAAAAAAAACGAGTATTTTGTGCAGGTGGGCCCCGTCACTGGCCAGAAACATTCCTCCCTCGCATGTGCACTGGAATTGCACATGACTCAAGGAGTGATAAAAGTTCAAGTTAAAGTTAAAGTTAAGTTAAAGTACCAATGATTGTCACACACTATGTGTGGTGAAATTTGTCCTCTGCATTTGACCCATCCCCTTGTTCACCCCTTGGGAGGTGAGGGGAGCAGTGGAATTATTTTTGGTGATTTAACCCCCAATTCCAACCCTTGATGCTGAGTGGAAAGCAGGGAGGTAGTCTTTGGTATGACTCGGTCGGGGTTTGAACTCACAACCTACCAATCTCAGAGCGGACACTCTAACCACTAGGCCACTGAGTAGGTAACAGCAACATGACAGAGCACATGTTCCTGACACCAGTGTCACAGCAAGAAGTAGCTACTCTATTCACAGAGTTCTCCCCAAAAGCCTCCACTGATGGAGATGGTTTATTAATGACACTGTTAAAAAACATCTCCACAGCTCTAGTGCCAGCACTGCCGTATGTCTGTAATTTATCATTTTCAAATGGTGCTTTTCCTGATAAAATGAAGAAGGCGTAAGTGCTTCTTCTGTATAAAAGCGGTGATAAACATTTGTTTTCAAATTACCGTCCGATTTCATTACTACCCCAATGCTCTAAAATCTTAGAGAGGCTTTTCCAGACCAGATTACAAAAAATCATTGACAAACAGACTGTTGTGTGATAGCTAATACGGTTTTAGGAAAAAACATTCCACAGGAATTATTTTAACTGACACCGTAGAGTTTATCAAAAATGCATTAGACAACAAACTATGCTATTGGCATTTTTATTGACCTAAAAAAAGCCTCGGACACATTAAACCACAGTATTCTAATTGACAAATTGCAGACATATGGAGTTTGAGAGACCTCTTTAAAATGGATAAAGAGTTATCTCTTCAACAGAACGCAATTTGTACAGATGGGAAATAACATTTCAACAGACCGAGTTATCACTTGTGGGGTCTCTCAGGAGTCAGTCTTGGGACCAAAACTTTTCACATTATATATCAATGATATAGTCAAAGTATCTGACGTCCTAAAATTAGTGTTGTTGGCGGACGACACCAACATCCTCCGTTCTGGAAAATATTTAATTCAATTAGTAAACACAGTGAATAGTGAATTGTCAAAAATTCATTTGTGGTTTTTAATAAATAAATTATCACCAAATCTCTCAAAAACAAACTATATCCTCTTCCGGAGAAGGGGACTGAAAAAAAACATACACATAAAAGTTAGTGGGACATCTATAAACAGAGTAAATTAACACAATTTCTTGGGGGTTAAGATAGACGCTCTACTGACTTGGAAACCACATATGAAAGCAGTACAGTCTAATTTGGCTAAGGGTGTCTCCATTTTGTGGAAAATGCAGAAATCACTAAATCAAAATTCACTAAGAACGATTTAATTAGCTCTTTTATTGCCGCATTTACAGTATTGCGCTGAAGTTTGGGGGCACACCTACATGGACACTATTGAACCGCTATTTAAGCTCCAGAAAAAGCCAATTAGAATGATGCACTATGCCCCATATAGAGCTCATACCAATGATCTGTTCATAATGAGTAATTTTCTTAAACTACGTGATATAATCCAATGCAGTAGCCTTCAAGTTATGTTTATGGCCTCACAATAGGCTCTACCTGCAATTATACAGTCTGTTTTCACTCAAAGATGGTCCACATGAGCTCAGGGGTGTCCTGAAATTCAAACATAACATGATAAATTCCACATTCAAGGCTCAAACGTTATCTATAGAAGGGGTGAAAATGTGTGACAATGTGAGCGGAGAAATTAAACTGTCTTCTAGCCTAAGAGTGTTCAACCTTGGGGTAAAAAATGTGTTGTTGGGAAACTATCAAAAACATGACTAGTTGTTTGGACTATCTCAACTGTGGGACACAGGTGCAAAATAACTCACTGTGGAATAAGGGACATAACACACCAGACAAGGCTTCAGAAAACAATAGATACCCAGGCAATATGGAGCTAATCTCATGGTCGCTCAATGCTATTGACAAAAAAACTAACAAAAAACTTGTCATTATCATCCATTATCATATGTTATACTTGTTCTGAAATTGTCATGTAACCATCAATCTGCTGTTAAAACTTGGACTATATAACCAACATATATAACCAGCATTTATGATGATTGTAAATTAGGGGCGAGGCATGGATAAATATTCTTGCTTTTTTCCCTTTTCGGTGGGTGCCGTTGCATGTCTGTCAAATTACAAAGAGTGATGAAGTGTTGCTCTATATATCTGTCTGCCGGAATAAATTAATTCATTCATTCATTCAATAGTCAATATACCAGTGTGCACCTTTTTAAACATCATCAAAAAATGCTTTGTTTCTTTTTGAGGAAGTTAGATGTTGTTTTGTGGTTTATTTTCATTGCTGCTATTTAAACTGTTTTTTAAAATACATACACAAGGTAAATTAGCCTTTCCTTTCTTTTAAATAGACAACATTTTACTAGGCATTTTAATTTTTGTAACAACTGAATGAGCAGCACAACTACAGTTTAAATAAATTATATATATTCATTTATGAATTAATTAGTCATCTTTGTTGTTAGTAAGCACAAGCCTAAAATAACTTAAGCTGCATTTAGAAGTCAATGGTAAAATTAGAGCCATTAAATATGTGTACGCTTTATTATCCGTCTAATCGTTAGGGTAATCGTTGACTAATCAAGTATAAAAAATTATCTTCAGTTGCAGCCCTACTCTAAACACGAGTACATTTTATAGTATCATCATAAAAAAAATTCTACAGTTGTTGCTAGTTGTTTTTAATAAAAAACGAAGTAAAAGTCTCAAGACACTTGAAAAAATATAAACAAAAGTACATTGTTCAATAAATAGAAACAATTGAAAGTCTGGCCAAACCATCAAACATATGTTAACACTAATTAATAATAACATCCATCCATGCATTTTCTACCGCTTGTCCTTTTGGGGTCGCGGGGGATGCTGGAGCCTATCTCAGCTGCATTGGTTTTAAATGTATGTATACATTTTTAAAGAAACAAATATCACAGTAAATTTTGCAAAGTACTTGATGGCTTCATCTAACCATGCCTACACCGCAACAGGTATCTTGGCAGTCTAGGGGAAACCTTGTGTATATATCTATATATACTGTATATACATATATACATACAGTAGATATACATACATATAAATATACATATATACATATACACACATATATACCGGTACATACATGTACATACATATACACAAATGTATTTGTAAATACATACACACATATACATACGTGTAGATATACATTTATATATACACACGTGTATCGTGTATATATATATATACACACACACACACACATGTATATATACACGTGTATATACATATATATATACATATATATATATATATATATATATATACACACACACACACACACACACACACACACACACACACACACACACACACGTATATATACACACGTGTATATATATATATTAGGGATGTCCGATAATGGCTTTTTGCCGATATCCGATATTTCCCAACTCTTAATTACCGATACCTATATCAACCGATACCAATACATACAGTTGTGGAATTAACACATTATTACGCCTAATTTGGACAACCAGGTATGGTGAAGATAAGGTCCTTTAAAAAAAATTAAAATAAAATAAGATAAATCAATTTAAAACATTTCCTTGAATAAAAAAGAAAGTAAACAATATAAAAACAGTTACATAGAAACTAGTAATTAATGAAAATGAGTAAAATTAACTGTTAAATGTTAGTACTATTAGTGGACCAGCAGCACGCACAATCATGTGTGCTTACGGACTGTATCCCTTGCAGACCGTATTGATATATATTTATATATAATGCCGGAACCAGAATATTAATAACAGAAAGAAACAACCCTTTTGTGTGAATGAGTGTGAATGAGTGTAAATGGGGGAGGGTGTTTTTTTGGGTTGGTGCACTAATTGTAAGTGTATATTGTGTTTGTTATGTTGATTTAATACATGTATATGGGCCATTCTACCGAATTAGTTCAAAGTGAGATTGGAAATATTTAAAAATTGTGTAAGTTGTATTCTTAAAACATTGTCCCTATATATATATATATGTATACATATATACATATATACATATATACATATATATATATATATATATATATATATACATATATACATATATACATATATACATACATACATACATACATACATACATACATACATACATACATACATACAAACATACATACATACATACATACACATATATATATATATATATATATATATATATATATATATATATATATACATACACACACAGGGTATATATTTATATTGTACAATATCTGGAGTACACATTTCTATAAAAAGAAAAATTAACTTGTATTTTCAGAATATTTCGGAATATTTGTTTTCTCCCCAAATTTGTCACTACCAAATCATGGCCTTCAAATATGAATATAAAATATTATGTGACTCTAATAATATCATGCCTACTTACCTTTTGTAAAAAATTTATTATTATTGAGGTGTTTCACAATAAAATCCATGAATCTTTTTTTAACACATTTTCTTCAATATATGGAAAATGTCAAAATCAACATGCAATCTTTCTTTTTAAAATGCATAACACTGATTAGATTGATTTCAGAGTTAATGATTTGTGAAGTTGTACATAAATGTAACCAATCAGTATCAAAATATTTTCGTTGATAATTCAATACACTTTCTTTTTTTTGGAAACAACCAGTGTTTCGGGAATGACCACTATATTGTTTGCAAGGTTGTATCATATCCCCTCAAATGTATTGCTTAATATTAACTTGCTTGATGTTGGAAATATTGAAAACACTTATGTTTTGTGCTCAATAAAATAATTTATTTTTGGAGAAAACTGTTAATATCAGTTGAAAATAAGTAGCCACATGGTCTCAGTATTCAGTGGAAGCATGGTGGAAAGTGGTTAGCGCTCTTGCCTCACAGAGAAAAGGTCCTAGGTTCCATTCCTGAGCTCAGGGTCTTTCTGTGTGGAGTTTGCTTGTTTTTACCATGACTTTGTGGGTTCTCTCCGGCTTCTTCCAACCTCCCAAGACATGCACCTGGGGATGGGTTGATTGGCAACACTAACTTGGCCCTAGTGTGTGAATGTGAGTGTGAATGTGTCTATCTGTGTTGGCCATGTGATTAGGTGGCGACTTGTCCAGTGTGTACCTTGCCTTCCGCCCGAGTGCAGCTGGAATAGGCTCCAGCCAACCCGCGACCCCAAGAAGGACAAGCGGTAGAAAGTGGATGTATTCAGTATTCAGAGAAAAAGAAAACACTTTATATTACTGTCAGACTTCCGAAAACTAATGTACATTACTTTGGCTCTATTTACACTGGACACCAAATCAAATTGGATCATTTATCAATCAATCAATCAATGTTTATTTATATAGCCCTAAATCACAAGTGTCTCAAAGGGCTGCACAAGCCACAACGACATCCTCGGTATAGCCCACATAAGGGCAAGGAAAAACTCACCCCAGTGGCAACACTGTGAGTATAAATGTGAGTATAAACACCACAAAGTGCTTAAAATCTAATATTTTCGTATCATAACGGGTCACATCAGTTTCAGACCTGATCACTTTCCTTTTTTCAATTATTTTCTTCCTCCTCATGCAGATGTTTTCCATCATCTGACTGTTTCCTCTAAACAACAGCAACGCCACAAACTCATTAACACGCTGATCTGTGGCGTTCATGTTTTCTCCTGTAGTAGTTACTCCCTTGTTCATTTAAAGAATCCGAACTGCAGATGTGACATCAAGGCATTAGGGCCACATTGGGGCTAGTGCATCTTTATACTGGAGTCTGCTAAAGATCACATGTTACTTATAATTTAAACAGTCAGCTGTAAAAAATCAGATCTCGAAATAATCAGATTTGGTCCACTTTGGCCTGCATTGTAAACGTAGTCTTTGACCTCCAGGGGTAGGGTTGGTCTTCCTTTGCTCCCTGGCCGATAAATTGTTGATGACTTCAAACTTTCCTTCCTTCTTTTTTTCTTATTCCTTCTTCAAATATTCTTGGTGTTTAACTGGTTCAGCCTTAAATATATACACACACATATATATATACAAATATATATATTAGGGCTGCAACTAACAACTAATTTGATCATCGATTAATCTGTCGATTATTACTTCAATTAATCGATTAATAATCGGATAGAAGAGACAAACTACATTTCTATCCTTTCCAGTATTTTATTGAAAAAAACAGCATACTGGCACCATGTTCTTTCAACTCGCCAAATAAAACAAAGCAAATGTTACAAAAAGGTTTCTATTTATAAAGTGCACCATTGTCATGCACAATAGCAATCATTTTGCTTGGAGGAATTTCAAACCTGGCTACTACCTATTCCAACCATTCTGCAATGTTGGATGCTGAATGTCTTTCCTCCAGTGCAGGAGTCCCCAAACTATGATCCCCCAGCATCCAAAATCCGGCCCACAGGAAGTCCCAAGTTATTATTTTTTTTTTTTATCTTTCCTTTCGAATCTGTTTTCTACCACTTGTTACTCTTTGTGTCTCCCATCGAATTTTCCCATCGATAACGTGACAATGATAAATGTTGATGAACATACATATATATATATATATATATATACACAACCTGGCCCCCCGCCAAATTTTTTTAACCCAATGCGGCCCCCGAGTCAAAAAGTTTGGGGACCCCTGCTCTAGTGGCATGGTCGTAAGGCAGACTGACTTCATGTTCCATTCGTCTCCAATGTAATGGCATGTATTGCCAATAATAATAATAATACCTGGGATTTATATAGTGCTTTTCTAAGTACCCAAAGTCGCTTTACATGTAGAACCCTTCATTCATTCACAAGGTAGGCTTCTGTGGCTCCACTTGTCCACACATCAGTAGTGAGAGCAATTTTGCTCTGGGTGGATTTTATGTCAGTCTACACTGCTTAGAATGTGTGCTCATACTTCCTCTCCATCAGTTTGGTAAAATGGGTCCCAGAGGGAAGAGTGTAACCAGGGTTGAGGACGTGAATCATTTGTCTAAAACCTTCGTCCTCCACCATTGATAGTGGCCTAATCTGTGTTGTGCACATCTTCCTTTGTACCAAGTCGCTAATGCTGGGTTGTTTTCTTTCTGAAATGAGAGAAACCATATAATGAACGTACATAGTAGCATCATTTACATGTAACTTAATACATACCTAGTTGATTTAATTAATCATTTCTGACGTAAAAGGCAAATACGCCACCACATTAAAAAAAAAGCTAAATTAAAGAAATGGACATTGGGGTTGCAGCATACACCAATAATAACACAGAATTGTAACTCATCAGATCAGAACTGGATCAGATATTGTACACCTTTCTGTTGTGAATAATAAATGATTAATTTTAGGCTGCCTCTGAATAATAGCATGAAATATTCCAGCACCGTCATAACGTTTAGTTACACTGAAGCGTCACTCAAATCTAAATATATTTACGTACATAGCTTTATTGGGCCCAGTGATTGATTCATTGATTCATTTTAAAACGAACCTGAGATATTTCTGTCCGTTACGTTTATTTCCAAATTGGTAACCGTGCGTGTTCTCTCTCAAAACGGAGTCAAATGCGCCGGAGACACATCATCAGCCCCGCGTTGCAACAAAGGGATAACGTTAACGTTACTCACAAAAAAGCTGAACTCATGAACTCACAACACAGAAAATAAAGTCGTCGCACTCTCCAAATAGTTCCTAACACTCTGAATGTTAATACACAACAGTTGCTGCAGCGCTTCCTTAAAAAAAATCTCCTTGTTAACAAAAGATTAAAAACACACAAAAACGGAAGACGGATCAATGTACCCGGACTATGGACTTAAAAAGTTACGTACCGTGAGTTCTTCCCTTCATCCATGGCTCCAACATGTTTCTCCCGAAGCAATGTTGTACTTCCGTGCCATGCGAGGTCCATGCTGCACATTTTGCAGGAAACGGTCTTCTTTGAAGTCTTTAAAGTAAAGTGCTCCCACACTTTTGACGACTTAGGTCGTACACTTTTCTCCATTGATAACCTCAAGATGTTTCTCCGCTGAACTATCCGTACTGTTTTCCTCCGCCATTTTTCGAATGTTTTCAGGCAAAGGAGACGGCGTCGTGACGTGAACTGCACTGACACATCATTGGCTGGCTTACTGGCACCTCATGAGACGTCGCCGCAGCGCATGCGCATAGCATAGATCCAACGAATCGATGACTATTTTTAAAATTGATTTTAATCGATTAGTTGTTGCAGCCCTAATATATATGTATACACATATACTTACATACACCCATACTGTATATACAGGTACATATATACGTATATACACATATACAAAACCCAAAACCAGTTAATTGGCACATTGTGTAACTCGTAAATAAAAACAGAATACAATGATTTGCAAATCCTTTTCAACTTATATTCAATTGAATAGATTGCAAAGACAAGATATTTAATGTTCGAACTGAGAAACTTGTTTTTTTTTTGCATATAATCATTAACTTAGAATTAAATGTCAGCAAAAGTTGTCACATGGGCATTTTTACCACTGTGTTACATGGCTTTCCTTTTAACAACACTCAGTTAACTTTTGGGAACTGAGGAGACCGATTTCTTAAGCTTTTCAGGGGGAAATCTTTCCCATTCTTGCTTGATGTACAGCTTAAGTTGTTTAACAGTCCGGGGTCTCTGTTGTCGTATTTTATGCTTCATAATGTGCCACACATTTTCAATGGGAGACAGGTCTGGACTACAGGCAGGCCAGTCTAGTACCTGCACTCTTTTACTATGAAGCCACGTTGATGTAACACGTGGCTTGGCATTGTCTTGCTGATATAAGCAGGGGCGTCCATGATAACGTTGCTTGGAAGGCAACATATGTTGCTCCAAAACCTGTATGTACCTTTCAGCATTAATGGTGCCTTCACAGATGTGTAAGTTACCCATGTCTTGGGCACTAGTACACCCCCATACCATCACAGATGCTGACTTTTCAACCTCGCCCCATCCTTGTTTGTGAATGACTGAGCATTTCATGCAATCTACTTTTATACCCAATCATGGCACCCACCTGTTCCCAACTTGCCTGTTCACCTGTGGGATGTTCCAAATAAGTGTTTGATGAGTATTCCTCAACTTTCTCAGTATTTATTGCCACCTTTCCCAACTTTTTTGTCACGTGTTGCTGGCATCAAATTCTAAAGTTAATGATTATTTGCAAAAAAAAAAATGTTTATGAGTTTGAACATCAAATATGTTGTCTTTGTAGCATATTCAACTGAATATGGGTTGAAAATGATTTTCAAATCATTGTATTCCGTTTATATTTATATCTAACGCAATTTCCCAACTCATATGGAAACGGGGTTATATATATATATATATACACACATACATATATATATATATACATATGTACATACATACATATATATATACACATATATACACATATATATATATATATATATATATATATACATACACACATACATATATATACATACACATACATATATACACACATATATATACATATATGTGTGTATATATACATATATGTATATATATACATATACATATTAATACACATATATACACACATACATACATATACACACATATATCCATCCATCCATCCATTTTCTACCGCTTATTCCCTTTGGGGTCGCGGGGGGCGCTGGAGCCTATCTCAGCTACAATCGGGCGGAAGGCGGGGTACACCCTGGACAAGTTGCCACCTCATCGCAGGGCCAACACAGATAGACAGACAACATTCACACTCACATCCACACACTAGGGCCAATTTAGTGTTGCCAATCAACTTATCCCCAGGTGCATGTCTTTGGAAGTGGGAGGAAGCCGGAGTACCCGGAGGGAACCCACGCAGTCACGGGGAGGACATGCAAACTCCACACAGAAAGATCCCGAGCCCGGGATTGAACCCAAGACTACTCAGGACCTTCGTATTGTGAGGCAGATGCACTAACCTGACACCGTGAAGCCCCACACACATATATATATATATATATACTTATATATATATATATATACTTATATATATATATATATATATATATATATATATATATATATATACACACACATAAATATGTATATATAAATATATACATAAATGTATATACATACATGTATATACATTTGGACAACCCTAAATTACGACATGCAAAGAAAAGTCATGTCAGGTTACGTGATGTTTTTGAAAGACACAGGACATCTGAGGATGCAACTGTCGAGAACACAAGCACATGTGGAGCATATAATTACACTGATTCAAAGCAGGGGCGGACTGTGTTGCGTGGTTCTTAAGTTGAGCAGTGATTTTATTTGGTGGAAAGTTTAAATCAGAAGGGAATAAAAGACCACAAAATACATTTGTTGGTAAACTGTAGTCTCATTATAATCTGCTTATTATTCATTATGTGCCACTCACAATTTGACTACCGTACAGTGATAACAATTATTATTTGATGTAGTCTTACGCACTGAATGCAGTGACGCGTTGAATGTCTGTGAATGTTCAACTCGGTGTCATCAAAGAAATGCAAATAGGATCCCTCCTTATCTCTTGTATCTTACAAAACGTATTGTTGTTATTACTTCAACACTTTTGTGCCTTAGATACAAGGGATTATGATTGCATTACTTTTTGTGTATTGGAGTGTTACCAGGATTTCTTAAATAAACTGAACTAACTCATTTGAAAGCTGAAGAGGTATGATATGGGCCAAAAAAAAAAAAAAAAAAAAAAAAAAAAAAAGCGATTTGGTTCAATGGATCTGGAATTGTTCTCCCTGGGGAACAACAGCATCCTTAACTTTGAACTGTTTTGTATTTCCAACCAAACTGCAGCCTTAACTAAATTACTTTTATAGTCACCTCTGATTACACTAGCTCCTAGGTGTTCTGTGAACATTTAAATTCAAACAAAATTGGTTGCTTACCTGAGGTGCGTTAGTGGCAACTAAAAAGGCATTAGTTCGACCGGGGTGGTCGTAATCGTGCATTGCAGCTGCTACATAAAGGGCCATGAGCTCCAGAGCTGGGATGTTCCAGGCCAGGCAGCCGTAGCTGTCATCTGATATGGAGGAGCTTTTCGAGGAGGCGTATGATATCCTGCCAGGCGAAATCCCACTGTCTGAGTCTGGAACACACATGGTTACCAGTTACATGTCTTATTGTCACCAACCTGTGCGGTTAAAAAAATGAATGGGGCATACGAATGCGAACTGGAAGTACATTTGGACTAAAATCTTAATACAAAAACTCGGAGGTTGGGTCAAAACCACATCTGTATGCAGAAGATGTCATCATGCAGAGCTAGACTTCAGCCCATAATGTGAAATTTGTGCTACTTTAGCATCTGAAGGATTACATTTTTTCTCTTGGTTTTTTTGTGATGCCACCAAAATAGTGTACCAGTGAGGGCAAAGAGGAAAAGTGTGCTAGTGACATGAAATGGAAACAAACAGGTACATGTAAAGTATGTCGTGGCTACAGTGTACAATTTGACTAAAACAACATTAAGTGAAAAAGTGAACAACGAAATAATTGTATGCCCAAAAGCCAGTCATGTTATTGTACACTTCCAAAACAGAATGTTAAAAGTGCTAAGAATGAAGTCAGGCTCCCTCCTCCTCAGATGATAACGCCTCAAATGATGCCATTAAATGGGGACCTTTCTTACCTATTGGTACCTGTTTTTGTGTATTTGGGATCTGCATAAGTGCCGAAAATTTTAAATCATACCAGGTATTTATAAAACAATCTTGCCTTCCTTCATACTTCCTCCAAAGGAGATGTTGGGACTTTGCACCATTGTGACGTTTTTTCCAGTTTTACATCAGCGGATATTTCCACATATGGTCAAGTTTTACCTGAAGGGCTATGCGCTAGTCCACTGTTGTAGTCAATAAGTTCCTTTTCTCTATTCTCTTGTTGTGGGGCAGACTGTCTCGTACATACACATGCATCCTCTGCTGCTGCCATTTCTAATAAAAAGTAGTGTATAGTTCTAACGTATGCTTGTCAGTAGCGCTAAAAATTTAAAAAGGGCTGAGAGTGAAAAGACGCAGTCTAAGTGGTGGCACGTAAATAAGACCTGCCCACAAAACGGCGCATCCTGAAGAGACGGTCAGAAACCTGCTTGAAAATGGTTTGTAAAACATAATTCATGAAACATTTTCACACAAAAAAAACCCACAATTACATGTTATGTAGACCACAAGGAAGTGTTTTAAATGTTGAAATAAAATCATAATATGACCCCTTTAAGTGATATTAGACTTTGTTATGCAATAGTTTAACTCTTGACAATTAGGAATGGTAATGTTTACTTAATTAACTGACTTAATGCAGCCATTCATGTCTCTCTTTTAAGGGGACTAAAATGTTTACGTGTCCCTGAATAGACACTATTGATATCCTGCTAATATGTATTTATCTGTACAAACCCTTGAAGGTTAGAATTTTTCAAAGATACACATAAAGCTTGGGTTTTGGAAGAGGAGGAGTGAGGTAGGATCACTTGCACCAGTGCCGTGACGCTATATCATAATCCAGCCTTGATACTAAAAAAAATATATATATATCACCCTTGCCTTTCAGCCTTCACCCTCTTCTGTCAGCTCACCGCCAGGGGGGTCTGCCTTACTATTTGAGATCATAAGGTGTTTATGGTGGAGGCAGTCTGACTCTAAAAGAAGGGTGTCAAACTTGTTTGAATTGAGGGCCACATTGCAGTTATGGTTTCCCTCAGAAGGCACATGTTCCAGTAAAAATATATAAAAACCTCATGATATTATTACATAACTGCCTATGCATTTGATTAATATATTTTTTTGTACAACTTAATAGGAAATTTGTTTGAAATCATCAGTCAATCAGATAAATTATTAACTATTTATTTTAAGAAAAAAATTGGAATAAAAAAAATATTTAATATTTGTTTCATTATTAAATGATAAAGTTTAAAATGCAGTAGATGCATTGTTCTGTCTAAATTAACATAAATACATTAAGTACGAAAAGATAAAGTACTTTGACACATTTTATTACCAGGTTTTCGTGTGCCATATAAAATTATGTGGCGGGCCAAATCTAGCGCACAGGCTTTGAGTTTGACACCTGTGCTTTAAAACTAAATATTTTTAATTTCCAGCAGAATAACTGATTCTAAATTTAAGCATTTAAGTTTCACTGTATATTACTGGAAGTCTGTATGCACTCTTTACTATGGAGCTACCGGTTTTGTGTTTACCTGTGTCACTTCCGGTCACATGCTCATTGTGGATCTGCTGGAACCCAGGGATGGGTCGAGTGGTTAAGTACCAGACAGCATGGAGCACATCAGTAGCATGGACCCGGTTATGATCTGCGGATGATTGTAACGCAATAAGCTGGGAGTTGATGGCATTTGGCTAGAAGTGAAACTTTGTGTTTTGCAGGACAGCAATAGACATGAGCACAGTGTGATGACAAATTAACAAAACAGTGAACAAAGACACATCTTCCTAGAAGGCCTATAGCGCCGTGTGAACACTCACAGGGAATGTCCCTGTAGCCATTTTCCAGAGCAAAGAAGTATGTCATGAACTCCCTCACAGGGATCTTGAAAATTTCAAACAGACACGTATCCTGGAAAAGGGTGTAAGTCACCTGGGGAAATACAGACCAGCTTTACTGAAACACACATCAGAACAAAAGGTAACCACATCAGTACCATCAAACAAACACTACTGCATTATTTACAGACCTCTTTTTTGAAGTTTGAAAAAATAGATTTCAGTATTAACAAATGACTTGACAGACGTATTGATGCAACAAACAACACAAACTGCATTAAAATAAGCTTGCCCACAAAGGATTTATCCAGAAGGGACAAACATAGTGACCACAGCTTTGTAGCACAAATAAAGACACCCGAGAGCTACTTTGCAATCCCAGTACTAACATAGCTGAGTATTCGTCCTGTCTTTCCTCCTGTTTTGTCCACCAGGTCAAAGATCTGGAAGTTCCAGGTGTTCATCCTCTCCATGAGGGCTTCATGGTCTTCCAGCATCGCGTCTAGTCGGAACTCCTGATCACACTGGAGGGGAAGCACCAAATGAGATTAGCCTTGCAAACCCATGACTGTTCCACAGGGTTTTCTGTGTTCTGGGATAAAAATGTACCTCTAATTCCTGAGTCTGCTGCTCTGTGCCTGAGCGCTGCTCCTGTGTTTGACCCTGATCCCCTGTGGTGCAGGACTCTGCAGACAAGTTCACCTCCACGCTCTCCTCCCTGATTAAAGGCTCTACTGGGAAATCCGGCCCTTCACCTGATGCTCACAGATGGACAAGAAGATTTATAGCGCTAGAACTACTGTAGAAAGATTATATTTACAGATATCCACTAATCTTGGTGTCCAGTAGAAGACAAAACAGTCACTAGACATGTCGCTGTCAAATAATGTATATTTTTAGTAGGGAAGCCAAAATTAATGTAGGTTAATCCATCATCATCATTTCTAATATGATCCAATTTCTTTAAATTGTATTCTTAATCGACTCGTCTGCAGCGCACAATGACTCAAAATCTTTGAAATGTTTCTGGCAAAGCTTTTCTGGGTAGTATGTACAAGCAGTGTTACGGTCATGCATGCACAAATGGGCAGTAGATCCGGTAGTGACAGGCCGCAGAACCAAACAAGTCAATATGGAAGATGTTAAACAATGGTCCACTCTATGGTAAATTTGAGTATTTAAGAACAGTAGACTGACCTGTTAAGTAGATTTTGAAAACACATGAGAAAAGTATACCTCTAATTACCTTATTATTAACACAAAGGAAGCAACAGGTCCAAATTAAAGGGACTGTTGGCAACTTGCTCACGGTTACATTTTTCAAACCAAAAAAATCTAACAAAAAGAGCACCGTCAAGCTTATGTTACCATTAGTGATTTAACATAACATATATTTAGCTCAAGCTTAGGCGTTAGTATGGTTTATTGTATCGTTCTATAGTGTGTAACATGTTTAGCTAGTTCTCATCCTCCAGTGATGATGTTACGTGTCAGAAACAGTTAATTTGAATGACATTGATACTTGTAAGACACGGTTTATTTCAAGGATATTGATACTTGTAAGAAATGTAATTTATTTCAGTGATATTGATACTTGCAAAAAACAGTTTATTTCAGCGATAGTGATACCTGTAAGAAATAAAGTCATTTTGGCTAAGGAGGTGAGGATTGCTGACTTAGAAATATTTCTGATTCCCACTGTGGAAGAAACTTAGCCAAAACATTGTGTTGAAGAATTTGCGAATTTGCTGTCAAATTTGCTGGACACAGCTAGAATCCATCCATCCATACATTCACATGTTATCAAAATGCATTATCACAATATGAAGATAGTATTAAAAGCTCTATAGTCTGAAAAATGTTTTTCATTTATATCGTACATTGTCTATAACGTGCAACCATCCATCCATCCATCTATTTTCTACCGCTTGTCCCTTTTGGGGTCACGGGGGGTGCTGGAGCCTATCTCAGCTGCATTAGGGCGGAAGGCGGGGTACACCCTGGACAAGTCGCCACCTCATCACAGGGCCAACACAGATAGACAGACAACATTCACACTCACATTCACACACTAAGGCCAATTTAGTGTTGCCAATCAACCAATCCCCAGGTGCATGTTTTTGGAGGTGGGAGGAAGCCGGAGTACCCGGAGGGAACCCACGCAGTCACAGGGAGAATATCATGGTCTGAATGATTGTGTTTTGCGAATGAGTAGTGACCAGCCTTGGGTGTGCCCGCCTCTCACCAAGTCAGCTGGGATGGACTCCAACTTACCTGGAACTGTAATGAGGATAAATTATGTAGAAAATCAATGAATAATATCTAATCTTGATTATTCGAAATAGGTCCCGAGCAACCCAGTGATTTATCTGATTTTTGTTTTCATTGTTTGACAGCACTAATTATTAGATTAAATTATAGTTACCTGAGCGCCTGCGTTGGGCCTCGCTCAGGAGCGGCTGATGGACTTCTCCTGAATCGCCACTGGAAACTCCCTTTGGCATCTGACGCCCGCAGCTAGCGTGGGCAGAGAAGGCAAGTCTTGTGCATGGTTGATAATGAACACATCAAAACCAAAACATTCCTGTCACTTTTTACCTGGTGCAAAGAGGTAAAACGGTGCTACGGAATGCCTGCTGGAAGTCACATGAGCTGAGTGGGTAGCCCAAATGCTTGTGCAAGTTCAGATTGACACTAGGCTTTGTCAGGAAGTCTGCTGTGTCTGGAAACTCTACAGGCGATCGGGTGACCAGGGACAATGAAGAACCTGTGGCTACACTTGGAGGACTGTGGCTGGGAGAGGTGAGGGGACTCAGGCTAGGAGATGTGCCTAAAGAGGTTAAAAAAATAAGGACTATTTGAAAAAACATGAACTTTTTGATCAACACAGAAGGTTCTGAACTCAGGTCCCACCTGCTCTTCTGGAACCTGCATGGTACGTGAGGGTGACAGAAGAAGACCTCTGCTTGGGAATGGTAAGCAGGTTTGCATTTGGCCCATTAGAAAGACCTGAGCTACAAGCAAAAATCAAACATATTTTCAGTCTATGTTTTACTAAGGAGCTCAGAGGCTCAGCTGGTAAGACAGATATGCACTGCCCTCTTGTGTAGGAAGAGATTCACTACAGACGGTTTATAATTTTCCTGACTTGTTTTAAATTTCCAAATAAAAGTGTATATTCTAATGAATACATTCTGCATGGATTCTAATCAGAATAAAACTCTTAAATGATGGACCTTACAATGAAAATAAAAATAACAATATCCGTGTTTGTATTTGTTGGCAGGTAAAAAAATAATCTTAACAGTGAAACTGCCTATGTCAAACACAATCCATTCAAAAATCTTTTCATTTCAAAGCGCTTTCCCCGGAGAAAAAAGTATTAGGGATTCTTTATCAAGTGTCTAGCCAATGTTTTTTATTAACATTTAAACATTATTCAATGTCATAAAAATGTAAAGACAAATTAACTATTGTAAAGTAAATAAAGTAAAATTATATCCTACAAAGTTGTCTGCCGTTGTACCACTTTTGGGGTACACTCGACCAGGGGGGTTCCTGTGTATTTTGATATCATTAAAGAATGTTCTACACGGCTGAGGGACGTCTAGTCAGATGGATCCCTAAGCATTGAAAAAATATATAATTTGTTTTTTATTGCTCCACAGTAGGAAGAAAACCGTGTAGCATGTTTACCCAAGATTAAAGTAAAATCTATCTTCAAGCTGATTTATCATGTCAAGCATTCAATATTTATAAAAGAGACAATGTAATGCTAGTGGTAAAAGCAACAACACAATATTGGAACTAATGCATAGAAATGCATTTTTCTACAAGGTTACTTTTGAAATGTTGTCATGTGTACAACATCTTAATTAATACATAGTGTTAATTTGTTAGCGTTAAATCGTTGCAGATCTATTTTAAAATTATACCAGATTGTTCATGTACACTGCGAAGTCAAAGTTTTAGAGAGTCTGTTAATCAACAGTATAGAATGACAGGATGTTATGATGTCTGTAAGGGATTTATAAAATATGGCGCATGCTGTTTAGTTTGTGTGGAGAGACAATATATGTGTGAACAGTTGTGTATGTTGATACCTAGCCATGTTAAGGTCAGGGTGGGATCTCTTGCCATTGTTGCGGTCCCACCGTGATGAAAGAGAGTCAAGTGAAGGCAGCACAGAAGAGGAGGTGGAACTACGCCTGGGCTGAGGAGTCGGGAGGCTGTTTCTGCTACTCAACCCCTGGACAAAGGATAAAAAGATGATTAGTATGGATCCAGTTTTACATCAATAAACATCTGTTGAAGATGACTGAATAACTTCTGACAACTCCGAGCACACCTATTCTTCTTTACCTTGCAGCTGATGCAGCAGAGATTAGAATGTGTGTTTCCACAATAATTTAGCAGAAGATTCTAGTCTAGTCACCTGCGTCAATCACTACTACACTACAGCTTGACTCGAGCTTGGGTTCAGTCCCCAATCAGTGACAGTTTGACTGTGAGTGCAAATTGTTGTCTGTCTCTCTATGTGTGCCCTGTGTTTGGAGTTCGCCTTTTACCCAAAGTCAGCTGGGATAGGCTCCAGCTTCCGGCAACCCTGAAACATGTGTATGTATGTAAGCACTTTATCCAATTGTGCTCCTGTTTACTCCCCCTCCCATCCATCCATCCATTTTCTACCGTGTGTCCCGTTCGGGGTCGCGGAGGGTGATGGAGCCTACCTCAGCTGCAATCGGGCGGAAGGCGGGGTACACCCTGGACAAGTCGCCACCTCATCACAGGGCCAACACAGATAGACAGACAACATTCACATTCACATTCACACACTAGGGCCAATTTGGTGTTGCCAATCAACCTAACCCCAGGTGCATGTCTTCGGAGGTGGGAGGAAGCCGGAGTACCCGGAGGGAACCCACGCAGCCAAAAATATTATGACACAAAACAGTGACATTGAAAAAACGGAATGTAAATATTCTGACAAAAACACACAACAGTTAAATTGACTATCATAAGAGTTAGGAATTGAATTAATGAGTTGGGAAATTGTGTTAGATGTAAATATAAACGGAATACAATGATTTGCAAATCATTTTCAACCCATATTCAGTTGAATATGCTATAAAGACAACATATTTGATGTTCAAACTGATAAACATTTTTTTTTTTGCAAATAATCATTAACTTTAGAATTCGATGCCAGCAACACGTGACAAAGAAGTTGGGAAAGGTGGCAATAAATACTGATAAAGTTGAGGAATGCTGGGGTTTGGAAGTAGCGGGGGTGTATATTGTAGTGTCCCGGAAGAGTTAGTGCTGCAAAGGGTTCTGGGTATTTGTTCTGTTGTGTTTATGTTGTGTTACGGTGCAGATGTTCTCCCAAAATGTGTTTGTCATTTTTGTTTGGTGTGGATTCACGGTGTGGCGTATATTTCTAACAATGTTAAAGTTGCTTATACGGCCACTCTCAGTGTAACCTGTATCGCTGTTGATGAAGTATGCTTTGCATTTACGTGTGTGCGTACAGGACCCGCTCATATCTTGTGACTGGGCGGGCACGTTGTTAGAAGGGATGAAAAGCGGACGTGACGTCAGCTCGTAGAGGACGTTAAAAGCAGTGCCTGTAAGGCACGCCCCCAAGACTATGGAATACGAGATATAATGACTGATGAACACCTTCGTTCGATAATGAGGGAGGCCTCAGCTCAAAGCCTGAGTCCCGACATTAATGAACTAGCATCCAAGAAAAGATGGCAGGTATCTAGCTTGGGCACATCAGATTAGATCAGTGTGTTGCAAACTGAGCAGTTTAAAGTCCTGAATGATTGGTTTATTAATTATTTTATTTTCAAATTTATTAGCCTGTGGAAAAAGTTAATGTTGATATTTACCTCAGAAGGCTGAAAATAGAAAAGAGGCATTCAATTTTATTTAAATTGTATTTGATATGCCATTGATATTTTTTTAATTATTATTATTTGAAACTCAATTTTGCATGTCACTATAAAGTTATACAAGCCTTGCTTGTTCAATATTTAATGCAAAACTTGTTTGGGTCCGTATCAAAAAGATTAATTTGTTCAACCTTGGCCCGCGGCTTTGTTCAGTTTTAAATTTTGGCCCACTCTGTATTTGAGTTTGAGTTTGACACCCCTGCATTAGATGGAGCTGCGCTAAAGGGAATGTCAACAAAACTGTCAGATAGGTCAGTCAAACTTTATTAATAGATTACAAACCAGCGTTCGGACAACTCTGTTCACTCCCAAAATGAATGAACAGCTGTTTTGTTATTTTCCCCGAGGTAAAGTCAGTGACGTGGTGTTTTGTTTATCTTTTAACAACAGCAAGGTATAACATGTAGTGCAACATTTATATCACATAGTGGAGGGGAACTTTTCCCTGATTCAATAAACGTAAAAAACAGTGATACTGTTACGGTAAATCAAACGTTAGTGCAATCACAATATTGTGACACTCGAAATAGTGCAGAGCAATAACAATATATCAATAACTCAACGTTGCTCAAACGTTAATGTCACACAACACAACACACAAAATAAACATGTAAAGCTCACTTTATGAAGTTATTCCTATTCCACGAATCCCTCGAATTCTTCTTCTTCAGTGTCCGAATTAAACAGTTGGGCGAATACGGCATCCAACATTAGATGGAGCTGCGCTAAAGTCGTCATTAATCGAGTTAGTGTCGCTGCTGCTCTATTCCCGTGTTCTACTGCGTGACTGATCGTCTTAAGTTTAAACTCTGCGTCGTAAGCGTGTCTCTTAATAGGAGCCATTTTGGGGTCTTTACATAAACAAACAAATGGAAATCAAAACGGCACGCCTCGCGCAGTCATATATCTCAGCATGCACCGCGCACTTCTTCTTCTACGGGGGAAAAAGAAGTTGGCGGCTGCTTACCGTAGTTGCGAGACCTAAACTTTATGAAAATGAAGTTTAGGTTTGTTGTGGCTCAATATTGATCCATATATAAGGCGCACCGGATTATAAGGCGCATTGTCAGCTTTTGACAAAATTGGAGGTTTTTATGTGCGCCGTATAGTGTGGAAAATACGGTAAGGCTTTATTTATTAATTTAAAACATCTAAAAACAGACTGAGATGACAGTATCCATCCATTTACCACCGCTTGTCCCTTTCGGGGTCACGGCCGGTGCTGGAGCCTATCTCAGCTGCATTCGGGCGGAAGGCGGGGTACACCCTGGACAAGTCGCCACCTCATCGCAGGGCCAACACAGATAGACAACATTCACACTCACATTCACACACTAGGGCCAATTTAGTGTTGCCAATCAACCTATCCCCAGGTGCATGTCTTTGGTTTATTTTAAAAATATGTCTGTGCTTGAAAACATTTTTCTGTCCTCAAAATTTGCCTTTGCGACCTCTACATTATAACAAATATAACGCCATACGTTTACCAACACCTCTATTTGCGGCTTTTTTCGGTTTACAAAAGTTTACATCGTGCCAAATATGCCTTTGTGTGCGAACCATGTCTCGGCGTACAAACGCTTCATTCATTCAGTCCATCATTTTGCATGCCGCTTGAAGCCATCAGAGGCTGCCATTTTGATGACACCAAAACTTGTACACGCGGGTATGGCTATTTTGAAGAGGCGGGCCCCCCTACGTCACATCTTGTTTACATCCAGTACACACGGGCGCGGCAATTTCGAAGAGCTTTAACGGCGAGCAGCACTTCTGACGAGTTTATTTCCACAATTGTCGTACCTTGTGTGGGTTAGAGCTGTGTCAACCTGTCTTAGAGATCACTTTTGTCTAGTAAAAAACGCTTTAAATGTGTCCAAACTCTCACAGTATCGCTCTATAGCTTCGGGTTGCTAGACAACAGCTTTGAGCTGGCGTATTAGTTAGTTAGCCTCTGGCTTGCGGCCCCTTTAGTTTGAGGATTTTATCAGCGAAGGGGGATTTGTTCCGCAGCCAGTCTTTAGCTAGCAGTGATGACGTGAAGTTACTGCTTGTTTATCGCTTCGAAACTTCTTAAGTGTTCAACAATGTCACAAATATTAGCCAACAAAATGTAAAATGATTTTCCTTTTTATGTTTATTATTTTGGCAACATGGTTGGTTAAAGTTTTGGAGCGCACTAACAAGCCTTTGTGTGTGTGTGTGTGTGTGTGTGTGTGTGTGTGTGTGTGTGTGTGTGTGTGTGTGTGTGTGTGTGTGTGTGTGTGTGTGTGTGTGTGTGTGTGGACATTTAAGCTTGCTCTAACGTGAGCCATTACCCCTTGTTATGTTTATAGAGATATATATTATAATGTCTTAAATTGTGCAGTTTTTCTTTTTTACTAAAATAGGGACTTTTGTTGAGGCTAGAACCAATAGTTCATGTTTAATTGATTCTTATGGGGAACTCTGCTTCAATATACAAACTTTTCGGTTTACAAACCATGGTCCAGAACCAATTATGTTCGTAAACCAAGGTTCCACTGTACTTGAGAGTGGGGCTGCATGATTTTCAGAAAATAAAATGTATATTTTTCTACTAAAAATTGTGATTACAAGTTTAAATGCATAAAACTGCTAAAGGATGAGTGAAGGAAGTGTAATCATTTTGGACTATCAATCAACATATTACGTTATGCAATAATCTACTTTCAAAAAGATTTGAGTTTATGTGGACTGCGCTCTCTTCTGGATTACTGAAAATCTGCTTTGATGAGAGAAAGACATCATGTTGCTGAACCGGAGGAATAACCAATACTATTGTAACCAGGGGTCAAGCTGCTGTAATGGATGGTTGCTTTCACCATTCTTGGCTGCTTGTTGTAGCCTTTTCGTAGTCCACACGTTTCAAACTAAGAGGCTGCTGTACACCGGAGAAGTTCCTTCAGCCATTTTATAGTGTCACTATTAAAACTTTTTGCAAATACTGTAAAGTGGTGTTTGTCATTAGTGCACTGACAGCATCGGCTGCAGAGCACACTAAATTACTGTTTTCTGTAAACAATTTTGATTGGCCAACACGCCAAGGATATGCGGCTGGACAATTCTCACATGTCTTTAACTCAAATACCGCAGATGTAAGAGAGAGAAAAAAATTAACAAAAAAACTCAGCATCTTATTGTTAGGTTATTGCAGTAATTAAAACTTTATTGTTGATTAATTGTGCAGCCCTACTTGAGCGAGCAAACCTCTGCAGTGTTCCTTTCAAGCTGCTTCTCTATCGGACAAACCATCAAGATCTTCTCCATATTTTTGTGGATGGATGCCTTTTGGATCTTGTTTGGCTGGACCAGGAGCTGGATGCTACTTTAGTAGGTGCCCACTTGCACTACTGCACTCGAGCTGCCTCGCCGGGTCGACTGCACGGTAGGTCGTGTTTTGTTTCTTAGATTCGGAGGGTATCGGCCACCTCTCAGATGGGATGTTTTGTGACTCTTGCAGGGTGGGGAGACTTGTAACTATTCTTCTTTCCTTATGCAACATACTCAGAACTCAAATGTATGCTCGCAACTTAAAGAATAACAAAAAGCCAAGAGACAGCTTATATCTCAAAATACTCAGTCGGGGTACTCATAAGTTGAAGGAACACTCTACATTACTTTGTAGTAAAAGTGCATTATTGTGGAGGAAAAATGTATCCCATGTTACGTCTCGGTTGCATTGTTGCAGTGGCCGTGTCCCCAAGATGCAGAAAGCACGGCAGGAAGGCAGCGTGCAGGTAAGATGCTTATTTATTCACAATAAGCAAGGGTAAAAATACAAAAAAGCAGACATGCCGAACTGCGGCATCGGCATGGGAAACTGTGGCAAAGTTTACCACAAAAAAAACGAGCAAGAGGCTAGTAACAATTAGGAGTAACCAAACGCAAACTGTCACATGTTGCGAACAAGACTGTCAGGTAGAGTGTGGCGCGAGGCAGGAATAAATAGCTCTCTGATTAGTGACCGGAGCAGGTGAGCGTCCCGACCACTAATCAGAGGTAGGTGACGAAAATCAGCACCCGTGGCAGCTAAGAAAACTAACAAAGGTGCTGAAACAGAAATAGACAACAACTAAGGATATTCCAAAATTAAACATAACGTGACCTGGGCAACGGATCATGACATCCCACTGGGCATCTGCCAGTTCTTTGATATTAGTGTAAATGTGTAGCTGTTCAACAAAACTAGCTAACTTTAACAGCCTTTTGAAAAACTATTACTTTACAAGTAAAACAGCATAACTTCATCAAAATATAAATAAGGGTTTTAGGTCCCATATTTTGTACTCACCAAAAAACTCATGAAATTAAATGTTTTTAAATAAATTTGACTATGACATATAACTCCGTACTATGGATCTTTTTTCATTCAAAGTACTAAGAAATTATTGTGGCTAATCATACAGTATAACTAAAGGCTAGTACATGTAGTTGTTAACATATTTGGCAAACTGCTACTGATAATTTTCAACAAGCATAATAAAGTTAGGTGAGAGGTTCAGTTTTGCTCTGCATTTGTTGGTTGGTTATATAATTTGTTAGAAAAAATGACACAACCCACTTCTATGAAATCTGTAGAGAGCTGGTACATGGACCAAGAACTCAACACACGGTGGTGCAGATCAGGAAAAAGCATTTCTTCTGAAATAGTGGAGAGGGCTGCATTGAGGATCAATTTAAATGTATTGTTATTTATTGAGTTAATTTACTTTTATTTTTTAGTATCAAATGGTTCATGTCGCTCTAAAATGTTTATAGTTTAAATAAGAATTGCATTTGTTTTATTATTTTTGGCTTATCAGGGAACGTTAAATCTTTTCTGTTACAGACTAAAAAAACGATCTTAATAAAAAAATATTCTTTGTTGTAAGTTTTTAAATGTTAATAAAGATACAATGTAATGCAGAGGTGCACTTATAACAATTTTATAGACAGATTACTAGTGTTGCCAACATGGCGACTTTGTTGCACAATCTGGCAGCTTCTAGCAACTTTGAGGTGCAAGCACACATCAGTTACAGTCTTAAATGAGCAGTGACCGGTCAGATGGTGCTGCTGCTGTGCGAGGCGAGGAGACCCACACGCCTCCAGACTGCAAATAAAATGTGCATGTGCAAAGCTGTCAATTTTTCTGCCTTGGTATACAAAGCGAGATGTAAATGTAAATATTTATTCACTGTCATGTCAAGCTAATATAAATCACTGCAACGTCCCAATTCCATCGTTCATGTTATTCATTAGATTTGGTTTGTTAGTTTTGATTAAAATTGATACTCTAACATTTAATAATGAATTGATTGATTTTAAAAAAAAAACAACTAAGAATCAAAAGAAGAAAGTACATTTTCAGTTCTAATCCAGCAAATGCAAATGAGGTGTTGACGTCATCTGGCGACTTTTAGGACAACCAATAGCTATTTTCCACTGCAGATTACAGAATTTATATTCGCGACGGTGGGCGGGGTTTGGTGGTAGCGGGGGTGTATATTGTAGCCCGGAAGAGTCAGGGATGCAAGGGATTCTGGGTATTTGTTCTGTTGTGTTTATGTTGTGTTACGGTGTGGATGTTCTTCCGAAATGTGTTTGTCATTCTTGTTTGGTGTGGGTTCACAGTGTGGCGCATATTTGTAACAGTGTTAAAGTTGTTTATACGGCCACTCTCAGTGTGACCTGTATGGCTGTTGATCAAGTATGCCTTGCAGTCACTTTCGCGTGCATGCAGAAGCCACATACAACATGTGACGGGGCCGGCACGCTGTTTGTATGGTGAAAAAGTGGACGCGTTGACAGGTTGTAGAGGACGCTCAAGGCGTCATCATGGCACGCCCTTAATATTGTTGTCCGGGTGAAAATCGGGAGAAATTCGGGAGAATGGTTGCCCCGGGAGATTTTCGGGAGGGGCACTGAAATTCGGGAGTCTCCCGGAAAAATCGGGAGGGTTGGCAAGTATGGACTAAGCAGGGCAAAGACTAATCAGAATCAGAATCAGAATCAGAATAGTTTTTATTGCCATTGTTTGAGAACGCGTTCACAAACTAGGAATTTTTCTTGGTGCAATCGTGCAACATAAAACACATATAACACAGATTTGGTAATAAAAAGAGCTGTAACTGAGCTATCAGATCTTGTTATAGACTTAGAAAGGATATTCAAAGGAGCTGTTGTTAGGAGTTATTGTTCATGTGCCTGATGGCCGAGGGGAAAAAAACTGTTCAGGTGGCGGGAGGTGTTGGTCTGGATGGACCGTAGTCTCCTGCCTGAGGGGAGAGGGGAGAATAGTTTGTGTCCAGGGTGAGAAGAGACAGCTGTGATCCGACCCACACACCTCCTGGTCCTGGAGGAGAACAGGTCCTGGAGGGATGGGAGCTTGCAGCCAATCACCTTCTCAGCAGCACGTACGATGCGCTGCAGTCGATGCTTATCCTGGACTGTGGTGCCGGGGAACCACACGGTGATGGAGGAGGTGAGGATGGACTCGATGATGGCTGAGTAAAACTGCACCAGCATCTCGGTTGGCACCTTAAGTTTCCTCAGCTGCCGCAGGAAGTACGTCCTATGCTGGGCCTTCTTGATGAGGGAGCTGATGGTCGGCTACCACTTGAGGTCCTGGGTGATGGTGGTGCCCAAGAAACGGAAGGAGTCCACAATGGAGACGGGGGTGGGAGAGTCAATCAGGGTGAGGGGGGATGGTGGGGCTGTGACTTTCCTGAAGTCCATGATCATCTCCACTGTTTTCCGGGCGTTCAGCTCCAGGTTGTTGAGGCTACACCAGGACGCCAGCCGGTCCACCTCTCTCCTGTAGGCGGTCTCATCGCCATCCAAGATGAGCCCGATGAGGTTGTGTCATCCGCAAACTTGAGCAGCTTTACGGACTGGTGACTGGAGGTGCAGCAGTTTGTATACAGGGAGAAGAGCCAGGGGGAAAGTACACAGCCCTGAGGAGTACCAGTGTTCGTGGTTCGACTGTCCGAGACAATCTTCCCCAGCCGCACGTGCTGTCTTTGGTCTGTCAGGAAGTCATTGATCCAACTGCAGAGGGAGTCGGGCACACTGAGCTGGGAGAGCTTGTCTCGTAGCAGTCCAGGGAGGATGGTGTTGAAGGCAGAGCTGAAGTCCACAAACAGGACCCTAGCGGAGGTTCCTGGGGAGTCCAGATGCTCCAGGATGAAGTGGAGGGCCAGGTTCACTGCATCATCCACAGACCTGTTGGCTCTGTAGGCGAACTGCAGTGGGTCCAGGAAGGGGTGGTGATGTCCTTGAGGAGGGGCAGGACCAAGCGCTCAAAGGACTTCATGACCACAGACGTCAGCGCAACCGGCCTGTAGTCATTAAGTCCTGTGTTCCGTGCTTTCTTGGGGACAGGGACAATGGTGGAGGTCTTAAAGCAGGACGGCACGCGGCATAGCTCCAGAGAGGTGTTAAAAATGTGAGTGAAGACAGGAGCCAGCTGATCCGCGCAGCGTCTGAGAGTGGAGGGAGAGACACCATCCGGCCCGGGTGCCTTCCGCGTATTCAGCTTCAAGAACTGCCGGCGTACATCCTCCTCTCGGATGGAGAAGGCCTTTAAAGTCCTGTGATGTTCTTGGAGTCCTGTGATGTCCTTTAAATCCTTTAATGAAGTGTTGGCGTTGCTGGGGAGGGTGATGGTGGGGGGAGCAGAGCTTTGATGAGCTGAAGGCCGTTCACGACGACAGTAATGTATGTTGAGGCCCTGAGCGAGAGTCCGGTCATTCAGAGCCTGTGGGGCTTTGGGCTTATAGTTCGTAAGGGGCCTTAGCCCTCTCCAGCGGCCGCAGGATCATTGGAGCGGAACTTTTCCTGTAGATGGTTAGAGTACACAGATTTAGCTTTCTCCACTTCCTTGTTGAAGTGGTACTTTGCTTCTCTGGGGGCGGTATAGCTCGGTTGGTAGAGTGGCCGTGCCAGCAACTTGAGGGTTCCAGGTTCGATCCCCACTTCTGCCATCCTGGTCACTGCCGTTGTGTCCTTGGGCAAGACACTTTACCCACCTGCTCCCAGTGCCACCCACACTGGTTTAAATGTAACTTAGATATTGGGTTTCACTATGTAAAAGTGCTTTGAGTCAATTGAGAAAAGCGCTATATGAATATAATTCACTTCACTTCACTCTGTAGGTACTCCGGTCCCCGCTTCTCCACGCAGCCTCCTTCTTCTTGCACAGCTGTCGGAGCTTGGGTGTGAACCAAGGCTTGTTGTTGTTATAACAAGCCCTGGTGCGCGTTGGAATGATGCGCGCCTCATTGAACTGAATGTATGAGGTCACAGTGCCCGTATACTCGTCCAGATTGTCCGTGGTCGCTCCAATTGCCTCCCAGTCTGTTGTCTCCAAACATGCACACATCTCCTCCACAGCCTCGGCGGTGAAACACTTAATGGTCCTCATAACAGGTTTAGCCAGTTTCAGTCTCTGTTTGTATGAAGGGATTAAGTGCACCATCACGTGATCTGATAGTCCGAGAGTACCGCGCAGGACTGCATGGTATGCCTTGTTTATTGTAGTGTAACGGTGACCCAAAGTGTTCTCTGGTCGGGCATTTAATAAACTGCCTATACTTGGATAATTCCTGGCTCAAATTTCCCTTGTTAAAGTCACTAAGTACGATAACAAGGCATACCACGCACGTCCGCGCCAGGCGGTATGTAGGCAGCCACCAGTATGAATGAAATAATCTCACGCGGTGAGTAAAAGGGCTTACAGTGAATGAAAAGATATTCCAGAGCAGGAGAGCAGTGTTGGGATATCACTGTCACGTCTATACACCAGCTGCTGTTAATGAATAAGCAGACTATAACGCCTCTTTTTTTTTTGCCGGAGAGCCCCGCGTCTCGGTCCGCGCGGAGAAGAAGAAAGCCCTCCAGTTGAACCGCACTGTCCGGGACACTCGCGCTCAGCCATGTCTCAGTGAAGCACAAAACACAAGATGAGGAAAAGTCCTTGTTCCTTCTCATCAGGAACTCTAGCTTGTCCATCTTGTTGGCAAGTGAGCGGACGTTGGAGAGAAAGATGCCAGGTAAAGGCGTGCGTAATCCCCGTCTGCGGAGACGGACAAGGGCGCCCGCTCGCTTTCCTCTTCAGTGCGGTTTCCCTCTTTTGATCAAAGAATGGACGAAATCCGCAGCTGACGCTAAGGTGACCAGTAACAAGTCCGTAGGGGTGATGGATCTGATGTTCAGTAGCTCATCGCGGGTGTAAGAGCACACGGACACACAATTTACGCACAAAAACAAACAAAACAGAGTGCACAAGAGCACCGAGGCAGCCGTGATCGGCGCCATGATGATCAAATGTCCTCTCAAAAGCATTTTATTAGAGCGTATCAAAACACGTATTTGTATGTCAGACTTAGCCTTGTCGTGGTTTAACTCTTATCTGACTGGCAGGATGCAGTGCGTCTCCCATAATAATGGGACCTCGAACTATGTTAAGGTAACGTGCGGAGTTCCTCAGGGTTCGGTTCTTGGCCCTGTACTATTTAGTATTTACATGCTGCCGCTAGGCGACATCATACGCAAATACGGTGTTAGCTTTCACTGTTATGCTGATTACATCCAACTCTACATGCCGCTAAAGCTGACCAACACGCCGGATTGTAGACAGCTGGAGGCGTGTCTTAATGAAATGAAGCAATGGATGTCCGCTAACTTCTTGCAACTCAACGCCAAGAAAACGGAAATGCTGATTATCGGTCCTGCTAGACACCGACATTTATTTGATAATACCACCTTAACATTTGACAAACAAACAATTACACAAGGCGACTCGGTAAAGAATTTGGGTATTATCTTCGACCCAACTCTCTCGTTTGAGTCACATATTAAGAGTGTTACTAAAACGGCCTTCTTTCATCTCCGTAATATCGCTAAAATGCGTTCTATTTTATCCACTAGCGATGCTGAGATCATTATTCATGCGTTCGTTACGTCTCGTCTTGATTACTGTAACGTATTATTTTCGGGTCTCCCTATGTCTAGCATTAAAAGATTACAGTTGGTACAAAATGCGGCTGCTAGACTTTTGACAAGAACAAGAAAATTTGATCATATTATGCCTATACTGGCTCACCTGCACTGGCTTCCTGTGCACTTAAGATGTGACTTTAAGGTTTTACTACTTACGTATAAAATACTACACTGTCTAGCTCCAGCCTATCTTGCCGATTGTATTGTGCCATATGTCCCGGCAAGAAATCTGCGTTCAAAGAACTCTGGCTTATTAGTGATTCCCAGAGCCCAAAAAAAGTCTGCGGGCTATAGAGCGTTTTCTATTCGGGCTCCAGTACTATGGAATGCCCTCCTGGTTAACAGTTAGAGATGCTACCTCAGTAGAAGCATTTAAGTCCCATCTTAAAACTCATTTGTATACTCTAGCCTTTAAATAGCCCCCCTTTTTTAGACCAGTTGATCTGCCGTTTCTTTTCTTATCTCCTCTGCTCCCCCCTATCCCTTGTGAAGGGGGACACACACAGGTTTGGTGGCCATGGATGAAGTGCTGGCTGTCCAGAGTCGAGACCCGGGGTGGACCGCTCGCCTGTGCATCGGTTGGGAACATCTCTGCGCTGCTGACCCGTCTCCGCTTGGGATGGTTTCCTGCTGACCCACTATGGACTGGACTCTCACTATTATGTTGGATCCACTATGAACTGGACTCTCACAATATTATGTCAGACCCACTCAACATCCATTGCATTCGGTCATCCCTAGAGGGGTGGGGGGGGGGGGGGGGGGGGGGTGTTACCCACATATGCGGTCCTCTCCAAGGTTTCTTATAGTCATTCACATCGACGTCCCACTGGGGTGAATTTTTCCTTGCCCTTATGTGGGCTCTGTACCGAGGATGTCGTTGTGGCTTGTGCAGCCCTTTGAGACACTTGTGATTTAGGGCTATATAAATAAACATTGATTGACTGATTGATTGATTGATTGAAAAGGAGCAGCCATGTAAGACAGAAGGCAACCACTTGCGTATTACCACCATCTAGAGCAGTGGTCTTTTTTTTTGTCATTAAAAAAAATACAATCATGTGTGCTTACGGACTGTATCCCTGCAGATTGTATTGATCTATATAGGAACCATAAATATTAATAACGAAAAGAAACAACCCTTTTGTGCGAATGAGTGTGAATGAGTGTAAAATGGGGGAGGGAGGTTTTTTGGGTTGCTGCACTAATTGTAAGTGTATCTTGTGTTTTTTATGTTGATTTAATAAAAAATAAAAAATAAAATGTATATATATATATATATATATTTTTTTTTTTTTTTTTTTTTTTTTTTTCCTTGTGCGGCCCGGTACCAATCGATCCACGGACCGGTACCGGGCTGCGGCCCGGTGGTTGGGACCACTGATGTAGAGGACTAAAGTGAAACTGTATAGTCTTTCACATTGAACTCAGACATGTTAATTGTGTATAGAAGATTGTTCAGCCTTGAAGGAGGTATGCTCTCTCCTGACTGCCATTGTGATGTTGCTAATGTATTACTATATAAACTCTAGTGATGAGCTGACCCACCTTAATGGATTTGCGATCGTTCCTCTCGACAGTGTCGTCCAACTCATCACAGGGGTAGAATCCAGGAAAAGGCGTGAAAGGGTTCACCCGGGGGCGACACGAGCCTGAAAACGTGCCCATGAGGCTGGAGATGCTGTGCAGAGTGGAGATGGTGTGAGGCGACAAGGACGAATCCATCAGCAGCTCAGAAAGCAGGTTTCTGGCCTCGTTGATGACTGACAGGTCAACGCCATTGCCGCTCGCCGCACCCTGCCACACATTAAGGAAGAAGACTGTCAAGGTGCCGTCTGCGTCAAAGCAGGACTTTATAGAGATACACACAAACCCTGTTGAAAAATCTTTGTTATTTAATAAGAGTGCACGGTCTACTCCTGGTTACAATAGTTACAGAGGAATGTTAGGGGAACAATGGAAAAAAACTCAGGCTAAAAAAAATAATGATCATTCCAAAAGTATAGTCTTTATATTTGAAGAACTGTAGAAAATGATGAGAATGAAGTCATTCAATTACGAGCATAAACATACTGCATACCTGCATTAGCATGAGGGCTGTTGGGTATCTTGTCAAAATAGAGTAGATTTAAAAACAATGAAATTGTCCGTGTTGTGGCAAATCAACTTTTTAACAACTTTTATAGTGAATAACCACACATTGAAGTCATCTTATTAGTTTGAGAAGTATTTTTAAACAAAAATATATCATACACAAAAAGTATAACATTCACTGTCATATTTGCAGGACACGGCTAGAATGTGTCATCAACATGCTTGTGGCCAAATTTATATAATTTACTGTATATCGTCTATATAGCTATGACTCTAAGATTTTCAAAAGTATTGTTTTCCCCAAGCGAGTGAGAGCTTTTCTTCTTGTCATTCACTCACATGCGCACACATAACCACCTAAAGATGAAGTTGGGACCTTCTTTAAAAAGTGACTCAGAGATTTCAATGAAGGTGATCAATGAAGCAGAGTCATCAAATTGTAAAGCAGCTAGAAAATATGACCCTCTTTTATATTCAGGATTTTTATCACACTGATGATAAAAACATGTGGTTTAATGATTCATTTGGCATTTGATTTCATAACATTTATTGACAATCCTGGGTAATCTTACATTGAGTGTCATCTTTTTTAGGGATGGGGGGTCAATACCATTTTGGTCAATACAGCAGGAAAGAAAGTAGCAATATTTTCGAGCACATGATTTATAGCACGTGTGTGAGTTTGCAATGGCCACAGCAGTATTTTGATTGTAAAATGACAAGGAATGACAAGCTAATTTACAATGCAACTGGTAAATCTTGTCACGGTCTTTAAGGTTTTTGCTGTGTTTTGTTCCGCTTGTGCTGTTTTTTGTGTTATAGTTTGAACCTGTGTCTTGCCCTGGCCCTTGTATATCCTGCTATCAGCTCTCTCTTCCCACTTGTGTCATAGACCAAGTGTACATTGTATTTTTTGTATAGACTGGTATTGTCTGGTAGTTATCTCCTGGCATGTGCCTTGTGTTTTTAGTAGGGCTGTCAAAGTTAGTGCCTTAACACATGCAATTAATCTCAAAACATGATCGCATTAATCATGTATGAATGCAAATTAATCACGCTATTTATTTTGAACACGCATGCTCCTTTAGCTTAACCTGAAAGGCAAAGTAGGTTGTTTTACGGTCGGTGATCGGGTCATTGCATACGTCAGTGCAAAGTTGAGTGAGGAGACTCCGACTGGTGTTCTCGGGCAAATTTCCATACACCCAAACGAATATCAAATTTTGAACAAATGATGTGCATTCATGTAAACAATGTGCCTGTATGACATTCTAAAAATAAAATTGCCTTGGTGTCAAATTTTTTTGGGGTTCTTTTATAAAGTTTATTTTAATTCAGCATGCAAGTAATTTATTGCAATCAATTGTGATTAATCACAATGCAAAAGTGTGATTAATCTGATTCAAAAATATTTTGAGCTGCATTTTTGCATTGCCTGTCCTTGCTTGCCTACATTTGGGTGCCCCTCACCTTGCCCCCATACCCCAAAAGAAAAAATATCGTACTTAATGTGAAACCTTATTTGGTTTAATAAAGAGTAGTAGGCCTATAAACCAATACATTAATATTGCATACAAGAAAAGACACTTACAGCGCCCCAAAAGGGGGACATGTTTTACGAGCTGTGCATGTGGAACAGCAACATAATGTGGACTTTTAGCTGTGGGAGTGAAATTCTTTGATAGATTGAACAAATAGTTCCTCGAGAAGAAAGAATGTGTGAGTGTGATAAAATGTGGCAAGTCAACAGTATCAAGGTCATTGTGTGCCAGCTTTTAAAGTGTGTGTGTGTGTGTGCGTGCGTGCATGTGTGTAAAAGTAATAGCAATCGGTAACTTGAAGACAGATTTCTTTTGTATTTATTGTTGGGCTTTTTTGCTTTCGTGATATATCTGCATGTGCACTACTGACCTGATACTGAGGTTTGTACCAGTGTTTCAGATCCCAGTCCCACAGGATCATCTGAAAAAGAGGAAAACACACATTAATTTCATAAGTTTGGTTCACAGCAGACATAAACTTTACTTTTCTATACAACACGCTCTAACCACTATGTTCTTTTTACAGCGAGGCCACTGGCAGGTCAGTGTTATTAGGCAGACAGGGCCTTGTGCTGGTCCATTCTGCTTGTTATCCAAACACACAGTGTAGTAACAGTTTACATTAAGGATTTGCTGCACACTTCCAACTACAGGTATGCTAAAAGCTTGTTGCATTACTGAAAGCAGACTGAGGTCTTGTACTGAAAGAAGGGGAAGAAAAGTAAACCACTAAAACCACAGCGGTGCGTCTGTAATGGAGCTATGAGATCTTATCTGGTGGCAACTACGTCAATCGGCAGCATTTCCATGTTATCTGTTAGTAACCAAACAGGAGCACAGAATACAGTTAGAAGTTAGAACAAGTTGCGTAACACAACCTCAAATAACCCAATCCGATGTTTTGAGTGTAGGGCTGCAACTAACAACTAATTTGATAATCGATTAATCTGTCGATTATTACTTCGATTGATCGATTAATAATTGGATAAAAGAGACAAACTACATTTATATCCTTTCCAGTATTTTATTGAAAAAAAAAACAGCATACTGGCACTATACTTATTTTGATTATTTCCCAGCTGTTTGTAAATGTTGCAGTTTATAAATAAAGGTTTATATAAAAAATAAAAATAAAAGAAATAGCCTCTGTGCATGCGCATAACATAGATCTAACGAATCGATGACTAAATTAATCACCAACTATTTTTATAATCGATTAGTTGTTGCAGCCCTATTTGAGTGTGACAAACTTGACAGAAATCTCAATGTCTTGCAAGAGAAAAAACCACACCATCAAAATTGTGATCTAGTTACACATTAAATAATAAAGTTTGGCATTTTTTCTGGAGGCAAACTGTACTTGTCAGAGGTACATACTGACTTGTATCCAACATAACACTTAATAACAATAAATATAAAATCCATTCTTTTGTTCTTACAATTCCTTTGGACACAATTTTTCCAGTATTGTTTCGTTACTTGCCACATGAGGGCGAGACGCATGTTTACATGTAAATGATAGAGCCTTTATGAGAAAAGCTTTAAAATGTAATGCAAAATTAAATTATCCAACAACAAAAGCCTCACATTTCCCAAGATAATTAGTGACACACAACCATAGGGTATACTAATTAGTAGAATACAGTGATTATATGCATCAGTGCTGTCAGAATGTCATACAGCAGTGTTTTTCAACCTTTTTTGAGCCAAGGCACATTTTTTTCATTGGAAAAATCCAGAGGCACACCACTAGCAGAAAACATAAAAAGATGACACTCAGCAGCCGATATTGACAGTAAAAAATCGTTCTCGCAATTGTTGGATATAAATTCAAACCATAACCAACCATGCTGCACTATAGCTCGTCTCAAAGTAGGTGTACTGTCACGACCTGTCACATCACGCCGCAACTTATTTTGAGTTTTTTGGTGTTTTCCTGTGTGTAGTGTTTCCTATTTTGTTGTTGATTGTCATGTCATGTACGGATGTACTTTGTGGACGCCGTCTGCTGCTCCACACGCTGTAAGTCTTTGCTGTCATCCAGCATTCTATTTTTGTTTACTTTGCAGCCAGTTCAGATTTAGTTTCCTTTTGCATAGCCATCCCTAAGCTTCAATGCCTTTTCCTAGCAGCACTCGCCTTTTGTTTATTTTTGGTTTAAGCATTAGATACCTTTTTACCTTCACACTGCCTTCCGCTGTCGTCTGCATATTGTGATCACAACAAACCATGTTCCCGACATCCTCAAAGCAATTAGCTACCTGCTGCCACCTACTGATATGAAAGAGTATTACACGGTTACTCTGCCGCGCTCTAGACAGCACAGACACTCAACGGCACATTATTTACGGTTTATAATTACTGGTTTGCAAAAAATATTTTTAACCCAATTAGGTGAAATGACATCATCTCCCACGGCACACCAGACAATATCTCACGGCACACTAGTGTGCCGCGGCACAGTGGTTGAAAAACACTGTCATACAGGGCATATTTGCCCAATACTTGGTAACAGTTTTATTTAAAGTCCAGTCAGAGATTATTTTGTATAGGCAATTGCCTGCGAATACAACAGTCTCTGCACTATCATATGCATTGACCTGATCACTGACCATATAAAAAACTGTGCCGCTATTTAGATAACCATCCACGGGTATTGCTTGACTAATCTGCATATATAAGGGGTGTAACAATTGATCGATATATCGATAGATCGATTAATATTCCTAAATTTCAAGTATATCGATCTGTGCTCAGCAAGTTTACCTTCCTCAAGATAGGCATCGATCCAAGAATGTTATAAAAGGGAATCGATTGATTTTATCGATTCAAGAGTGCACTTAAACTTTTAAAAATAAGGACGTTAAACGTTAGGTCTATTACTCGTCTGTGACGTCATCAAAACAAAAATGCTGTATATCTGTATATCTAAATGCCATAAGACAATATTTACAACACAAAAACGGTTTATCTACAGCACGATTGCAAAAGCCACAGCAAAAACAAACGACACAAAACAATAATTTAAAGCTGCGACACAACTTTAAACCACAAAATACACGACCGACACAACGGAAGTGACAGCGAAGCAAGTTACGGCGACGCACCGACTTCTGCAACACAACATGAAGCGACAACAACTAACAGTCAAAATAAGGTCATTTCATCAGAAACAAATAAATACAAGATATGGATCAAGGAGGCTATGGAAAAAAGTAAGTGAGGTGCGAACACCATCAACAGGGATAAGGGGGCATACATGCTTCCGAACATCTAAAACGCTGTTTTTCATTGTCGACGCCAGGGCGGACAGTTGTGGTTGCACTTTATTCCACAATGTGAATGCATCGGTCATTAATTGTTGTTTACTTGCTTGTTTGTATCCATAATTCATTTATACCTAATTCCCTGACAAGAAATATAGGATATATACAGTAATATAGGAAACTTCACCTGCAGTGTCCAGAATACAATATTTATTTCACAGTCACAAGCCCCTTTCGACTGCATCTCCAATTCATCGACCATGTTGTAGTTTTCAGTGCTTCTAAATTAAGTCCACTGACAGATATAAGTTAGAACTATTCGCTACTTGTTCTAAGAAATGGCAACGGCGGAGGATTTTAGCATGCATGTGAATGTATGAGCCAGTTTGCCCCACAACAAGAGAAAATTGTGGACTCGCCTGAATATTTTCGGATTAACCTCTACCACACATGAAGATTTCTGCTGACATAACTAAGGCAAAATACCTCACTCAAGTCTAAATTTTCAAAGGACTCGTTTGGAGCAAGTTAGGAAGAAGGCAAGATTGTTAAATAAATATCTCTGCCATGCCTCCATGGTTTGATTTGAAATTTCCGGGACTTATGTGGATCCCAAATACACAATAGGCAACAACAAGCAAAGAAAGTTGGTTTTGCATATCATACATCTATACATTTTCTACCACTTGTCCCATCCGGGGTCACGAGTGGTGCTGGACCTCATCGCAGGGCCAACATAGATAGACAGACGACATTCACACACTACGGCCAATTTAGTGTTGCCAATCAACCTATCCACAGGTGCATGTCTTTAGAGGTGGGAGGAAGCCGGAGTACCCGGAGGGAACCCACACAGTCAGGGGGAGAACATGCAAACTCCACACAGAAAGATCCCAAGCCCAGGATCGAACCCAGGATCGTATTGTGAGGCACACACACAAACCTGTGTTTTGCCGTTTTGCATAATAGTAGCCCTTTGGTTGCATGCATGTCACATGTTGCATGTAACTTGAGCATGAGGCCAAATTGGTCCACAGATGATTGGCTCTATCCCATCTCCTCTCATCAAGTGAGGCTTCAATGATTAAAGTAGGATGTTGGCTATCCGTCTTTCGAATCTGTAAAATGCTGGCAAACACTAAATATGGTAAATGTGTCATGGCAACCCAATATAAAGGCCAGGGGAAAAAATGCTCTGTGCACCATGGCAACGGGATGGCAGGAGATGGCCAGATGACCAAGAACCGTTGTTGGCCTTCTGTTTATGAAACTACGAGGAGAACAAATTACTCGATGGGAAGAAACTGATGCCATAGAGGGAAAGGGCTGTAATTTGGAAAGGACACACAACTAGAAGATGAAAATAACTATAGGATCGCATTTAGTTGAAAGACAGCTATAGTATTTATTTTAAACTACACTATACTATACCACACACACTATAGCTTCTTGAATTATGTGTGCAATAAGTTTATCTTTATAGCATGCTTCTCCTATTATTGCTGCAAACTATCAATCAATCAATCAAAGTTTACTTATATAGATAGCCCTTAATTACAAATGTCTCAAAGGGCTGCACAAGCCACAACGACATCCTTGGCTCAGATCCCACATCAGGGCAAGAAAAAACTCAACCCAATGGGAACAACGAGAAACCTTGGAATGGACCGCAGATGTGGGGAACCCGAATAGATACAGTTAATAATGTGAGATTCCAGTCCATAGTGGAGTCAGCACTGACACCTGACAATTAAAACGCACCTGAAGGTGCACAATTTAGTTTTCAAGTCACACAAAAACTCAGGATGTTGAAATTTCCAACATCACTGAAAACTTTGGCATATGCTGTGCGACTTTAGCTTACATAAAGGATAAAGTCCACAAGTGGTACACTTTTCAATTTATTAACTACTAGAAAGTGGTTACAGGGACAGCAGTAAGCACAAATATAAACAAGTATTTCAAAAGACTGTTCCCAGGTATATACAGTAATTATTCAACTGTTGTAATTCACTGCATTACGCATAGGTCAAGGTACTGTACATTCAGAATGGCTGGGAATCTCAGAGTACTTCACAACACAATATGATATAGTATGCATGGTAGAGATCGACGATATATATATTTTTTCCAAATATAACAAAACTAAATCGGCAGATTGAACCTACAGTACACACACGATAACATTTTTAAATGAAGTAGATAGTGATAACCATTGCTCATGCACCAGCCATTTTTCCCTCCACATACTGTATATATGTATATACTGTATACATATACTGTACAGTGTTGGCGCAAAGTCATTTACTGGAGACATGTCACAGAATGAAGTTAAAAAGGTTGACGTTACACTCAACTTAGTGTTTACCATGAAGTCTTTCTTTTGACAGCCCCTCGCGGTAAAGTTGTCCGGTATTTGTGATTGATAAAACTTTCGGCGAATCATAATTTACGACCAATAAAAACACAATAAACGACGACGGAATTTTGACCCGGCAAATATTAACAAAACAAAACACCGGCGGAAAGCGATAATCGATAAAATAAAAAAAATAAACAAGCAAATAGGGCGGTGAAGAAAAAAAATTGCGCGGGCTTCTGGAATTGCGCGTCTTTTCTGATTTCAATGCGTAAAAAGACATAAAAAGTGTGTTAATGCCAACACTGCATATGTATATATAAATATATATCAATATGTATATATGGGTTGTACGGTATACCGGTATTAGTATAGTACCGCGATACTAATGAATCATATTCAGTACTAGACCGCCTATAAAAAGTACCGGTCCCCGACCCGTCGTCGTCACCGTCACGTCATGTCATGCAGATGAGCATGTTCAGCAGTGCACAATTACGGAGTACACTTACAAGCAACACAGTGTGTAGACAGAAAAGGGAGAATGGACGCATTTTAAAGTTAAAAAGTTAAAGTAACAATGGTTGTCACTAGGGATGATACTCGAAACCGGTTTTCCCGGTTGTTCGATAAGAAAAGAACCGAGTCCTCGGACTCGAATCCCTTTTTGAGAACCGGGACCCGTTATCGAGACCACTATAGTAAAGAAAAAGAGTTGGTTCTTTATTCGAATCCCTGGGAACGAATCCCGTACCGACCAGAAATGCCCCGTGAGACATCACAAGAAAACATCACGTAGCTCAGTCATTAGGCGCAGATAGCGAAAGCAGGAAAAAAATGGACCGGAAAAAGCGCTCCGAGGTGTAATAAAGTTCAAAACAAAAGGTATCATCCAATGAATAACTTTACTGAGAGATTTGAGCAGGGTACAAACACATGACGAACACTTTTACGACCAACCGGAAACATAGCAACCAGGCTAGCAACGCACCTCCTTTACGGCAGCTGTCGCAACGTTCTTAAAGCAACCGCAGCACATACATATATATACAACATCTCCCTTTTTAGGGCCCGCATGGCCCATTGTATAAGGACTCCCAAAGGGAGTCCTTATGCAATGGGACATAAGGACCTATTGAATTTGTAAGGTTTTATTATTATTATACCGGCCGCCTCTTTGAGCACTAATTTGACCCACTTAACATGCTTCAAAACTCACCATATTTGACCCACACATCAGGACCTGCGAAAATTGTCTTTTAATGAAAAAACCGAACCCCAAAACTCAAAATTGCGGTCTAGCGCCCCCTAGGAAAAAAAAAACTAGACTGCCTGTAACTCCCACTAGGAAGGTCGGAAAGACATGAAACAAAATTCTCTATGTAGGTCTGACTTAGACCTAGATTTCATAATTGTACATCCTTGGGCAGAAATCAACAGGAAGTTGGCAATTCCCCCTTCAAGACAAAAAAGTACTAAAAACAGTCACTTTTGCCTCTTTGAGCTGTAATTTGACCCCCTTAACATGCTTCAAAACTCACCGAACTGAACACACACATCAGGGCTGGCAGAAATTGCGATCTAATAAAAAAACCTAACCCCAAATCTCAAAATTTTTGAATAAAACGCTGAAAAAACTGCTCCTCGGAAGAAAAAAATTACAAAACTGCCTGTAACTCCCACTGGGAAGGTCGGAGAGACATGAAACAAAAACCAATCAACAGGAAATTTGCTATTCCCCCTTCAAAACAAATTTATTGTAAAAACCGGTCACCTTCCTTCAAAAACTATCTCCTCTGAGCGCGTTTGTCGTTTCGGCTTCAAACTAACACAGGAGAGAGATTGAACCCTTGTGTATAAAAGTACAGAACAGCGTTTTTCTAACTGCTCCTGTTTTGATTTTATGACCCTTCAAAAACCGCTGCGCTGATGCTGCTGTTTTTTTAAGATGGCTGCTTAAAAACCAGCGTGCCTACACAATGCAGACAAGGTAGGTACACTAGACAAAAGTATTGGGACACTTATGACTACCACCGGACAAAAGTATTGGGACACTTATGACTACCACCGGACAAAAGTATTGGGACACTTAGGACGACAACTGGACAAAAGTATTGGGACACTTGGGACTACAACTTGACAAAAGTATTGGGAAACTTAGGACTACCACTGAACAAAAGTATTGGGACACTTACACTGGACCAAAATATTGGGACACTTACGCCGAAAACTGGACAAAAGTATTGGGACACTTGGGACTAAAACTTGACAAAAGTATTGGGACACTTAGGATGAAAACTGGACAAAAGTATTGGGACACTTAGGAATACAACTGGACATAAGTATTGGGACACTTACACTGGACAAAAGTATTGGGACACTTACACTGGACAAAAGTATTGGGACACTTACACTGGACAAATGTATTGGGACACTTAGGACTACAACTTGACAAAAGAAGGGGACACTTAGGACTAAAACTGGACAAAAGTTTTGGGACACTTAGGACTAAAACTGGACAAAAGTATTGGGACACTTATGACTAAAACTTGACAAAAGTATTGGGCCACTTGGGACTAAAACTTGACAAAAGTATTGGGACACTTAGGACTACCACTCGACAAAAGCATTGGGACACTTAGGACTAAAACTGGACAAAAGTATTGGGACACTTAGGACTAAAACTTGACAAACGTATTGGGCCACTTGGGACTTAGACTTGACAAAAGTATTGGGACACTTAGGACTACGACTTATAAAAGTATTGGGACGCTTACACTGGACAAAAGTATTGGGACACTTGGGGCTACAACTGGACAAATGTATTGGGACACTTAGGACTAAAACTGGACAAAAGTGTTGGGACACTTAGGACTAAAACTGACCAAAAGTATTGGTACACTTGGGATTAAAACTTGACAAAAGTATTGGGACACTTAGGGCTAAAACTTGACATAAGTATTGGGAAACTTCGAACTACCACGGGACAAAAGTGTTGGGACACTTAGGACTAAAACTGGACAAAAGTATTGGGACACTTGGGACGTAAACTGGACAAAAGTATTGGGACACTTGGGACTAACACTTGACAAATTTATTGGGACACTTAGGACGAACACTGGACAAAAGTTTTGGGACACTTTGGACTAAAACTGGACAAAAGTATTGGGACACTTAGGATTAACACTTGACAAAAGTATTGGGACACTTAAGACTAAAACTTGACATAAGTATTGGGAAACTTAGGACTAAAACTGGACTAAAGTTTTGGGACACTTCCGACTACCACTAGACAAAAGTATTGGGACACTTAGGACTAAAACTGGACAAAAGTATTGGGACACTTAGGACTACCACTGGACAAAAGTATTGGGACACCTACACTGGACAAAAGTATTGGGACACTTAGGACTACAACTTGACAAAATTATTGGGACACTTAGGACTAAAACTGGACTAAAGTATTGGGACACTTAGGACTAAAACTGGACACAAGTATTGGGACACTTAGGACTACCACTCGACAAAAGTATTGGGACGCTTACACTGGACAAAAGCATTGGGACACTTAGGACTAAAACTGGACAAAAGTATTGTGACACTTAGGACTAAAACTTGACAAACGTATTGGGCCGCTTGGGACTAAAAGTAGACAAAAGTATTGGGACACTTAGAACTACCACTGAACAAAAGTATTGGGACACTTACACTGGACAAAAGTATTGGGACATTTCGGACTACAAGTAGACAAAAGTATTGGGACACTTAGGACTACCACTGAACAAAAGTATTGGGACACTTACACTGGACAAAAGTATTGGTACACTTAGGACGAAAACTGGACAAAAGTATTGGGACACTTGGGACTAAAACTTGACAAAGTATTAAGACACTTAGGACTACAACTTGACATAAGTATTGGGACACTTCGGACTACCACTGGACAAAAGTATTGGGACACTTAGGAATAAAACTGGACAAAAGTATTGGGACACTTAGGACGAACACTGGACAACACTATTGGGACACTTGGGACTACAACTTGACAAACGTATTGGGACACTTAGGACTACAACTGGACAAAAGTATTGGGACACTTATGACTATCACTGGACAAAAGTATTGGGACACTTAGGCCGACAACTGGACAAAAGTATTGGGACACTTGGGACTACAACTTGACAAAAGTATTGGGACACTTACGACTACCACTGAACAAAAGTATTGGGCAACTGGAAAAAAGTATTGGGACACTTACACTGGACAAAAGTATTGGGACACTTGTTTCAAAAACTTGACAAAAGTATTGGGACACTTAGGACTCAACGTAGACAAAAGTAGTGGGAGACTTAGGACTACCACTGGACAAAAGTATTGGGACACTTACACTGGACAAAGGTATTGGGACACTTGGGACTACAAGTAGACAAAAGTATTGGGACACTTATTACTACCACTGGACAAAAGTATTGGGACACTTAGGACAAAAATTGGACAAAAGTATTGGGACACTTGTGTCAAAAACTTGACAAAAGTATTGGGACACTTAGGACTAAAAGTAGACAAAAGTATTGGGAAACTTACACTGGACTAAAGTATTGGGACACTTGGGACTACAAGTAGACAAAAGTATTGGGACACTTATGACTACCACTGGACAAACGTATTGGGACATTTAGGACTACAACTTGACAAAAGTATTGGGACACTTAGGACTACCACTGGACAAAAGTATTGGGCCACTTGGACTAAAACTTGACAAAAATATTGGTAGTCTGGACAAAAGTATTGTGACACTTAGGACTAAAACTTGACAAACGTATTGGGCCGCTTGGGACTAAAAGTAGACAAAAGTATTGGGACACTTAGAACTACCACTGAACAAAAGTATTGGGACACTTACACTGGACAAAAGTATTGGGACATTTCGGACTACAAGTAGACAAAAGTATTGGGACACTTAGGACTACCACTGAACAAAAGTATTGGGACACTTACACTGGACAAAAGTATTGGTACACTTAGGACGAAAACTGGACAAAAGTATTGGGACACTTGGGACTAAAACTTGACAAAGTATTAAGACACTTAGGACTACAACTTGACATAAGTATTGGGACACTTCGGACTACCACTGGACAAAAGTATTGGGACACTTAGGAATAAAACTGGTAAAAAGTATTGGGACACTTAGGACGAACACTGGACAACACTATTGGGACACTTGGGACTACAACTTGACAAACGTATTGGGACACTTAGGACTACAACTGGACAAAAGTATTGGGACACTTATGACTATCACTGGACAAAAGTATTGGGACACTTAGGCCGACAACTGGACAAAAGTATTGGGACACTTGGGACTACAACTTGACAAAAGTATTGGGACACTTACGACTACCACTGAACAAAAGTATTGGGCAACTGGAAAAAAGTATTGGGACACTTACACTGGACAAAAGTATTGGGACACTTGTTTCAAAAACTTGACAAAAGTATTGGGACACTTAGGACTCAACGTAGACAAAAGTAGTGGGAGACTTAGGACTACCACTGGACAAAAGTATTGGGACACTTACACTGGACAAAAGTATTGGGACACTTGGGACTACAAGTAGACAAAAGTATTGGGACACTTATTACTACCACTGGACAAAAGTATTGGGACATTTAGGACAAAAATTGGACAAAAGTATTGGGACACTTGTGTTAAAAACTTGACAAAAGTATTGGGACACTTAGGACTAAAAGTAGACAAAAGTATTGGGAAACTTAGGACTACAACTGGACAAAAGTATTGGGACACTTACACTGGACTAAAGTATTGGGACACTTGGGACTACAAGTAGACAAAAGTATTGGGACACTTATGACTACCACTGGACAAACGTATTGGGACATTTAGGACTACAACTTGACAAAAGTATTGGGACACTTAGGACTACCACTGGACAAAAGTATTGGGCCACTTGGACTAAAACTTGACAAAAATATTGGTAGTCTGGACAAAAGTATTGGGACACTTAGGACTACAACTTGACAAAAGTATTGGGACACTTTGGACTAAAACTGGACAAAAGTTTTGGGACACTTAGGACTACAACTACACAAAAGTATTGGGACACTTAGGACATAACTTGACAAAAGTATTGGGCCACTTGGGACTAAAACTTGACTAAAGTATTGGGCCACTTTGGACTAAAACTTGACAAAAGTATTGGTAGTCTGGACAAAATTTTTGGGACACTTAGGACTAAACGTAGACAAAAGTATTGGGACACTTAGGACTACCACTTGACAAAAGTATTGGGACACTTACACTGGACAAAAGTATTAGGACACTTACACTGGACAAAAGTATTGGGACACTTAACACTACAACTTGACAAAAGTATTGGGACACTTAGGACTAAAACTGGACAAAAGTATTGGGACACTTAAGACCAAAACTGGACAGAAGTATTGGGACACTTATGACGAAAACTGGACAAAAGTATTGGGACACTTGGAAATAAAACTTGACAAAAGTATTCGGACACTTAGGACGCAAACTTGACAAGTATTGGGACACTTAGGAATAAAACTGGACAAAAGTATTGGGACACTTAGGAATAAAACTGGACAAAAGTATTGGGACACTTTGGACGAAAACTGGACAACACTATTGGGACACTTGGGACTAAAACTTGACACACGTATTGGGACACTTAGAACTAAAACTGGACAAAAGTATTGGGACACTTATGACAAAATCTGGACAAAAGTATTGGGACACTTGGAAATAAAACTTGACAAAAGTATTGGGACACTTAGGACGACAACTGGACAATAGTATTGGGACACTTTGGACGAAAACTGGACAACACTATTGGGACACTTGGGACTACAACTTGACACACGTATTGGGACAATTACAACTTAAACTGGACAAAAGTATTGGGACACCTACACTGGACCAAAGTATTGGGACACTAAGGACTACAACTTGACAAAATCAAATCAAATCAAATCAACTTTATTTATTGGGCCACTTCGGACTACCACTAGACAAATGTATTGGGACACTTAGGACTACCACTGGACTAAAGTATTGGGACACCTACACTGGAGAAAAGTATTGGGACACATAGGACTAAAACTGGACAAAAGTATTGGGACACTTGGGACGAAAACTGGACAAAAGCATTGGGACACTTAGGACTAGCACCTGCCAAATACGCGGGCCCGACCAACGCTGCTTGCAGCTTTAATTTAACTTTTGTTTTTATTTCCTTGTAAACAAAACAAAATTACACAGTATATGTGTTGTCTGTCTAATTATAAATAATGCAGACGAGGCGTGTTGGCTGAGTGTTTGAAGTTTACTTTCACAGCGTGCTCATAAACTCATTCTTAGCTGCTGGCATGACGACATTCAACAACACTTTTCGGGGCTACCGCGCATGCTCGTCACTCCTGTTGCATGCTGGGTAGTGTAGTTGTTATATTCCCGAGCTCATAACATCACATCTTTCCCCCTATAAAGAAATAATGTTAACTCAATAAAGTGTATTTCTTTTTTTAGCTTTAACTTTTCATTTTTTAGCATTGTAACCACATTTGCAAACAACTTTTCTCTTCATAGAATTTTCTTTCAATAAAGAAATAAAGTGCAAAAATGTCAAAGCATCATAACAAACAGTTATGTCAAATAGCAGCAGAAGTGCACTTTTTGTAGAGCTGTATTATTTTAAGTTTTGTGCCCAAGGGACTGATTTTATTTAACACTATATTATTATTTATACACCTATAGTGATTAAAGAAACAGGTTGTTTTTGTGTTACTGTATATATTTGTTTTTCTGAAAAATCCCACTTAATATACTTTGGGTAACAACAATCAATATTTATATATATATATATATATATATTTTTTTTTTTAGGGGGGGTAACAGTCAATATTTATTTATTTAATAGATTTTATTTTTTTCTTATATAATAAAAGTGAGCTTTTGTTAAACCAAATATTGTGTGTTTTTTTTCATATACAACAACCTATCTGGACTCGATAAGAGAATCGATAAGAAATCGATTCGATAAGAGGATTCGATAATAGGCTTGATCTCGATAATTTCTTATTAAACGTCATCCCTAGTTGTCACAAACACACTAGGTGTGGTGAAATTATTCTCTGCATTTGACCCATCACCGTTGCTTGGCTTTATAACTAAATATAAAGGTGAAGTTATAACACTGAAACGCCCTCAGGAAGAGGTGCTTTAAGACTATTGTCTATTCGCAGTGTTGTAACAACTTCTAAATCACTGATCCTTGTCCCCATGAACACAAATATAGTAAAAAATGTTCAAGCATCATCTCTGTATGACGAGTGATAACTATTAATGCTTCACTACACACGGCAGCACACCAGAGTAGGGATGTCCGATAATAGCTTTTTGCCGATATCCGATATTCCGATATTGTCCAACTCTTTAATTACCGATACCGATATATACAGTCGTGGAATTAACACATTATTATGCCTAATTTGGACAACCAGGTATGGTGAAGATAAGATCCTTTTTTTTTTTTAATTATAAAATAAAATAAGATAAATACATTAAAAACATTTTCTTGAATAAAAAAGAAAGTAAAACCATATAAAAACAGTTACATAGAAACTAGTAATTAATGAAAATGAGTA